>NC_071355.1:170429450-171082450 GCF_943734655.1 Sabethes cyaneus
ATGAAAGATGAAAGATGAAAGATGAAAGATGAAAGATGAAAGATGAAAGATGAAAGATGAAAGATGAAAGATGAAAGATGAAAGATGAGAGATGAAAGATGAAAGATGAAAGATGAAAGATGAAAGATGAAAGATGAAAAACGAAAGATGAAAGATGAAAAACGAAAGATAAAATATGAACAAGTGATATTGAGCGGTATAGTTGACAAATGAAGAGCATAGTTTAACGAATGATTCATAAAAGATAAAAATTAAAATGAACAATGAGTGGTGACTTTCAAAGATGAATGAGGAATGACCATTGAGGAAAGAGATGTGAAAGACTGATGCTGAGAATCAATGAGTATGGAATGAAGAACAGAAGACTGAGTTTTTGAGTTGCCTGGCAATGAAAGTCCAGTTTAGTTATCGGGAAATGGAAATGAAGATGGTTAAAGATTTTCTTTTGTAATCATTCAGGTGCAAAATTTATTACGAAGGTGTCAGAACGGAAATAAGATTTTGCGAATGATCACATCTCACTTTTGCTGTATTTCAGTATTATAGCAGATGAATAGGAATGGTGTTGTGTTTGATAGGTCTCTATTTTCTGTTGAATGTGAAAATTTTTAAAGAGAAATAGTTCCGCGTTTTACTAAATATTAAATACGGTAGAGACCTTGATGTTTTTCCATTTGAACAATCAAGTAAATAGTATCAATTGTTTGTAAATGCTTTTCTTACGGTTTGGTAGAAACCATTAAATTCGTTATGTATTATGAAAAATTAGCGAGGAAATCGTTGGTATTATCAAATATTTTATATTTTGGAAGTGGATTTTTTCTTATTTGTGTGCCGTTTTTATTTTTATTCTTTTCTATTTCAAAAATATGGTGCAGATGTAATTATTAGTTATCGATATTGAATCTTAGTAAAAAATTTAACAACTTAAAGAAAGTTCATCTTTGATTGGTTTAATCACAATTTTTGCATGCAAAACATTGATTTTGTGCAACATTCATGTATATCAGTAATGAAAACTCGCCTTGTTGTAAACAACATCGTTGCAGTAGCTTGTTGTTTTCAGTAGGTACCTACATAGTAGTTTAGTAAAGAGTTTCGTTGCGTTTGGGGATATGTATTTTAGAAGCATAAATTCCCGAATCAAAGAAAGAAACAACAAAAATAAAATCACCAGAACAGCAACGTAAACAAATAAAGAAAATAATAGTAAAATAAAGTGAGAGGCAAAAACGTAGGAAAACGATTAGAGTGTATCGAAATAGAAGATAGATTTAATCTCATCTCTAATTCAGTGTAAGTTTGTGTGTGGGTGTTTGTGAGCAGAAACGAAAATAAACGGGTGTGGATGTGTGTAATGAATTGGTGCGGCGTAGCTTTCGTTACTCAGACTCCAGAAAATGGATATATTTTCACTCACTAGGATCATTCTCAACCGGACCGTAATCGTAATTTGGAAGATTTGTTAGATCGATCGCGTTCCCGGTGCCGCTGGCGATGTTGGCCGACTTGGCCGTCCGATGGCAGCAACCCTTCAGCAGGCCGCCACAGCTGCCCTGCAGCAGTCCGCCGGACATCCAGCACAGTAGAAAGAACTCGCAGGTGCCACCCTCGTCCTGGCACTGCAGTTCGGATCGGACCCCGAGACGAAGCCCACCGTCACCACCAACTGCAGTTTGATGAAGCGCATATGGTTTGTTTGCTTTAGTACTACTACTGGTCGCACCGGAGTGCGGATTGATGCGCATCCGCACCTTGGGAATCACTATGTGTGGTTTTGGCACTACTACTACTGGGTAGGGACTATGATACGAGGGTAGGATATTGTGTGGTCTATAAATTGAGAGGGCAACTAAAAAGCAGATCATGAAAATTCTTATGATAAGATGAAGATATTCGATTACGAAGCTTGGCACAGTACTTTGCCGGATTGGCATTTGTGTAATGCTGCGTAAAAATAAAGCCAGATTATGCTATTGGTGATAAACCGATCCATGATATATACAGATGTTATGAAAAAAAACAAAATAAAATCAATTGTTATACAGTTTTCACTTTCGTTTCATTCCCATAAAACAATTACCTCGTTTAGTTTCTTGTGGTGTTGATTTTGGATTTGCATATGAAAGTTGAAGAATGTTTCTTAGAGTATTGTTTCTCAGCTTCCCAATGGCGAACTCAAAATTTGACAGAGGTCGAACCATAGTTAGTTAGCGACAGTCGTCCGCTATTAGAATTGTAGTCGTATCTCTGGTAACGAAGCTTCAAGTCAGTAGTTGAAATGGGAAGTTTGAGAGCATATGTTTCTTATTGTTTGCTAAATCATTACAGGGGAACAAATTGAATTTTCGAAATGAGTATCGAAAAATAATGCATGATTTCGAAATCCTGGTACATTTTTCATGAAAATACACCATAAATAACAAATCAAGAGTTTCTTGCGGAGTCAAGGCAACACAAGATCATGGAGTATTATTCATGATCTTATGTTGCTGGACATGTCAGTTGAGTCATGTTTTCTTTGAACTTCAAACTTTATGATTTTATGATTTTATTCATGGCAACGAAATCGGACTTCTTTTCATGTTTCTTTGATTATTGATAAACTACCCATTCGTGTGTAGTTTATTGAAAAGCTGCTTCATTTTCGCAGCTTTGCGATTTGAACCAAACAAATTGCTCACCTCTATAATAGTTTTCTGTTATTAACCGTTTTCATCAATGCTTCGTTAAACTGCCCAGTGGCCAACTATAAAGCCATAAATCGTTGGACCTTTGACTTATGCAGGTTCATTTCCTTGTCTCAGACTGATTAAAAAAAGGTCATGAAATCATCAAAAGTGTTTTATAGTATCTCTAGATTGTGACAAGACGTGAAGGGGAAAGAACAGAAAGTTTGATAAGTGCGGCTAATTGAAGCAACACTTGCTAGGTTCATAGTTCGTTTACGTTTACTTTTTTGAAGCAGTTAATTATAACCGGCATTGAACCTAACTTTTTCCTTAGGCTCCATGATTCCTTGGTATTCCGTAACCCGTTAAGCATATATTGATATCTTTGAAAATGATTCAAAAGCAAGGCAATCGGATATAGTATAAATTAAAAACGGAGAGACGTCGATAGGAGATTGCAACTAGCTGATACAAAGATTTCAAAAAAATATTTTCACTTTTTTTTACATTGGAGTGTGCCTCGGGATTCTATGGCAACCTCAAGAAAAAAAATTACACTATGTCCGGTCAACCTAACCATCAAACCAAAGCCGAATGTATCACAATATGTAATATAGAAGATCTTTTTTCAGCCTACTAACCCTCTAAGGTCTACATTATTTTTAGCACCCGAAAATTTACTAAAATGGGCGTAACTTATTTATCTTTCAATATTTTTTCATCTTTGGGAATCTTCCTGAAAATCTTTTCTATTTTCATAATATCTGTAAATCGTGGCCATATGTCACATGGTTCCGGAATTATTTCGATTTTCCGTGGGATACCGCGACATGGCTTTTCTAGATAATGTTGCTAAATATTTGAAATTTGTTCATCGACACCGGGAATCCGGTTCCTATAGAGGGACATTTCAGCATCACTAGTTCTCTGGTCCAAGTACGATACGGATTTCGAAGGAACTTGTCCAGGACATGAAATCGTCCATATGGCCTCTGAGAGACATGAGATAGTCGCCAATCGCTATTTTGTGGAGTGCTGACGTAATTTGACATGACATATTTTACTTAAGCTGAAATGTCCCTATAACTGGCTTGTCACTGCAGCAAAGTATCTGATAGGACCACAGTCGATGATTTGTCAAAACAAATTTGGGAAAATTCCCAAATTTGGTAAAAAAGTATTGAAAGATAAAAAAGTTATGCCCATTTTAGTAAATTTTTGGATGCTAAAAATGATATAGACAGGTTAAGCGACAGCCTGAGCCGTATTCATGAATTGTGTTGAAACTCTATTTACTTTTATATTCAAATTATAGGCTCGATAAATGATTAACTTCATTTTATCTTCATCGTAAATGCGTGTGTTGTTTGGACCTATCGAAGGAATATCATTTACCAAATATCAGATAAATCTACTGGAAGGAGCCTGAAAAATTGTGATGAGCGAACGGCACTTTCTGTGGTTTTTTTGAAGGGTTGCTGTATTTCAACTACGAACCGAAAGGATGTCCGCTGATTGTCAAGTGTTGCCAATATACTGGCAGTATAAATAATTTAGTAAGGATTTTGACTCAAATCGCGATGACGGATTTCCACGATCTCTTTTACTCTAATGAACTTACCATATGGCGTATGAGTGCAAATTTGTGAATTTTTTTGTCTTATACAATCTTTTACAAATTGAGCGGTTAACCTAGCAGCACCTACACGATAACTGCGTCCTTGGTTCTTATTTCGAAGAGCTGCGGTTAGAAATCGGACAGCTGGAGACTAATTGAGGCGTAGAAATAGACCGACTTGCGGCAGAACTCTACAAAGTAGGCAAGGAATCACTCTAGTAACGGCGTTACATTGGATATTTTCAAGAATTTGGGAAGAGAAGAAACTACCGGGAGTGTGGATGGAAGTTGTAGTTTGGCCCATCTATCAAAAGGGTGAACTGTTTGGTTGTATTAATTCCCGTGGCGTTACACTGTTCAATGTATAAGTGGTCTTCAGATCTTGTAATGCCATCCCCAGTCGCAAGAGAGTTCGGAGAACGGTGTAAGGCGGGCTTTATGGGCGCCCATAGTTTACTCTCGGTGAAATTCTCTGGAAATGTCGGGAGCACAGCATGTCCACGCATCATATTTTCGGGGATTTTAAGGCAGCATAGGATACAGTCCAACGCAAACCGCATTATCTGCCCCGGTTTTCCCGACAAACTGACGCGGCTGATCAAAGCTACTCTGGAGTGAGTACTTTTCCCTTCGCTAGGTGCTTCGATCAAAAAGAAAAGGCCTCTATATAAGAGGTCTCAAATCTGTTAAGGACTTGAGACTATAACTTTGCTTATGGAATACATACGTGCACTTGCCATATTTGCATGAAAGGTGTTGCGGAATATTTTTGATGGAGTGCATTTGGAAAGCGGAGAGTGGTGAAATTCGGGAAGCTACGGTGAGGCGGCCACGTAGCAATGGTGCCAGACAACTGCACAGTTAAATCTGCTCCCTGTAAGAAGCCCACTAGTGCCAGAAATAAAAGAAGATATTATTAAGCTCTAGGTGCCGTTCAATTAAATGCGGGGGGTTTAGGCACGATTTAGGGAGTTGATAGGCACGATGCGTGGAAGACAAGATAACCAACTGGTTTGATGCTGGAGTTGTGTACTCAGTGCGATTACAAGTCCGGCAAAAAAGTTATGCAGAGCTTATAGCTGAGAGTTGCCAGCCCTAACGATAGGCAAAGTTAAGAAGGTCATCATGCAGTTCCATTTATATACGACTAGCTGACCCGACAAACTTCGTATTGCCACAAATTAACCTGTGTTGTACATAAATCATGAATCTCGGATGATCTTTGTCACAATCTCGAGTTTTGCAAGCCCCCCAGTGGGCGGCGCTTCCGACGGCGGGTCACCGGCAACACTCGCGACCGTCTCGTCCTGAATGATCTAGTGTTACTATAGATAGTTTTTGTGGTCTTGTATTGACTAATGTTTTATGGAAGAGTCTCGAATTTCTCGAGTTCGATTAGTTTTTGATTTTTGCAAAAGTTTCTGTTTTATTTGTATGAGAGTCCATATCCCCCTACCACAGGGGTGAGAGGTCTCTAACTATCGTAAAATAAATTCAAGACTCCAAAATCTCCCACATGCCAAATTTGGTTCCATTTGCTTGATTAGTTCTCAAGTTATAAGGAAATTTGAATTTCATTTGTATGGGAGCTCCCCTCTTAAAAGGGGAAGGGGTCGTAATTCACCATAGAAAATATTCTTGCTCTCGAAAACTTTCACATGCCAAATTTGGTTCCATTTGCTAGATTAGCTCTCGAGTTATGAGGAAATTTGTATTTCATTTGTATAGCAGCCCCCCTTCCTAAAGTGAGGAGGGGTCCCAGTTCATCATAGAAAAAAAATTTGTCTCCAAAAACACCCACATGTCAAATTTGGTTCCATTTGCTTGATTAGTTTTCGAGTTATGAGGAAATTTGTATTTCGTTTGTATATGAGCCCCCCCTCTTAAAGTGGGGAGGGGTTCTAATTCTCCATAGAAAATATTCATGCCCTAGAAAACTTTCACATGCCAAATTTGGTTCCATTTGCTTGATTAATTCTCGAGTTATGAGGAAATTTGCATTTCATTTGTATAGGAGCCCCCTTCCTAAAGTGGGGAGGGGTCCCAATTCATCATAGAAAAAATTTTGTCTCCAAAAACACCCACGTGCCAAATTTTGTTCCATTTGCTTGATTAGTTCTCGAGTTATGAGGAAATTTGTATTTCGTTTGTATAGGAGCCCCCCCTCTTAAAGAGGGGAGGGGTCCTTATTTACCATAGAAAATATTCTTGTCCTCGAAAACTCACATGCCAAATTTTGTTCCATTTGCTTGATTAGTTCTTCAGTTATGAGGAAATTTGTATTTCATGTGTATAGGATCCCCCCCTCCTAAAACGAGGAGGGGTCCCAATTCATCATAGAAAAAATTGTTGTCTCCAAAAACACTCACATGCCAAATTTGGTTCCATTTGCTTAATTACTTCTCGAGTTATGAGGAAAATTGTGTTTCTTTGGTACAGGAGCCCCACCTCTTAAAGTGGGGAGGGGTCCTAATTTACTATAGAAAATATTCTTGCCCTCGAAAACCTTCACATGCCAAATTTGGTTCCATTTGCTTGATTAGTTCTCGAGTTATGAGGAAATTTGTATGGAAGCCCCCCCCCCCCTTTTAAAGAGGAGAGTAGTTATAATTCCCCTTATAAAGAGGGGAGGGGTCTCAATTTACCATAGAATAAATTTTTGTCACCGAAAACACCCACATGCCAAATTTTGTTCTATTTGCTTGATTAGTTGTCGAGTTATGCAGAAATTTGTGTTTCATTTGTATGGGAGCCCCCCCTCTTAGTGGGGGGAGGGGTTTCAAACCATCACTAAAACCTTTCCTGGCCCCAAAAAACCTCTGCATGCATATTTTCATGCCGATTGGTTCAGTAGTTTTCGATTCTATAAGGAACATACGGATAGACAGACAGACAGAAATCCTTCTTTATAGGTATAGATAATATCCGATTAAGCGCGACTCGCTCCGTGATGCTATACAATTCTGTGCTGAAAATCGTATGTATGCTAGTTATTAACTTTATATACGATTGAAAATCCACTTGAACCCGTTTTATCAGACTTTAGTTACGATTCCGAATTTGTTAGGTGATATTTACGATAATTTTCGGATATTGATATACGAGTTGGTGCTAGCTGGGGATGGATCACCGTTCTCAATTCCGTTTGCAAAATGCTGTCCCAAACCATTTTCTGCCGACTATCACCAATTGCGAACAGATTTGTGGGAACTTATCAAACCAACTTCGTACACAGAAAAATGGCAAGGCTGTTGGCAAGACTGTATTCCGGCTGAACTTCTAAAATCGGGAAGCAAACGACTATACGATTCAACCCACCAGATCATTGTCAGGTTGGGTGATCTCATTTGCCATATGTTCAAATAACGACATCGACTCGAATGCAAAAACTTTCGAAGCGTACCATTGCTCAATTCTGCCTGTAAAGTTATGTAAATGAGACAGGTGGCGTAGTCCTTCGCCAGCAAACTCCAAGCTGATTTTCGTGAGAGTCACTTCACGACGGATCAATTGTTTTTTCTGTATTACTTGCTAGACAAGCTCCTGAAGCACAATTTGACGACTTATCAATTATCATGTGTTTGTTGACTTTAAGGCAGCGTAGGATTCAGTTATACAAAATTATCTATCAGTGCTAGGGGTGACACTCTAGTCGCTTTAATAACTACGGATATATGTACTGAAAATTTTACCTCAAAACGTGCAATACGTGATGATGAGACGGAACTATCATCGCGAAATCTCACATGCTTCTTGGTTTTGCGAATAATGTCGAATAATAGTACTGAAGGAGCATAATTCATTCGGCGCAGGATCCATAACGGACGTCGTCACTTAAGTGATTAAGAAAGATCTTGTAGCAGTTTGGTTCGCACTCATAAAAAAAATCGATGTTCCTGCTTTGTAAGCAGTAAGAATTTCAAGATTTTTTGTCACATGTAATTTTATCCAATGTTACTGGTGATCAGGTTGCCACCTTTGAAAACAATATGCATCCTTTCTACGTGCTCTGAATATAATGATAACGTTAATTTTATACTTGAAACGCATACAAAACAAAGTGACCAATTTTACTCTACTTATCGAAATTCGGTCGCTGCATGAACTCACACACAGGCAGCGCGAGGTTCCACGCGACGATCACGTCGGTCGCGTCCACCGCTTCCTCGTACCACCGACCGTTTCCGTAACCGAATTATGCAATAATGTTTTGGAATGGCGATTGGAAGCGAACGAAAATCGCGGTCGTGAGCTGTATTTAATTAGCTCACTTAATAACACTATTATCATTTCTCTTTCTTCCGCCGGCAATCTGTGCCACCAATGTCTTAGCTCATCACCACCGTCAACAACAACACTATCCGCAGACCCGTACGGGGCAAAAAGGAGGCCATAAATAACGAAAAGGAGAGTAATTTTATAACCACTCTGACAGTGGGGCTTCTTTCAACGTTAATAAATAAATCATGCCTACCTATACATTTACGATACGTATTGAAATACAAAACGGGAATGATTTTTTGCCAGCATCTGACGTTCTGCGCCATTGGTGTACAAGACCTGATCCGGCATCCTCGTTATCATATATTACGTAAACAATCTTTCACCATCCGACAGACGGTGGAGCCCGTCACGAGCAGAGTCGAATCCAGCCTCGAATGCATTAAAACCGGAGGCGAACTCTCACTTTCAGTTGGCATTTTGTCGATGTTTGTGGTCTAGGTTTCCCTATATTTACGCCCGATACAACAGGAGGGTGATGGGAGACGATGGACTCAACACAGTTGAACAACCAACATTTCTTTCCTCCTTGCCATCACATTTCGATAGTATGGAGAGTAGCACGGAACGGGTTTAGGATGCCGGGTCAAAGCAAACCCATCTGCACACCATCATCGCCTGCAAGGTATACGTGATCTGACAATGATTATGCTTGGCTACCTTAAAAGGTCTTCCCCTGGGAGAAAGACATTCATATGGTCTCACCGCCTGTTGTTGGAACGGGCGAATCGTTGCTTGTAGGAAGTGGATATTACGTAAGATATCAACCCGAAGCAGCAGGTCTGTGCCCTTGGTAAGTTTGCAGATACCTGCTAAGCAGCGCTGAACGTTTTACGGGGCTAGGCTAGGAGCCTACGGTCACGATCTATCAGGCGCCTGTTGCCGTATAATATTGTGCCACAGCATAGCTAGACATCGGGAAACAAGTGCGTCAAATGGTGATTATGAAATATGTTCCGGTTTGAAAACAGCTGGATCATTGGATATTGTGGTCCTCATGGGGCTTGGTTGGTGAATTTCCGCTTAGCAATATCTGGATCATTTCCCGAACGGGTTAAGGTTCCTTTTGGTATAATAATTTTCTTTAACGGTACTTTCTTGACAAAGGAATATGTTCAATTGAATGGCACTGTGTAGGTGATAATTATTATAGAAATTTTCTTACTGAAGTTGAAGCTATTTATCAACATATTCACGGCAATCATCGTGATTATTTTCGACTAAATTGATGCTCATTTAAAGTTATTGCTCAGCAAAATTATCCTCATTAACGTAAATGGAAGAAAACACTCACTTATTCAGCAGAGCTCAGGCTCAAACTTTCAAAGACTATGTGAAAGCAACGGCTGAAAAATTACGTAAACAGTCGAATGCTGGTATCAATAGTAATTCAGTACTTCGTAGGGTCGCGTATTGCTAACCAAGTTTAGTGGCGAAATTAAATAATGCATCCAGCTCCGACCCTTACAGGCCTACATATGATTGTAGAGGTTTTGATTCGGTGCGACAACGTGACTGAAATTTCACAAACTAGCTCTCAGCAGTACCGTCAATGAATTTGTAATTAGTTTTGACAGCCTACAAGTAGTGAAGATAAAGAAAGACAACGTAATTTGCCTCCCGTGCTGTAGATGTCATTTCGAAAAGAAATTTGTAGGTTTCCATGTCATCATGTTAAGCACTGAATAGAGAGATAGCGAGCACGAGATGTGCCCAATTTCAAGGCTTTTACAATCGCATCAGCCTCTCTGCATCAGCAGAAGCGTAGAAGCAGTTCGAGTGAATGCGTACTTTACTGAATGAGCCACCAGCAAACGCGAGATTGCAAGCGCACTTTTGAAGTCTTCAATCAAGGCAAATGAGCCTAGAATTATTGCAATCGACAAGGTATTTCTTTGTGAAGAGAAGTCATTGCGGCAATTAAATGGACTGTGATTGTCTATCTAGGCCATTCAACCGATCTTGAGGCACTACTTCAACACGTGTGTTGCTTCTGGCCTTGAAACTATCAAATCTGGGTACAGAAAAAGCATTTTCATAAAATGTCTTAAAATAAAAAGATCGTCATTCTTATTATATCAACAAGTTCACTTCTTCAATATAATATACTAATATAATAATATAAATATAAGCCTTGTAAAAAAGTGACGGATATATATTAATTGACCAAACTCGTGACTTTGTCATGACCTTGAAATGCGGTCAGGCATATATAAATATTTATTTTGAAACGATGATTCTACAATTGATGAAGGGACGGTAAGGGAAAGTAATGAAGAAGGATTTTTTCGGGAATGAAGGGGAAGGGTGGAAAGGAAGGGGGGTTGTGCAGACTTTTTTTGTCCAGCGCCTCTGTGGTTCAAAGGTACACGGGTACCAGTGAGCGACACGCCCTGGCAGGTGTTGTGGGTTCAAATCCGGTTATAATCTCTGATTACAGCTTGGTTCGACCCATGCACCTTCCAGCATTGGACAAAAGATAGGAGTCACAGCGACAACTTGTTAACCATAGCTACCTATTACCCCCCCCCCCCTTCCTTTCCACCCTTCCCCTTCATTCCCGAAAAAATCCTTCTTCATTACTTTCCCTTACCGTCCCTTCATCAATTGTAGAATCATCGTTTCAAAATAAATATTTATTAATGTTATCTTCAGGTTTAGTTGTCAACTAAACCTGAAGATAGTGATTTTGCGGTGACTTAAAATCAAAGAATTTATTAATGTTGTTGGGTCGTTTTGAAACAATCAAGTCACTCGCATGTTATCTATTTGTTGCAGATGCTAAGGCATGTTTAAAGAGACAAGGTTACTTTAACATAAAATCAATAGCATAATATTGTCCTGCAATACCTAACCGACCATCGCACTGTGATTCAATGTGACATAAAATGGAACTATTTTCCTATAACCTCCGGCACATTTGTTCGTATGAATACTCCCCACAATCTGAAAGTGTTGAATGTTAGTCATGCTTTACTGTGATAAAAATTAAATACTGACTTTTTTGTGCTAGGAGATAGATATATAGTCTCTTTGGTAAAATTGTAGAAAATATGAAGGTAGGCAACTTTGCTGAAAACTTTAGATTTCTATCTCTGTCAGGTGCAGAGTTATACAGCATTTTCTTTGAAGGTTAATTAAAAACTAGTTTTTCACACTAAATGTTATTAGTTGCAGTAGTTGCACATCACAAAATCCATGGTTCTAGGGAATTATCGAAATACTTAAAACACACGGTTTTGCCGTTTCCTTGTCTTATTCTAATATGTGTGGGTGGGGACAAGCGGCACGTATACAAGTTTGTGGCACTTAGAACAGTCGGTATTAGACACTTGAAGAAAACCGGTTTTTCGGTATTGGTGCAGAAAATATCGGTGGTACCGGTAAAGTACACTGCCCATAAACACATAACAGTCCCATCTGACTTTTCACCACTTTTGAGATGAAGAGGAATCATCTTTAATTTAACTATTCTTTCAATATTTCAAACAAAAAAGTTATGTTTGTTCTCAAAATGTTTGAAAAAATATCAAACTATGTCAGTCCCCTATTACAAATAAACGTATAACAGTCACAGTAGTAAAAATATATCAATAAGCATCTGGTTTTATGGCCTGGAAGAACAGTATTGCAGAGAATTTGGATCAGATGTACGGCTTCGAAGTTATAGTGGGAACAAGTTCCGGAATATATGCAACTTGAACATAGAAGCACCTTGAATCACAACTTTGCGGATACCGCCCGTGTGCTGCTACTCCGCTATTGACCAGGACCGATGAAAATTGCAAAATGATGACTGGAAAAAGCATACTTGAGACAGCACGCTATTCCTCATTGTGCAACCTTATCAGGTCCCTGCATGCTGATCAATACCGATGCCGGCCACGTCCGAATGCAGGTCCTAGTGAGATGGGAAGGAATGTTAGTCCCATACTTGTTGCTACTAAAGACCAGGGAATCCTCTGCATCTTCACACTACCGTTACTACCGGTTAGACAACCCTGGTAGCATTTGACCTAAGCTTCAAGGTGAAGCAAAAGCAAGCAAAGCCTAGGTATTACATAGTGTTCGACATCGGAACGAAAATTGAAGTCCGGGTTCCGGTCCGGAACCAAATCGGACCGGAATAAAGTCGGACTAAGAAAATTCATTCCGATTTTTAACCGGACCAGACCGGACCGGAACCCGGACTTCAATTTTCGTTCCGATGTCGAACACTAGTGTTACATTCCGTTATCGAAACTTTACCTTCTGTTTTTATACGACGGAACTCGTAGCCACATGTGAGAGTACAGGAAAATTGAAGAACCAGTTGCCAGGATCATATTGACTCTAACAGCCTCTCCCAGCCGAGATTCGAACATACGACGACTTGGTCATTAGGCCAGCATTATACACTCAAGTCGCTTTTTACGCGAAGGATACGTCCCGCGTAAATAAAAACTGCGTAAAAAAACCGCAGAAATTCCGAAATTCGCGTTAAAAAACCGCGTAAATTCCAAAATTCGCGTAAAAAAACCAAAATTTCGCGCAAAAAAACTTTGTGGATTTCAACACTACGCGAAAAAATAGACGTTTTGAGCACAATCGCGTAAATTCCGAAAATTGCGTAAAAACCGCGTAAATTTCGAAATTCGCGTAAAAAACCGCGTAAATTCCGAAATTCGCGTAAAAAAACCACGTAAATTTCGAAATTCGCGTAAAAATAGTCGCTTAAAAAACAAACCGCATAAAAAGCGACTTCAGTGTACTTCGAGGCTAACTGAGAGACTTCAATGTGAAGCACTGATTTCACATCTCCACTTGCCGTATTCTGTCCAAGTTAGCTCGTGAAGTTAAGAAAAAATAAAGCTTGAATATGCGACAACTTTGTAAAGAAAGGTCCTGGAGATTCGAAATCTTCTGCAAAAACCTGTGTTTTGAGTGCTTAGAATAATGCATTTTGTAAATTGCAACTAACAAAAGTTAAGTATAAAAAACTAATTTAAAGAAATTTCAAAGAAAATGTTTTATAATTCAGCACCCGAAGGAGATACGAATTTAATACTTTTAAAAATGCTGCTTGTTTTTACATTGATTACAACTTTGCGAAGAAACCATGCCTCTATCTCTCAACACAAAAAAAAGTTAGTTTTTGATTTTTATCATCGTAAGCCGTGGCTAACTTTTGTCTAAGTCCCCCCTAACAAAAAAAAAACTTTTGACACTTTCAGACCTGTATCACTTACTTTACCAGCAGAGAGCTGGGGTGGCTCTTACCATAACAAGAATTCCTCTCCGTTGTACTCGGTCCTGGGCTACTCGTGGCCAATTCGTTACGAGTCTCGACACACGCAAGTCGGCTTCAACATGGTCGAGCCATCTAGCACGTTGGACTCCTCTATTTCTGCCCACTGTCGTTTCCCAACTTTCGCCAGGTATACGATGGGAATCTCTCCAAGCAGTGCCTGTAGCTCGTGATTCATACGCCTCCGCCACTCTCCGCTTTCCGTTTTTACTTCACCAAAAATAGTCCGCAACACCTTTCGTTCAAATACGGAAAATGCACGTATGCCTTCCGTAGGCAAAGTTACTGTCTCAAGTCCGTAGAGGACTACCGCTCTGTTTAGCGTTTTGTACATCGTCAGCTTTGTGTGGCGGCGTATGCTCCTTGATCGAAGCGTCTTACGGAGGGAATACTAGGCTCGATTTCCAGTTTGAATGCGTCGTTGGATCTCCTTGCTCGTGTTATTGTCAGCGGTGACCTTACTTACTTTACTTACTTTACTTCACTTTAGTGACAACGATCCGTTACCGATCCTGCGCCGAACGAATTATGGTCCTCCAATTCCGTCGGTCCTGGGCTGCCGTTCTCCAATCACCACGAACACTAGCTAAACGTGCATCGTCTTCGACAGCACACACCCACCGGGTGCGGGGTCTGCTCCGGAGTCTACGGCCTCTTCCTGGTTCTCTGCTGCAAATAGTTTTGGCTACTCTTTCGTCGGGAGTTCTGGTCACGTGTCCAGCCCACCGCAGCCTACCACATTGCACTACCTTCACTATATCAGCATATTTGTATACTTGGTACAGCTCGTGATTCATGCGTCTGCGCCACACTCCATTTTCCATTTTGCCACCAAGAATAGATCTCAGAATTTTACGCTCAAAAACCCCGAGCACTCGTCGATCAGCTTCCTTTAGCGTCCATGATTCATGTCCGTAAAGGGCCACCGGGAGGATTATTGTTCTGTAGAGCGTCAGTTTTGTGCGAATTTGCAAACTACGGGATTTCAGCTGGCTACGTAATCCGTAGAAAGCCCGATTCGCAGCTGCAACTTGTCGTATCACTACATGGCTTACATCGTTGTCACATGTCACGAGTATACCAAGGTATATAAATTCCTCCACTACTTCATATCGTTCCCCATCTAATTCCACCATGGCACCAACACCACTTGGGCTCTCACGTTCTCTACCAGCAACCATGTACTTCGTTTTGGCGGTGTTAATGGTAAGTCCCAATCTCGCCGCTTTTCTTTTAAAAGGCCTGAAAGCCTCTTCCACTGCTCTACGGTTGATTCCGATGATATCGACGTCATCCGCAAATCCAAGAAGCATGTGAGATTTCGTGATAATAGTTCCATTCCTTTCCACGTTTGCCCTGCATAATGCACCTTCCAAGGCAATATTGAATAGCAGGTTAGAGAGTGCATCCCCTTGCTTCAGTCCATCCAACGTCACGAAAGCAGCTGAGGTCTCACTCGCTATTCTAATGCATGATTCAGATCCGTCCAGCGTCGCACGAATCAGCGTAACCAGTTTTGTCTGAAAACTATGCTCTAGCATTATCTGCCATAGCTTATTTCGTTTAACTGAATCGTACGTCGCTTTAAAGTCCACAAACAGATGGTGAACAGTGGTGACCAGAGATACCTAATATACGAACTCATCAACCACTTCCAGTTTATCGCCGTCAATGGTCACTGTCCGTGGGAGGCAAACGTTGCTTTCTCTGGAGCCTGTTCCTACCATATATTTGGTTTTCGACGCATTGATTTGTAACCCTATCCTCCAAGTCTTCGTTTTGAGTCTGGCGTAGATTGCCTCCGCCGTCCTAAGGTTTCTAGTAATGATGGTCGAGGCCGTCTGCGAAGACTAGGCGTTGACTACTCTTGCTGAAGATCGCTCCTCTCGTTTCGATTTCCGCTCGCCTTCAATAGCGGTATTGAATAACATGCAGTGCAGTCCATCCCCTTGCTGCAACCCTTTGCACAATTCGAAAGGACTCGAGAGTGTCCCCGAAACGCGCACGTAGCACATCACACGCTCCAGAGTAGCTTTGATGAGCCGCGTCAGTTTGTCCGGAAAACCGTACGCGTGCATTATCTGCCGCATTCAACTGTATTATATGCTGCTCTGAAATCCACGAAAATATGATGCGTGGGCACCTTGTACTCTCGACATTTTTGGAGGATTTATCAGAGAGTATAAGCCATAAAGCCCACCTGATACTGACCTACGAATTCTCTTGCTATTAGGGATAGACCACGCTACAAAATCTGGGAGAGTACCTTGTAGGCCACGTTGACTAGCGTAATACTGCGGAAGTCACAGCAATCTAGCCCTTTTTTGTAAATGGGACACCTACACCTTCCATCCACTTCTCAGGTAGTTTCACCTCCTCCCAAATCCATGAAATTATCCAGTGAAGTGCCGTTGCTAGCAGTTCTTGGCCATTTTAGTAGAGCTCTGCCGGGAGTCGGTCCTTTTCGGCGGCTCTATTATTCTTCAGCTGACGAATTTCTCGCCGGATCTCTTCGAGGTCGGGAGCCGGCACGCTGTTGTCGTTTGTAGGCACTAAGAGATTTACCAACGGAAGTTACGTCTCATTCTGCTATATCGCCGTTGAGGTGCTCATCGAAATACTGTTCCACCTGTCGACTATCTCGCGCTCGTTTGTGATTAGATCCCCTCCGTCGTCCTTACACATGTCAGGTTTAGGTGTGTAGCCGTCACGAGTTTGGTTCACCTTCTCGTGAAACTTGCGTGTGTCATTAGCCTGGAATAGTTGTTCCAGCTTCTCACGAGCCTCTGTCCTCTTTCTGGCGCTTTTTCTTCCTCAGGATCGTGGTCAACTCATTCCGCGCTCATTCGTCGTTGGTTGCCAAATTCTCTGTCGTGGATATGCTTAGATAGTTTTTCCCAGCTCTTTTTTCTTTTCTATCGCTTGTTGGCATTCCCCGTCAAACCAATCATTTCGTGCACTCGAGGTTTCTTCGACTAGCACCGCATTTGCGCCTTGTTGACGGCGGAGCGTATCATACTCCAAACGTTTCTGAGGGTCGAAGCATCTAGCTCCACAGAGGAAGGCCGATCTTCATCCAGTACGCGCGCGTAGTTTTCGGCAACATTGGCGCCTTTGTCGCGAAGTATAAACCGTCGATAGTTTTGAGCGCACATGGACTGCTACTGGGTAATGGTCCGAGTCGATATCCGCACCCCGTAGGAAGCGTACGTTGGTGATGTTCGAGAAGAACCAGCCCTCGATGAGAATATGGTCGATTTGGTTCGAAACTCGTTGGTCAGGTGATCTCCAGGTGGCTTTGTGGATAACTTTGTGGGGAAAGAAAGTACTTCAGATCACCAAACCTCGGGAAGCTGCAAAATTGAAGCATCACTGGCCGTTATAGTTTGTGTCGGTGTGCAGGTTATGGGACCCGATCGCCAGTCTATACATTGCTTCCTTGCCGACCTGGGTGCTCATATCCCCGATGACGATCTTGATGTCCCGTGGTGAGCAGCTGTCGTACGTTGCCTCCAACTGCGCGTAGAACGCTTCTTTCTCGTCGTCGGATCTACCTCCAGAGTACAAGCGACCTGCGACGCGACATGACTTTTCTTGCTGCAGTTATACGCGCAACCCTTTTTCACCCGAAGCAGGACTGTGCATTTAGCAATATGAGAGCGAAGTCACGTCGCGCCGCAGTCGCTTTTACTCTGTACGAGGCCTTAAGGCCCAAACACAATGCATACGGATTTTACTACGTTGCGACAATTTGACAGTTTTTACTTGGGTTTCTGTCAAATTTCCGCAACGTAGTAACACCCGTATATATGCATTGTGTCTGGGCCTTTAGTGTGGACAATGTACGTTTTTAATGGCGTAGTTGAAGAAACATACTTTTATCCTCAACACACGCAGCTTCTCGGCGATCTCTTTCCAGTCCATTACGCGATCCTGCCTTTTGCCTAATATTACGAAGCCCTAACGGATACGTCGCTAGCTTAATAAGGGTGTTGCGCAGTCTCCTTTTGTCTAGCGCCTCTATGATTCAAAGGTGCATGAGTACTAGCGAGCCACATGCCCTAGCGGGTGTTGTAGGTTCGAATCCCGTTATAATCTTAGATTATAGCTTGGTTCGACCCATGCACCTCCCAGCATTGGACAAAAGGTAGGAGTCACAATGACTACTTGTTAAGCGTAGTTACTAATAACCCCTCCCCCACTCTCACCTTCCCGCTCTTTCCCCAACACTCTAAAAAAAATTCATTACTTTCCCCTACCGTCCCTTTATCAATTGTAAAAGAACTACCGTTTCAAAAAATATTAATTAACTACGAAGCCCATTGCCAACTTGTTGGTAGCTCCACCGCTCTTCAAAAATTGGGCTCTGTCGCCACAGATCCTCCACAACTCCTCGCCTTTAAGACAGATCTCCTGCAGTGCCAATCTTTCGGGGTTCTAACTGATCGAGCAGCACCCTGTCGCCACCAATGAAATTTAGCGATCTGCAGTTTCAGGTACCCCTAGCCTCCATTCCATGTCCTTATTTCGTCGCCTTCGTCTATGCCGAATGTTCCGAGTAGAATTTTCTTGACTCTTTTTAGTGTTCTGTTTTTAGATATGTAATCGTACTAGGGCCTACGCTACCGAGTCTCGTGATGGGGCTGCCATCTTATAGTGTCGAGACAGCGCTGCTCCTCTTTCCCTGTTGGTAGGAAATATATGACACAGATAAAAATAGTTCCACATTGAGTAGATATCGCTATCCACAGAGGCTTCAATTGACGTGACTTGTAGCTGAAACAACTGGCCAAAAGAACTCCGCCGCCAGAGCTCTTATTACTATTCAAGGTCGACCGATCATGCCGATATACAGAGTAAGTGTCGCCGAACAGTTGCTTAGATAGTGTGGTGTTTTTTCGCGAAGTTTCCGTGAAAGCGTAGATTTCGTAGCTTGTGTCACTGCAAGCTAAAACTTGCTTCATTTAAAATTGAAACAAACTTTTGCTCATATTGTGGCGCTCTTGGTGGACGGCTTTGGAAGTTCTTGGCGCCCACGTGTCGGAAATTTTGTTAGCTTCACCTATGTATTTTTGATATTCCACAAAACGATTGTATTTGGTAAACAAACAACATGGAAGCCGAAAGATGGGAAAAATTTTTGCACAGTTATTTGCAAAATCCATTGTGGCCTGCATCTAGGCTAGCTAAACAGCTGAAATTCCCCTGAAAACCCGCATGGCGCGTTATCAAATGGTATAAGGAAACATTGACGACGATTCGGAAGCCTCAAGCTAATCATCGGAGTGGAACTGTCGACCGGAAACTGCGTAGTAAGATTTTGAAGACCATCAAGAAGAATCCCAATCTGTTGGACCGTGATTTGGCCAGAAAATTTGGCGCTGCCCATATTACCGTGAGAAGCATTCGACTCCGTGAAGGAATGAAGTCGTATCGAACCAGCAAACAGCCAAACCGAACCATAAAACAGAATAGTGTGGCCAAAATCCGTGTTCGAAAGCTATACGACCGGGTGCTAACCAAGTTCGACGGGTGTACTCTGATGGATGATGAAACCTATGTCAAGGCTGACTTCGGCCAAATGCCAGGTCAAAAATTTTACTTGGCAACGGCTCGGAGAGATGTTCCAAGCAAATTTAAATTTGTTTTTACCGACAAATTTGCACGAAAAACTATGATTTGGCAGGGCTGTGGCAGAAACACGAAAATTTTCGTTACAAATAAGACAATGACGTCGGAACTGTACCAAAAGGAGTGTCTCCAAAAACGAATTTTGCCGTTCATTCGATCCCACCACCATCCACCACCGTGATGTTTTGGCCAGATTTGGCAAGCTGTCGTTGCAGCAAAGTCGTTACGCAGAGAAAGGGTCCAGTTTGTTCCGAAAGACCTTAACCAATCCAATTGCCCCCAGTTCCACTCTATAGAGAAATACTGGTCAATCATGAAGAGGAGACTCAAGGGAAAGGGAAAAGTTGTTAAAGACATCAATCAGATGAAGACCTGGTGGAATAAGAGTGGAATAGTATCACATTTGTTACAAACCAGTTGTGGCAACCGATATGTAACTAATTTTAGCCATAAATGAGTTGCTGCAACTAAAAGTGCCAAATGTGTGCTACTTAGAGGGCGTCGCCTAATGAGCTATATTACAGAAAAAGTTCGAGAATTCCTTCGAAGCCATGACGAATAATTTTATCCGTATTAAGTATGTAGAAAATGTTACATTTGTGTAAGAAAAGATCTTGAATTCAATAATAAATAACTGAAAAACACGCAATTGTTTTTGTTCCAATACTATCTGAAGCAAGCTTTAGCTGGTACTCAGCAAGGGTGTTGTTAACACTAATAACACTAATGTTCTGGTGGTGTAGACGAAATTGCGATCTGGTGGTTGCTATAACAGTTGACTGTGAACTGGAAGTGGAAGCGATATCAGGTCGACCCACGTCCCGAGAAGATGAGAGGGCAACTTGGTAAGCTCTGATCCTCGCACTAGACTCAGAGCCGGACTGAATTTCATGACAGAAACGCTTAAACTGTAATTGTACAAAACCACCAGCGGGTGAGGAGTCACTAGACAGCGCAACGTGTTTCAAATTACGACTGATGCCGACCTCAATGGAGACAAATCTCAACGTTGAAAGGTCTGGCGTAGAAAGGCCTTTGGGTACTAGTTTTATCACTTTAGGTTTCGCATTAGAATCAAGACTTGAAGTTTGCAGCATTCCGAGAAATCAGCCAGCTTCGGAGAGACTGAACGTTTAGGGAATAATCTTTACTGGTCTACTGAGATCTAGTGCCAACAGCGAAGAAACAAAACACGATTATCTCGAGCACTTAGGAGTAGTCTTAGGAGTAGTCTTAGGAGTAGTCTTAGGAGTCGAGACGTAGGAGAATTGAGCAGTCTATATGCCAGAATATGCCGGAAGGTAGCTTGTTTTTGCAGTATAGCAACGTGTGCCGGAGCGTTGTCACTATGGAAAAATACTGACTTGTCCCTAATTGCATAATCTGACCGTTTTGCTGTCAATTTTGGTCCATTCAAACGAATCTATTAATGTCGGTACAGTTCTCCCATTATTCTTCGATCTGATTTCAGCAGCACCTGAAGGTTTGGCTATTTTTGATTCCACCAAACACCGAGCATTATTGTGGATCCTTGCGTACTTGTCTCTTCCGTTACCGACCGTTCCGTTCCGACTTTTTTTGTAGTACTCGAGGTGCTTTTTAAGCGTGTGTATGCAAATTCCCAGCAAAAATTTTCGTACGTATATCAAAGTAACAAATATGATACATGTACCGATATGTATCTAGAAAAATCGCATTCAGGATGCACGAAACCAGCATATGCGTACCGTTTTGGAGGTGATATACGTACTTCAAATTATATGAAAACATTGCACATTCATAAGTATTTGTATACGAAGAAATCCGACTCAACATGATTAGTTCCATAATGCTATACAATTCTGTGACGACAATCGTATGTGAATCAGTTACTATCATTTTGTACGAATAAATGTAAACTAGGGTGCGCTTTATTATGCTTTAAGTACGATTTCGAGTTTGTTTAGCGATATTTAAGATGATTTGCACACATTATTATACGATTTGTGGTTTGCTGGGTTGTAAATCGCATGATCTCTAATTTCCTAGTTTTTGAATGAACTACATTACTTTTAAATTGTATGGAAGTAACAACATGCGTCAGGCTTTGGTGGCCTCATTTTGTTAAACTCATTCAACGAATGCGAAATGCTGTCAAAATGATGACCATAAATGACAGAGATAGCATTTCTAGGGTAACCGCAACCGTATTGCAGTGGTTCTGTGATTGGCTAATATTTCTGGATTACTTGACTTTGAATTTAGTTTCATTGCCTTGACATAAGGAAATAATTATTAGTGACATAAACATCGTAACACAATTGACAAATCATTTGGTATGGAATCAATTGGTATGGAAGCAATCAAATTCCATACGTACTGGCTGGGCTATTTAAAATAAAGCACTTTTTCTTGGCAGTAAAACACGATTCGATTGCGCAAGCTCGTACCGTGAATGGTCGAGTCCTGCGTTTAACGTTAAAAGCGCAGAGTTTGGGGCCACATAAAATGTTGAAACGATGTTCAAATTAACCTGAAGCATATGTTTTTTTTAACAAAGAAACAACCATTTTTGATGGTGCAATTCCATATAGTTACATCGTGTTTACAACATATTTACATTTTTTGTTATGCTTATCAATCAACAAAAATGTGATTACATATTTAAAGATGTCTGAAGTGCTGTTTTGGGCTATACCCCAGATAGATTAACCTAGTAGTAAAGCCAACACTTCAATTTATTACATAACTGCAGACGAAATGGTATCATTACATTAGGTTGGGCTTTACTATTTCCTAATAATAATCCATTGAATATCCCTAGGAAAACGTATCACATTTTTATACCAGCTTTCCACGGAATATGTTTTAATTGCAAAAGAAAAACTTTTCCTGTATCGACTAAAAAGTTTCTATATTCACTCTTGTGTAACATACTGTACCAATGTTTATGCAATTTTTATTTCCACTCCACTACCAGAATAATGTCATGTAAGTTCGACATTCCAATAAACGTAAGCAATGATACACTGTTACATCTGTTATGTCACTATGATCTCTCATTTTGCAAATATAACTGCATTAGGTTTTTATCATTAAATAACGTTTGCTATTTCTCGGAATCAGCCACATCGATTCCAAGCGCGAGAAATGCGGTGGCACACATTTCCTGGTGGACACGCGCCAAACCTAATTCGATCCCAGCAAGGAAATTGTAATTGCAGACTACTAATCGAAAACCAACCTCCTTCCCAATCGTACCCGAAGCCAAAGTGCAAATTATCGACGCTCTGCTACAGAACCAACCAACATCGAAGATAGTTTCCTTCTTCCTCGATGCACTCGCTCGCTGGTCGCGCTGAGCGGCCGGCTTATTCATGCCTTTCGACCCAAGCCAAAAGCCCGGCCGCGACCAGCTAGAAATGGAGTGAAAGTTTGCAACGCGTCCGCTACGCACACCTGCTAAACGGCCGAACCGGTTCTCCCAGTAGAGACCGGGAAGGAGGCCTCGACGTACGCCAGCGAGCGGTCAATCTTTCGTTGATTCGTCTCCGGTTATGTCATCCATTAAATCACACGCGTTCGTGGCCTAGTCGGTCGGTCGCAGGCCTCTGCTGGCTGGATTGATGATGCGATTGCATCTATGCTACGTTGGGCTGTGAGTCCGCCGCGGGCTATTTGCTGCCGCAATCGCGCGCCGTGGAAGTTGGCCAACATTTTTGGCATTCGTGCGGGCGCCAAAAGCATGCCCCACGACGATGGAAGTTGGTTATGGATGCGAAGAAAGTAATTATCGCTGTTTCTCTTTCCATGTGGAGCGAGCCGATTTCGTAATAAAAGTGATCCGCATCAATCGTGTGCACTACCAGATTGAATGTTGTTGTTTTTTTTTTCGCTTCTTTGCCGATCTGCGATCGGCTTTGGATTGCAATTATCGCTGACTTCGGTTATCATAGGTTTGTATGGAGATGTGAAAAAGTAGGTCGTGATGCAAGAGAGAGTACGAAAATGGTCGATAATGTACATTATTGCCATTGTATTCGAACGATTCAAAATTCAACACGTCGTCATTAATTTCTGCTAATTGTATCTATTACAGAAATTCGGCTCAATCACCGTGAGTGAGCATGAAATGCCATTTTTGACAGCGATGAATGTGATTTCTGCATATTTGCCACGATTCCGTTCAGAGTGCAACAATTTAGCAACGAATCAATGTCGGATTGTAATGCACCATAGTCAACTCTCGATGCTACTACTCGGTAGAACTTCAGGTCATCGGTGTGCGAAGTCTGATTTAACCAACTGCAGACGACCGGCTAATGACTGACTGTACCCATCAGTTAGCCCTTTTGCGGTCGCAATCTAGACGCTACCAATGATTGCCGAGACGTTAACGAAACGAACTGTTCATACCGTTTGTCGCGACGGAAGCACACCGTAGCACTGCCGTGTTGCGTGATGCATATTCTGATGATGGGATTGGGGTAACCGATATATGTGCTGTACCAAGGGTATTCAACCCCTACAATCGACAAACATGCACTTGGGAAATTCAATTGTGGAGCACTATACCGTTCACAAAAATGATAAATAGTAGTGGGCCCATATGGCTTCCTTGGGGCAAACCTGATTGTATCGCAAATGGGACTGGCTCTATCTACAGGCAGAAACGCATTATGACCCGGCAATATATGACAGTATCCATTGTGTCAGCCACACAGGAAATCTCATTTTGTCTAGCTTCGTCACCATCAGAAGATACGGCACCTTAAAATAGGACTTTAACAACATCAACACAAATTCATCTACCAGAATTGCGGCAACACACACATGCTGAGCACAACTTTAATCGTGATAAGCGAAGTGTAGAATCGGATAAATTAGCAGATTAAGGATTAAGTGCCGATTTTTTAATTTTAGTATAATTAACGTGCATGGGCTGACCTGGAAGTACAAGGATAACAAAGACGAATTTTAAATTTTACACGCAGTTGGAGTTGAATACGTCGGCTGATCTAGACATGTTGTATCAAAATTCTCATTGGGGGCGCTATATGTGGTAGCAGTTCTTCGATGAGCATCTAATTAGCGATATAACAGAGAGAAACTGGATGAAAGTCAACTTAGGAGTGTTTAAAAACGATCAAAGCGTACCGGCCCCCGATATCGAAGTGATCCGGCGAGAAATTGGTCGCCTGAAGAATAATAGAACCGTCGTAAAGGACTGAATTTCGACAGAATTCGACAAAAATAGCAAAGGAACACTAGAAATGGCACTTCACTGGACTAACGGGTGGCAACGAAAATTTTGGAATTTTTTCGCAGCCTTTATGCTCAATAACAAACGAGCTCAGAGAGAAATGAGAGTATGTATGTGTTACCTCCCTCTCTCCTCTTTTTGTTAATATTTTTTGTTTTGTTTATGCTTGCCCAGCTTTGCTAAAAATGGCGTCGAAACAAGAAGCATTCCGGGAGCGCGTTGTACACTTCAACGAACTACAACAGAAATCTCGGCAAAAAGTATACGGTACAACATTCAAAAAGTAAATATGTTGCGGCATCGACTGTTTACCATATTCTAAGATGCCCAACTACTATTCGCAAGCAAGTTAGTAGAAGACCAGCCAAAATTATGGACGCAGAAGTACATCGTTTTCTTTCTCGTTTCTTCAACAACAAGCCCTCTGGTTTGGCTATCAATTAAGATGCACCAGACGAATGTTTGGATAAAATTTGGATCCTGTTTCTACAAAAACATCATGAAGATGGACAATACGTGTTTTGGCCGGATAGAGCATCATCGCATTACGCCAAAAAAAACACAATCGTTCCTGAATACTCAGTCAATCCCATTTTTACCCAAGAATCACGACTCGAAAAATCTGTCTCAGTGCGCCCAATCGAAGATTTCTTCGGGATTTTGAGTTCCTTGGTGTACAAAAATAACTGGAGAGCAACGAATTGCAAACAGTTGATTGGTAGAATCAAGAGATGCATACGTAAAGTTGACATGAAGGCCGTACAACGCTCCTGTTTCGACGTCAAACGAAAGCCTAACATCTTAACAAAACATAGCCGGAACATCCGGAAGACATAGCCTAACCGTAAGCAGCTTATTCAGGAAATGGAGAATTATTTTCAGTTAAAATCTGTTTTGGTTGAAATTGAGTGTTCTTCATCAGACAAATGCCGCTTAGTTGGTTTCGAGGTACGATCAGTGATGTTAAAAACTTGAAATATCAAAATTCATTCAAAATTCAACTGTGAATCATGTCATCTTGATCATATGCAGAAAAAACTCACACATATTTCTACCCGCTTGATCATATTCTGCTTTGCTTCAACTGCTACCCGGAGCTATACACCTATACATACAAATTCGTTGTTGAACAGCATAGGCATTCTCTCGTGCGATACGTAACTGTGACTGAGCGTAAGAGAATGAGAAAGAGAATCTCTAAATAAATCGTAAAGTTAAACTAAAACACACATTTAAACTACATGTTTATTTAATTCTTATTATAATTTTTACTTTCTAGTTAAGAAAATGTCGATTCTCGCGAAGGAAAAATGTAAATTCTGCCAATTTGATTGCCATCTTCATTCATGAATGTGTGCTAGCTTTTTTCGCAGCTGGTGTTTTCTCTGGCGGTAAATTCTCTTTCGCTCTCTGGTTCGTTGTATGAAATGCCAGCTGTGGAAGAAGTAAGCAAAATGCTCACAGCTGAATTTGGTTCACATCGTATAGTAACAGAGACATCGCATATAATAGCGAGAGAAATTCATATGTGAGTTCTGCGCTTTTGATCAAAGTTGAAATTTCTTGTGCTTGAAATCTCATTGAGTTTTTTGTTGCTATGAATTTTTCAACGCTGGGTACGATGCTGGTCTAACAAGGCAGTCGTCGCATGTTCGAATTCGGCTAGGCTAGGTGCTGCTAGATAGAGTAGGATTTTTGCACTAGCCCCGTAACTGTCCTGTACTCTAGTAGCCGACTGCGAAGTCTGTCGATGAAGAAGGGTCAAGTCTTAGAAAGGACGTTTAATCCCACGGCTTTGCTTTGCTCATCAAACAAAAAATTAAATTGAAATAACAGAGTTAAAGTTATGGCTTCCCAGCCGGTATTGAGGTACGTTGTATGTTTGAATCTCGGCTGGGAGAGGCTGTTAAAGTCCATAGAACTGAGTCTCTTCGAGACGCAGCGAGGGTGCTGAAGAACAACTTATCCTGTATGATTCTCAACATCGCTCTTAAGGTGATCCGATGATCAGATTTCAAAAAGGGAGGTTTGATTCTCATTAAATGTAGCAAACTTCTTGGCTAAGCAGATAACTTTGCCAGGTGGCTAAGCAGGTGTCAGAAACTTTGCCACGACGAAGGTCGGCTGTGCTAGACTGAAAGCGGAGCCTAGAAGGATTAGGCTTTAAATCAATGCGTCGAAGACCAAATATAATGATAATGGTAATAGCTCAAATGGTCGCGGTTAAGTCAAACCGAGCCAAGTGACAAAAATCTTATTTCGAGAAAAACGCGTTCAAAGTTTGCTGCTCTGTATGCAGAGGTGGGCACCGCTAACCGAAATGTTAGCTTCGCTAACAGCTAATCCGCTAAATCAAAACGTTAGCTTCGATAACCGCTAACCGCTAAATTATCCAAAAATTCAGCGGAAGCTAACGCTAACCATTAAATTTGTTAGCACTGTAGATTTGGCAATACTTTGATCAGTGCTAATTTCGGCTATAAAAGAAAACCATCGTTGCAAAGGTTTAAGAAAAAGTAAATGAATTAATTCCGTGAAAAAAATTGCAGGCATTCACGAAAAATGTTTAAAGACCATTATCGCTTACTGCAATAGCATATTAAAAAAGGATAAAAATATATTTCCATGTGGCAAGACATAGTTTTCTCGATTTTTATTTGGAGTTTTCGATCGTTGTGAAAATTTTTGGGAAAGCTTTCCAAATAACATTTTCTCTGGATTGGTTACGTGCACCTGCCGTATTAGCGAACTATTTTTGGCGGAGCATAAACGGATAACGGAGAGTGGCGGAGGCATATGAACCTCGGGTTGCAGGCACTATTTATCGTACGCCTGGCGAAAGTTGGGAGACTACGGTGGGCCAGCCACGTCGCAAGGATGCGGGACGACTGTGCAATGAAATCCGTTCTCTTCAAGAACCCCACCGACATTATGAATAGAGGGGCTCGACGTGCCAAATGGCTTAACCAGGTTGAAGCCGACTTGCGTGTGTCGAGACGCTCAGCGAATTGGCGACGAGTAGCCTAGAACCGAGTCAATGGAGAGGAATTGTTGATACGGCAAGAGCCAGCCCGGTTCTCGGCTGGTAAAGTACGTACAAAAGTTTGGAATTTAGAATCCTTCGACTTAAGCTTATGCGATATTTCTCAAAAAATTTCCTTCTGCCAAAAAAAGTGAGCGGTTTATTTAGCGGTACATAAATTTAGCGGAAGCTAATAAAAATGCTAACGATTATAAAAATTAGCGAAAACGCTAACCGCTAACCAAAATGTTAGCTAAGCTAATTAGCTGTTAGCGGATTAGCGGAATTGTGCCCATCTCTGTCTGTATGGTTTGTAGCTATCAATTGTTCGA
This sequence comes from Sabethes cyaneus, assembly GCF_943734655.1. Classification (NCBI taxonomy): domain Eukaryota; kingdom Metazoa; phylum Arthropoda; class Insecta; order Diptera; family Culicidae; genus Sabethes; species Sabethes cyaneus. The sequence goes on from NC_071355.1 coordinate 170,457,536, forward strand.
AATCATCACATAACACTAGCTGTTTGCAACATTTATGTTTTTTTTCCCTGTTGGGTACATTCTCCACCAGTAATTTGATCTATTGTGGCGGCCCCTATTTACTGTAAGCCACATCAAGGTGTATCACTATTAGTAGGAGTGATTTCCACTTGTTGACTAATGGCATTGTCCCAATAAGGTATAATACAACGAATAAAGTTAATTGCCTTATTAGGAAAACTTGTCCACACAACTGAGGGTTGTATTAAGCCCTTCCCAAAGAATTTGCTCCTTCTATGATAAAGTGCTACGCAGTTACAAAGCAGATGTTTCGCATCTTCGCTATCTAGGTTACAAAAACGACAAGAGTCATCTTCCAGTTTGCCTAGCTGTTTTAAGTGATAGTTACTTGAGCAGTGGCCCGTTACCAGGCCACAGAAAGTATGTAAATCTTTTTTAGATAGACTAAGAAGTCTCTGAGTTACTGTTTTGTCAGGTGATTTACATTTATGTAGTCTTATTAGAGTAAAATGTAGCTTAGAAAATTCTTGATCGTTTGTTGTCATTAACTCATTCTTTTAAATTTTGCGATTTGGTCTGGTCTGATTTAACGCGGACCGCGGCTTTTTTCGCGGACGGTAATCGTTGCCGGCAACGAACCAGAAGTGCTAGATGAGCTCGTGTATGTGGGATCGCTGGTAGCCGCAGACTACAATACAAATAAGGAGATCCAGGTTGTAGTACTTTATTTTTCTATAATTTTTCTAGAGAAACCAAGAGAGTTGAAAAATATATTTAGGAAACTACCCTAGTTTAAAGGATTACTGCAAATCCTATTGAAGTTTATATGCAGTCATTCGAGCAGTCATTTGCGCTCGTAACGCTTACGTAACAAGGAAGCCATCCGCATGTCAGTCAGGCTTAGAAACGAGATTGTTAACATTGCACCGTACTGTAGCGGATCGGTGCACAGCTATTAAAAGCCCTCACCGTAAAAATTAATTGCCAGCAAGATTATTAGATTTATGCAAAAGTAAAGCAAAGCCATGCCTCGAAGACACCCTTCGTTCGAGCATTGCTAAAGAGATGATCCACTTTTTTATGGTCTTTCGCGATCTATTGTGCCTACTGGAAAAACAAACAACAAGAGATAGAGCCACATTTAAGTCGTCTTAGACGAGTGCGCCTGCACCGAATTCAATCAGGGAGCTACTCATGGTAGCGTAGCGGGAAGAAATCAATTTAATTCCGTGGCTCTGCGATGCCGTGCACTACCATGACTTGTGTAGACATTTATGCTAAGCTTCAAAGCGTGTCAAGCGTAAAAATAAGCTATACCGAGTCTAATTCAGATTATCAGAAATTGCACAGAGAACAAATGGCACATCAAAAGAAACCCAGCAAAACGAGAAAAAGCAGAACTAAAGTAATTAGAGCACACTTTTTCTATTTCATGAAGTCGATAGCGTCGAATCAGAAGACCTGCTTGGGTATTTAACAATTTATCCTCAATTCATAATTAACATTTCTTGCGGTTGTCGAACACGTTTAAGTTAAACAATAAATATGTAATCTCTGAAATTGCAGATGTTTATGAATGCAAATACATATATGAGCAAACACAAATGAAATGAAAATGAAAATAAAAAATGTAAATGAAACGAAAGTGAAAGACATGGTAATACGGTCAGCAGTGGAGCAAGAAAGAGGCAGTAGGGGATATAAATGTTCGTGTGCAGGAGGTGTAGGTCTAAGTGAAATGCCAAATAACAACAGCAGCGATACAAGTTGTGAAGGTAATCGAAACCAAAAGTAAAAAAAAAAACGAAGAGCAACAAACAAACGAAAGCAGCAAACCACCCACTTACCTCGATCTTTGCTGGCTGTCGACGGGTCATCGATGATGTCATCATCCTGGTTGAACTCGTTCCGCACATCCTGGATCGCTGCCAGCTCGTTGAGGCCGAAATTTTGGTCCCTGCAATGCGGGAGAAGTGAAAGATGTTTTATTGGTGTTCGTTACCCGTCAAGACCCGAATCGGGCCTTTAATGTGGTATGGTTAAATAATTCGATTTCACGGGTAAAATATTTTGTTAGTGAAGTTTTTTAATAAATTTCAAATACGACAATAGTTTAGACCTTACTGGGTGGATGGACCGGATAATATTTAGATATAACAGAAACAGCAACGAAACTTCAATGAGCAAACTTGCTTTTAACTACTTCAAATAAACTGATAAACTTTCCCTACTCTAATGAGGGTGAGTGGGGACACCTATACAAGTTTATAGTACTAAACTTAAGTTTTAAGGTGAAGGTTGTCAGAGTCCAGTTGCATTTTTTAGTTATTTCAGTACTTTCACTACGAGAACAGAGTTGCTAGTAGTAGGTAATAATCTGTTACGAACAATTATGAAACGTACACCGAGAAAACTTTTCGTATAGTTTCTACGTGTCCCACACATAGATTTTTGCAATGTGCCCAGCTAATGAACTTTATATGCCAAAAAGTTATAATTTATGAATACGCGAAGCTTTTGCGCGTACTATTCATACGCGTATAATTTTTATGTGTATTTCTGGGCGGGTTATGCTTATATGTGGCACATGACAATCATCTTGAATTTTATATGGAAATTTACCATTAGTTATGTGCAGAATATTTTGAGTGTCGCGCATCTATTTTTGCTATCGAACGAGATGCGACAGTAATTCTATTACATAAACTGTTGTTTACGGTGAATTTATTATCTGTGAATTTTATAAGTATACTAGAAGACCCGGCAAACTTCGTACTGCCACAAATTGGGCTAAATATACGATATATAAACTTCAGACGAACTCCTGCTGCGTTTTAGAAAAAGGGATATTTTCTAGGTATAAGTCAAGTTTTGCCGTTGTCTAAGGAGTTCTGCGTTTGGTTTATTAAACGCTGGGATTTCAGAGAATGTCTAAATTTAACAACTGTATTAAGTCATTAGTAAGAAATGCATATCGGTGTAAAAGTTGGTTTGCCAATCCCCGCAATATCAACAGTCGTGTTTGTGGTAGTTGCATTGAGTCTTGTTTTCTAAACTCTGCTGGTTAAAAATAGAAGTACTGGCTGTTAATATATTTGTTGTAAAATTTGGTACGACGGCTAATATCGTCTGCTGCAACTTTGGAATTTCTCGATAATTTAAGGGCCAATTTTATATTCTGATATATATTCAATATCAATAGTCATCAGATTTTTATTTTTTTTATTCATAAATCTATTGATAAGAATTACCCAAAGGAATTGCATCGCTGAATCTCGATAACTGTTATTCTCAATTCTCAAAACAAACTAAATTTTATTATTCCACAAAATCAATTGATCGCTGTATTGTTCCTTTGGTAATTCACGCACTAAAACAATTTAACATAAAAGCGTCATTTTATAAACCTTTTTACACTTCTAAAGAGTCTAATACGAAATGAAATCGACTGAAAGTTAAATATGATTGTTTTTTGTTTTGATTATAGTCACTTTAACCAGCTTGGGTCATTCGTGACTTCTGCGGGGTTGGGATTTGAACCCGGGTCCTCGGCGTGAAAGGCGTGAATGCTAACCATTACGCCGGAACTGATCCCTTAAATACGATGTATAATAGTTGCTTCGTTCACTATTTTTTTAAATTCTAAATCATATGCTCTTACTGTTGATTTATTAGCTTGATATTCAGTTCAACCGAATATGCTCATAATCCGTTAACATATGCAAAATGTATTCTTCATTTGACGATTGGGAAGTGGCAATTTAGTGAATTTAGTGCTTAAACCTTTTGTTAACCTGCATCTTCTGGCTACGCATCCGATGTAAAAAGGAATAAAAATGATTCGTGTTTGTTTCATAAATTTGATATGAATGAACGAATGAATGAAGTTAACGAATTTTATTGCTGACACTTTAGGCTTGAGTTTAGGTTGATTAATAAGTTGGACCTATTGATTGGTTATTTTCTGAAATTATAAACCTCCAAAATGTTTAATAGCATTGTTAGATGTGGCGATTCCAATGAAGGTAACCACGTGTTTGTTTGAATACGACAACGGTGCTGCAAAAAATCGTACGATGATCATAGCAGCCAACGACATGGCGCATACAATGCGTTGCGGGTTTTATATGGAAAACTAATTTTTCGAGTTTTCCTATCTTCCGAGTAAATTTTTCAACTTTTCTCGCCGTAAAAACATAGCGGTGTTGGAAACGAACACAATAAAGATAAGACGGCTCAAATCGGACGCTCCGTTCTCAAGTGATGCGCGGTCGAACTTTTTCACTTCCATTTTTATATATAAGATTTTTATATATAAGATTTTCGACACTCTACGACCGTTAATTTATTAGACAAAATTATTGATCAATTTCATGCTCAATGTCAACGGCAAATATGGCATCACTCCACATATACACCCGTTTCCTTGGTAACGTACAACAACGACGGTCGCGGATTCGGAATTTTCAAGTTTCATGAGTGATGTGACGACTGGAACGGCCGAAAAAATTAATGAAAAATCGAAGGCGAAAACGTAAAAATATAGTAATGAATTTTAATTGGGCAGAACTCTCAGTATTTAGTGTAATTTATGCCCCAAAAAGTAATAGAACCTATAGAATGCAATGTGTAGTGCTTCGAGTTGCAAGATCTTATTACGGCTAGCTGGTTAGTTGAACTTATTTTATTTTTTTGTGATGATTTCCCTAGTCTATGGGAGCATGTTGGTACACTGAAGAAAGGAAGGCAAGGGTGATATTCGGTGCCATACTGACTGCCATAAATGAACTCTGACGACCTTGTCTTTAAGGTAAAATTAGTGATCATTGAGCTATCATTATTTTATAATTGTATTGTTCTACGAGTAGAATCGAAACTGTAAGCGATAAATAACCAAACGCATCGTATGTGTACATGCAGATTGACGAGCAATGCTATTAAAACTCGAGAGTATTGTATAACATATGATGACCATTTCAGCTAAAGTCACGCGAGAGCTTAACACAAAATTCGCTGGTATTCTTTACCCAATTTAATGTTGCCATTTCTCCGTTACATGACGAGAAAACAACAATTTTAGTATGTTGGATGGCATTACTGTCTCACTACGACCAAGAGGTAAAAGAAAGAATACGAAATCACCCTTGTCGCATGAAATAGATATACTCTAAAAAATCAATACGTTCGTTTACCAAAATAGGGCCCTATTCTGTAAGTCACGTCGAGCAACTCGGCTCGACTCAGTTACTGTCGAGTGTCGAGTGCAAGAAGAACGGGCAACATAGCGGCTCAATGTACGACCAAAACAAAGCTAGCTCAGGCGTCACTAGCTAACCGTTTAATCACTAGCTGGTGGACTCAGTCGAGTTACTCGACAAAATCGGGTCGCGTGTGACTTACATAATACCAAAAGTCGACTAGTCGAGCAAAGTGACACTCGACGTGACTTACAGAATAGGGCCCATAATTTTGGAAACATCTGGTTTGCAGTTGGCATGCATTTCGTCTTATATGAAGATTTTCCGAACAGCTTCACTGTATATCACACATTTCTTTTGTTGCGTGATATTCTTTATTATTTGGCGCATATCAAGCAAGAAATCTAGCCTACTTTGCCCTTCGCAAAACGCTACGATCAAGAAGCATATGCCGCCGTACGAAGCTAACAATGTATAAAACCCTGATTTAACCGGTAGTTCTTTACGGACTTGAAGCTGTGACGTCTCTCACAATGGAAATACGCGTCCTTGTCGTGTTTGACCGGAAGATGCTGCGGATGATATTTGGCGGAGTACAAACTGAATGCGGAGAGTGGCGGAGGCGTATGAATCACAAACTAAAGGTACTGCTCGGAGAGATTCCCATCGCACAGCTGGGGAAAGTCGGGAGGCTACGGTGGACTGGACACATCGTAAGACGCTGGACGACAATGCAACGAAAACAGCTTTCTTCAACGACCTTATCGGCACCAGGAACAGAGGGGCTCAACGTGCAAGCTGGTTCGATCAGGTCGATAGTGATTTGCGACTTCTGAGACGACTGAGAAATTGGCGACGAGTAGCTCATGGAGTGGACCGAGTTGAATGGAGACGACTGCTTAAAAAGCACGAAGCACTCCGGCTCTATGCTGACAGCGGCGAGGTATTTCGGGGTTTTCCCTTTGGAAGAACTACATAATTAAGATATTATTTGTAGAAACTTCAGTTATGAAATTAAGTTTATCCTATGCTTTAAAAGTTTTGCCTACGATTCAGACTTCTTGAGTTGTTATTTGATGATGCAAAAAAATACCGAAAATACCGGATTATTATCGTGGAAAAATCAGTAATTCGGTATTGGAAAATAGTCCGGTAATACCGGTAAAACCGGTATAGCATCCCTAGGACAAAGCAATTTAAATGGTTCAAATGAAATCAAATCGAAAGGCATCGACATGGGCAGTTGCAAAGCAAATTCAAATGTAAACCGTGTTTGAAGAAAAAGTGAAAGCGTAGACTGGATAAATTTTTTTTTAAAAATCAGACTTTTCGAGATGCAAAACAAAGTTTATTCGCGCACCGTTAGAGGATAGCTTGCTTCCTGATTTGTGCATGTTTGAATCAGTACCAGGAAAATATCGCCCACTTGCTTCATTTCCATCGCTATTGCAGGATATTCAACTGGATTCTAAAAACAGGAGTGACGACCAGGGATGCCACATATAATTCTGTGTTTTTGTTGGAAAAATCTGACAATCTATACGGCGAGGAAAAATATCTGTGCAAAAATCTTCAGTCATTTTAGTTATTTTGCTGACTATTTCCGTCCCATTCACTCTCATGTAAAAGCTCAAAAATCTGTTTAATCTGTGCAATTTGGCGAAAATCTGTATTCTATGCATACAGATTCTGTACAGGCGATTTCTTTCAAATATCTGTTAAACACAGAATAATCTGTGCATGTGGCAACCCTGGTGACAACGTTCCCTCACGGAAGTGGATACTGGAACGCAATGACAGTAGTATATCAGAAGTTCTCAACCTGTCTATTGCTGTTAAGATATTGCCGCTAAACAATCCCTCCCTGATGCGTCTTGCGCTTTCAGGCCAACGGTAATCCTCTCGCCATTGACTTCCTGATCCTATTTCTCCATCAACGGAACGCACGTCAGTAAATATGATGGAAGCTCTCAGCCCGCCCGTCATGGTCAATTTTCCACCCGTAGTAATGGTTTCAATGTAGCGCTATCCTTCGTTGACAAACCTCTGATACTATTGATCTTTCATGCTGCTATCCACTGAGTACCTCAGCTTCAGAGTTGAACTATGAAGCTGTTACAACTAGCAACGTGGAAGATAACCACTCCATGCGTTTGTTTTACCAAAACGTAAGAGGATTAGATCAATTCTTTCTGGCCGCAGCAGCAAGTGAGTGCAACTACTTTGACTTTGTTGTCCATCGCACCGATCGTAGCCCCTTGAACAGTATAAAAAGCCGTGATGAGGGTAATCTGCTTACTATTTCAACTCGCTTGAGTAGCTATATCGATGCAACGCTTGTTTTCAACAGTACAGTTATGTACTGTTTCAACAGTACGGTTATGGGTTAAAAACGCTATGCCTCGTTGAGTTGTGAGTTTGGGCTTACGCCCAGATTATTAGTAGCATTCTCGATCCCGTGGACTCTAGGGAAACTGTTGCCCAAAACTTGGTCTCCAGCTACTGAGCCTTTGATTACTCTCAATGCAGACCATCCTGCATAGAACGCTCTGTTGAATCTCCCAGAATTTTGATCATGATGATTGAATTTGTATTCGACATCTACCCGCCGCTGAAGCCTTCCTGGTCGAACAGTCATCTACGCAGACTAAAATGGCTGAGGGCTCTATGTTCTCTGTACGGAGTCGTCTCTGTGCAGGCTTCCAATACGATTCTGGCATTTCGTAAATTCCAAAAAACGAAAAATGTTGGTCTACCAGTGGTAGTTCACCTTGAGGAGTGAGTTGCTAGCTCTGAATTTGAGAAGCGCGATCTTTATGCCCATTATTTCATTCATTCAACGAAAGCTCTGCCTTACCAGATCAAGTAGCCAATCTTCTTATTGGTCTAAGTTCGCCGGTCCAGCAGAACAATGGGATGAATTCAGAGATTTCCACTGTCGACGGTTGCACGCCATGGCTAGGACAGATTCTTGCAAACAGCACGGACGTCGTTGGCTAAGCTGCATCGCCATGGGCCTCTGGGTCTGCCTCTTCGACGCTGTCTCTGCGGATTTCAGTCGAGTGCTTCTCTGTCTGTCTCGTTTGTATTTTTCCTCTACATGTGTCCGATCCAACTCTAACTTAGGCTCTCGAATTTCTATTACTATCGTGCGTTTAGTTGTCAGGACACCAGGTGCGAATAATATATCGCATGCATGCGATTAAGAAATACCTGCAGTTTTTACGCTGTCTCCACTGAGACACACTACGTTTCGAAGGCAGCAATACGGATTTAACGTATGAGTTGAAAATTCGAGTTTTCATATGCATAGTAATCTGGTGTGAGTGTTAAATTTTTCACAGACCTGCAAAGGCACCCCTGGCCTTCCTTATCCATGTGGCTATATCAGTCAACATCGGACGTTGTTTGTCTACTAAGATTTTGGAAGAATTCCGCCTGCTCAACCTGTCCCGCCACTGTAAAGTTGGTAGGATTGTCAGTATTCACTACCATAGACTTAGTCTTCACTACATTTCATTGACTGTGAGGCGTGCAGCATGGGAGCTCTCGGAGCGGTCATTCTGCATATTGTTTCGGCGTTGTGCGAGCAAGACAATGTCGACGGCAGGATCGAGGTCATTTAGCTGCTCCATCGTTAGAGGATTCCGATGAGATGAGATGAGACGGACTAGCTTATCTGGAAATCCTCTAGGTGTAAGGGTGCCCCAGATGTTTTCATGATTGAGTCAGTTAAACGCCTTTTCAAATTCAACACCAGAAGAAAGGAGCAGAACAGAGTCTTGTAATTCCTTGAACTGCTCTAATATAGTGCGAAGCATTGCCACAGTGTAGTGGTCCAAAAGGACGAAAAGTGGAATTTTTTTCTTAGCGTCCTTTGCTTTCATTTTTGCATTTGAAATCTTCAGCACTACCCCCCATAATCTAAAAGTGTCAAAAGTTAGTCATCGGTTACTATAATAAAAATAAAAAAATAACTTTTTTTGTGAGGAAATATAGACATAGTTTTTTTGACAAATTTGTAAAAAATGTATAAACAAGCAACTTTGCTGAAGAAATAAAATTTCTATCTTTATCGAGTGCTGATCTGTAGAACATATTCTTTAATGTTCTTTAAAAATTAGTTTTTCATACCTAGCTTTTGTTAGTTGCATTTTACAAAAACATATTGTTCTAAGCAATTATCGTAGCACTCACAGCACACGTTTTTGTAGAAGATCGCAAATCTTTTGGGCCTTTACTTGCTCAGTTATCGCATATTAAAGCTTAGTTTTTCCATAACTTCACGAGCCTACGGGGTAAAATGGGGTAAGTGGATTTATGAAATCAGAGCTTCATCTGATAGCATATGTCGAGTACTACAAACTTGTATACTTGATGCCGCTTGCCCTCAACCACCCATATCAGAGTACGACAAGCTTACGTTTTATGTGTTTCGCAGTCGCTATAGGCTCAAAACACGTCCATTTTTTGTGTTAGTAGATGAGACATGGTTTCTTCGGTAAAGTTGCAGAAAATATAAAACCAAACAACGTTGCTCTTCCCGTCGCTGGATACGTGCAACGTGCGAGCATATTTCAGCGATAACAAGGTGATGATCTGATTCAATCAATTAGCCATTGCCTTCAACAATTGTCCTAGTGAGGTTTACGAGTTCCGCCCATTTCACATTAGAAAACACATTGTCATGTCTCCAACAGTAAAACTTTCATATGCCGTCCAGATGGAGTCGCTCCAGCGTCCATTCTGAAGTTGTGCTCGGAGATGTTGCTCATTTAACAGGTCACTGCAAGAGAGCGAACTTCCCGAACTGTAAAAATCCTCGTTTATGTTCCTTGCTCACATATGAGGTGACAAGAGAGACGATCGGAATTACAGAGGCATCACCTCTTGCTCCTGCTGTTCAAAGGTTTTTGACAAACCGATCGATTTGCATTAAGATTGGAGGTTTCCGTTCTGAAGTATTCACGAGTGTTGCCGGTGTTCCCCAGGGGTGTAATCTTGGACCCCTTTTGTTTTGGCTACTAATTTAAAAACTTTCTTTCATACTGCCAACTGGATGCCGCCTGTTTTACCCTGACGACGCCAAAACATATATACATGCAGAGTTTGTGCTACTCGCATTTTTTGATACTTGGCATCAACAATCGCAATGTGATCGCACTAAATCAACACACAATACAACCTTTGTTCAGGCCAGATTTAGCCAGGTAACATTTCGCTAAAGATACACCCAGTAACAATGTGAGTTTTGTTGTACTTTTATGGCGGTTTTCATGAGCCATTTAGGTCTTAAATGGCATCATAACCCAAATTGTTACTTAGGACAATTGCTTGGTATAATCGTATTTTTTACATTCTCAAGACCAGTTGACGTATGTTCGAATCTTAGCTAGGCGGTGCTGTTAGAGTCAGTAGGAACGTTACACTAGCCCCGTAACTGCCGTGTCTCTACCAACCGGCTATAAAGTCTGTCGATAAAGAAGTGTCAAGTCTTAAAGATGTTTATGCCCAAGACTTTGCTTTGCTTTTACGTGCCCAATGACTCCGATTCACCCAACTGTCCAGAACTTCAGCCGATCGAAAAATACTAATCGATTGAGAAGTGTTGTGAAACGTCAAGAACCTCGAAGGAGTGCGAATCAACGATTCCAGAATTATGCCCCATGTGACTCAACGCATGGAAAAAAGTTGGTAAGGACATTTTACTAAGACTAATGGACGGAGTTGAGAAAAAAGTCCGCTTAGAACCATACGGAACTAAATCCATGTGAATGCAGTTCTGTAACATATTACATTTGTTATTAATAGAAAGCAAAAAGTTCGAATGAAAAGAGTATTGTTGGTTTTCTATAGCGTTTTTTCTGTGTCTGAATCTAGGTGTGAGTGAGCTTCATTTGATTAGTTGTAGTCTAAAACGTATAATGTTGTTAGAATAAGATCGATAAGTTAGTCACAAATACTGAATCGCGCAAGCAAAAATTTCCGCTCGTAGACGGTCAGCAAGAGGACGGATTTCTTTGATTTTGTTCACTTCACATGCAGAAACACAGCAACAAGTAAAAGGAAACATTAAATAATTAAATCGAAAAAGCAGACATTAACGGAAATAATGGCAACCGTGATAATAACTATGACACTTGAAATGATTAAAGAAAACTTCCAGCTTAAATGATGCTAATAAACATAAAACTGATTTATTTTCATAGCTCTAATTAACATTATAAATACGTACTGTGATGAAAAATTAAATGTAGAAAATTAGATGTAAAAAGATGTAGATGCAGAGGCAATAAACTTATTATCGAAACGCGGGAAAAATATGACTAATTCCTGTTCGTAGTTACTAGATGACTGCAATCCGTTAATATCCCTAAAGCTCAGTACTTTATAATGCATAAACATGTTCAATTTTTAATCAGTCAAACCGTAGTCAACGAAGCGATTTCAAATCGATTACCACTACCGAAACCGAACTAATGTGTAATGAAAATCATTAGTCAAGCAATTTCGATTTGATTGACCATGATAAAGTTAAACGAAGTTTCCTTATTTCCATTTTACAATAATTATTCGTTACGTAAGCTATAACAATCGCTCAAGAGAAAAAAAAACTAATTTGAGCAATTTAACTTTGTGCACTTATGGCAGTGCGGTGAAAGAGCGGTTTTATTAGATGGCATTCTGTTGCTGTTTGCCTCCTATTTTTTCGTATAGTATTTATGTTGAGATTGAACTGCACCGATTTAAATGCTTTGAATTCCGGAATGAACCATTTCATTACATTATAATGTTGGATTGCTTCATTAAAAATCGAAGCTTATGTGAAAGTATGCAAATTAAGTAAATATAATTAGCTGGACCATTAGGTTTGAAATGGAATACAATACGGAAATTTATATGACGTAAAAAAACGTATAAGTCATATAAATTATATCGTGAATAGTAAATAATAAAGCCTTGGTGCCTACATTCCGCTTTCGGAACTTGACCTTCTGGTTTGTATTCGACAGACTTCGCAGACAGCCGTAAAAGTAAAGCACAATTAGAGAGTGTATTGACTCCTTCAGTCTTGTCTAGTTCAGATTCGAACATATGACTACATGCTAGTTAAACCAGTGATTTACCACTAGGCCATGGTAGGTAACCTTTCGGCCCGATTCTTTTCAACGAGCGTCGGCTGCCGATACTGCAATCACGATTAGAATTTGCGAAAATTAATGTGCGTTATTTGGTATTGTGCGAGGCTTCAGCGTGGATTTGCGTGGACAAAATAATTGTTGCCAAATTCATACCACAGGTCACGGACGGACCTTACGAACCATCAAACGCAGCGCCGACATCTTATCCGATGCCAATCACCATCTTGTAGTCGGTTAGAGACGCCTGCGCGTCGCTTGCATTCAAGAACAAGAAGAGAGCGTCGGATGCCGTTACGACGTCCGCTGTCTGGAAAATGCAGAGGTACAAAGGGCTTTCGTCGAACAAGTGGCATTCCGATCCTCAGAACTTCCGCTGAGCGAAACTGTTGAAAAACAACAGAGCAGCATCTACAGAGATGAAACCCTCGGCAGAGTGCGCCGGGGCCAGAGGGACCGATTTCAACAGAAACCTGGAGTGGTGACAGAGCAAAGTCATCATCGGGCGGATGTAAACCTGGGCAGCTAAGACTGTAGCTCGTCAACGTTACACCGAGTTGGTGAGAACCGTTAGAAAACATTGTAGACGGAACAAACTTGGATAGACTCTCTAGCTGAGAGGGAGAAAGTGCTGTTCTCGCCGGCTTAGTGATTTCTCGTTAGGCTGAACAATTTGAACAACTCTTTCAAGTCTCAAGCATTGTAAGCCAACAAAACCATCTGCGCGTAATAGCGACAGCATGCCGTATCAATCGCGTCAACTCTAGGCCACCTTGCCTATATCACTACGGTAGGTGACTTGCAAAACGCTCTGAAAGAACCAGTTTAATATTCAGGTGGTGCCCTCGGACATTAGGTTGCGAAAGGCATACAGTGCCAGAGGCAACCGCCAGCAGAACATTGGGCAAGCAAGATTAAGATCGGTTCCCAAGTAACAATGTGAGTTTTATTGTACTCTTACGGTGGACTTCAAGACTAATTTTGGCCTTGAATGCCATCATAAGAGTGCAATAAAACCTAAAATGTTACTTGGGTTGGTCCGTGTGTGACTCACGGCCATACAGGCTGTAGAACACTGTTTTAAGTGCATGGTCTTGGGAAGGTGCAAAGCCCCCAATCGGTCCAAGTTGTGCAGGCGATGTGGCAAAGAAGACCATTTCACGAAAGGGTACACCAAACCACTTAGATGACTGCTCTGCACAGCAGAAGCGAGCAATAAGCAGGCCACAGACAAACCAATGTGTCGGTTCTGACAGCCAAAAAAGTCCCTCGGTGCAATGGCAATTGGGCGACAGATAATGGTCGAATGGCAGTGATTGCTGCTGAATTGCTGAAGCTCATTCAGGAGGTGGTATCGAAAGACCAAAAAAGGTATCTACATCTGCAGCTACTACGCTCCTACTACGAGGACCCCGGAAAAGTTCTAACGGATGCTAGATAAGCTTACTAACGAACTCCCGGGCCGCAAGCCGGGTGTCATTGGAGGCGACTTAAATGCCTAGGTAGTCGAGTGGGGTACTAGCCAAACAACCCCCATGGGGGAAAAGTTTGCTTGAGCAATCGATCATCGATATCACCTTTCGTTGAATACACGCATAGCGACCACCAGGCTAGACGATACACGATTAAACGACGGATGTCCCCGTCACGCCGGTTGTGCTCGCCCTGATGGAGGTGGAAAATGAAAGCCTTTGATAAAGATCTGATCAACCGCGTGAACCTGAGTGCCAATGAGCTGACCAATGTCCTAACACACGGATGTAATACAACCATGCCTGGGACCGGGCAGCCAACGAACAATAGCCGCTCGGTATACTGGTGGAACGAGACCATCGCATCGGTTTCCTCCGCTCCATATGCGAGCCAGAGCGAGAAGGCGTATGTAGAGAGCCTGAAGCGATGCGAATGTCGAAGCGCGCGGAGTTGAGATTAGAGCGGTCAGATTGACGCTCAACAAAGAGGTTAGGTGTAGTCAGAAATCCTGTTTTCAGGAGCTATGCCGTGTTGCGGATTCAAATCCCACCCCACGCCCGTTGTTATTGGAGGAGACTTCAATGCTTGGGCTGTCGAATGGGGTTGCAGGTGCACTACCCCTAGGGAACAAAGCCTGCTGGAAGCTCTGTCCAAGCTGGACGTAAGTCTGGTTAACGTGGGATCTGTCAGTATCTTTTGTAGGGAGGTATAACAATCGATGCTTCTGCAGCCCAACGTTGATTGCCTATATGGGCTGGAGGGTGTCAGATGAGTACACACATAGCGACCACCAAGCTATACGGTACACGATTGAACGACGGATTCCACGACCACGCGGGTTAAAGTCGGTAGGAAGGAGGTGGCAAGTGAATTCCTTCGACAAACCTGTTCGTTGAAGCACTCAACGCAGAGAGTAACCGCTCGAACATGGGTGCCCGTGAGCTGACCGACGTCCTAGTACGGGCAAGTGATACTACTATGCCCAGGACGGTGCAGCCAACGAACGGTCGTCGCTGGTGGAGTGATACCATTTCCCAGCTCCGCTCTAGGTGCCACGGCGCGAGAAGTCTAGCGCAGAGGGCCCGGACCGATGCAGATGCTGAAGCATGGGGGGTCGAACTTAGAACAGCCAGGTTGGCGCTCAACAAGGAGGTTAGGCGTAGCAAGAAATCCTGTTTTCAGGAGCAATGCCGCGATGCGGATTCGAACCCCTGGGGTGGTGCATACCAGGTGGTGATGAAAAAGATGAAGGGTGCATCTGCGTCGCAGGAAACCTGCCCCCAAAAGCTGAAAGTCATCGTGGAAGGACTTTTTCCAGTTTGGTGGCTTCCGACCCCGTACGATCAATCGAATGATGTCCTCATCCCGGTCACGAATAAGGAACTCATCGTAATTGCCAGGGGTTTAAAAACGAAGAAAGCGTCCGGTACTGACGGGATTCCGAACGAGGTACTCAAAATGGCGATCCAAGCATATCCCGATATGTATAGATAGATGCTTCAGAACTGCCTAGAGGAATGCGAATTTCCAGACAAATGGAAAGTCCAAAGATTGGTACTGCTGCCAAAGCCGGGGAAACCACCTCGTCGTACAGGCCAATTTACCTATTGGCACAAATCTTCTAAATAATAACGAAGAACGTGCTGCTCGAGCCACAAATGCTGATACCTATTGGACATGTTAGGCAAATTGCTAGAGCGGATAATCCTAAACAGGCTGATGCCTGTGGTGAAAAGTGACATCGGGCTGGTAAGCTCGCAGTTTGGCTTCCGTGAGGGGAAGTCCACTGTAGACGCCATAAAGTCTGTGGTGGAGAGGGCCGAGAAGCATGTGAGACGGAAAAGACGAGGCGACAAGTATTATGCCATTGTCACAATCGATGTTAAAAACGCCTTTAACAGTGCTAACTGGGGTGCAATCGCGCTAGCGCTGCATAGGATGAGGTTACCGGATTATCTATGCAGGTTGCTCAAAAGTTACTTCGAGAACCGGACGCTAGTGTACGACACGGCGGATGGGGCGAAGAAGTACAAAGTGACAGCGGGTGTTCCACAGGGCTCGATTCTCGGCCCCACGCTCTGGAATGCCATGTACGATAGGGTGTTGAGGCTCGAACTACCCACAGAGGTCGAGATCACTAGCTTCGCCAATGATATCGTTCTTACAGTGGTAGGCGAGTTTCTAGAGGAGGTGGAAATGCTGGCATCGGACGCCATAAGCATGATAGAGGGTTGGATGGCGGGTGTCAATCTACGATTGGCCCATCATAAGACAGAAGCGGTGATGATCAGTAACCTCAAGTCGGCCTTAGAGGCTAAAATCATCGTTGGAGGCCAAGTGATTGTCTCCAAACGAAGAGTGAAGTACCTGGCTGACAACAGGCTGAACTTCACCAGCCATCTGGATTATGCTTGTGGTAAAGCATCAACAGCGGTTACTGCGTTGTCCAAAATCATGTCGGACGACTATGGACTTAGCAGCAGTAAGAGACGCCTGATGGCCAGCGTTGCCACGTCGGTCCTACGGTACGGTGCACCGGCATGGGCCCTGGCTTTGGATAGTAAGCGCAATCAGACATGTCTGAACAAGGTGTTCAGGCTGATGGCATTGCGCGTAGCGTGCAGCTACCGTACAATATCGTTGGATGCGATCGGTCGTTATTGCAGCCATGATTCCCATATGCATACTTCTAGGTGAGGACATCGAGGGCCATAGGCACTCATAGGAACGTTAGGGGCGCTAGGAACGTTAGAGGCGCTAGGGATAGAGTTAGGCTGAACTCTATTAGGCGTTGGTAGGCGGAATGGGATCACGCTGATCACGATAGGTTAACCCATAGGTTGATCCAGAACATGTCGTCCTGGATCGGTAGAAGACATGGTGAGGTAAACTTTTTACTTACCCAGTTTTTGTCGGAACATGGATGCTTTAAGAAGTATATACATACGCGTGGGCGGGTAGGCTCACCCTTTTGCCCCGTTTGCACGGTAGCCGAGGAAACGGCGGAGCATGTGATGTTTCACTGCCCGCGTTTCGTGGGCACTCGCGGGTGATGCTTGCGGTCGTTGGACGCAACGCCGACAACATCGTACAGAGAATGTGCGCTGAGTAACGCGCATGGGGTGCCGTCGATAGGGCGGCAACGGACGTGATAACGGAGTTGAAATGGCTAGAACGTTTGCTACGACAGGCCCTGACATAGCTTAGCTAGGGCTGAGTGGGCAGCCCAGGCCCTAGGTGAAGGGTAGTGGCGGTATGAAGTGACAAGGGTGTTGTGTGAACCCACACGAGCAACGGATACGACGGAGTGCTTATGCACGTCCTCCCTCCTGAAGTAAAACCTGACGGTAGTTCCAGCATGGGTTCAAGAAAAGGGGAGCAGAAGAGCCTGTATCAGAACTGCGGATAATACCTTAGCCGTTGGATAGACTGAAGCAAGATGTACAAAAGAAAGCTATTCGACGAACGTTTGAAGTTTACCAGCGCAAAATTTAGCGATCAATACTTCATCCGAAAGACATTACTTTAAAACAAAACTTCTATTCATTTGTTGAATATATGTGTTGACTTATTTTGTTACTAATGAACTAAATAAACTAAAATAAAACTAAATAAATTAAAAACTAAAAACAATTGGCAAATAGTTCTTCAAATTTCACTTATAGTCTAAACACAACTCACCTGAAAACAACATTATCCACACCGAACCCGGTCGGGCCGGAGAAGTCCCCCTGTGGAAACACGACCCGTGGCGATCGGGCCGACTTCCACGGCTGGTAAATTTTCTGGCTCGATTCGGTGTATACCTTCGCTGGGAAATAGTGCCGATTCGTCTGGTACGGGCTGTCCACGTAGTAGTTCGGATCGTACGCTCGGTAGCGTTTACCGTCACCGTAGTCTACGTAAGGTCGCTGAACGGCCGTAATTGGGCCGTTTACGTCGCCAAACTTGGTGACTTCGTCCCGAAATGGTTGCTTCACGTTGACTACTCCCGGAAACTCCACCAATCGGCTGGGCCGTACTTGTGACTCGGCTGGTCGAAGATCCAGCCCAGCCGTTGGCTGCGGTCGCTGGAAGTCCCCTCGGAAGTATCGATTGGCGTAAATGTTGCGTGAAATTTCCGACTGGTCCAGTTCCGGCGTTGGAACAGCCGTGGGGGTTCGCGGCTGTCGGGTATCGTATGCTTCCGCATCATCGTAATCATCTGCGGTCTGAACTGGCCTATGGTAAATTCCTAGTTGTTCATTAAAAGCGAAACTTTCTTCGTTGTACGCTTGCGGAGTAAACGTGCTGGCCACTTTGTACGGTCCAGGTGGAAACTGTATCCCGGAACGGCGAGCACCCATTGCGTTCGGGTCTGACTCTGTGTCATTTCTTTCCAGACTGGAGTTATAGTCTTCGGATTGAGGATCATCTTCGGGATATGATGAATCGCCGGGTTCATCATCTTGGGTGGTTTTGGGAGGTTGTGTATTTCGGATTGGGGTTAATTTCGGGCTACTAGTGGGCTCTTTGTAAAAGTATCCAATGGGGATGAATTTGTAGCGATGCTGTCGGGTCCGAGTGACGTTTTGAAGCCCGCTGATTGGCGTTACTTCAGTTGTTGGTAGAGGGCTTGGAAAACTCTGTGGTTGAGGAAGCGATTCCGTTTGTGATGCTGGCAATCGAAAGCCCGCCTGTTGCGTCCCCTCATCTGAACGTCGATTCTGGAAATTTTTTGCTCTTCTCTGTTGAGCAGTGATGGGCTGCTGTAAAGGCACCGGATATGGTTGCGGAGGAATTGGCTCAGCAAATCTAAATGCTCCGAAAGTGTTCCGCAATAGACGACTATTGGCTGATCGGCTGTCGATGTATCTAATGTTATCTACATTGGAAAATGTTTGATGCGGAACAAGCAAATTCCGGGAAGTGATAGTTCGACTGCCCCAGGGTTCAATTTGTTCTATCCGCAGGCCAAGATCTGGGTTTGTGAAAGTGTGAACCTGTCCCTTGAGTTTATTGCTTCTGCTATTCGGTGATTCAATTGCATGTGCGAGTAATATTCCGGCGACTATCGTTAGGAGTCTCCATTTGGTGGGACCTAACATCTTACTTCATACGGAATGCTTTTAAGGAATGGTGGGCTCCTCCCAAGAGCGATGCGAGTAACTCGGTGATTGTTGCTGCTGTTGATTGGAACTAACGCGTCAGATATACTTGCCAGCCACTT
This sequence comes from Sabethes cyaneus, assembly GCF_943734655.1. Classification (NCBI taxonomy): domain Eukaryota; kingdom Metazoa; phylum Arthropoda; class Insecta; order Diptera; family Culicidae; genus Sabethes; species Sabethes cyaneus. The sequence continues at coordinate 170,476,555 of NC_071355.1, forward strand.
CATGAATGTGCTTCAAAAGCTGGTGAAAAAAGAGAAGAAAACAACTCCTTTAGGACATTCCGATCGGACTCTGTTGGCAAAACGGACAAGATTGGCAGACCACGGAAGAAAAACTGTACGAAGGAAACTGTCTCAAACTTAACTGAATACGTGCGCAGCCAGTATGAAGGGAATAAAAAAACACGAAAGCGCTCAAACTGTGCGATCATTCACCCACTGGTTTTTCACCTCTTTTGTTGGGTGCTTTTCTTCTGCCCAGACTCACGTAAACACACACCTAAGATTTATCGTTACCTTGGTTCGCGCTCTTACTAGCATTGGCCTCACACTTTATCACTAGCATGCGGCTGGGCTTGAGAAAAGCATGTTTTCGCAGTTGATATTTATTTCCACACTTTGCCTAGATTATTTAAACCGCGTTTTCCTACCACTTTTTTTCTTCTGCGTCGAATTCCGATTTCCTCACTTCACCTTTTCGCATCGTTTTTCAAGCCCAGCTGGAAATAAAATTCAATTCACTTTCTTTTTCATATTTTTATTTGTGTAATTTCACTCTTTTTCTTCGGCTGCGGCTTTTATGCTGTTATGATTACCATTACTTGCTATATTTTTTTCTAAGCGCTCTTCTGATTACTATGTACTACGATTCACACTGTTGATGTTGTTTCGTGGTTGTGTTTTGCCTACGGTTCACTCGATACTAGCGCGCACAAACAGCCACCAGCGCTGGCGCTCGATGCAGGAGATGCAGGGCGGTAGGCGGCCAAACGGCGTGACAGAAAACTACTGCCGGCGAAGTGGAAAGGGTCTACTTCGTCGTCGTTGGCGTTGTCGTGGTCGTGGTCGTCGCTGTCGGTTCAGCAGTTTCGGAGGGAACTGTCCGCTGTCCGCTCGCGCCTAGCCGATAGAATTGGAGCCACTCGTGTGGCGGTGGAATTTGCTGGTCTCTCCCGCTCAATTACTTTGTTCCGTATACGTAGCTCGTGGCCGTTACAACTTCCGGCACACTTTACTAACGGGCATTACGAGCTTGTATTCACGAAAGAAAAAAACGCACTTCACTTCAGCGGAGTGGAATCCTGCCGAAGGATTGGTGGGCGATCCGGCTTGCCCACTGTTTGGCCTTCCGTGCAAAGGATTGCGGAGAGATAGGAATTGTGGATGATGTGTTCCTGATAAGGGCAAAGAGAAAAGATATAAGGAATATGAGTACTTTCAGTTGGAAGAGTCGTAATGAATTATTGTTTTGTAATATTGAATTATTATAGTTAAAGTTATAGTTATAATTTAAGTTATTTAAGTTAAAGTTATAGTTACATAAGTTATGCTATAAATTCAACAGTATGTACGTTGATAAAAAATTCTACTGTTTCACACCAATTTAGTAATATGGTCAAATAGGAAAAACTATTTTTTAAGAAATTTCCAAAGAAAATGCTCCATAACTCTGCAAATTGTGGAGATAAAATTTTGATCTTTTTAGCAAAGTTGCTTTTTTCTATATTTTCTACAACTTTGCCAAAGAAACTATACCACTATCTCCTCACACAAAAAAATTAGATGTTAGATTTTCATCATAGTAAGCTATTACTAACTATTGACACTTTCGGATTATGGGTGGAAAAATGCTGGGAAAAAACGTCTAGGCGATTCAATATTCTCGATAGTTGGACGATGGATTTGTAATTCACATAAGGGTAGGAATCTATGTTGGTTATTTGCACTGTTTCAGATTTTCTCAGCCGCTTAATCGGAATAACTGTGACTGTGCATCCAATAAAATATTTCCTACAACTATTTCCTTAGGTATTAATTGTGTCTTTCCGGTAAAACGAGTAATTTCTTTACACGGTTTGTGTGGTATTTATTGTTGCCTTTGGTTACCTTGATTGGCATAATGACTTCTGGTGTAATAAACCAAACTGTTGAGTTTAATGAACGTCAGTAAAGAAATAATTTTCGAGTTATTGTGACTCTTACGGTCTCATAATGTACAATCAGAAAACAATTTCGTTGAAGCCTGAATACAGACCTTCTTTATTTAAGTTGGTCGTTTTTACATGACCTAAGTACTTAGAGACACTTGAAGTATCGCGATCAATATGTTTGTTTTGTTTTTTTGTTACACCAATCGGCAAACGATGCCTATGCGAAAGAGAGAAGAACACAACAAACTGTTAGTTTATAACTCAGGACATGGTATGGTGATTGCAAAAGACCACAGTATTAGTAGGTAGTTAAGTTAATGTACAGTTATTTAACAATCTTCATCATTACTTATATAATTTCTCACGACGTTAACAATTGTCTTCTTGTTGGGATGCAAACATTAAAATAATAATTTTGTTTTTCCCTTTTAGTGAAAGAATTAAACAAAACTAACGGAAATGATTTTACTTTTAAGGGTACCATTTAGCTGAGAAAAAATGCTATGAAATACATTTACCAAATCAGGTGTGCATTAGGAATAACTAAATGAAACAATCAGCTTCCAGCACCATGGTTCACAATTTTCATATAATTTATGGTGTTATTTTCAAAATTTGCAATAAAACAAATAATAAACGACTCGGTTTTGTAAATAGGAAAGATAGGACTTTCAGTGAAAAAAATTGACAGTTATCTTGGGTTTTGCAGTCATAATGAATTTTATCAGAAAATCATCGTTTCATGAGCGCACCAAGGATGAATCTATTTTAAGTTTAAACCTCGCTACAGATAATTAATTGTTTCATTTAGTTAATGCCAATGCACACCTGATTTGATGGATTACCTACGAATGGCCGAAACACAAATGGCCGAATCACGAATGGCCGAAACACAAATGGCATAATATATCTAATGGCCGAATCACGAACGGCCGAATCACAAATGGCCGAATCACAAAAGGCTGAAACACGAATGGCCGAACGTCATGCACAAATGTTGGGTATATGCTGTTCTTACTCGCTGACTCTCGTTCGGACTTAACTAAAGGATAATCCCTACTAATCAGTAAACCTAGGAAAATGCATGCACCTAAATAGCAGTGGTTTCTGCGGGCAGCCCCCCCCCCCCCCCGCCATGGCCGGTGCTTTCAACGGCGGGTCACCGGCGCACAATCGCGGCCTGCGGCCGTCTCGCCCTGAATCATCTAGGAAATATTTGCTACTGACACGATCAATAGACCTCGCACCCTATAATAAACGTAAATCATTCGCGCTTAGGGAAAGAAACAACTATCAATCATCTATACTATATCTACCAAAACAAAAAATAAGACGCAGAGTATGTCTTGTTCTTCTGAAACTAAGCTACAGAATTTTACGAAAAGCTTTTTTCCTTCACCTATCAATGACGCGGATCATCACAGAGCTGCGAGTGGAACAAAAGGCAATAGAGGGGAAAATTTTAAAGGTTTTTCAGCGAGATGTTTCAAATTCCCAGAGAGAAATAGATGAAGAAATTTATTCAAAATATGTGAGGTCTCACAAAATGAGCAATAAAAATTTTATTGATTTAGGCATTCCGAGAAAATTAGGCCTTTGGTGATTCGGCCAATCGTGATTCGGTCTTTCGTGATTCGGTCTTTCGTGATTCGGCCATTCGTGTTTCGGCCATTCGTGTTTCGGCCATTCGTGATTCGGCCATTCGTGATTCGGCCTTTTGCGATTCGGCCTTTCGTGATTCGGCCTTCTGTGACTGCTGTTGGAGTTCGGTCATTTGGATTTCGGCCATTCGTGATTCGGCCATTTGTGTTTCGACCATTCGGTACCAGCCCGATTTGATACTTATTGTAGTTTTCGACTGAGTATCTTTACAGAGTCTTGTTTTTCAGCTTTGCAGTGAAATTGCTGATAAAAGCGAACGTTTTTCTTTTACTTTCGACGTTTCGATTTGTATTAAATCCTTTTCAAGATAAAATACGCATTTACAAAAATTATTGTTTTGGTTAATATAACATTTACGCTTACAGAAAATGATCGTTTTTCGTCTAGTGGCTCTATTTAGTTGAGCATTAATGGTCACTTTTTTAAATGGTGCTAGCATTCTGTAACAAAACGTGTCGAGACTATTCATTTTCTTAAGTGGTTATATACAGTTAGAATTTTCGAAAAATCGATTTTTTGGTTCTATCATGATCGTAATGTACATATATATGGGCTGGTACCGAATGGCCGAAACACAAATGGCCGAATCACGAATGGCCGAAATCCATATGGCCGAATTTCAACAGTCACAGAAGGCCGAATCATGAAAGGTCGAAACACGAATGGCCGAATCACGAAAGGCCGAATTTTTTCGGAATGCCTCAATAACTATTTAACAAAAACATGAATTGGCAAGCAGTTAACTACTAACTTTAATCAAACACAAAAACAAAATAAGCAACACAACCCTATAGTAAGGGTATAGATGATTGAAAGTTCTTTCTTCCCCTAAACGCAAATGGGAGACCTATTTACCGTGTCAGTAGTAAATGTTTCCTAGATGTTTCAGGGCGACACGGCCGCAGGCCGCGAGTGTGCGCCGGTGACCCACCGTTGGAAGCGCCGGCCCCCGCAGAAACCACTACTATTTAGGTGCATGCATTTTCCCAGGTTTACTAACTAGTATGGATTATACCTTAGTTAAGTCCGAACGAGCGGCAGCGTGTAAGGACAGCGTGTACCCAATGTTTGTGCAGGTTGAAGGCCGTCAATATTTTCGGCCAAATATGAAGTTCGGCCGTTCGTGATTCCGCCATTTGTGTTTCGGGCATTCGTAGGTCATCCATATATTTATGTATGCACACAGAAAATTTCATCCCAATCCGGCAAATATTAACGAACTTATACGCATATTTGAAACAACGTGTCAGAGGCAACGGCACTTCATTGGATAAATTACCGGTAGATTGAAGATGTGGTTTGTCCCATCTATAAAAAAGGTAATCGGCTAGATTATTGTAATTACCGCGGCATAACGCTGGGCAACGTGGCCTACAAGGTGCTCTCCCAAATTTTTGTTTCGTTGTCTATCCCCAATAGCAAGAGAATTCACAGTTTCAGTACCAGGCGGGCTTTATGGGGACCTGTGCTACTACGGATCAAATTTTTACTCTGTATCGGATCGGATGCGGATACTCCAGAAATGTCAGAAGTACTACGTGCCCACGCATTATAGTTTCGTCGATTTTAGGGCAGCATACGATATAGTCGAGCGCGAATAGCCATGGTAGATAATGAACGAGAATGGTCTTCCGGACAAACTACCGCGGCTGATTAAAGCTACCCTTGAGCGAGTGATGTGTTACGTGCGTGTTTCGGGGGGACTTTCAGGTCCTTTCGAATCGAGCAGAGAATTACGATAAGGGGTAGACTGTCCAGTATGTTATTCAATATCGCTATTGAACGTGTGATCAGGCGTGCGGGCATAGAAACAAGAGAAACGATCTTCAGTAAGAGTAGCCTACTCCTAGGCTTCACAGACGACTTCAATATCATTACTAGAAACCTTGGGACGGTGTAGGCAATCTACGCTAGATTAAAGAAGGTGGCTACGGCATTGGGATTCAAACTAAATATATGATAGAAAGAAGGTCCAGAGAAAACAAGATTCGCCACCCACGGACGGTGACTATTGATGGCGATGAACTGGAAGTGGTTAATGAGTTCGTATAATTGTGATTTCTGATCTCCTTCGAGAATACTAGTAAGGAGATTTAACGATGCATTCAAGTTGGAAGTTGAGCCTACTTTTCCCTCAGCACAAAAGCAAACGCTTCGATCAAGGAGCATACGCCGCCGCACAAAGCTGATAGTATAGAAAATACTAATCAGACAGGTAGGGGTCTATGGACTTGAGACTGTAACATTGATTATGAAAGACATACGTGCACTTGCCGTATCTGAACGAAGAGTGTTTCGGACTATTTTTGGTGGAGTACAAACGGATAGCGGAAAGTAGGCGTATGAATCACAAGTTTCAGGCTCTACTTGGAGGGATTCGCATCGTACACCTGGATGGACCGGCCACTCCACAAGGATGCCGAACAAAATCCGTTCTCTTCAAGAACTCCACTGGCACCAGAATTAGAGGGTCCAAACGTGCTAGATGGTTCGACCAGGTTGAACCTGGCTTACGTGTGTTGAGACACTCAACGAATTGGCGACAAGTAGCCCAAGATCGAGTACAGTGGAGGGGAATTCTTAATATGGCAAAAACCACTCCAGCTCTCTGCTGGTAGAAATAAGAAGCAAGTAATCATACACTACAATAATTACATGATAAATCACAAAATATCCTTCATCCGTTAGAATGAAATGCATCGATATATTCAAAGTGATAACAGTTTGTTGTTCCTCAATGGTCAGGTTACACAATGTGACCTACAGGAAAGGAGGCGCTCATACAAACGTTGAGTGTTGCAACGAGGAACAGCATTGTCCACCTTGTTGTACTCCAGATTAGGAGCGGCTTATGACAGCGTCGAATGCAAAGCGGGCGGCTGAATTAAGAAAGTGGTATTTCAGCACTGAAGCTACGATGACAACCCCATCACGAAAGGCAACCTACCTAAATCAAACTGCTACGGAAATTAAATCAAGCGCGAAATATTCGACAGTGACCTTGACAACGAACAAGGACGTCGAATGGAAACTCGGTACTTGGAACTGCGAAGTACTGAATTTCACATGTGGCGACCGGGTGCTCCTCGAAACACCTTGAACCTTGCAAACTTGGCATTGTAGGCGTGCAGGAATCTGTCGCAAAGGAGAGCAGGGTTAGAAGTTCCGAGGTGGAAAGGTCCGGTTCAACCAGAGTGGTAGTACTACCGCTAATAATAGTACTACCTACTATAAATTGGTAACGGGTTTTGTTCTGTTGGTCAGAACACATGATCGTGTGATAGATTGGAAGGCCCTTAACGCGACGATGTGCCTATTAAGAATTAAGGGCCGTTTCTTCAAATACAGCATCATCAATGTGCACTACTCGTACGAAGGTAGAACCGATGATGAGAAGGAAGCGTTCTACGCGAGGTTGGATGCAACGTACGACAGTTGCTCACCACGGGGCATCAAGATCGTCATTGTGGATATGAACGCCCAGGTCAGTAGGGAAAAAATATATAGACCGGTGATAGCACCCAATAGCCTATACACCGGCACGAACAATAACGGCCAAAGATGTATAAACTTCGCAGCTTCCAGACCTGGAGTATACGGAATAATCGGTTTGATGGGGAGTGTCAACAAGCGGTGAAGAGGAAAAAAATTGGCTTGGAGCATTGCCACTAGGGAAAACTAGGCAAATACGGATGGGCAGTGAATCAGTAGACTACGTTCCTGAGGAATAAAAAGCGCCAGAAGGAGGACAGAGATCGTTACATATTAGAACAACTATTTCCAAACTAATGACACACGCAAGTGTACAAAAAAGTGAATTATACTAGTAAGGACTCTACACCAAAACTAACATATGTAGGGACGAGGGAGGGAACCTGATGAAAAATCAGAGGAGTTGTGTACAAGTCACGACCGCATGGCTTACGCACGACTACGTAACTCTCTTTGTAGTGTTAGTAGCATGTATCCATGTATGTAATCATTTAATTCTTCATGTACACATGCTATATGCAGCATACATACATGCTACATGCGTTTTATATAACATTTATCCAAGTAACGGGTGGCAACTAAAATTTTGGATTTTTTTCGCGGCCCTTATACTCAACAACAAACGAGCTCAGAAAGAAATGAGAGTATGTATGTGTTAGCTCTTTCTCTCCCCTTTCTGAAAATATTTTTTGCTTTGTTTATGCTTGCCCAGTTTTGCTAGAAATGACGTCGAAACAAAAAGCATTTCGGGAGCACGTTGTACACTTCTACGAACTGCCACAGAAATTTCGGGAAAAAGTATACGGTATAACATTTTAAAAGCAAATATGTTGCGGCTTCGACTGTTTACCATATCCTAAGATGCCCAACAACTATACGCAAGCAAGGTAGTGGAAGACCAGCCAAAATTATGGACGCAGAAGGACCCCGTTTCTACAAAAACATCATGCAGATGGACAATACGTGTTTTGGCCGGATAGAGCATCATCGCATTACGCCAAAAAACACAATCGTTCCTGAATACCCATTCGATCCCGAAAAATTCGAAAAATCTGTCTCAGTGCGCCCAATCGAAGAATTCTTCTGGATTTTGAGTTCCTTGGTGTGCAAAACTAACTGGAGAGCCACGAATTGCAAACAATTGATTGGTAGAATCAAGAGATGCATTCGCAAAGTTGACATGATGGTCGTACAATGCTCCTGTTTCGACGTCAAACGAAAGCTTCGCCGAACAGCCGATCACGGACCGTTTTCAAATGTGCACTAATTTTTTTTCAACAATGGATAATGTATCTTTAATTTCGGTAGATCAGATCTTCTTCAAGTATCTTTGTCTTTTTTTGACAGCTTGAGAAAAAAGTTCCAAAATTTTAGTTGCCACCCGTTAGTAACATTGTATACGTCCAAGGAATTTTACCAATTCAGTCCCATTTTATCAACAGCACGTCCATACAGAATCATATTATAACTGAACGCTCCAGCCGTACTTTTCCAACACAGATATTTGTTTATTTGTTTATTAGGTAATATAAAATTCATCCGACTAATTGTCTTAATGAAAAATTTCGCATGTCACTTTACAAAAATACTATAGTCTAAACAATAATAGCTTTTGTAGAAATTTGTTAGACGGCACACCAAAGTCAACCAGGTCTTCTACTGTACGAAAGGTACGCATGCAGGAGGTTAACGGTTCGTTGAATCCAAACGTCGTGCGGTGAAAGCGGAGCTGAAGCAAACCACTAGAACGGAGGGTACGTTGCGCGGCACGAAAGTTGAGCTGCAATAGAATTCTCGGGCTATCGATTTCACTATTTATCACTTTTGCTACAAACATTGTTTGCTCAATCTTTCGGCGGCGTTCAAGAGTGTCGATGCCAAGAAGGCAAGTGCGCCGGATCACGCCCAGGTAAATCCCGTAGTGCGAATCGGATGAACCGTTTTTGTACACGTTCTACTCGCAAGTTCCAAACAAGTTGTTGAGGACAGCATACTAAACTAGCATATTCAAGTAGCGGTCGCACCAGTGAGCAATATAAGGCCTTCAAGCAATGAGGATCGTTGAAATCCCGGACAATTTTTGAGATGAAGCCAAGCTGACGTGATGCCTTAGCGATGACGTTTGTGCGGCGTGAATTGAAAGAGAGCTTCGCATCTAACAAAACACGTCGCTGACGTGATCTACTCTTGCTAGTTCCTGATTGTAGATCTGGTACTTGAACACTACTGGATTCACAGTGCGGTGAAAGGTAATAACATGACACTTAGCTATACTAATAAGTAACCAGTTACTACGGCACCAGCTTACGAATATCTCCAGGAGCTCTTGTAATCGGCGGCAGTCTTCGATGGATCGTACCGGCATATAAAGTTTCAAATCATCGGCGTAAACAAGTTTTACGCCAACACCCAACAGTAATGTAACATCGTTGAACAATAGTGCAAATAACAGAGGCCCCATGTTACTGCCTTGTGGGACACCAGAATTATCAATAAACTCAGTAGAACAGCATTTATCAAGCTAACACGGAGAACTCTTTCGCACAAGTACGAACTCAGCCATGCAGTAAATTTCCGTGATGCACCAAGCCGCGAAATTTTCTTTAACAATAACCCATGGTCTATCCGATCGAACGCCGCTTTCAAGTCGGTATAGATTGCATCAATTTGAGCCTTCTGTTCCATGTGTTTAATGCATGTCGACGTAAAATCGAGAAGATTTGTGCCAGGCAGATCGACCAGGCAAGGCATAAATCCGTGTTGATCAATCGAGATATAGTTTTTTGTTCGGGATAAAACGAAAGAGCTTACAATTATTTCGAACAACTTCGAGGCAGCAGAAAGGCTGGTATGCTTAAGGCTGGGTTTAAATCCCAACCCCGCAGAAGTCACAAATGACTCAAAACTGGTTAAAGTGACTATAATCTAAACAAAAAAAAACAGAATTTGCGATCTGTTGGGACGAGCAATTTTTGTAAAGTTCCTGGCACACTTCCCTAACACATACATCAAATTGGATTAGGTTTTATCGCGTTCGTAAGAAATTTGTTGGCACGAGGGGGCTTTGTCACTCTTTCTGGTGTACTTCCCAGGCAAGAAAATGAAAATGGTCTAGGTTTAATCGCAGTGTTAAGAAATATTGTTGAAACGAAGAGGCTTTGGCTTTGATGTCCTCAATTTTACCAATTCGTCAAATAATTTTACCACAAATATGCAAAAAGGCTTTGGATTCATCAACTGGCGAAATATGGCTCCTGGCGAAATATGGATCCTCTACCCTTTAGTTGGGAAAAGGCGACTTTTAGGTTTAATGCAATATACAAGTCCTAACAAACCGATTCTAACGTGAGAAACTTGATAGTTTCGTGTTTACTATACACTCCAGTCGCTTTTGGGTATGAAATGGGGAAGGCAAATGAGCGTCCAATATAGCTCTAGCCATCCCAAGCCCCTACCTAGCGCCTCCACGTGGCCATACCTGGTAATGCTCTATTGAGTAGCCAAGCTAGGAGGTGCGTTGCTGGGTGGTTCCCGGCTGCCTGGTCTCAAAACCGCGGTTTTGGGCAGACGGCGGAGCCACACGGCCTAGCTAATAGGTAAGCCTAATAAGTTATTTTAATTATTTTTTTCGTTTTAGCTTATGAAGCATCTCCTACTATATAGTAAAAACTGGCCAAAACGAGTTTTAATACTGCACATGGATACCAGAATGAAAAACTAAATTAACTTTTAAAAATTAAAATTAAATAAGAAGCATTTATGGAACCCAAAGGACGCTACTCTATTCCATACGAAGGACTGCTGGTGAGATTGTTCTATTTTTATCATTTATACCACATTTCATCTTAATATCATATCATATATTAACAGTATTATTATTGATATCATAAATGTGGAAGGCTGGATGACGGAGTGGATTGCCAACCTGAATCCTTAAGGTCTGAAGCAAATATGGCACTTCTCAATTCAAAACAAACAAATCATCACGTGGGTTAAAGTTGGTATAGCGAAATTGATTATTACATGGAAGGATCCTAATGCTGGAAGGCGACTCTTATAACCCCGGAATGCGCACAAGTGCCTCTGCTTGTGGGTCTGCCCAATCCCTTTTGGCCCTTCTGTAACAGCATTAGTGTGAAATTCATTTGATAATCAAATTTGGATCTACTGTAATTCTACCCACATACATTGGCAAGTCCTTGAAATGATGGTGGCTTTCCCCTACTACTACTACTACTACTACTATACACTCCAGTCGCTTTTTACGCGAAGGATACGTCCCGCGTAAATCAAAACCACGTAAATTCCGAAAATCACGTTAAAAAACCGCGTAAATTCCGAAATTCGCGTAAAAAACCGCGGTAATTCCGAAATTCGCGCAAAAAAAACCGCGTAAATTCCGAAATTCGTGTAAAAAAACCGCGTTAATTCCGAAATTCGCGTAAAAAAAACCGCGTAAATTCCGAAATTCGCGTAAAAAACCGGGTAAATTCGGAAAATCGCGTAAAAAAAAGCGCGTAAATTCCGAAATTCGCGTAAAAAAAACGCGTAAATTCCGAAATTCGCGTAAAAAGCGACTTCAGTGTAATTTTCAGCGACACTGTTTCGAGTTGTTGAGAGTCAATCAACCAACAAACATGTCCTGTATTTAAATATCTCAATAATATATACACTCTTCGATAAATCGTAAAGTTTTACTAAAGGCGACAATAACAGAGAAAAACTGAACAAAAAATAAGAACACGAACAAATAAGAAAGTCTCAGTTGTCCTACATTTTGAAATAAAATCAAGCAACTCTAATTAGTGACAGTGTCCGTAATGATCAATCGTCCCATGTATTAGCAATCATAGGCGCTGTTTTCCCAACTACAATTAACAAATTTTCTGCTACAAATTTGTTACGTTACTTTCTCTTCGCTTCAAAAATATGTCACTTGCAATGTCTTCATGCAGCAAACTCAGATATAATATTACGCTGCTGGGTTGTAAAGCGTATTGCGAAAAACTACAACCGAGAATTAAAATGCGAAACATGCAATTTTAAGCTTGATTTTCAAGTTTGGATCGCTGTATAGAAATTTAGTTGAAATATGCCGTGACACGCAGCTTTTTTCTTAGCTGATTTTTCTTAATGGTTTTTGCACTGTCCCATTTTTAATGACTTCCATGTTTCTTTCCTTTTATTCCAAAATATTGTCCGTATCTTGTAGTTACTAAAATCATCAACATTAACTTTATTACATTGGACAGTATTTAGTTCTTATTTCAATAGAGTTACAACAGTGGTTAACGAATGAAACTTTCTTTCTTTCTTTCGTTCATTCTTTCTCTCTCCGACTCCCTCATCTCGTTTTATTTTTTCTTTTTTTGTATCCAAAACACCTTTCTTTCATCACTACAACGTCCAATTAGGCAGAAAAATAATCAGCAGTCAAACCCGTCACTTTGGGGTGGAATACAATTCAAAAATTTACGATTATTGATGCGGTCAGTGCGATAAGAAAGCGATTGTCCGGCTTGCTTCCTACTGGATCAACCCGTGTTGCAAAAGGCAAGCCCATTTGCATCAATGACTTGCTGCTGCCGCTGCCGCTGCTGTTGCTACTGCTCCGAAAATACTGGAAAAATCGCTGAAATGAAAGTTTTATGGACAGTCGGTGTAGTGTTTATGTACCCGGACGGCGGACTGACCGTGCCGGACCGGTCCAGTAAAATGCCATGCGATCGGATAAAATCGCAGCCACTGGCAGACGATTACACTCAATAAAATATAGACTGGCGCTACACGGAAGCTGTGTTGATGCCATTTATGATAAGCCGATTAATTTGTTTGTTCCGTTGCTTTCTGCTCTTGTTCCCGTTTGTTGGAAACTGTCTTTCACGGAGACAACCGGAAATATACTGGAGTACTTACTATGATAAGTTAATTTATTTCGACATGATAAGGTTTATCTTTCAACAATCTAAAATATATTTCAGACGCAATTGCTGAATTATAGGGGGAAATCGTAAATTTTTGACTATTATCGAGCATTTTATTCCCACCGTCAGAGGTCAACAATCTACGTTGGTGAACTCAATACAGCGTGCGAGGTACTTAGCAATTCAATACGCTTTACCATCCCACAAAAATCATTATCCTCAGCAGCAGCAGAGCTTACCTGCTCTGTTAAACCCAATGATTATGCTCCCCCTACCTCTTCATAGGCTGTGGAGTTGCACGCACCATGCTCGTACGCACACACACACACACACCCCAAGAGTGGAAGAAGTTATCAGCTGTTCCCAGACGAGCGAGAAGCATGATGCGTGAAGCGTTTCGAATTTATTTGTCCGCCGTTGGACACCGGAGTCTCGATTACGCCATTCGGACCAAAAGCGCTCACGTAATCTTGCCGATCTTGCGCCCGCGCCCCCACCCGCGTACCTGACGTACCCCGTTTCCGCTCGCTAGACTCTAGACGCCCTTCCAGCAGAGGGCTGAGGGAAATTTCACTTTTATTTAATTGTTTCGTTTCAGTTTTGGTTTCATGCAACTCGAAGAGTTGTTCAGTTTTTGAAATCTTGTTTATGCTGGTTTAGTTGCCGGCTTAGCTGCACATATTTAATGTGAGGAAGCTGGTTTCTTTACATCATACAACATACCGTTAGGTTGAAGGTCGTTAGCCGGAACAGGTCATTAGTTCGACCGAGGCAGTGAACATTCTGGTAGATTTTTGTCATAAATAATTCTTGCTATAAATGTTTTCAATTAGCTTTGAAAAAAAATTATACTGTAGAGACGAATTTATTTGGTGATTAATTTCAGGTAATTTCAGGTGCCATAACTTTACCGGAAATAACAGAGATAAAGCAGTACTCCACCGCCGGAGTCAGTTATTACAATTAGCGCTGGTTCTTTCATTGCATACCTAATGCAATGCACACCTAATTTAATGCATGTTTCTTGCAGTATTTTTTCTCAGCTTTCCAATGGTGGTCTTAAAATGGCGCTATGTTTAACAGTAGGCATGAGAGACCATCACCTAGACGAAGTTCTCTGTGTGATTCGATTGAACTCGACAGTCCACCCGAAATTCGAGCACGGCACTGTGTACCATCCATCGTAGATTGAATCAGTCTGACGAGCTTCCTGGGGAGGATGTTTTGGTCCGTGATTTTGCATAGCACTTTTAGGTCGACGGTATCATATGCAGTTTTGAAGTCAACGAACAAATGGTGCGTGGGAACTCTGTATTCATGGTCATATTGGAGGATCTACCGCAGTGACCCTGCGGGTCAAATATTTGACCCATTGCTGAGAGTCCTTCAACGAAGCCGGTTTAATAAATTCCCACAAATCGGTTCACGTGATAGTTAGATGGCGGAATATGATTTAGGACAGCACTTTGTAGGCGGTATTGAGAACGGTGATCGTTCGAGAGTTCTCACAGTCCAACTTGTGGCCCTTCTTGTAGATCGGGCTCTCTTTCAAGTCCTCTGGTAGCTGTTCTGTATCTCAAATTCTAACAAGTCGGTGTCGGTGTAGACAAGCGGCCAGCTTTTCTGGTCCCATTTTAATAAGTTCCGCTCCAATGTCATGTTTTCCAGCCGATTTAGCCGTTCTTTAGCTGTATGATGGCCTTCCTAACTTCGCCTATCGTTGGGACTGACACCTCTTCTCCATTTGTCGCACCGTCGAAATTGCTTTCTCCACCGCCACAGTTCTCCGTCTGGGTGCCATTCAGGTGTCCATCAAAGTGCTGCTTTCACTTTCGGTCACCTCAGGATCGTCCGTAAAAATACTGCTCGACACATTTCGGCCCCAAGTCAAGCCCCAAGTTGCGGGATCCGTTCAGTTTCTGGTAGAATTTACGCGTTTCATGAGAACGATGCAACCGTTCCAACTCCGCATACTACTGCTCTTCCACGCAGCACCTTTTCTTCCGGGATTTGGTTTCGCTGCCTCTTCTTTTGTTTGTGTCTTTTCACGTAGTGACATCTTGGCCGCCCGTGCAGCGTTCTTTTTATCCATCATCCTCCAACATTCATTGTCAAACCAATCGTTGAGTACGTGCCGCATGCCCGATGGAGCTCGCCGCTACACTGCTAATGACTGTTTTGATTCCAACAGTCATCGAGAGGAACTTCGTCCAGTGCGACCTCTTTCGTCAGCGCAGCTTCGAGTGACTGCACGGACTTGCGTAGTTTGAGGTGATGATCGGCTGCTTAAGCTACGCTAGACGTTAACCTAGGTTGACATCGGTACCGAATGTTGCATAATTGGAGAAATTTGGACGCATCTTAACCATTACAACCATCATCACTCATGGCTCAGAATACACAGAAGTTCTATCAAGCTGCTCCTACCGGTATGCCAAGTTAAAGAAGCCATCCAGCAGCTGAAGAACAACAAAGCAGTAGCAGTTTGAATCTATTGATTGTCAAAATTTGGAGTACGGAACGACTACAGAAGATGTTGAAAGATGGGGTATTGTCTCTATTTACAAAAAATCGACAAACTGGATTACGCCTACAAGGTCATCTTCCATCAATTGTCCCCACTAGCCAATAGATTCGGGGCTCTTATTTACTTTTATTTTTTCGACGACAATCCGCTAATCGAATTCATGCCGAATTCGGAAGCCGTCTCCACATTTCTCGGTTGTCGCTCTTCAGTCGTCCTTAACACCCACTAGTCTATTATCCACGTCAACAGCAGGTCATCAACGGGTACGGAGTCGGCCTCGAAGTCGTCGACCTCTGTCGGGTTCTCTGCTAAATATTGTTTTCGCTGGTCTATCATCCGGCATCCCTGCTACGTGGCCAGCCCATTGTAGCCTGCTATGATTTAGTCGCTTCACAATATCCGTATCTCTGTATACCGTGACCGCTCCTAATTCTGCGCATTTTTCTTTATACAAGTATTTTTTTACATTGTGCATAACTATGACCATTGCGTTATTTTTTTAAAAATGTCTGTTGAATATTACGTCATTATTCACAAACGGACCATAATATTTGAGAGCGAAATAATTTAACATGAAACTGAAAGTATTTTATATCGCAGAAAACATCGTCGTTAGCACCAACGTTAAGATTGTCCTTCTAGAAAATTAACAAATTTATGATCGAAATTCTTTGCAATGATCAAATTACCCAGCATAATTAGAAAGAATAATTAGTTTTAGTCATGTTTTAGACAAAAAGAGTGACTGCATGTATTGCTTTCCTTAGAAAACTGCGATGCAATAATGCGCAGATTTAGGCACAGATTTTTTATTCATGTTCCATATTCTGCGCAGTAATATGTCCTACGAAGAAATCGCGAAAGAATACGGAACCTCACCCAAATGGCTGAGGTATAGAGGCATGAAGATTCAAGTAGAATCTTTAACTTGCATTGACTGGAATCCTGTGCTGTGTCTCGGGGTCCGAACCTACGAGCAGCAATTCATGAAACCATGTCCAACCTCATGGGGCTGTCAGAGAGTGGGAAGTGGTTTCTATATGAAAACACAATTTTTAGTATTAGTCTAAAGTGTAATGTTCAGTATGCAGAAAACCCGAATCAATTCGCCCTTCACGTTATCGAGTTTAAAATATTTAAAATGAGGCAATCATAATAATAACAATATTCCTTTGCCACCCAGATAGCACAAGGAGGCCGGATCATGAATTTAATTATGGTAATGGCTGATGCCGCATTTTTTGGTGTGCTTTTAGCGTATAAAGACATAAACAGCATGGCAGGAATATTTATTTTCACTTTTCGGGTGCGCATAATTAGGAACAAACATGCGCAGAATTAGGAACATGGGCAAGAAAGTGCGCAGAATTAGGCACCGTGGATAAGTTTACAAAACGAAAAATATACTCAATTGTTGGTCGACTTATAATTCCCATATTTTTTACCAGATATTACAGACCGTAGCACTACACGTTTCTGCTATCCACGTTGTTTATTTAAATCTAGAGTACTTAGAATAGCGGAAGAATCATGAAAATGTCTTAACTGCGCAGAATATGGTACGTTCACGGTACTTGATATATTTCATGATTCCTGTGGCTGTGCCACATTCTTTCATCTAACATGCCGTCAAAAATTGAACGCAGGATCTTATGCTCAAAAAAACTAAGAGCGCCTCGGTCGCTAATTTTTCAACGTCCACGCTTCGTGGTCGTAGAGTGCCTCCAGGAGAATTAGCGTCTTATAGAGCGGCGTCTTATAGAGTTTTGTACGGAGTTGCAGGCTACGGGACCACAGCTGGCTACGTAATCTCTAGAAGGCTCTGTTGGTAGCCGCTATCCGTCTTTTTACTTCACAAGTCACATCATTGTAATATGTCACCAACATATCAATATAAACAAAATCGTCGACCACTTCAAAAGTATTTCCATCTATCAAGATCGCAGGTCCAACACCCGAAGGGCTACCATGCTACCAGCCACCATAAACTTTGTTTATATAGAAGTTATCATAAGCCCTATACTCGCAGCTTCCTCCGTAAAATGCGTGTACGCTTCTTCCACATCTCTTCGGTTAACACCGATGATATTGATGTCGTCCGAAAACCCTAGGAGTATATGAGATTTCGTGATGATGCTATCGCTTCTCTGCACGCTTGCCCTTCGAATAGCAGCTTCCAATACAATGTTCAACAGCAACTTCGATAGTCCATCACCTTGCTTCAAACCATCTAACGTTACAAACGAGTCCGATGTCTCACCCACTATCCTAACGCTTGATTTTGAACTATCAAGGGTAGCCCGTATCAGTCTAATCCGTTTTGCTGTAAAACCATGTTCAAGCGTAATCTACCACAGTTCATTTCGTTTAACTGAATCGTTCGGTGTCTTAAAGTCTATAAACAAATGGTGAGTCTGCAAGTTAAATTCCTGGAATTTATTGAGGATTTGTCGCAAGGGGAACATTTGGTCCGTCGTGAAGCGTCTCTCTCGAAAACCGCACTGGTATACTACAACAAAGGTTTCCTGCAACGGCCTCAGTCTGAGAAACAGACTCCCGCCATTTTGTATGCAGAATTGAGGACAGGTAAACCTCGATAATTGCTGCATTCGAGTCGACGGCCCTTTTAATAAATAGGGTATATGATAGCTTCCAACCAGTCCGTAGGTAGTTCCTCCTCAGTCTATACCTTTAGTATGGTGGATTGCACAATTAAGATTTTAGCTCCCGAAAAGTTCATAAAGTTCGGCGGGGATGCCTTCCTTTCCAGTTGCTTTGTCGTTATTCAGCTCTCTCGCTGCTTTTCTAACCACGTCCGAAGTTTGTGGATCCACAGCTTGTTCATCATCCACAATCGTTGTCCTATTTCTGTTAACTGAACCATCTTCTTTGCCATTGAACAACACATCGAAGAGCTGTTTCCAACGCCTTGCCACCTCCGACCTTCCGGTAATCTAGTTCCCCTCCTTGTCGTTGCCCATAATAGGAATTGGTCCGTTCCAATTACTGATTCCGTTGAGACGCTCACTTACTGTATTTTTTCTATTGTAAAAATTACTGTTATAAAGAATTGTTCAAATATCTGCATAAAAATACGAGGTCAAGCCTGTGGAATGAATTGGTTTGACTCTTTCAAACAGATTTTGAATATTGTACTAACTCTCTTGCGATAATTTAGTGAGCCTGAAAAGGGTCATTTTATGATGGTGATTTTCCGTTCAACAACGATAAAAACATTTAAATATCGACAAGAGAAAAATCATGATTTGTACCACTTACTCTCCACTGCTTGAATGCTCCAGGTAAACGTTAGATCGACTCATGAGCAAGTAGGGTAACCAACGTATTTTGGACCCCATGAGCAGCTGTTCATAATTTGGACACTTACAGCAAAATCAAATGGAAGTGTCCAAATTATGTACAGCTGCTGATGGGGTCCAAATTAGGTTGGTTACCCTACTTCTTTATAAAGTCTTCAAATGCCATGTTCTTTTCCTTTGACAAGACAGTGCTGAGGTGTCCACCGGGCTGTCCTGCAGCGCAGTGCACCTAATTAAATTTTGCTCATTTAACTGTAACACCTCACCCAAGCAAAATTCGAAAATGTTATGTATTGGGCATTTCTAGAGTCAATTATTATCCACAAGATTGCTGAACTAAGTATTGCTCAATCTTAAGGGGGCACAGTATTTTTGTCACCATTTTTTTGCCTCATTTCAAATTTTTTTTTTTCGATAACGCGAAAGGCGAATCGATTCGGATCTTTTGCATTCTAAACATTGCCTTTTACACTAATATTTACAGTTTTGTTTACATGTAGGAACTTTCTCCTCACTCCCCTACGGCTTCTTGAGCATGATCATTCGAAAAAAAACATGATTTGCGGTACCATAGATTGGTGCTCGGGGACCGAAATGAAAAATTCCAAAACGACATGAAAGTATATTAAATTATCTAGTCTTTGACCCATCCTTTTCGAAAAACTCGAATATAAAACAAAATGACAGATATTCGAATATAAAAGTCAGCTTTTTAGCCGAAAAACCGGCTTTAAATGTTTCTAAAAAACACATAAATTGCAATATCGAAGAAAGGATACGTCAAAGACAAGATAATTTTATAAGCTTTTATACAAAAAAAGAAGCAAATACATAAGAAAGAGCAATACTTAGTTCAGCAATCTTATCTACATCTATATATTTATATAAGAGGCTTATGTCTGTACCGAATACCAGGTCTCTGACAGGACGTCATAAGAGGCTTATCGGTAACTAAAAACAGGTCCCTGAAAGGACGCAATGAGTTGTATTCTCAGTCACCTCACTGGTCGACTGCTGGACTGCTCGATAGCTCAACTGATTGAGTAGACTGTTCGACTGGACTGCTCGATTAGACTGCTCGATTTGATTGCTCGACTGGACTGCTTAACTGAACTGCTCGACTGGACGGTTCGATTCGACTGCTCGACTCAACTGCTTGATTGGACAGATCGACTTGACTACTTGGCTGAACAGCTCGTTTTAACTGCTTGAGTGGACTACTCGACTTACCTACTCGATTCGACTGCTGGACTTAATTGCACGATTGAACTGCTCGACTGGACTGTTCGATTCGATTGCTCGACTGGACGGTATGATTTATCTGCTCGACTCAAATGTTCGATCTGGCGCTCGACTCAACTGCTCGATTCAACTGCTTGATTCCACTGCTCGACTGGACTACACGGCTCAACTGCTCGACTCGACTGCTCGAATGAACTGCTTGACTCAACTACTCGATTAGACTATTCGAATCGGCTGCTCGACTGAACTGCTCAACCCAATTGCTTGATTCAGCTGCTCTACTAGACTACTCGATTTGATTGCTTGAGTCAACTTTCAGCTTGATTCAACAGCTCGACTAGATTGCTCGACTTAACTGCTCGACTTAGCCATTCAACCCGACTGCTCAATTCAACTGCTCGACTGAACTGCTCGACTCAACTGCTCGACTGGACTACTCGACTCGACTTCTCGACTCAGCTGTTCATATGGACTACTCGACTCAACTGCTCGAATAAACCATTCGACTGGACTACTCGACTCAACCGCTCGACTCAACTGCTCGACTCGAGTGCACGAATGAACTGCTCGATTCATCTGTTCGACTTAACCGCTTGACCCGACTACTTGACTAAACCATTCGATGCGACTGCTCGACTCAAATGCTCGACCAGACTACTCGATTCAACTGCTCGACTGGACTACTCGACTTAACTGCTCGATTAAACTGCTCGACTGGACTGCTCGATTTAACTGCCCGACTTGACTGCTGGACTCGACTACTCGACTCGACCACTCGATTCAACTGCTCGACTTGACTGCTCGACTCAACTGCTTGACCGGACTGCTTGAGTGAACAGCTTGATTTTACTGCTCGACTTGACTTTTGGACTCGACTGCTCGACCCAACTGCTTGACTTGATTGCTTGATTCGACTGCTCGACTCGCCTGCTCAACTCGATTGTCGCTTGTCGCGATATCATATGGTCGGTGTTAAATCAGACCGGACCCAATAGCAAAATTTTAAAAAATGAGTTAATGATAGCAAACGATCAACAATTTTTTAAGTAAAATTTTACTCTATTCTACGTAAATGTTGCAAACAGTCAGAATTTTTTATTCAGTTAAATAAAATCCAATACGGCCATTAAAACTATTTGTTTCATTTTCCGGTTATGACTCTTTTATGTACAACATCTTAGAGCTATATTATGCAATATAAGAACTCAAAGAACTAATACAAAGATTAAACATCTTCGCAGACACTGGCCAATGGAATGTATTCGCAGTTTTCGGAATTCTGAACAGACATTTTTATTTTCCGGATCGTAAGATTCGGGCTCAACTAGTAGATAATAATTGACTCTATAAATGCTCAATAAACATTTTCGAATTTTGCTTGGTTGAGGTGTTACAGATAACTAAGCAGAATAGGTGCACTGAGTGCAGGACAGCCGGACAGCCCTGGTGTCCGTAACTATAATTGACATGATTTCTTTGAAGTACCGTGACCGCCCCTAATTCTGCGCAACTCCTAATTCTGCGCATTTTTCTTTATATAAGTATTTTTTAACATTGTGCATAACTATGGTCAATGCGTTATTTTTTTATAAATGTCTGTTGAATATTACGCCATTATTCACAAAGGGGTCATAATATTTGAGAGCGAAATAATTTAACGTGAAACTGAAAGTATTTTATATGGCAGAAAACATCGTCGTTAGCACCAACGCTAAGATTGTCCTTCTAGAAAATTAACAAATTTATGATCGAAATTCTTTGCAGTGATCAAATTACCCAGCCTAATTAGAAAAAATATTTAGTTTTAGTCATGTTTTAGACAAAAAGAGTGATTGCATGCATTACTTTCCTTAAAAAAATGCGATGCAATAATGCGCAGATTTAGGCACAGGTTTTTTATTCATATTCCAAATTCTGCGCAGTAATGGATCCTACGTAGAAATCGCGAAAAAATACACAACCTCACCCAAATGGCTGAGTTATAGAGGCTTGAAGATTCAAGTAGAATCTTTATCTTGCATTGATTGGAATCCTGTGCTGTGTCTCGGGGTTCGAACCTAGCATGTCTTCTATTTTTTTTAATGTCCAACCTCATGGGGCTGTCAGAGAGTGGGGAAGTGGTTTCTATATGAAAACACAATTTTTAGTATTAGTCTAAACTGTAATGTTCAGTATGCAGAAAACCCGAATCAATTCACCATTCACGTTATCGAGAATAAAATATTTAAAACGAGGCAATCAAAATAATAACAAAATTCCTTTGCCACTCGGACAGCACAGGAAGGCCGGATGATGGATTTAGATACTATAGACCGTAGCACTACACGTTGCTGCTATTCACGTTGTAAATTCAAATCTAGAATACTTAGAATAGTGGAAGAATCATAAAAATGTCTTAACTGCGCAGAATATGGTACGTTCACGGTATTCATGCAAACTTCGAGCAAGAACCAACTTCTTCTCGTTGACGATTCTGTTTATTGAATGCTAGAATGGTGAAACGTAACAGAAAGGTGTTAAGGCCCAAACACAATGCATACGGATTTTACTACGTTGCGGCAATTTGACAGTTTTTCCATGGGTTTTCTGTCAAATATCCGCAACGTAGTAAAATCCGTATGCATTGTGTCTGGACCTTTAATGTTGAGTCCGAACGAAAAGTAAGGAGTCATTCCAAAAAATCAGAAATGCGAGAGTGACCAAAAAATGATAGGTTTAAAGCTCTAACAGCTCGGTCATTTCTCAACCAATTCGAATAATGCTTATATCAGTTAGTCAGAAATCTTTCTGTGAATTGAATGCAAAAACGTTAAGCATTGTCACAATTGACTACTCAAACACGTGATCTGATTCATGTGTAAGCACAGCTTTGCTTCCCAGGACTGAGACGACAACCATAAATATTATACCTACAATTTCATTCGTTTCCGTTTCTGAAAAACTTTAACCAGGTCATAACCAGGAACATAAAATTTGTGCATTAAACGCGGTCTAAAGGAAACACCGTGCTAGAACTATTGCCAGAATGTTGTAAAGAAACATGTTGTTCATATAACTGTGTCGCCAAACGTAGCTAAAACTTTATAATTTTTGTGTAATTTCTTCCAAAATCAATGATAATAATAATGATAATAATTTTCAATGATACTCACAGTAGCTCAACCGACTGGGACATTTTTGCCTCAGTAAAATATGTCAAAAAACGTCAGCATTCGACAAAATAGCAATTGGCGCCCATCTCATGTCTCTCAGAAGTCATATGGCCGGTGCAGTCCCCAGACCCAGCCGAGATTCGAACATACGACAACTAGCTTGTTAGACCAGCATCATACCTTGAATCTAACTAAGCGGCTTAACTACCTGGCATTATAATATTGAGCATACTTAGCTAGTGCATAAAGTTAATACTTGGACAGAAGCAACCCACTCGCATTCAACAGATTGCCAAATCTCTTGTATCCGGTTTCCCATCATCTAAAGTTATTTTACTTCATTAGCATTCACTACGATCGTTCCTACCCTTGAAAACCGTTCCAATTAATCGCTTTAACTTGACCCACAATAGGCCGTCCATATTTTTCATTTTCGAGTTTTCATGTGAACCATAACCTCCTAACTGGTTGAAAAATAGAGTCGTCCAACACGTGGCTTGGAACATTTAAGCCATCCTTACATGACAAATACCAGAGCTTAGCTGATTCAGATAACTGACGAAAACATTTAATTTTTTCATTTACCTACAGAAGTATTGAAATACAACATGCACCATTGTTTTTTGACTATAATTTCGCACTCACTGGTTAATGGAGTAACGAAACACATTAACTGCGAAAAAGTCGCCGTAAAGTTTCGCTTCGCAAGTGCAACCGCGGCAGTTCAAAACCCAGCGCTCGTCTTTCGTCGGCGAGGCAGGCACATTCCTAGCAAAGCAATAATTTCCATTTTTTATATACAATTTTACACGCTCAAAAGACGCTGTCGGACGAACTGGAAAAAAGTACAATGCGCCGTTTTATGAACTCCATACTCCATGCTGCGGCGATGAATGGATGAGTTAATGACTGTTTCGAGGCACCGAGGCGGCGGCATGCCGGTGGAAATTAACGCTGCTGTCTCTTCGGTTGGGAATGACCATGTCAGAAGAAATTACGCTAATTGAATGCCCATTTTGTTTCGGCGGGGCGGCTGCTGGCTGGTACGACCGGTACGACTGACGGATGAATTAGCCAGCGAGGTTTGAGCGATAGGACCTGTCACTAATGGCACCGAATGGGAGAAATCGCTCTTTTATGCAAACATTAAATGAATCTTTGATAGTTTCCGGCGTGCTCGGAAAAGATAGTGGCCATCCATACATTACACTACGCAAAGCACCCTTTAACCCTTTTTTGCCGGGTTGGGCTGGGCTGGGGCAAGTTTATTGCCACCAACCAATATGCAGTTAATTAGCTGACTAACAGCTAATCAACATTAATTGTTAGCTACAGCCTACCAGGTAGGTACGATACTTAGAAATATCCCATTTTTGACCTGATATGAATTTGATTCTTAATGGGAGGGATTATTTATCATTAAATTTCTACTTGACGGTAAAACAAATGTACTCGTCTTACTATCCTAACCAATCCGTGTCGCTGAAGTGTCAACATTTCCAACTTCTTTATCTAACCATTTCAAGTTGTCTTTGTTAGATTATTCTCTAAGAGCAGCACACCATGGACTATAAAAACAAACAAATTACGACAAGCACAGGTAAAACAGTTAATCGCCTGAAGCGAGTAACGAACCCAAATGGAATCGAGGGGAAATAAAACTCAAACAGACTATTATCAAACAACATAATCCGTTGGAGGCACCTCCCCCACTAACTTCCGCGCACTCCACCGGGTGGGTCCATCCATCAAGCGAAACGCATCGCATAAAAGTTGAAACATATCCATATTATGTGGTTTTCGAAGCTTTACCATATGATGGTGAAGAATGGCGATGAGGAAGAAAAGCACCTCGCTGGACAATAGGTAACCATAGGTTGCCCTTCCTTTTCCATTTCCTCGGCCGACGTAGGACGATAATAGAGGCGACGATGACGACAAAAAAACGACGATGACCGCTGGCTATCGTCATATCGTTGGTCTATCAAGTTTCGATTACGAAAACAGTCTGCATCGAGTGACAAGATGTGTGTGCTTGAGCAGGTATAGGTACTACAACATATGATTGCTGGGCTGGGTTTCGCAATGCATTAAATGTCAAGTGCGACGAAGGGTAGATAGAAACGCTGCAATATACGTAATAACAAAGCCCTGCGGGTGCGCTCTATGGACCGATAGGTTTCTGCCATAATAGCGAAGAGAAAAATAAACCCTGCGGGTGTACAAGCTGGTACACACAGCATTACATATAAATTAAGGGAAATTACTGGCCAACCATAGCTCCAGATAATATTTGTTGAACTTGAATTGATTTTTCTTTATTGTCCGGTTGATATATTTAACTGATTATATTACTGAATACAGATTTTTGATTACTCCTTGGGTGCCCTTATTAGGCTAACATAAAATGTTGAAAGAAAGTTTAGATTCAGAGACTATAAAACAAATTGTCATGGCATAATAAACGAATAAAATTTTCTCCTGTAATCAGTTCATCTTTCCAGACTAAACCGTGTTTGGACTGTAACTACTTTTATAAAAAAAATGCTTTGGGGGTCGATATCTTACGAATAAAGAAATTAACAGCTTAAAGTATCTGTTATTTGAACTTTTATTCGTACAATGTTTATAAAAATAATAAAACTTTGGACTCAAACGTCTTTCTAAGACTTGACCCTTCTTTTTCGAAAGACCAGCCGGCTGTTAAAGTACAGGACAATTACGGGGCTAGTGCTCTAGTAAGCCCCGCCTAGCCATAATAGGACACCGCCTCTAGTTTCTGACAATAAACAACAGAAGTTGGCGCAAGTGTTTCATCATGTGCCATGCGAACTGAAACTGTCAATCAATGTTTCCCAGTTGAATACAACAGATGTCGTTACTTCGTAACGTATATTGTACATTTGCGTAACAGCTGAATTTAGCGCGACAATAAATTTACTGAACACAACATCCTCACTCTCTCATGCATCTCAGTTTCTTTTGTGTTTATCGCTAATCGCAATATTACCTTTGACACCTGAACCAATAAATGGTTGGTAAACATTGTTTTTATTTATTGCGTTCATGTTGCGAAATTTAATTTTTTCGAATTGAAATGTCGCAAACATATCAGCTCCTGGCTTTCGGCCAGGCTTTTCATAAAGCCCTATAAATGTATCTTTTTAGGGCTTTAGCTTTTCAGGGCTCTCGGATGAATGGTAGTAAGATGCTATGGAGAGGTATAGGAAATGTTTATTTTTTATCAAAATTAGGCAGAAGTCAGGAAAATTAAGTATCACAGAGTAACTGTACCACAAATAAAATATGATTAGTGATTGTTTTCCAGGGAAGTAAACATAAATAAGTGAGAAATTTTGATTTTACTACCACTAGAAAAGCGCCGTTTCTTGAAAAGCAACGGTTCGTATGGTGTCCTATTCGAACATACTACGACTTATTTGTTATACCAGCATTGCATTTCAAAGTTAACGTGGCGGTTACATTTTTTTCACAATTTTTATAAGCATTCAGCAAAAAAACGACAGTTCCTAGGCGCTTGCTTTTTATATTAGGAGCGGCTTAAAACGGCGTCTGAAATTCAAGTTAAGAGCGGTTCAAAACGGCGTCTGAAATCCAATCACCGCTTATCGTCCATGGCATAGTGTGAAACTCTTAACAGTGCTGCGCACGATGGTCCTCCAATGAGACAGGGGATTGGTTCCGCAAACCATGGAAGCCACAATTATAAAAAATCACCCAGCTAGCACCAACTCGTATATCAATGTACAAAAACTATCGTAAATATCTCCTAACAAAGTCGAAATCGTAACTAAAGCTAGATCAAGTAGGATCAAGTTGATTTTCTGTCGTATATAATGATAATGACTGACATACATACGATTTTCAGCACAAAATCGTAGAGTAGTACGGAGCGACTCGCACTTAATCGGATATTATCGTATATAAATACTTATATAGTCGTAACACTCAAAATTATTCGTAATCACGTATATCGCCTCCAAAATAGTACGGATATGCCAATTTTGCGCATGAAATACGATTTATTTATCATGTATATCTGTACGTAATGCTGATTTTTACCTTTTTTATACGTATGAAAATGCTAGCTGGGCAAGGTGCAATGAACCAAGAACAGGAAAATTCAGGTTGAGACAATCGGAATGTACCAATGCTGCGAAAGCTGACTATGAATTGGTAACTCGGAACGTGAAATTGCTGATCATCTCTCAACTTCCAAGGAAGCATTCAAGAACACTTTGTGTCGTCGCTGGAGGGCTCAACGGTACGTACGCATAGGAATGGACATAGCATATACCAGAGCTGAGGCTTACACAGCAGCTGGGTACAGCTTTCATAATGATAGGTGGAAGCCAGTTTCAACATAACAATCATCAATGAATACGACCCCTATCCAATACATAACATCAAAGTCTTCATTAGGGATTTCAACGTTCAAGTCGGCCAAGAGAAGTAATGCAACTCGATGATTGGAGGGTTCAGCGCACACTCCACATCAGCTGACCAACCAAATGGGCGTAACACTTATCGACTTTGTCACCTCCAAGAATATGGTTTTACGAAGTATCCTCTTCTAGCATGAACTCCTCACAAGTACATCTGAAAATCACCAAGTCGAACAGCAACCTAGATCGACGTTTTAACGTCGCCGAAAAGTACGCGCATTCACTTGATGATGCACTGCCGGAAGAGGACGAACTCGAGGACTGTTGGAATCATCATCAGTATGACGACAGATGTAAGGGGCTGATGAATGAAGAGAACGCTGCGCGACAAAGATTGTAAATCAAAGACAGAAGAAGATGCAGCTAATCAAAACCTTCCGGTAGAAAAAGCGTTACGTGGACGAGCAGAAGTATGCGGAGTTGAACAGGCTACTTCGTTCTTAGGAAACGCAAAAGTTCTACCAGAAACTGAATATATACCGCACATGCTTTTCACAGATCTCGAGCTAAAATGGTGTCCAGGCAGAGAATCAAGGCGGCGGGGAAGACAATTTTAGCAACTAGAGGTGAGCATAACAGCTCTTCTCACATGTAACAATTTTAAAGCTGCTTGATTTTATTTGAATTTTATTAAGTTTTTTTTGCGGTATGATTTATTACTTCTGGTTTTATCATGATGTTGCGCAATACCAAGATAATACTAGTCGCAAACTACTTTTAGCTAGCTATACAACCATAATAAAACCGTTGATGAAGCAAATTTATTGTGTTTGGTTATATATATTTTCACGATAGAACTGGCTGGCTGCGACACACCTTATCTACTTTAAGTGGAGCGTACCAATACCAATCAAAGTTGAGTATTGCGGTTTCTTGCTAAATCGCAATAAAACTATTAGTTTTATGGGGTTATTAATATGGTAACATGCTGATCAAAGGGATTTATTACTGCTATTATAAAGAATGGAGGGAACTTGGGCTTAAACGTCTTTACTAAGACTTGACCCTTCTTTATCAACAGACTTCACAGCCGGCTATTAGGGTACAGGAGAGTTATGGGGCTCAGCTCGAGATCAGCTATAGCAGATTATGCACTACTACGGATTTCCGGATAAACTAACGTGATTGGTCAAGGCGACGATGGATCGAGTAATGTGTGCTGTTCGACTATCAGGGGCAGTTTCGAGTACCTTTGAATCTCGAAGAGGGTTACGGAAAGTTGATGGGCTGTCATGTTTGCTGTTCAACATCGCTTTGGAGGGTGTGATAAGAAGAGCGGGGATAGACACGGGTGGCACGATATTCACAAAGTCCGTCCAGCTTCTTGGTTTCGCTGACGACGTTGACATCATTACACGTACCTTTGAGAGGATGGCGGAAATGTACATCGGACTGAAAGCTGAAGCCAAATGGATTGGACTTGTCATTAATGTATCGAAAACAAAATACATGAAAGGAAGAGGTTCTAGAGAAGTGAATGCTGACCTCCCTCCCCGGATTCATTTAGACGGTGATGAAATCGAGGTGGTAGAAGAGTTCGTGTATCTGGGCTCACTGGTTACCGCAGACAACGATACCAGCAGAGAAATACAAAGACGCGTTATGGCAGGAAACCGTGCCTACTTTGGACTCCGTAGGACGCTGCGATCGACAAAATTCGCCACCGCACGAAGTTACCAATCTACAAGACGCTGATTAGACCGGTAGTCCTTTACGGCCACGAGACATGGACTATGCTCGTGGGGGATCAACGCGCCCTTAGTGTTTTCGAACGGAAGGTGTTGCGTACCATCGGAGTGCAGATGGAAGACGGAACGTGGAGGCGAACGAACCATGAATTGCATCAGTTGCTTTGGGCACCACCCATCACTCACACCGCAAAAATCGGTCTCCTGCGATTGGCTGGGCACGTCGTGAGGATGTCGGACGACAGCCCGGTTAAAGAGGTTCTCAATAACGATCCGACTGGAACGAGACGGCGCAAGGAGCAAGGCGGATGAAGTGGAAGGCGACCTGCGGACCCTACGGCAGACTACGTGGCTGGCGAATTGCGACCATGGACCGAGTGGAATGGAGACGACTTCTTCGTACAGCAGAGGAAACCACGGCCTGGAGCTGATTTAGCACGTAAGTATGTATAGTTATGGGGCTAGTGCAACTACTGCCTCTATCTAGCAGCACCGCCTAACCGAGATTCGAACATACGACGACTGGTTTGTTAGACATGCATCGTACCTCAAAACCAACTAAGCGGTGTATTATGAATAATATTAGAGTTCAACA
Organism: Sabethes cyaneus; assembly: GCF_943734655.1. Classification (NCBI taxonomy): domain Eukaryota; kingdom Metazoa; phylum Arthropoda; class Insecta; order Diptera; family Culicidae; genus Sabethes; species Sabethes cyaneus. The sequence goes on from NC_071355.1 coordinate 170,506,551, forward strand.
TCGAAACCATTTTTATCCGAGGCCGTATTGCCGGTTTCTGTCCTGGCGACAGGTAAAAGCCATGGCGGGTAACCGTCAGTAGTGGAGATCTCTGATTTCATCCCGCGGTTCTGCCGGATACCGGTCCACCGGGACATGGACTCATAAGTAAGTAAGTAAGATTGACTAATCAAATATATTTATTTTTTTTAATAAGTAGTTTTCAAAAATTGCATAATTATGACGGCGTGTTGATTCATTAACTTAACTTTCCAATATGTATGATAAAATTTAATGCGCATATGATACACAACTACGGACACTGCTGAAAATTTATTATACTATCATTTATTATGTACTAGCTGACCCGACAAACTTCGTATTGCCACAAATTAACCTGTGTTGTACATAAATCTAGAATCTCGGATGATCTTTGCCACAATCTCGAGTTTTGCAAGCCCCCCAGCGCTTCCGACGGCGGGTCACCGGCAACACTCGCGATCGTCTCGTCCTGAAAGATCTAGTGTACCTATAGATAGTTTTTGTGGTCTTGTATTGACTAATGATTTATGGAAAAGTCTCGAATTTCTCGAGTTCGATTAGCTTTTGAGTTTCGCAAAAATTTCTGTTTTATTTGTATGAGAGTCCATATCCCCCTACCACAGGGGTGAGAGGTCTCTAACTATCGTAAAATAAATTCAAGACTCCAAAATCTCCCACATGCCAAATTTGGTTCCATTTGCTTGATTAGTTCTCAAATTATAAGGAAATTTGAATTTCATTTGTATGGGAGCTCCCTTCTTAAAAGGGGAAGGGGTCGTAATTCACCATAGAAAAAATTCTGCCATCTAAAACTCCCACATGCCAAATTTGGTTCTATTTGATTGATTAGTTCTCGAGATAAGAGGAAATTTGCATTTCATTTGTATGGAAGCCCACCCTCTTAAAGGGGAGATGGGCCATAACTCGCTTTCTAAAGAAGAGAGGGGTCTCAATTCACCGTAGAAAAAAATCTTGCGTCCAAAACCACTTACATGTCAAATTTGGTTCCATTTGCTTGATTAGTTCTCGAGTTATGAGGAAATTTGTTTTTCATTTGTATAGGAGCTCCCCCCCCTCTTAAAGTGGGGAAATTCATAGAAAATATACCATAGAAAATATTCTTGCCTACAAAAACACCCACATGATAAATTTGGTTCCATTTGCTTGATTAGTTCTAGAGTTATGAAGAAATTTGTATTTCGTTTGTATGAGAGCCCCCCTCTTAAAAAGGTAAGGGGTCCTAATTCATCATAGAAAAAATGGTTGCCTCCAAAAACACCCACATGCCAAATAAGGTTCCATTTGCTTGATTAGTTCTCGAATTATGAGGAAATTTGTATTTTATTTGTGTAGAAGCACCCCCTCTTAAAGTTGGGAGGGGTCCTAATTCACCATAGAAAATATTTTTGCCCTCGAAAACTTTCACATGCCAAATTTGGTTCCATTTGCTTGATTAGTTCTCGAGTTATGAGGAAATTTGTATGGAAGCCCCCCCTTTTAAAGAGAAGAGGAGTTATAATTCCTCTTATAAAGAGGGGAGGGGTCTCAATTTACCATAGAAAAAATTTTTGTCTCCAAAAACACCCACGTGCCAAATTTGGTTCCATTTGCTTGATTAGTTCTCGAGTTATGAGGAAATTTGTATTTCGTTTGTATAGGAGCCCCCCCTCTTAAAGTGGGGATGGGTTCTAATTCACCATAGAAAATATTCATGCTCTAGAAAACTTTCACATGCCAAATTTGGTTCCATTTGCTTGATTAATTCTCGAGTTATGAGGAAATTTGCATTTCATTTGTATAGGAAATTTTGTCTCCAAAAACACCCACGTGCCAAATTTTGTTCCATTTGCTTGATTAGTTCTCAAGTTATGAGGAAATTTGTATTTCGTTTGTATAGGAGCCCCCCCTCTTAAAGTTGAGAGGGGTCCTAATTCACCATAGAAAATATTCTTGCCCTCGAAAACTTTCACATGCCAAATTTGGTTCCATTTGCTTGATTAGTTCTCGAGTTATGAGGAAATTTGTATGGAAGCCCCCCCTTTTAAAGAGAAGAGGAGTTATAATTCCCCTTATAAAGAGGGGAGGGGTCTCAATTTACCATAGAATAAATTCTTGTCACCGAAAACACCCACATGCCAAATTTTGTTCTATTTGCTTGATTAGTTGTCGAGTTATGCAGAAATTTGTGTTTCATTTGTATGGGAGCCCCCCCTCTTAGTGGGGGGAGGGGTTTCTAACCATCACTAAAACCTTTCCTGGCCCCAAAATACCTCTACATGCATATTTTCATGCCGATTGGTTAGTAGTTTTCGATTCTATAAGGAACATACGGACAGACAGACAGACAGACAGACAGACAGACAGACAGAAATCCTTCTTTATAGGTATAGACTAGTTGAACCCGAACCTTACGATGCGGAAAATATAAATGTCTGTCAAGAAAACTGCGGTTTTGCCGGTATTTGCGAAGATGTCGAGCAGTCGTGTCGAGTGGTTAAGTCGAGTCGAGCTGTCCAGTCGAGCAGTTAAATCGAGTAGTCTAGTCGAGCAGTAGAGTCTAACAGTTTAGTCAAGCAGTCTAGTCGAGCAATCGGGTCGAGTGGTTGAGTCGAGCAGTGAAATTGACCAGTCGAGCAGTCGAATCGAGCAGTTGAATCGAGTAGTTCAGTTGAGCAGTTAAATAGATCTGTTCAGTGAAATGATCAAGTCGATCGTCCAATCGAGCAGTTGAGTCGAGCACTCCAATCAAACAGTTCAGATGAGCTGTCCACTCGAGCAATCAAATCGAGTAGTCTAGTCGATCAGTCCAGTAGAGCAGTCTAGTCGACCGGTTGATTAATCGAGTAGTCTAGCAGTCGACCAGTGAGGTGAGTGAGAATAGAACTCATTGCTACGCAAGCATGACGTCCTGTCAGGGGCCTGTTTTTAATTACCGATAAGCCTCTTATAACGTGCTGTCAGAGACATGGTTTTAGCTACAGACAAGCCTCTTATAGGTATATATATAGATAGATAGAAGATAGATACTTTCAAGCTAATAAAGCTATCCAGACAGATTTAGCTTTTTATACAGCAAGCTTTAAACTTTATAGCTTTGTCGAACAAAGTGAAAAGCTATATTAGATGAACGCGGTTGCTGTCAAGCAGCGAAAAGCATAATTGGTTTTATTGATGCTTTCAGCAGAGCGTAATAAACCCACTCGAGCTTATGGCCAGACTTGTCAAGAGGTTATAAAAACCTTTAGCACGTTCTTCGTTAAAGGATGGTGTTCGGGACCGGGAATCGGTAGCACTGGTAAGATTAATTAGCATCGAGAGCTGTCACGTCAAAATTGTAAACATATAAAAAACGAAAATCATTGTCGAACAGAACGAAAAACGTAGATGAAATCTCTTAGTTCTAAATTGGACACTACATCTTACAGAGTAAGGCGGGGCATAAGTGCGATCTTTGGAGTTGTCATCAATTTTTACGAGATATAAAGAAGCATAGCAATAAAATATATTTGATATTGATGCAATTACTCAATATCTTCACAGTAAACTATAAATCATCTAGATCAATAGTGTTATGCAACATAAATTCTCCATGTTTCTGATCAAGTTCCAAATCGCACTTTTGCCCCAATACGGCGGGGCAAAAGTGCGAAGTTTGAATCCATGAAATTATCACAGCAGTAGCTAACAAAACCATAATATCTTCAATCGGCGATGTATTTTCGTAAGGAAATTCTCAATTAGCACTTTTCCTATTTTCCGCTGGCGTACTGCAGCCAACATCAGATCGAAACTTTACCAAACGTTTTTTTGTTTCACCAGCGACACTGTTTTCCTTTGGCCAGCATCTGTAGAGCACACAGTTTTCGGCAGATCTTCCATTTCTAGTACTCTCAAATATCGTTTTACGTCCACTATTGGGGGGACGTAAAAAATCAGTCATAAAAAAAGAGGACGGTAATCACATTTTGGACGTAAAACGAGAGAACGTTAATTCAAATTTTGGACGTAAAAAGAAAAGACGTTATTTCGAATTTTCTAAAACTACCTAATAATTTTTGACGACGACCTTAATTCAGATTTCGGACGTCAAACGAGAGGACGTCAATTCAAATCTGGAATTTTAGACATAAAATGGGAGGAGGAAGTTAATTCAAATTTTGGACGTAATACGAGAGGACTTTAATTCAAATTTTGGACGTAAAAAAAGGTGACGTAAAACGAAATCTCGTAACATGAATGGACGTAAAGTGTGACTGTAATATAGTACCTAAAACTGTCAATAATTAAGACGGTAGACTCTACAATTTACGGAGGGAACGGTAGAAGAAAGTAATGAAACAAAGAGTCGATATAATCTAACAGATTGATACTAGGCGTGAAGGGGAAAGAGTGAAAGATGAGGGGGTAAGGGAGGGTTATATTAAACAACGCGAACACCCGCGTCGAGAAACTCAGCTAACTCGCTGACAGACGAACAACGTTACGCGCAGTATATAATAGGTCGCAATGGCCTGCATAGTGTTGTCGTCCCGTCAGTAAAACGAGTCAGATTCTCGATCTATGAATCGCACTTATGCCCCGTCTGTTAATCGCATTTTTGCCCCGCTAGGCACTTGAAGGGGTTTGATCAAATTACGGAAAAACGAAACATATATTGTAAATTCTTCTCACCGCAATTTCAAGAGAGATATCTGAGTGATGTAAAACGCTGCTACAATTTTTCCACTAGTAATACCCTCCTGTTGATATCGTATTTGCCGTATAACGAAATATTACATCAAAACCGTTGTAAAATAAGATTTAGCCATAACTCAGCAACTATGCTTCGTAAACAACAAATGTTTACGATAGATTCAAGCTGTCAAAGCATTCATCCATCCATGCCATTGTAGTCAATTTACTCGGAATCTGCACTGATAAATTATTGAATCGCACTTTTACCCTCATCGCACTTTTACCCCTCCTTACTCTATCTAATTTACTTAAATACTTCTGGTTAAAGTGCATTTCTAAGACATTGAAGATTGTTTATACTAGCAGTACGGATTTAATTCAGTAACGTAAAAATAAAATTTAATAGTTAAAATTGGTTAGCGTTTAAACATGCAAATCTAACCTAGAGTTTAAACCTATATCACAGATTGAAGTGATGTATCACGAGAGTCGGACTAGCAGAAGAACATTATTTGTGCATTTGAGCAGAAGAGGTAAATTTTGTGCATAATAATTCGAAACAAAAATCTAAAAACTAAGGCTAAATAACAGGTTAAAATACCGCTGACGAACAGTTGACAGACAGGCTACAGATTCATGGTTGGCTTTCAGGACGTAACGGATTGCAAGAAACACAAAACGTGAGTTTTCGTAAAAATATCTAGCTACACATAACATATTAAAATATACTAAAACTAATTATTAAATACACCTTGTATCCCATAGGGAAAATTTAACAACTAAAAATTAACGATTCGTTCAAGTTTTCGGACGTCTTGCAATCTTATCTCGGTGAACGAATTTGTTTCGGTAACAGATGGTAAACGACGTATCGGATATTTTCGCAGAATTCCCACGCATCATTTGTATATTTGATCATTTGACTTCAAAGTGACATATGATACTGTAAACCACAAATACCTATGAAAACTCACGCACGAGCCCAGCTATCCCTAGAATCAGAGGATGCATCCCACAGAGGCAGCTAAGGTAGATAATGCACGAGAACGGTAATCCGGATAAACTGACTCGACTGATTTGTCAATTTGTTTGGTTTGCCGAAGACATGGACATTTTTGGCAGAATATCCGGCGCGGTAGTTGAACACCAGTCCAACGCCGTACCAGCAATTAAAAGGTGACTAAAGCCGGACGAATACGGTGGACGGGGTGTGTTGCAACAATGCCGGACAATTAGTCTGCAAAGAAGGTGTTTGTTACAATTTCGGTAGGAACAAGACGACCAGCAACGCAGCGAGTAAGATGGTATGATGACCAATTGCTCCGATTGCGCTGGAAAATTGTGTATTTGTTCCTCACCTTAGAATTTTTGCCCCACATTTTGTGTTAAATAGAATTTTGGTGTTTGAGATGTTACCTTTTGGTGGTCCCCGCCGTCGTTTTAGTGCTTTTTTGCCTTTAGAGAGTTTTAAGAAAATTTCAGCTTTTGAATCACTGAACGGTTTTTATTAATTTTAGCATAAAGTTAAAAAAATTTTTGATGATCTTTTGAGTAGAGTATATCAAAAAGAATTTTTATTAAATTGCCAAAACAAAACAAATATTGTTTCTTCTTTATAATTTCGTTTGAGAACCCAAAAGACACCATTTTTTAAAGTTTTTCTGAATAGTTAAGAGTATTTTTCATAATATATCATAATTGTAAAATTTTGGTTTTAAGATACAAATTTTAAACAAATAAAAACGCAATAAAGACTATCCCAGAAAGTATGAACGCAGTCAAAAACCGCTACCATTTCACAATCTTTTATGTTTAGTCCATGAAAATTGTAAACTTTACTACAGAAAATTGGTTGATTCGTTTTAAACTAAATCTCACCAAATTGATGAGTGTTTCTTAGAGCATTTTTTCTCAGTTGTCCAACGATGAGCATTTAATAAAAATCGGTTAATGCGCTCATGGTAAAAAAGGGATTTTCTGATAAAATCCAATATCGCAACCAAATCCAAGATGGCCGCGTGCTACTGAGGACCAAACTGGCTCGGAAAGATATTCACAGTAGAATCAAAGCTGAGACTTGTTTTTTGTAAATTTTCGCCAAGGACAATTACAGGCATAAGTTAATACTCGTTTCGTTAATAGTATTAGCAAAAGTTGTAAATTGAAGAAGATAAAACTTCCAATTTGTATTTAATTTCCTCACCAAGTAGGTATTATGAATTGAAAGGTAGTAAAGTTTCATCTTTTCCAGTAAACCGTTGCTGCTGATGGATTGCAAAACAGTCTACAGTCCATTATGTGATTTTCTTCGACAGATAGCTCGCGTAGTGCTCGCCGAGACTTTCTTTTAGCTCACCTGCCTACCACGTGGCAGCTTTAGAGCATCGAACAAATTCATGAATTTTGTTGACACCTTCTATCACCTCACAAGTTGCATCACAATGGTCGCGCCAAGTTTTCCATTCGCATCCACGACTATTTGTGAAATCATTTTATCACCCATAATTTGCGCCGCTACAATAGTGCACACCAAAAACGAAGTCAGCATCAGCGCTGGCAGAAATCCCATTCAGCTTCAGTGGTTTTTTAATCGATAATTGCATCTATAAAACATCAACAAGAGCTGAGCAGTGAAAAGCGATAGCAAAATGTCGGCATAAAAGGCGAGTTTAATTTAGTAGGTAGCTATTTCTTCCGTGCAATCATAATGTAATTATATCGTAACAATTCAATGAAGTGATGTCAATACAGTTTTTTACTGTCGTACATTATGTTGTTGTGAAGGGTGTGCAAGTGAAGTGAGTGTAAGTTCAGAGATATTTCCTTTAAACGATTTCGCATCAGCCACTGTCATGCCACACAGCGCACTTGTTGGAATTGAAATAATATTAGGTTGGAGAAAAGCTGGCTTTTCAGTGCAGTTGTCGTAAATGATCGTAACCATCCATTATGAAGTAATGCACATCCTTTTGCTTTGAATCGACACCCTCACTACTGATTGATGAACAGATGATAAAAGTTCATAACCTTCGCGACTCGAAGGGACGCGAAAGTGTTCCCGACGACGCACGTAATAGATTATGGCACGGTTCACGGTAGCCTTGTTTTCCCGAAAGATCTGCCATAGCAGTTCTCGATTAACTTTATCGTACGCTGCGTTGAAGTTGATAGAAGGCTATATAGGCTGTGCGTGGGTCAAAGCGAAAAACGTTTTCTTATTAAAAACGACCTCGAAAAATCTTTAGCTTTTGTTTCCTGGTTTCATACGCTCGAAATGTTGTCAAACAAACGGAAAATCTTGAAAAAAGATATAACCTTTATTTAAAAAAATATATTTTTTTACCTAACGATTCAGCCTGCAGCTGATTCATCTCATTCAAAGATAAATCGAATGCTCTCGCAGTAATTTCTGAACTGATTGCGTAAACAACAAAGCATAATTAAACTACCGTCCTGTAAATTTTACTGATTACATGGGTAAATACTTTTTTGGGTGTTACATGCGAATCCCCTCCGACAGGGCACAAACAAAGCGGTCTCTCGCACGCTTACAATTCGCAACTTTGTTTTAGCTTCCCAAGATGAAACTCGATGATAAGACCCAACGTTCCCGCAATGTCTCTGACAAATAAATCCACCGCCGACTTTTGTTACATTGTAAACCACAGATTATGTTGGCCGTCACTTAACTTTCTCCCTTCTCGTACGGGGGTTGGACTTTTACCGCGCGCCGCTACGTCCAATTGTAGCACAGCTCGATAAGATCATACCGTGCGGCTGCGGTTTTCTGCAGGGCAACCCTCTGCCCATGTCTGTCATGCTGTCGCCGTCGTCTGTTGGTTATTGTGGTTAAGCCCGCCAGACCCGAACCATGAGACCTTAGTTTTCACCGCCCAAATGTCTTCGGCCGAGCCAAAGGTAATCAGTCATTCCATCATAATGTTCTCAACCTCCACGTCGAAGCCGTGTGATGGATGCCCAACCGCAAGGTCGTTTTGAAATATAGACTATGGGTAAGGGGCGTTCACGTTCATCAACGCTCCTTTTGCATTTAAATAGGTACCATTGTCTCCGCTAGCAAGTCACCAATGGAAGCAAGCTTTACGGTACTAGTTGGTCATATCCGAGCGTGTGACATATTTCAAAAGCGTTTATCATTTTCCTCGATGGTGGCTGACGGATGTTGCATTCATTCAAAGAAAACGACTTATACGTCTTCTGCTTGTCTTACAGTATTAACCATTGATCCAGTGGTTTCGAAGGTCGCACCCGCTACTTACAACCGACAACGATGTGCTGATTACACACTGGTGATTTTGTTTGAACCCATCAATTTCACGCTCGATCAACAGTTCACCGCTAATGCAGACCTTGGCTACGATGGTTCATGCGACGAAAAGCACAGTTGTATAAATAACAAACTGGTAGATCAACAAAGATTACCGGATATTGTTCAACATAGTCTGTCAACCAATATCAGCAGCAGTTACAGCAACAACATCAACTATAATAACATAATCAACAATGACAGTAAACTTTCGCGTTATCCACACAGTCCGCTGGTTCGTCGCTTAGGGCTTTTCATCGTTCGTTGAAGTCCATTTGCATCTGGCCGGCCTGTGCGAGCGCCAGTCAGTAGTGTAAACCATGAAATCGGTGCGGTGCGGTGATGGAAGTATGCAAATATGCATGCTAGTTCTCTGGAGGGTAAAACCCACTTCAAAGCACAACACAAACAAACAAAAGAAAACAGGCGTCGGCGGCTCGCGGGCGACTCTAGGGCACTTGCGAGCTGCCGCTCTTATCTGCAAACGGATGTGACCGGAAATTGTGCTCGCCAAAATAAAAAAAAACGACAATGAGACTGAAAAGAAAATTAAAATGAGCACTCACGAGACAAGCGGATTAGATATACAAACGCAAAGATAGCATTCGTATTTTGTTTTATATAACAGCTCTCGAAAATATTTTACGATCAACTTAAAGAGTTTTATCCAACGATGAGTACGCAGAGATGAGCAGCTACCACCTCACCATTGTCAACCACATCATTGACAATGAATTTAATTTTCACTAAACAGTCAGGGACGAAAATGAGATTTTGCTATAAGTTTTTCACAAAATAAGTCTATTGAAAATGAACAAAATTCCAATTTGAATCACCTTGGAACTAACGAACAGGGAATAGACGAACAATTTACGAAACGAACGCATTGATTTTTTCATCAATTTTTTGTATAAAAACTAAACTGACTAGACGTCCGGAACAGTTCCGGATTTGGATGACTTTCCCTGGATGAACAGTACTGCAAAGGAATTACCTTTAACAGTTTGTCCATCGTCAGTCGTCGGTCAATAAATGTTGATTTCTAAACGTTTTTAAAGAATTTGGTACAGTAAGTTACCACCAGTTACCAGTAAGTAACCAACCACGTGTCTCCTTTTTCATTAGAATCGATGGAGGCGCCTTGTTCAGAATGCCTATGGGTCATTCCACGTCAAGTGACCGAGAAGAAGTTCAAACGTGTAATCACGGATTTGAACCAAATTTTGCCAGATTATTCGTTTTCGGTCAGGAAGTAAAAATCCAACATTTGGTGCCGATCGGACGTTCGCTCAATTAATGCAAAGACAATGGCAAAGACTTTTATAACTTTTGAGTTTTGTAAACAAAACACAGTTTGAGAAAAAAGAAAAAAAAAACGAAAAAAAGATGACAGAAAAAATTAAAATTTGTCTTCTTTTTCCTTTTTTTCTTGCTGCGTTTCGTTCACAAAGCTCAAAAGTTATAAAAGTCTTTGCCAAGCTTCTACCAACAAAACAAAAAAAAGTTTGTTGCGATACGTTGTGTAGTTTCTGAGAAAAAGGTACATAAAGTTTGAAAATCGTGGTTTTACAGGAGCGGCGTTTTATTCCGGCGAAGTTCTTCCACGCCACACTGGAATGCTTATGTGTTCGATCGTTTTCCTGCCACTTCCCGTCGGATCATTATAGCGCTAGATGAGGGCACATTACTTCAAAAAGGCATAAAATGTACGTTAATTGTTTGATCAAAAGTAATAGTTTTTTTCGAATTTCTTGGGTAATTTCCTTTGAAAATGTGAAAATTCCTGTGAAAATAGTCTTTTTCTAAACTTAATATTTCCGGAAATATAAGCAAAAGAAAATAAGACGTTTTGACAAAAACAGGCATTTTCCTTAAAAATGGAGGTCTATCGAGGGAATGTCCACCAATCGGCACCAAAGTTTGGATTTTTACTTTCTGACCGAAAACGAACAGTCTGGCAAAATTTGATTTAATTCCATGAATGAATGAATTTTCTGTACAAAATGTCAGTGAACAGTTGTTCATAACAGCATTAAAAACATTTGTAAATGCTTTGCTATGCATTTTTATCCGCCCAGTTGGCTTCGAAGTACGATGCTGGTCTACCAAGCCAGTTGTTGTATGTTTGAATCTCGTCTGGGCGGTGCTAGAGTCAGTAAGATCGTTGTACTTGCCCCGCAGTTGTCCTGTACCTTAATTAACCGGCTGCGAAGTCGGTCGATAAAGAAGGGTCAAGTCGGTCGATAAAGGAGGGTACGTTCAATAACCCAAGGCTTTATTTTGATATGCTTTGTCTATTTGTAGCCTTACGCCTCTCGGCGTGCAGCGCCGAATGACTCCATGGCAAGCTTTCGGATGGATGCATGGATAGATGGCTATCCATCCGGAGTTGCATATCGAACCTCTTCCGCGACGTATCTTACAAAAAATAAGTCTAAACGAAACACATTTTCTGTGAATAGAATCTAAGCGACTAGCTCAGATGTTTCTGACAGGCTGATAAACGTGGAACTGTCATTATAGGGAACACTTTTCGGCTCATCCCTGTGTACTCATCACTACTACCAGTATAGTTGATCTATTTTGATATCGCCCGGGTGTTTGCTGTATGACCTGCACTGCATTTTTTTTGCTATAATCGCTATTGAATGAGCTTATTATGCTTATTAAATTTTATGCATGCTTGTGTGTATTAGGGTTTACCCTTCCTTCAAAGCTTGATCTACTTTATCCACTTATTCCTCACTGCCAGTATTATCCCATATTATAGCCGTACCTGGTGAGGACTCATTCGTTCCTTTGACCAGTACACTTAACTATAGGCGGGACTTTTGCACTTTCAAGCGGCTTCAGTGGGTAAATTTAGAATTCAGCATAAACGAAGGGTAAATGAGGGGGGCCTGAGAATAAACCCATGCTAAAGTCACTTGACATCGAATGGCTTGATTCCACTAAGATTTGAACCCTCGACTACTCGCTTGTCAAAGCATACTCGATAATCTTGCGGCTACGGACACGGAGCCCCCTGCGACCAAGGGTTAATGGGCGTCACTGTCAACCAACTCTCCAACCCGCATCGACGGCACCAGCAGTGGCGTCGCAGCAAGGAATAGTCTCGCGGTAAGACCCAAAACCCCCAATTAACAATCTAATAGCAAATTGGTTTTATTCATTTCTTACAGTAGTTTTGTTAGAGCATTGCAGAGTCTATCAGGTTTTATAATGGATTTCCACAAGTGAATTTTGTCTAGTTTTTTAACAGTTCTGAAGTGTGATTGAACGTATCAATAAGTATAGTTTAACGTATAAGCGTCTTTGGAGGGTAATTGGTTCCCGTTTAAAAACAACGCTTTACAGCTTTCATTGCCATATCTGACGAAAGCTTACGACATTCCTCTGCTAGAAGGATTTATCTAACCAATGCTCTCATAAAACTTTGTTAAAACCGTACAGTCTTGAAAAAATCATACTCTTAAGAAAGAAAGAACATTCTAATATAAACAACTGTTCTGTCAAAATGGATGCCAAACTTAAAGAAAGTTGAAAAAAAGTGGATTTTTTAATCGAAAACTAAGTAAAACTCATTCTGGTCTTACAAAAACTTGCCCAAGTAGCACACTTAAGGTCCATTTAGTTGAAGCAACCGGTTTACGACTGAAATTGGTCATAATTCGGTTACCACAACTACTTTGTAACAACCGTGCTAGTAGGGTGATTACCTTAAGTAGTTCAAACAAGTTTTATTCAAGCGTTAGTTGTCTTCTATGACACTACAGTAAGAATAGATAAGTTCTTTATCTTTTGGAAGAAATATTAATTTTATTAAAACCATCAGTACTCTTGACTCTTGAAAGTCACTATAAACATCAATCAAAATTACAAGCTTTACGAGGACCTTCGGTAATATTCTTGAAAAGCTTCTTTTTTTTCCATGTGTGGACTCATTACTGCGACCAGTATAGTTGATCTATTGTAATATCGCCCGGGTGTTTGCTGTATGACCTGCACTGCATTTCTTTTTGCTATAATCGCTATTGAGTGAGCGATATGCTTATTAAATTTTATGCGTGCTTGCGTGTATTGGGGTTTACCCTTCCTTCAAAGCTTAATCTACTTTACCCACTTATTCCTCGCTGCCAGCACTATCCCATATTATAGCCGTCCCTGGCGAGGACTCATTCGTACCTCTGACCAGTACACTTAACTATAGGAGGGAAATTTGCACTGTTAAGAGGCTTCAGAGGGTAAATATAGAATTCAGCACGAAGGAAGGGTAAATGGAGGGGCCTGAGAATAAACCCATGCTAAAGTCACTTGACATCGAGAATGGCTTGATTCTACTAAGATTCGAACCCACGACCACTCGCTTGTCAAAGCAGACTCGGTAACCTTGCGGCTACGGAGCCCCCCAAAAGCTTCTTTAGTATAGGTTAAGAGTTAAGGTTAAGAATTTCATGGCTGATTTGTCGCAATTTTGTTGAATTGCAAGTTTTATAATCGGATTTAATGAGCAAATACCGAAAATATCTTCAATTGCACATTAAAACTGAATCTGTTACTTGGGACTTGTTCCTCTGTCCCCCTGTCAGATATATCAGCGATCGGCTGATACGGCGTCGTCGAACATCAGCAGCAAAGGTACACTAAAACAGGTCTTTTTTCCTTGTTGGGGACCTTGAACCACTGCGACCATTTCTTTGATCTATTGTGTATACAGGCTTAATTTTGCTCATCTTAAGAATACAGAGACAGAGCTTCCGCATCTTATAACGACCAAGTAGGGTAAGGAACGAGTTAAGCAGTGTCACCTATTTTAATCAGTTGAACATAAATGAGCCGAAAATGCAGTTTTTTATTCATATTTTCAAAATCGTTTGATAGGATCATCTTCACAAATCACTTAACCATACATTTGATTCACACAAACACAATTTACTGGGTTTCCGACAAGAAATATGATGAATTAAAAATTGTTGTCCAAAAACGTACATTTTTCAGCTGCTGAAGGCAGTCGCCACCTCGCTACTAACGAATCCATCACATTTTTCAGCACTGATTACAATCACTCTAAAAGTCAAGCACTCAATTGTCACATACCACATTATTCACTATCTTTTTATCTATTATCTAAGGCTTTGTCACTAGCCGAAAGTTTTATTATTTGCTAACAAAACTGAAAACAAATTCTAAATTGACGGAACTTGTTCCCCAGTAGCAGCAGCTGCAGCATAACTGATGAACTATCGTGTTGCCAAGACACTATTTCGGTTCTGGAAATAAGAATTATAGGTTTGAAATTAACTGAAACCTCCAATGGTGAAAACGTGGTTCAATACTTTCAAGAGAAATGTATGTTCATAATTAATTTTTCTTTATTAAAAACAACAGAAAAGACAGCTTTTTTAATAATTTTCGAAGATTTTCTCAGTGATTTAATGAAGCAACGATGTCTTTCAATGTTATTTGCATTGACAACACTGTTCTGAGTCGGACCGTGTGTAGTGCTATATGTTTACCTCTTTTGTTCTCCCACCATCCTTATGAACAGCGAGTGAGACGTCAAACTCGCAGTTTCCCATAAGAACACCAGAGAATAAAAGAGACGACGAATACCGTTTGCCGAACGGTGCGGTGAGTGTATGCCCCGATAAACAATTTAGACAGACGGCATTTTACGCATCTATGCCGATACGCTATGCCGATTACGCATCAGATGCCGATTAGTAGGTTGCGGATAGGAACGCGAACTTACTGAATAGGGGGAAACGTTCGAGGGATTTTTTATGGGGACGTAAAAAAATTCAGATTTCAAGATTGCTTAAAAAAGCACCTTGCGGGTGAAAATATGTTCGGTCTGATCAAAATTAGTTCCAACGCGGCAACTTTTAAAGTGCAAAATCAAAAGTTTTGCTCAACAATAGTGTCTTCCAATGGTAACAGCTTGAAGAACTAAAGATAGCAAGAAGATTGGTATGCTGATATCCCCCACTTAGTCAACCCATCGCTTGTAATAAGGTAAAACAATCAGTGACCCGCCTAGACTGCTTAAAACTGGTTCTTTACCCTACTTTCGTTTTCTGTTCAAGCGTTTGCTCTTCTTCTGAATGATAGCTGAATACCGTTCTGATTCAAACTTAGAACAATCAAATCAAATTTCGAACACTTTATAATAAAATGTTTTTTAGTATAGTTAATTTGATAAAATATTATGCTTGTTATACACCACCATGTTCGTTAGAATGTCCTCTATCCAGTGAGGTATGACATTAAACTGTAGGACTCCTTATAAGAACACAGCAGGCGCTGGAATAAAGTGAGAAATTAGATTTTAGCTTGGTTCGTTTACTCTTAGCGTTTCGTATAAAAGTAGCTGGTTTTTCGTTGGCATTATTTGACCTGTTTTAGAACGTATACCTTCCCATTTCGTGATTATTAGTTAAATGCAAGGTAGGTATTTACTAAACCATTGTTGAAATACAATATTTCATGCATTATTTCAAAGATATTAGATACATTAAAGTGTTCGAAGTTTGAATCGCGTTTTGAGGAGTGATTCAAACTTCGAACAGCCACGAATAATCTTAGGGTTTTCCCGTTTTTCCTTCCGGAAAATGAATGGTTTTGATTGTAAAGCTGTAAAAAGTCAATTTGCATGAGATGCAGTGCATGCAGATCAAAAATATTAGCAATTAACTGCAGAAGTGCAGATTGTAACTAATTGTTATGTGAACAATATAAACCACAGTTTTGGGTGAATTTAAAAAGACAGTGTTTAGAAAAAGGTTATGATTTCACTCATTTAAGTTGAGTGGCACTAAAAACATTAATATTTATCCAAATAATACTAGTCTGAGACAGAAAAATTCGACATTCGAATGTCGACCATGAAAGTGTTCGAAGTTTGAATCAAAACCGAACTGTAGTTTTTTAGTGTTTTTTAATGTAAAACCATATTTTATTTCCATTTTGAACATTTTCCCGACAAAATGATTAAATTGTCATGCGGTTAAACTATTTGAGAGGGTAAAATAACAAAAAAGCCGAGCATTTTTCATCGAACAACGTTTCAGCATAGCTTAAGTGTTCGAAGTTTGAATCAGAACGGTACTGTTTTCTCTTATAACCACTAATCTTGCGCAGAAGGAGCACAACTATCAAGCACAGCTAATCTTTTCTTCGCACAGTGGAGACAAAAGACTATTTGCTCCGTATCCCAAAGAGAATATCTTACAGGTAATTATATGGGCTGAAACGATTTTCTCCGTGACCTTGAGTGCATGCATTGGATAGTGCTCCGACAGAAAAAGAAAGATGAAACAAAACTGACGCTCATTCGGAGGTAGAGCAAAGCAGCAAAAAAACCAGTCGCTTGTCAGAGAAGGTAACATCCGACTGAGAGAGAGAGAGAGCAAATCGATTGTCTTCTGCGCTTTGCCAGTAAAACGCCAAGAATTCAGAATTTTTAGAGCACGGCAAAATCTTGCACTAAAAATACCACTTTGGGGTGTTACATGCAGGAAAATGGGGCAGACTTTCCCCGTAGTCATAACTGCACCTGACTATTTCGTTGCCATGGTTACTATGAATTTTCTAAAGACTGACTGCACCGTTCGCTTGAAACATGTAGCTAACCAGGAGACTCCAGACATCAGGCCCAATTTCAGGAGCTCCCGATTTAAAAATGGTTATGCGACACTGGCCTACTCTGACCAATCTGGCTCTGCCTGATTGGCTGGAATAAACGGCATCAACCGTAGTTACATGGGAAGAAGCACAACTTTGAGCTTACGACATGAAAAACCTAACTAAGGTTTATATCTTTGTGTACTTCCAGGATAATGTTGACACCACGTACGACAGAATTTAACCATTCCTGCAAAATCAGAATCTTTGCAAAGACTGTTGAGCTGCTGCTTCGAATTTGGTGAAAAGTTCGGTAGCCAGAACACTGAGCAGCGTTTCATGCTAAATTATCATATTTGGTAAATGTCTGATCAATACAAGCGCAACGACCTCAGCTACAAAATCAAGGACAGAACTTCCTTCTAGGAGTGCTTCGCCACCAAACGGACAATGTTATTCTATAGCGTTAAGGACTGAATGTGCGGAACTCTCCTCCGGGAGTACCGATATCTAAACAATGCAACCCTGCAAAGACAAAGAGGGAGCAACGAAAACCGCACAAGAGGCGTACGCAGCAACCACCTGTCCATAGTGGCCAACCTCAGAAGTCCAAACCCCTATCCAAAGACCACCACACTGGTCTATGGCAATTAAAACAAGTAAAAGGATCTGTGATCGAGACACAAACGTAGACTTGGTGTAGGACTACAGATGTATACATCTATAGGTACAGTCCATTCGTTCTCTAAATGATGACATTACGGACTTGTTTATAGATGTCGTAGAAAAATTTCAAATTTGAACGTTATGAGGTCCAAGTGTATGCTACAACTACCTAATTTTCATAGATTTAATGCAAGTTCTGTTTGGATACATTGTCCGTCAAGGTTTTAATCAAGCCGTAGCCACCACAGAGTTTCATTAACTAGTCTTGAAATAGCGATCTGCAAAGCTCCCAGTGGATTGCATAGTCAACATTCAATAAATAACACAGAACAACATGCTAGTTGAGAACAACAAGAATTTGCGCTACTGGTTTGAGAACAAGATTTGCGCTACTGGTTAAAAAAGCTAACAGAAAAATGTAAAACTGAATGTAGTCATCCCAAAAAAAAAATGTGAGTATGTAAAGCACATAAACGAACTAACTTCTCCTTCTACCTTTTAACAAAGCAAAAATTAAACGTTTTATCGTAAACCGGTTGTGATGGAATAAAACTATACTCGAAGGTGATCAAATTGGTCAGCTTCGCATACCGCGGGACTTTAATCTGGCACTTCTAGTAAGTTTAGAAACAGATAGTGGAACCGTAGAAACAGCTAAATATGGAATAATGAAGGGCCGTTCTTTCATATGAAACTGTCTGCTTTTTTACAGAAGGTTGACTGTCGGGAGCCTGCACGGGTTCCGGAATGAACTTGCTGACTACCTTGCAAAACAAGGATCGGTTCACCAATTTATTGGCCTTAAACGGTTTCTGCTCAAATAACAATTAAAAGTTTTTTATACTCTTCAAATGCTCTTCCAATCTGCTAATAAAACTTAGACACTCCCTTACAACCTTCTGACAGCAGCTATGAAATTGTTTTACAACCAAGTGGTCCAGTTATAAAAGAAAAATTATAATTTTACTGTCAGATCATCATGATCTATTGGATCAATTGTTGATAACCTCCTTTTTGCAACTCACGCTTGGCTTTGATTAATTTAGGTTTGGGGGTTAAAAATGTTAGGGTATGATAATGTCACTTAGCATAAAACATTGTATTAATTGGTAAACTCGAATATTCTTCGTAATGGCAGCAAAAAATACGTTTTCTGAGGGTGCTACCATTTCAATTGTACTAATAGATTCATTGCGGGTTGGAAAACAACCACAATAAGATCAATTCTGTATTGATACGCCTGTGAATTGCTTCACCTTCTCGTAAAAATCTCTATATTAGCTTTCGTACAGTCGATTGGTATAAATATAGCAATATAAGCAACCACAAAGTTTGTTTTATGGGTAGTTTTAATAGGGTTTTATTGCTGACTATATATAAGTACTCTATATATCTATGTAATAACAAAGATATAATGTAATAATTAATCTGGTAATAAACGCTTTATAAAACTCAAATAACAAACCGGTTTTATAATTGTTACAGGGGTGGGCACCTTCATATTCGCCAAAGCACAGTGGGACGGCTTCAAAAATAGGCGGACATCAGCTTTTGCGGCGAAACTATTAAGTTTTCCGCATTAGTGTCTTCGCAAAAGTTTCTTGGTTTTTAATGTATTTTTTTGTTAGATAAAACAAAATTACATTAAGGGGGTGGGTCTATAAATAGAGAAATTAACTTTTTTATTTTAGGTCCAAAATAAGCAGTGTCTAAGCAAAAGTGGTAGAGGACATTATTTAAAGAGTATTTGGTGAAAGAAGAAAGTTTCTATCCCTTAAGGGAAAAAAGATATTGAGCTACACAATAACAAACCCCCTTAATATCAGTTTTCCTAATTTTTCTTGCTTATTTCCGTTTCTACGTAGTTTTGATGTTCTGCAAAGTTTAAGATATAGTAAAAATACATCTTTTTGCTGAAGAGAGTGTAGCTCTAACCTTATGGGATTTTGAGCTGTTACAGTTTTCATATAATTTTCTAGTCAATTTTAAGGTGATTTATTTCAAAAAGGCGCAAGTATGCGCAGCCAACCTCAGCGACTTTAAGTGTTGTGATGTAGTGGCTTTCATTTCATGTATATGTCACGGTGGAACACGGTGGAACATTTGAGCAAACTGCGACTAAAACTATCGCGTTTTACGCCTGGAAAATTACATAAAATAACATAATAGCCCAATACAAATGGTATAAACCCATTTGAAATAAAAATAAATTTAATAATACATATATGATTCAAAAATTTAATGATGCTATATTTCTAAATATCTGTTCATTTCTTCATCGTTAGCTTTGGAAGAGTCAAGAGTACCGTTTCCCGAAAAATTTGGTTCATGCAATAACTTTAGTGCTGCTTCAAAATGTTCAAGGTGAATATTAGTCATCATGTATGTTATATTTTGTTCCGATTTGCATACGCTTATGTTCACAGAGTATCTACAAATCAAGATATATTTAACCGCAAAATGCTATCATCTGATCCGATAATTTCACAAAACGGAAAAATGCCATTTATAGCGAATTTGTTTATTCAATCCGGGTTGGAACTGGATGAATTTTATCTTCAGATAGGAGCAAATGAACACAAAAAATTCACCCGGTTTCAATCCGGATTGAATAAACAAATTCGCTATTAGTGAAGCAGCACTGAAGTTATTGCATGAACCAAATTTTTCGGGAAACGGTACTCTTGACTCTTCCAAAGCTATTTTTGAATCAGATATAAATTTATTTTTATTTCAAATGGGTTTATACCATTTGTATTGGGCTATTATGTTATTTTATGTAATTTTCCAGGCGTAAAACGCGATAGTTTTAGTCGCAGTTTGCTTAAATGTTCCACCGTGACATATACATGAAATGAAAGCCACTACATCACAACACTTAAAGTCGCTGAGGTTGGCTGCGCATACTTGCGCCTTTTTGAAATAAATCACCTTAAAATTGACTAGAAAATTATATGAAAACTGTAACAGCTCAAAATCCCATAAGCTTAGAGCTACACTCTCTTCAGCAAAAAGATGTATTTTTACTATATCTTAAACTTTGCGGAACATCCAAACTACGTAGAAACGGAAATAAGCAAGAAAAATTAGGAAAACTGATATTAAGGGGGTTTGTTATTGTGTAGCTCAATATCTTTTTACCCTTAAGGGATGGAAACTTTTTTCTCTCACCAAATACTCTTTAAATAATGTCCTCTACCACTTTTGCTTAGACACAGTTTATTTTGGACCTAAAATAAAAAAGTTAATTTCTCTATTTATTGACCCACCCCCTTAATGTAATTTTGTTTTATCTAACAAAAAAATACATTGAAAACCAAGAAACTTTTGCGAAGACACTAATGCGGAAAACTTAATAGTTCCGCCGCAAAAGCTGATGTCCGCCTATTTTTGAAGCCGTCCCACTGTGCAAAGTAGTGAACTACTGACATGTAAAGGAAGAAATAGCATCTAACACAGAGTTGTAAATAAGCTAAACAGTTTATCTAGTAAATCCTGCAATAGCTTAAATACTTCTCAACTCAACTCACAGAATCACAGGACACCTAACCAGACACTGTCCCGCTACAAGAATTTCATTAGATTTTGAATAAATAATAAAGAATTTCATTAGATTTTGTCCATTTTTACTTTTAAAGAAAAAGGACATCTAGAATAAAATGGTCAACTTCATAATTTTTCATACTTTATTACAAATTTTGCAATACATCATATTTGAAAAGGTATTTGGGTAGAGTTTTAAACATGAAAAGAAAAAAAAAGATTACTTAGCCAGGTGAGGGGCTCGTCCAGATAGAGTATGCAGCTGCTTCGTCGTAATTGCCTATTCCCGTTCTATCCAACACAAATTATTAAAAATATCAGCGATTTTTATGACACATATGCAAAATTAGTTATTTCCTAATATTTTGGTTTGTTGACTATCATACGCGATCAATCAAAGTGAGCTGATTTCTATTTAAATGCTTTTTTTCATTAAAGAATTCCTGGCTGCTCAATTTCCTACGTTTTTTCGTGCGACGAAGAAGAAAATGTCGACTAATCGTTTCAATGTCCGTCATTCGTAAAATAAAAACAACTCACGCAACGCATTGTCGTTATTATGCAGCTGGGAAAACTTGCATGACCAGCAGAAATTTTGCAGAAAAACATTTGTCATGCCGTCCTACACAAATACATGCGCGCTAGTTTCGTAAACATTATTGTGATTTTTAGTTCGGACGATGAAAAATTTTAATGGACGGATTTTAAAACGGTACGACGAATTTAGGAAATAAAGCCAGTGGCGTAATTTCAATAAAATGCTTTAATAATCGCTTTTTAATGAATTCAAAGTGCACGGATCGGAAGGTAAATATGTTTGAGTCAAATCAGCACAAGAACTTTTGAGGTATTTACTAAATCCACCTAAGAAATGATGAAAATTAGTGTGGCTTTCCTTACTATGACGGGAATTAGAAATAAACCTTAATTATTTTTGCATACAAATCAAAACGTGAGCCTCCATTGAGTATCTTTTAAATTTATTAGTTCAATAGCATCGTTTTTACGATGTTGGCTGTTAAATGGTTTAGTTGGTTTTATCTTTTGAGGAATTGAAAAGATCACAAAGCTAGAATTGACGCAGGTTGACCATTCTTTGCGTAAGATTCAAACAGTCGTCATTAAATTTTTGGATTCCAAAAGTTCATGGAAAGGTATTTATTGTGTGGTAATAAATAAAAAAAACTGCAATAAATACATTTTTCTGAACAGATATGTTATTTTGGGCTTAAAACAGCTACTAAAACACAAAAATTCTATGATGATTGCTTAAATCCTGCCCATTAACATAATATTATCAATTATTTATAGACACCAAAATTACATTCTATCCGATAATGAAAAGATTACAGTACAGTTTCACTTTTCGTAGTAATTGTTACGTTTTATAATCACACACCCAAGCTGTTTACTTACAGTCACGATCAAGGTTGTCTTAACACTTATTTGGTTCTTCCAACGTCCTTAGTTTGGGCATTTGCTCATTATTAATCGGCTTATCATAAAAAGATTCATTCAACAACTCACGGTTTAAGCGCTCGAACAGTAAATCCAGGGCTATATCTTTCAGCTCAGCAGTAGCAGTACAGGTTAATCAACTTTCATCGCATGCCATAAATGATTTCACCACAAATGTTTTCACTTCAATCCCACAATAGCAAGGCACTGATCACACGGCTCCGAACTTCACAGTACTTAATTTCAATTTCAACGGCGGCGTCACAGTTTTCGCAGTTACACTTTTGAAAATTCACCTCAAAAACCAATCATTTCATTCATATGCTGGTTTGCGTTTTAAAATTTCCTTTTCAACTAAAGCCACCGTTATTGATCTCACACAATCTGTACATATCCGATTGCTACTGCTTGTTCTTCATCGGTAGAGTAAAAACACATCACCTTAAAAGCATACCCTTGCTTCGAGCAGTCGGTACTTTCAGTGCCGTGAAATATCTTGTTAATAAAGCCACAAATCCTGAAAGTCACCTAAAATCCCAATGCGAATCTCCAAACGGGGACCCGATCAAGGAGACAAAATCGAGGATCCTTACTCGTAAAGCTCCAGCAGTTCCGCGATCGTAGGCAAAAAAACTGGTCAACGCTGTTTATTTCTCGTCTTCCTAGCACATCACCGTAGGGGAACTCGATACGAACTGAACGATAAAACATAAAACAACGCAGGTAATCAGGCCCCGGCTGGTGTCGGCGGTGGCACCCCCAATCGGACCACCAAAAAGAAGGCACAGTGCAGCGAAGTGTGCCACAGAGCATACAGTGGCCCCCAGGAGTGCTGTTGACGGCGGAGAGCGAGAGGATCGAATTGAGTGAAGACCTCGTCGCGATCGTACGGGCCCCACGTAACGCATAACGAACAAAGTTTGGAGAGTGATCCAACAGCCCACAGAGAGGGAGAGAAGTGGAAACCCGCCATCCACACCACAGTCCACAGTTGTAACTATAGATGGAGGAAACAAACAGAGACCCAGCGAGAAAGAGTCTAGCAGCCGAGTTCGACTTTTTCTTCTTCTAACGCTTCGGTTCGGTTTGGCCTTTACAATGCAGGCCAGCAGGCTACGTTCGTAAAGTGAATCGCGATCGCTGCTGCTGCGATCGCATCGAAAGCAGGCTCCAAAACGCGGCCGCACTGGGAGAGTATGCGAACGATGCTGCACATTTCACTCTCTCTTTCACTTGGCATAGTGGGATTAAGCTGCCATGGCGGCTTCTAGCGCGACTAACCGTGATTTCGTAACTAGATAAGCTAACCTTGTTGCTGTGTAAATATTCATATTTGAAACAATTTTAGTAAAGCACAATTGAATGTGTACTACTTTTTCCTACAAATATTGCATTTATTAGGCTCTCTTAGTAGTACAGGTAATACGGTAGTAGAAGTAGTAGAATGCTAATACGGATTTGATTTTTTAACCGTCAAAGTCCAATGTCCAGATTGACCAATTGGTTATTAGTGGGTACAGTACCCACTTTTATCCTCAATTTTCATATTAAAGTGCTCCGATTTTGTCCAAACTTTGTGTAGTTATTGTGTACCTTCCGGTGAGTTAGGATCTAAAAATAGGATTTGACTCTAATACTACCACATCCACCAAACCACCCTGAAATTGAGAATAGACGCCGTAACAAGATCTGGAAGAGCATAGTGTTGGCGGCGTTAATCAGCGTAATGCCGCGGCAATTGCAGCAATGGAGTCGATCGTCCTTTTCGTAAATGGGACAAATCTCACCACCATCCACTCCTCCGGTAGTTTTTCCTCCTCCCAAGTGCTGGAAATTATCCAATAAGGTGCCACTGCTAGTGGTTCCTTACCATTCCGGCGGCCCTATTAGTCTTCAGTTGTCTGATTTCTATTTTATTTCCATTTGGCCGGCCGCCAGCACAGCTAGGGCTATATGGGTGTCTGATTTCTAGCTGGATCTCTTCGTAATCAAAAGCCAAGACTCTATTATCATTTGTAGGCACTCCAAGGGTAACTTCCCTTCCGCATTTTTCTGTTATATCGTCATCGATATCCATCGAAGAACAACTTCCACCAGTCGACCGCTTCGTGCTCGTTTGTCATTAGGTTTTCCTCCTCGCCGCTACACATGTCAGCTTTCGGCATGTCTCCTTTACAAGATTGGTTTACCTTCTCATAGAACTTCTTTTTTTTTGTCTCCACGGCTTGCCGGCATTCGATACATCCTTTTTCCAGTTTATCACGCGATAATGCTACTTACTTACTTACTGAAGTGGCTTGCCGTTCCATGGTTTCTCCAGTTAACTCGGTTGGAGGCTTCCGCTCTCCAATTCCTCGAAAACCGAGTACTCTCCGCCAGATCACGCTCCACCTAGTCTAACCATGTTACTTTCAGCACTCCTGGCTTTGAGGCAAACGCCATCTTAACAGGGTAGCTGTCCGGCAGTCTTGCAACATGCTTTGCCCAACGCATCCGTCCAGCTTTAGCCACTTTTTAGATACTGGATGCGCTGTGCGAATTCATGGTTAGTCGTCCGCTTCCATACTCCGTTCTCCCGTACGCCCCGGAGGTCATTCTTAGCACTCGTCTTTCAAAAACTCCGAGTACTCGCAGGTCCTCCTCGAGCATTATCCATGTTTCATGCCCGTAGAGAACAACCGATTTAATAAGCATCTTGTACAGGGTACACTTTGTACGGGAGCTTAGCCTGCTCGACTGCAATTGTTTGTTAAGCCCATAGTAAGCACGACTTCCGCTGATAATACGCCTCCGAATCTCACGACTGGTAGACATGTAGACTCATCGCCGCCGATCATTATACTATTGCCCATACGGCGTCAGTCGACCTCGGTTCCACTGACCAGCATGTACATTGTTTTGGAAGTATTTACCCAATCTTTTCTGCTTCGCGTTTTAGTCTGGCGTAATGTTCCGCCACCACCATAGATATTCTGCCGATAATATCCATGTTATCGGCAAGGCAGACAAATTGACTAGATTTGTATAAGACCGTACCCCGCGTGTTGATATCCGCTCGGTTCATAAAACCATGTAGCGCTATGTTGAACAGCAGGCATGAGAGACCATCAGCCTGACGAAATCCTCTGTGGGATTCGAACAGCTCGTTGGTCGTTCTACCGCATGGTGAAATTGGGCCTTAGGGCCACGGATCCCCTATAGCTTCTCTCATTTGCGATAGAGCTGCTACCGAACTTTGGGTGTTATAGCTCTTCGAGCTGCACTCTTTCGCCACCCGAACGCTATCATGAGCCATTCCCAACTTGGAGTACAACGGCTCAATTGGTTAAGCAATTGTGAAGCCATTAGGACCGGCTCCCGACATGAAAACTGACGCTTACTGCTAACAAGGCTATTCCTTGTTACTATCACTGAGTATTCGCATGGGTGCTTTCTTTCCCGTCGGTAGACGATCTACGTCATCAAGTGATGGCGGAGACTGAAAACCGTCGCATGCTTATATAAAGGTTATAGAGATTACATTTTGGCAATCCTCTATGGTTCAAGGGTTGACGCAGTAGCGGCAAATCCTTAGGGAAGGGGTCTTAGGGAAAATTGGGTTCAAAGCCGGTTATAATTGGTTCTCTACCCCGTAATTCTTACGACGTGACCGGCCCACCGCAGTTTTTCAACTTTTGCCAGGTGTATGATGAAAATCTCTCCAAGTAATACCTGCAGCTCGAATGACTTTTCCGGTCTGATAAGTGTTTTGTGCATCGCCAGCTTTGTACGGTGGAGTACCATCCTTCATCGAAACCTAGCACTATTTACCATATAATCAGAAAAGCCTTGCTCAGGGCTTGAAAAGGGATCGCAAGTTGAATGTGACTGCCGTGAATGCGAACTTTCCGCATTCAAACTCCGCTTTTTGAACGATCATTTGACTGTTTTTTCAATCCAGTCAATCTCCCGCTTGCGCTGCTGCCGTCTTACAATTCATGCGGCATCTCTGCAGAAGCAAACAGTCAATCTCCCGTTTTGCTTTGCGCTTTGAGAATATAAACTGCAAACTGACTGGAAGCATACGGTGACGTATTTTTTCGTTTCTCTTTTTGTCTCCAAATCGGCTGCTCACAGTAATAGTTTGTCACCCGGACGTCGGTCCGACGCAAGCAAAATATTCGTTTGTATTGGGCGGAGTCCGACCGACTTCTTCCATGCACATGTAGTGGTTGTTTTTTTGTAGTATTGAATCATACGATTGTGCGGTTGCTTTTCGTAAGCGTGGTGACTGCCAGTCATTTGACTGTTTTGCAGTCATTCGCTGCTCCAAACGGTAAAGGCAACTTGATCGAAACGAAAATGTTAAAAAGCGTTAGAATGCGTTCATACTACTGCGCGCCATCGGCGTTTGACTGAGCAAACTGCCAGTTGTGTTATGCATAGCGTTCGTATTCCATCACTAAACGGACGGTGTGAACTTGAATGCGCGTTGGTGGGACTGCGGTAGAAAAAAAGGATCGGTCGAAGCCCTGGCCTTGCTTACTTGAACTACTGTCCTAACGACTGCATCTCTCTAGTAAACGGGTATACCCCATTAGACATACGAAAGTTAGGCATAGTGGACGTTAGGCATAATGGACGATACTCATAATATATGGTAAGCATAAAGGACGTTGGGTAATCTGCCGTTAGCGTTCAAGATCATTGCATATAGGGTGAGTCAGATTACCTACAAATAATCGAAACGAAAATTTCCGAACGCCACTCGGGGTTCTCGAACTCAAATGGACGAAATAACAAATTGCATAGTAGATCTAATGACCGAATCACAATTTTCCGAAACACACATGACCGAAACGGGAATAACCGAATGTCATAGAAAATATACGCGGCTTCCGACCTGCTCAAATGCTGGGTGTATATTGTGCTTACTCGCCGTCGCTCGTTTGGGCTGAACTTTGGGGGGGCTGCCATACAAATGAAATAAAAATTTCTGCATAACTAGAGAACTAATCAAGCAATTGGAACCAAATTTGGCATGTGTGTGTTTTTGGAACTCTGACCTCTGTCACTTTCCTCCAGTTGGGTCCAAATGAGCGATCGCGAGTAAGGAGAGGATCACCTCTGGTGCTTTCCACGAAAACGTTTTCTGTGAAATGGTACGTTCCGCGTAAGGTTTTTCGCGAAATGGTATTCGGCGAAATGTTGTACAATCTCGGCGCACATTGCTATCCGTTTTATTGTATCTGGCTAAGCAACGGGGGGGGGGGGGGGGGGAGTTGTTTTCTGCTTTACTGTGAGGAAAATTCCAAATTGGTATATTAAACTACCAATGCTCTTATAGTTACCTAACTACTAAAATGATTCACTATGGTTGAGCTCCTCACCTCCCAGTTGGCCACGAGGTATGATGCTGGCCTAATAAGCCAGTTCTCGTATGTTCGAATCTCGGCTGGGAGAGGCTGTTAGAGTCAATAGGATCGTAGCAACTGGCCCTGCAATTGTCCTGTACTATAACAGCTGGCTGCGAAGTCTGTCCTATAAAAAAAACAGAAGGTCAAGTTTCGATAACGTAATGTAGCACCTAGGCTTTGCTTTGGTTGAGCTCCTCAGAAACTTGCAAAACTCGAGATTGTGACAAAGGTCATCCGAGGGACACGATTTTTTTACAACCCTGTTAAATTTGTGGCAATACGAAGTTTGTCGGGTCAGCTAGTAAACTTATAAAAATGCAGGCGCCCAAATAGATGTGATTTCTACTAAGTTTGCCCCCCGCAGCGTCCGGAAATTCCGACACGCGGTCTTCGACCGTCTCGCCCTAAATCATCGAGGAAACGTTTGCTACTGACGCGGTAAAAAGGTATCACACCTTATAATGAGCGTAACTCATTTGCGCTTAAGAGAAATTATTTAATTAATTTTCTTTATTAATGAGACTTTCGGCCAGATGCTGGTTCGTCTCAACGCTTAAGAGAAAGAAAAAAGTATTAGGGTATCCACCTATTTTTGACCCCACCTGCAGCTGTACATAATTTAGAAACTTCCATTTGATTTTGCTGTATGTGTCCAAATTTTGTACAGCTGCTAATAAGTTCCAAAATACGTTGGTTACCCTAATTACTAAAACAAAAAATAAGGTGAAGAGTGTCATATTTTTCTGAGGTTAAGGTGCCAGAATCATTCGAAATGCTTTTTACTATCATATCATGATAGTTTGTAAACCGCACGAAATATCTTTTAATTATTTTAATGTAACTTAACCAGCTTGACATTGACCTGAAAATCATTATTTTTATCAATATTATTCCATAAAATAGTTTTCAAAAAGATTCAACCAAGTACGGTTTACGCGTTTTTTTAGGTCTCGAGCTTCGTGTTTTTGCCTTTTGTGTTTCGGCCAAATACAATTTTGACATTCTGTGACAGTAGTTGAAATTCGGCCATTTAGATTTCGACTATTTGCTATTCAGCCATTCGGTGCCAGCCCGGCGATTCGCTGGCCGAGGGCTAGGCAAAATCAACAAGAGTTGACAGACCAAGAAAAGTGAATAAACCTAGGCATATGGTCTAAAATATTTTTTACGGAATAATGCTAAACGGTCGTTACTTTTTTCTGCCAAATAACATCGTAGGGAAAGACGGTGTAAGACGGCCCCCCTAAGCGAATAAATTGCTAGCATAAAATGTGTACGAAAATTCACCTTTTCTTGTTTCACACATGGAAAAGCATTCATTTATCTACCATTAAAAATTATATAAAGAATTAATTAGTCTATTTTTCCTTGATTTTTCATCAATTTTCGAAACGTCTAAAAATTACTCGTTCACAACCAGGCGGGGTAAGAAGGACCACCAAAAGGGTAAGACGGACCATGGCGGAGTAAGGCGGATTGTGGCAGATTTGAAGGTTTCTTTGAGTTGTAAACACAATTTCAATATTATTAACTAAGTAAGAACAAGTTCTTAAGGGGTTTTAGGTACACGCTAAAAGCAGGTATAGTTTAATTTAGAGACCGGCTAAAAGAAGGAATTTACTACTAGTTCAATTTTGAAAATAAGAGTAGACGTTATTTTACTCTACTGGTTTTTATTTACTCTTTGCTTAGCGTTATTTTGTTGATTTGTCAGCAGGACTTTTACTCTTTGAATACGCTTCACTTTAGGTGAAGGCAACACATTGAATGAGCCGTTAAGTGACTTGGGATCATCGAATTTTGATTCCGTTAGATCCAAATTTACATTGATTTTGTTATTCGAATGGCACTTGTTGGCTTCTTTTTCTGTGTTAGACAGGATGATCTCAGATTCAGGAATAATTGTTATTACAGGTGTACTCTATTTCGAAAAAGACACTGATGAAGCCTGCAAGTCGTAAACGAAATGCGTATCTGTCAGAATAATAAAAAAGTTAGTCAAATTCAACAGGAAAAAAGTTGGTTTTTTCATTCAATATTTTTAAAAACTATTAAGACACTAAACACAAGAACTTTAGGCAATTATGAGCACTACGACGTATGGCCCTTTTACCCCGTGAAAAATGGCCCGTCTTACCCCTAGTTAACTATTTACATTATTTTGCTTTTATCCCTAAATCCGTACTATTTTATATACCTTTTCCGCCACACACAGAACAAGAATTGCCCAATTAAAGTCAGTGGTAAGAGAAACGACAAAATGCATAGCTTTTTTTGCTGAATAACCTTAAATGTGTTTCTGCTGAAATTATATCGCATGAAGACACTGCGAACGAAAAGTTTGTTTTGATTCTAGTTTTGACGTTGGATACGGCCGAGTGCCACAGATTGTCTTGAAAGTGTTTAGATAGTCTAATAAACAAAACATACTGTGGCATTTGTAGAAAATTTAAGGATTTCTTGGCGAAATCGATGTGGTCCCTCTTACCCCGCCGGGCCTTTTTACCCCTTGTTACCCTATGTTTATGGCTAAAACCATTGTGCCAAATGAATTTATGTTAAATGGGCGATCTCGGTTCTCATTGTATTGTGACAAGTATTGTATTAGCTCAGAGGCGTATTCAAAGGAAAGTAAGTTTTATAAATTATGTCTAACGTCCATTATGCCAATCGTTGATTATTCCTATCGTTCATTAAACCTTTCATCCATTATGACTAGGCATGGTTAAAATTAATGTAATTTTTGCTAAAACTAGCTTAGAGTGTAATATTTATATGAGCAAAATTTCGTTACAATCTGTTAAGTGGTTATCAAGATGGCTTCGAAGCAAGAAGTGCTTTGACACCAAATTATAGGCACCGTCGTGGAAAATCAAGGTCAGTCCCACAGGTGAATCGCGAAACAGTTGGAAATCGACCAATGGAAATTTTATGATTATATTCAGGGTACCGTCACCGCTTCTAATTCTGCGCAGCTCCTAATTCTGCGCATTTTTCTTTACATAAGTCTTTATATAAGTTCGAAAACAGACACTGAGGAAGCCTGCAAGTCGTAGGCGAAATACGTATCTGTCGTGAATAAAATACACATAGTAGAATTAAATTGGATAAGTTTTTCTTCTTTTTTATTTTTTTTTTATTTTTAGGTTTCGTATTCTACTAAGACGCTCCAAAAACTTCAGTCTTTATATAAGTATTTTTTAACGTTGTGCGTAACTATGATCATTGCGTTATTTTTTTTATAAATTTCTGTTAAATATTACGCCATTATTCACAAACGGGCCATAATATTTTAGAGCGATATAATTTAACGTGAAACTGAAAGTATTTTATATGACAGAAAACATCGTCGTTAGCACCAACGCTAAGATTGCCTTCTAGAAAATTAACAAATTTATGAACTAAATTCTTTGCAATGATCAAATTACCCAGCATAATTAGAAAGAATAATTAGTTTTAGTCATGTTTTAGACAAAAAGAGTGATTGCATGCATTGCTTTCCAGATGTTTTTTTCATGTTCCAAATTCTGTGCAGTAATGCATCCTACGAAGAAATCGCGAAAGCATTTGCAACCTCACCCAAATGGCTGAGGTATAGCGGCTTGAAAATTCAAGTAGAATCTTTAACTTGCATTGATTGTCATCCTGTGCTGTGTCTCGGGATCCGAACCTATGAGCATCAATTCATGAAACCATGTCTTCTATTTTTTTGATGTCCAACCTCATGGGGCTGTCAGAGAGTGGGGAAGTGGTTTTTACATGAAAACACAATTTTTAGTATTAGTTTACAGTGTAATGTTCAGTATGCAGAAAACCCGAATCAATTCGCCCTTCACGTTATCGAGAATAAAATATTTAAAATGAGGCAATCAAAATGATAACAATATTCCTTTGCCACTCGGACAACACAAGAAAGCCGGATCATGGATTTAATTATGGTAATGACTAATGCCGGATTTTTTGGTGTGCTTTCAGCATATAAAGACATAAACAGCATGGCAGGAGTATTTATTTTCACTTTTTTGGTGCGCAGAATTAGGAGCAAACATGCGCAGAATTAGGAACATGGGCAAGAAAGTGCGCAGAATTAGGCACCGTAGATAAGTTTACAAAACGAAAAATATATTCAATTGTTGGTCGACTTATAATTCCCATATATTTTATCAGATATTTTAGACACTACACGTTGAGGCTATCCACGTTGTTATTTTAAATCTAGAATACTTAGAATAGCTGAAGAATCATGAAAATATCTTAACTGCGCAGAATATGGTACGTTCACGGTATCGGGATTGGATTTTTTTCTCATGTACATGCATTATTGATTAAATTTTGTTCATCAATCAATGCCTGCATTATCTCAGTAATGGCATTTTCAGGAGGTTTAAACTTTTGCTCGTAATTGAAATTACTATACGTGATCCGTTTTCCGATTTTTACTGCATGATATCCTATCCTGCAACGCCAGCCTCGATTATCTTGTCTATTAGAAATAATTAGTTGTCCTCTATTCGTTTCTTATTTTACCATTTCCTTTAAATTTCACGTGAGGCCATTCCAAACCTTAATTGCGGATTCATAAAAATATTGCAGTATCCTATGCTTATGCTTAATTGTGGATTCATAAAATATTTTACGACACGTTTAATAACGACAAATGCTTTTTTCGCTTTTTACGATACAAATAAATTAAGAGATACGATATCAGTTTATTCGGCATGCATGTATTTTCAGTTTCTTCTCTTTTCATTCTACATTCAGGTTATGTTATGTTGTATTTGGATGTATAAAACACAATTTGAGAATTCAAGTAGGGTATGTTGCTGCTTCGTCTCCTATTCCCGTCCTATCTAACACAAATAAGGCCATTACAAATATTTTAAAAAGTTTTTATCCCTCCGTTGTTGGGCCACTGAAGGGGGGGGGGCGAAAAAAACAGAGAACCCAAAAAAATGGACTTTAGGCATTTTTATTTAAAGTTTAAACGTGAAAACCAAATCTATTTTTACTTTTAATATATACGTTGTTATTTTCCATGCAAAAATCTACGAAAAAAAGACAAAAACGAAAGAAAATTTTTTTGGTCGATTTTCGGAAATTCCGCTGTTTGAATTTCCATTTTTATTTCATGCTAGAAGCGTTAACTCAACTCGAACACTCATTTTTCAAGTTTTTCAGGCTGTAGAGCCCACAGACAATTGATTTTATAAAAAAAAATTTAACTCGTTTCGTACAAATTATTTTTTTGCGCTTCGATTTTTCAAGTCAATTCCCAAGGGGGGGGGGGGTGACAAAAACTTTGGAAATGATTTGCAATGGCCTAAATAAAAATATTAGCGTTTTTTATGACTCACATTGCAAAATTAGTTATTCCCTATTATTTTAGTTTGTTGACTATCATACGCGATCAATCAAAGTGAGCTGAGATCTTTTTAAATGCTTTTTATCATTAAAGAATTCCTACCAGTCAAATTTCCTACGTTTTTCGTGCGACGAAGAAGAAAATGTCGTTTCAATTTCCGTCATGGATAAATGAAAATAACTCACGCAACGCATTGTCGTTATTCTGCAGCCGGAAAAACTTGTATGACCAGCAGAAATTTTGCAGAATAAGTTTTGTTATGCCGTCTTACACAAATACATGCGCGTTAATTTCATAAACATTGTTGTGATTTTTAGTTCGGACGACGAAAAATTTTTATGGACGGATTTTAAAACGGTACGACGAATTTGAGAAATAAAGTCAGTTGCGTAATTTCAATAAAATGCTTTAATAATCGCTTTTTAGTGATTTGCACGGATCGGAAGATAAGTGTGTTTTAGTTAGATCAGCACAAGAACTTTTGGAGAATTCATTAAATTCATCCAAGAAATGATGATAATTCGAGTGGTTTTACTTACTACGACGGGAATTAGAAATAAACCCTACGTGCGCGATCATTCTAGCACTAGCATTAGTATCAGCATTTGTTTTATAGGTTCCAAGATTAATTTTGATTTATTTTCTAAACCAAGATGCGGGGGATTTGTCAATCTTTAGTGTCGGATTAACGGTCAATACTGTCTCCGGACAGACAGCATTTTGGTGTGATCGGCATCGTTATTTGCCGTAGATAGTAGGAAGGCGCTAGACAGTTGGAACGATCCATTCTTTTTACATGGTTCATTGTACACCAAGTGACCAAGTTTGAAGTTTGAAGTCATCCACTGTTCCGTAGTATATAATAGAGAGGACCAGAAATAACGGTGTAGAAGAAAAATGTGTGACTGGCAGTGAAAATATAGCTTTTGGACCTAATTGAAATCAAGTTTTTGTCCTAGATTAAAGTTTCTCATGGAGTGTTGTTTTAAAAACCAGGCAACTGCTGTTCATAATTTTTTATTGACTATTTAGCAGTCAGGCTTACTTTTTTCTTAGAAAAGAGTGAATGTTTGATATAATCAAAACTAGAAATTGTGGAGCTATGAGTTCGTGCCTCATCTTCACTTAGTCCATATTTTTGCCTAATATCAAGGGTTTCCAGTTCACCAAAATTTTAATTTTTCACATCAA
Organism: Sabethes cyaneus; assembly: GCF_943734655.1. Taxonomy (NCBI): domain Eukaryota; kingdom Metazoa; phylum Arthropoda; class Insecta; order Diptera; family Culicidae; genus Sabethes; species Sabethes cyaneus. The sequence goes on from NC_071355.1 coordinate 170,540,812, forward strand.
ACCGTTACTCTTCCCCCGAGAAAAAATGATTCATTAATATCAATTTTCTAATAGATATTTGTACACAACGAAGCCATTCCATTCTGCATTCGCTGTATTGATCTTAATTGGAAAAATACTTGTTTGTGGAGAAATATCGAACTCGACCGCTTGAGGTGGCGACTGAACTGAAGCAGGTTAATGGTTAATGCATTTTCAAATGTGTTACCCGAGTGCCAAGAAACGTAATTGACAAAACTTGCTAATGTCAAAATCCAAAAGGTTATAACAAATATTGTTCGAATTCCAACGCTAGGTTGGCGGTTTCAATTCATTTTGAATGATGACGCCTTTGTACCCACGCTTTAGGTCGTATCAACTTTCGGAGATCTTTTTCGCATTAGCGAGCGGTAAAATTGCCGCATTAAAGCTGAGATAACACACCTGGCTTAAATGGTCATGATTTCTTCGCTCGGTAACGAGAAACACACTGTTAACACATTTTCTACCGCAGTCAGCAGACAATAAAGACCCGATCGGTAATAGCTTAACCACGCATCGCTCGCACCATGCAATCATGTTCAAATTAAATCATTCGATCTTTCATCGGAATCGAGCTGAATTGAGTAATAGTGAATGCGCCAAAATATGCACACAATTAAAAAAAAATATCGCACAACGGTGCAGACATGCAGTCCGTCTCGCTCTCACTCATCTGCGGGCTACATTATTTTCGCTTATCTAACCGACGACGGATCCACGTTATAAACCAATGTATCTCCGGTCGTCCGGACCAGCCAGCCTTTACGTGCTTTACGGTTAGCGGGCGGCGAGGGGATTTGTTTTGACTAAAGCTAGAGAAACGTGATGCTTCACTGCACAGTCGAAGACGATGACGGATGATTGTCCGTTTTTTTTTCGCTTGCTGCATAAGCGTGCTGATGTTGGATTTCCCAAACACTTAACAGTACGCCCTTCATAGCCGGATCATGACTTCTTTTCGGCTGCTGTTTAGTGACTGTGATTGTGCCCCGCTACACTACATTTGCATCCTAATGTAATACTACTCTGCGGTGTCCTTCACTCTTCGCTGGAGAGCCTTCAGTTGTTGAGGTTGGACAGAAAAGTGAAAATTTCCCTCTCCGGCCGAAGCATCGCAGTCACTTGAAAAGCGGGTTTAAAAAAAATAACTTCTGCTGGAAATGGTAACGTGCGATGACTCACTTTCTGGTTCAGATTAAGTCCAAGCTAACTGAACCGGAATCGAATTATTTTTGGCCTTTTCACTTGAGCCTGTACCGTCACCGTCACCGTCACCGTCTGATTCCTTCAGCTTCACTGCAGCAGTCAGCGTGAAGGTTCCGGGACAATTCTCTGATTGCCAGCGTAATTGTTCGCCAAAACATTTAAGTGCAATTTGCGCGAAATACATTTGGATGGCTCTTCGGTTTATAGGAAGACATCATGCCAAACGACTCGAAAGGAACGTGGACAATGTGGTTCAAGCACTTCCGTTACCCGCCGGCGTCCACTTTTCACCATCCTCGTAAAGCTGCACGCTGCAGAAAGTAATTGTGCGAACGTACTTCGGAAAGCTTTGAGTGGGTGCTTCGGTGAAGATTTATTTCGCCTCCATTATATGGCATAGGAGGGTGTCGCTACTTTTGTTTTCCACTGAAGAATATGATCCAGAGGAGAATGAGGAGATCCAAGTCACCCTAAAGTGCTTCCACATTGTAACTTTTTTTACAGACGGTAAGCCAGTATTAGTACCAACAAAACGTGTGTGTTTTCGTATCCAACGGAACTACTAATAGCCTTTCTTTAAGGCGTTTTCCACGGAGCAAAGCAAAACACAACAAAAAACAATTCTTTCCCTTTCGTGTGCAGTTTATTGCACTACGGCCATGTTACCAGTAAGGCGTTTCTTCGCGAAGCGAAATTCTTTGACGTCCAGCAAGCAATCAATGGCCGAACCAACGCCGACGCCGACGGAAATGATCGCGTGCCCTCGCTATTACCGCGTTCATTTCAAATGTTCAATCCTAGTCGAACACAAGGAGATACCTACCTATTATGAAAAATTAATTGTTAACGAATGAGCGAAATTTGTAAAATCGAATTATTTATACGATACATTAGTTTATGTGCTATAAACATATAGTTATTAAGTGTTTTATTATTGTATAATTTTATTTACTTTATTGTATGTTATTAATTATTTGGAATATTATTCTATTTTTTTATTTATTTCATTCAGCATTACGAAAACTGTGCAGGCATCCGATTTTCGCTATTCGGCGAAACTGACCTCGTAACGCGGTAACTCACAAGACTTGCTATTATCAACTACAACGGTTACGACTATGTCCATAGGAGAGGATCGGCACCAAAAAATCATGGTGCAATCCTAGGTGAAAAGAAACACGTAAACTATACACACTGAATCAACAGCCAGCGGCGAACTTCCAGTATTCACTAGGTCTCAAATGCCGCGGCTATTCGGAAGCATCATCGTATCAAAGCAGCAGGCAGCGATGGTGATGGCGCAACATGGAAGGATGTAAACTCAACAATCATCACATAAGAGTGCAGCCATCATCAGGAGAGACTGAAGAGTGAAGACACTCTCACTTTCTTCCGTCGTCGTCGTCTTCGTCGTGCATTCAATCATCGTCGCCTCGTGCCATGTCGAGTTTCAACCATAAAGCCATAGTATATTTGGCTCGATTGCATAATCTTACGTGATGATAAAACTAACGTAAATAAACATTAGCTGTTTGTCCATGGACGAGCGAGCGATTGCAATGGTGACGGGTAGTGCCTATAGTTGTTGGGTTAGTGATAATTTTTCTTTGGAGCTTCAATTTTTCTTTCCTTCATTTATTCTTTCAATTCTCGGACGGATCGAGAATACCCTATATACCTTTTACTACCTTTTCTAACGTTCAACCTCGACTGCCCAACTGTCTTCAGAACTGTACTACAGAAGAACTACCATGCTACAAAGATATATGGAAACTTCTTCGACAATCAGCAGCACGAATTCAATAAAAATATGATCAAATATGTTCGAATATCATATGAAATTTTTATAATGTATATACAGTTGGATTTCGATTTTGGCATGGTTCGATTTTGGCATGCCTCGATTTTGGCAACAAAAGTATTCGTTTTTGGCAACACAAGATATTTCACTTCCAAAAATATGCTTAAATATCAACCAATTTCCGCATACATGCTTTAAATGACGAAGAAATGATGCCCTCAGTATGTTTATGAAAAAAAGTTATGTGGTTTCGAACAATAATATTTTTTTGTCGTAGGACTACGTCTTACCGCAGGGGGCCAATAACTTATTTGCACCGGACGGGTAGCTTTTGTCGGACTTTTTAAACATAAAATGGTTGCAATCGTTGATTAATGATATTTAGTCAATTTCTAAAGCATTTACATTAAATTTTTTCATATCGAAAAAGGGTCTCGATTTTGGCACGGTTTCGATTTTGGCAACATAGGCGACACGCATTTGTTGCCAAATTCGAAATCCTACTGTATTTTCTAATATACAGTTTAAAGTCATAAGCTCATTACAGTGTAGCAAATAAAAAAATAACGCTGGTCGACAAGGTTTTCAAAATTAGAACTGAATTAGGAAAACTGAAACATGATATTTTAAAACCATGATCGTAATATAAGTATAAGAAGTCTGTGGATATGATCATTTACCGCGCAAATTGTGGAATGTTTTATAAGGTTCGTCGTTTTTCATACATCCAAATCTCTTGCTATCCACCATGAAATAACTCATGATCTTGGCTATAGGTATAAAAGGTTTGTAACTTGGATAATACTAGGTCAATTCATTTCACCCAATTGCACCCAAAATCTACTACAGACCAACAAACATGATACTCACTGTTCCATTCTTCTCATGTAGTGATGTCCGTCGTTCGACTAACCTGTCTGTAGAAAAAATAGGTTGTCTGTACATTGGGGTCAATTTGACCCCAAAATTCAAACTGCTATATCTCAGCGAAAAATTGACGAATTTCCGAATTTTCAGATGTTTCAGAAAGGCAATTCAATGGACTAAATGATAAAATTATGAATGTCGACTTGGCAGGGGGGACCTTTTACAAGAAGGGGTTTAGTAAAGAAAAGTCGAAAAAATCGGTTTTTTTCAGATTTGTGACGTTTATATCACCAAATCCTTACCATCTAGAACGATGATTTCTTCTACAAAAATATACGCGAACACGAGATCTTCAAAGTAACTTGTGACTTTTTACAGGATTCAAAATGATGCTTTTTTGACAGGCATTTGACTTTTGTTTAAGAGCATGAAATTAAACCCGTAATTTCATGTTGCTGGTAACAACACAAGTTACTTGTTCTTCTGAACAAAGCATTGTTGCTGGTACCAACTACGATTTGGTGCACCTGCTATGCTATCTCCGGTAAGCGAATCTTCCGGATTTCTTATTTTTGTACGTCCCGATTGACTATTTAACATGTGAATAGTGATGTCTGAAATTTTCAATTATTCGATTACCGATTAATCGGCGAGCGTTGTCAGCACTATTTCGATTTAAAAATATTCGAATATTCCTTGTGTTATTCGATTAGTTGAATTAACCCTTTGTCTGTACACTGGGTCAATTTGACCCCAGGCCACTTTGAGTAGCTATAATTTTTTTATTTTTCAATGACCCCAAAATTCAAATTGCTATATCTCAGTGAATACTTGACGGATTTCCGGATTTTTCAATAGGTAATTCAATGGATAAAATAAATACGCCCTTCATAAAAGTGATCCTTGAGCTTAATAATGGTGCCAAATTCACAATCTATTATCCGCATGCACTAAAACTTTCATCAAAACTGTTAGATTAAAAGGGGAGCACTGTCCTTGGATGACGTACAGCCTTTGGAAATTGATTCAAATAAAAAATTATTGCTTTGAAAACGTCAAAAGTAATCCCAATGACACGCGCCTTAAGGAAATGCTTACTCATGTTACGAAAAAGCTTAAAGCTGCTAAGAAACGGTGTAAAAAAGAATATCACGAAAACATACTTGAAAGTTCTAATCATTCTAATGTTTGGAAAAAGTTGAACGAAATTTTTGGACGTTCAAAAACTAGTGACCAAATAAAATTGCGAATTGACGGAAAAGTCTTAGACTCTGATCGCGAAGTTGCTGAAGTGTTTAATAACTATTTTGCTACTATTGGAAATAACCTGGCCGGTGAACTCCCAAAGTCTAGTTTCGATTGTTTGAAACCGTTAAAGTGCGTTAGTAACTCTATCTTTCTGAGACCCGCTAGCGTGAACGAAGTCACAATTCTGATAAATCAACTTGATGTGAAAAAAAGTAGAGGGCATGATAATCTACCAGCAGACTTGATAAAAGCCAACGTACGTCCATTTTCCGAGATAATCGCGAAGCTCTTCAACAGAATAATAGAAACCGGGGCTTATCCTGACGTCTTTAAAATTGCAAAAGTCTCGCCTGTATTTAAATCTGGCGATACTTCTGATCCCTCTAACTATCGCCCTATTTCAACATTATCAGTTTTGAACAAAATCATGGAAAAACTGTTAACAAACCGGCTTGTAAACTTTTTCTGTGCTAATAACGTTCTGTACAAGTTTCAATATGGTTTCCGGGAAGGCTGTGGAACATCAACCGCCATTATAGAGCTTGTTGATAAGTTGATAGAAGAAATTGACGACAAAAAAATCGTAGGTGGCTTATTTATCGATCTTAAAAAAGCATTTGACACCATAAATCATGAAATTCTATTAAAAAAACTTGAGCGATATGGAGTTAGAGGAGTCGCTAATGACCTGATAAACAACTATCTAACAAACCGGAAACAATTTGTTGCTATTAACGGTGTTCATAGCACTTTACGATCGATTGACATTGGAGTTCCGCAAGGTAGTAACATAGGTCCTCTATTGTTTTTGGTCTTCATTAATGATATTGGAAACTTACAACTTCAAGGCATACCTAAACTGTTTGCGGACGATACGGCATTGTTTTACCCTCGCGCTAATGTTCAGTCCATAGTAAAAGACATAGAATCGGATTTATCAACTCTTATTGAATTTTTTAATGGTAATCAACTCTCGTTGAACCTATCGAAAACAAAATACATGCTTTTTCACTCGTCTCGAAAAAAAATCTGCCAACATCCTGATCCGCTCGTCGGCAATTTGAGTATTGAAAAAGTTGTGTCTTTTATGTATTTAGGACTGCATTTAGACTCTTGTCTTTCCTGGGGCACACATATTAAGCATGTATCCAGCAAAGTTTCGTCGCTATGTGAGCTTATGAAAAGAGTACGCTGCTTCGTGCCGCATAAATCATTACTAAAATTTTATTATGCGTGTATCCACTCTATATTTCAGTATTTAGTCATTGTCTGGGGTCACGCTGCTAAATCAAAACTTAAAAAGATTCAAACCTTGCAAAACAGATGTATAAAAATAATTTTCAATTTACCGCATTCATTCTCGACGTATTCGCTTTATACAAGCTTAGATCATAAAATTATACCCATCTTAGGATTGCGCGACTCTCAAACTGTCATGTTTGTACATAATGCCTCACATGACCGAACTTTCCGTAGTAATATTATATTTACGACCAGGCGAAACTATCCCTATACTAGACATTCGAATGAGTTATTAAGAAGCACAGTATCTACCAACTTGGGTCTACAACGTATCACTAATTATGGTCCATCAAAGTACAATTTGCTTCCAAATGAAATAAAAACAATAAGAAGTAGTGTCCTTATGAAAAGCAAGCTAAAACAGTATATAATAAGGAAGGTAAATGAGTATATTATTTAACGTGTCAACCATTTATACATGTAGGTTTTTTTCTGGCTTCTGCTAGTTTTTTTCCCTGCATCTCGATTATATAGTAGTTTAAATAACTTATCTGTGCCACGCAACGTGCCACGACTTCACTGTAAAGCTTTTTTCCTTTTTTTTTTGTTTTACAGTTTTACGTGAATCCCTTCGAAGGAACTAAGTTCCATTGGGATCTCACTTTGTTTTTTTGTTTAGCTAAATACTCCGCGTTGTTATTTTCCTATATTTTATTTTTTGTATGTGTCCACTATCAGGGGGTTCTCATTATGAGCTCTTTGGTGTGGGGGACAGAGGAGGGTATAAAAAAACTTAAAAAAAAATTCTGTGGAAGGTGCATATTTCCTCCTATTAAAAACATAGGCGACGTTTAGAAAAAATAATTCAAGTTTTGTCATTTACCTCTTCCACATAAAACTGCTAAAATTTGAAAATTACAGAAAAGTGTGTTGTTTCGCCTTCATATAGTCGTAAATATCTCAGCGTGATTTGAACAAACGTCCATACTTTCTTCGGCGAAGTTGTTCATCATAAAATTTCCCATCGATACAGCATAGCTGCATTGCTCTGAGACACTGTTCGATAGCCTATTTTGACGTTTATTCAAATAAAATTTTGAAAATTTCAAAATTTTGCCAAATTCAATAAATTACTGTGACCAAATATGACTCCAGGCATGCCACCATAACTTTTTTTTGGATGTATCAGAACTTATTGATTGTGAAAAAAATAGTTAAGTACCTTGTTCCACCTACTTTAACATTTCTAAAAATGTTTTTTTGAAATTACTCCTGAAAAATGGCATTTTTTTATAAAACCTAATTGTGCGACCCCTAAATCGTGTCAACCAATGTTGACACCATATAAAAGTTTTGTTGTGATACCATGAGCTATCATTTAAGCGGTGTGTTAAAGCATATCGTAATTTAGGGACGACCAACTGCACGAATGCATAAAATCAGCTTTCCCGTCTCAATTAATAATTATCAGTACCGATCGTGCAAATCGATTAATTACTTCAGGTAGCTTTTCTCCTTACATATCGATCGATAAAAGCCCACTGCACTCAGCAGTCGGCAGCTTAGTAACAAATATATTGCATAGCAGATCACACCGGTGTCTCTTTTCGCTACTTCTTTCGGTCAAATATACTTACCTTCAAACTACTCATCGCGAATACTGTTCCCAATAATCCGAAAGACTTGATCTACGGCTACACGGTGGGCCCCCGGGTTTTCTGACATAGTGCTATTTTGTGACACTCTAATGGTCACCATCCGGCCACGTCCTAGCTGCTGTTGGGGATGGGAAAGGAATATTAGTCCAACATTTACTTAAGAGAACCGCAGAGAACTCCACGTGCCCTCATAAATATTCCGAGAGTTGTAAAATACTAGTAAGTAAGGGAAACCCTAGAAAACATCCGGTAGGTGTTGTGGGCTCAAAATTGATTTTTATTTGTTTATTATTTTCTAAAGTGCTAATAGTATAAAGATTTAAAAGAGATTGTTTATCAATTTTTGTTTTAAAGTTTTGAAGATAATCTTTCAATCTTAACTTGGAGTATTGTTTCTAATATGTTAGTTATAAACTCAAATTATGATCGATCATTTTGTTTTTCATAAACAATTAAATAAAAAATAAAAGGATAAAAGGAGTGTTGCTATTTCGACTGGCGCTAACGACCAGCAAATTTTAAATAGGGTTTCGGAAGATGACAGCTCAATGAAAATTATTTTATATAAAATGCGTAACTTAGCTTTAAAACTGGATCAGGATACAGGATATGATGACCACGGGGAAACAGCAACAGCAAACAACTCATGCACACCAAATATACAAACATATTAGGTGTAAATACACTTTAAATCATGAAAAATCTAGAGCCTCTACGAAACCGTGTAGGGCAGCCCGAGCTAAAGGGTGTCCCACATCAAATTGCACCACAGAAAAAACTCTGTAGAAAATTACCCATTGGGTATTTTCTCTTGAAAATTTGAGTCGAAGTAGTTTAGAGTGTATTGTTTACACTCTATTTTTATCGCGATCAGTTTTTCGAAAATTGGAAAAAATGGCGTCACCTGAAAAGCAACGTCGCGAATTTATTTAGCGCAAACATCTTGAAAATCCTCAATAGAGATTTTCCGTCAGATCATACCCCTCCTTTTCTTATTTTTTCTCGAAAGTACTCCTAATACGAGTGACAATGGTGCAAAAACATTTTTTTTTCGTTGACTCTAGAATTTACTACGATTTTTTAAATAATGCAAATTGCAAGAATGTTGAGTTTCTTTTCACCAAAAAAAATTCGTTTCAGCTGCACTGTTTATCAAAATTTTCAGATTTTCTGGCAACGTTGCACAACAATTTTTGACATATGTGTATCAGCGGTTGAGTGAAAAGGACAAAACGAATGAAAAGCTAAAGATTACCTTCTTTCTTCGTTTCGTGTGTTGCTTGCCACAAAGATTGGCACAAATGGTTTCGAAGTGGTGAAAATAGAGGACACTGGTACAAAAAGGTATGTATTACATCCGAGAAGTGACGGGTTGAAATATACGTATTTTAGTTTTTTATTTTTACAGTAGTTAGAGGCTTTAATAAAGAAAGTTTTATTTGGGTATCATTTCAAGGAGTCAAAACCAAACATTTAGTAGAAAAAAAATTTTTAGACGGAAAACCTCTATTCTCTCATCATGAATGATGAGACTTACGTCAAGGCGTACTTCCGGCAGCTTCTGGGGCTACTGTGCTTCACCACCCAGCACAAGTTTGATGTTCCGGAGGAAGTAAGGATGCAGAAATTTACATAGTTTGCCAAGAAATACATGATTTGGCCAAGAAATACATCATGTGGCAAACGGAGTCTGCCGGTCGTGACTACCTGGACTGTAAACGGCCAGATCCACCTCAAGAAGTGTTTACAGAAGCATCTGCCTTCCCTGTCGAAGCAACACGGGGACCCTACGATCTTCTGGCCGGATTTATCTTCGTACCAATATTCAAAGGATGCATTGGAGTGATACGAAGCCAACGGAGTCACTTTCGTACTCAAGGACATGAACGCCGAAAAATACAAGGTTATTATGAAGAAGGCACTACGGAAGCATCCGAAGGAGTTCAAGTCTGAGGAAGACATGAAGAAAAAGTGGATTTCCGTACAGATGAAGCTGCAGCTAGGTTGTACAAAACTTTTTGAGTGGAGTTAAGCGTACGGGGCGAGTTGTGGTATTGAAGTTGAATGAAACAAATATGTCAAAAGCTTACTAATGGGTTATATTTTGTTGTTTGAAAATTTGAAACGGATCGGTCAACTAGGTAATTTTTTACAGCGTTTCTTCCGTGGTGCAATTTGATGTGGGACACCCTTTCAAATGGGCTTCAAATGGTGAGTTGACAACCTGGAAGGAGCGTCAAACACAGCTCTGGTCCTCACAAGCTCCCGCCTCACGCCTCCACGAGTCATATGATACCAAATGCGGCGTAGCCTGGGTAATGTTGTCAATCTGACAATAGCGAAGTGAGGAGGTGCGACGCGAATACTGGCGCGGTAACCATAGCATGGCGGTAGAGCAAATGCTTCGTCAAACACGAGCGTCTGTTCACCAAGGAGGTGCGTTAGGGGCGGCTGATTATTATACTCGTCCTTATGCCAGCAGGGACTCTAAACAGTGCTGTGCACGGTGGTCCTCCAGTGAGACAGGGGGTTAGGGGCAGGCCCAACAAGCCGCCCTGGAAAACAAAAAGTTACTAACAACGAAGAAGAAAATAGGGATCGGAACAATCGGCGTCGACCTATGCGACGAAATAAGGACTACGATTGGAAACTCGGGACATGGAATTGCAAATCGCTCGGTTTCCCGGGTTGCGATAGGATAATATATGATGAACTACATCCCCGAAACTTCGGAGTCGTAGCACTGCAGGAACTTTGCTGGACAGGACAAAAGGTATGGAAAAGCGGGCATCGAGCGGCTACTTTCTACCAGAGCTGTGGCACCACCAACGAGCTGGGAACCGGCTTTATAGTACTGGGAAAGATGCCCCAGCGTGTGATTGGTTGCCAACCGATCAACGCAAGGATGTGCAAGTTGAGGATTAAGGGCCATTTCTTCAATTACAGTATCATCAATGTGCATTGCCCACACGAAGGGTAGACCCGATGACGAGAAGGAGGCGTTCTACGCGCAGCTGGAGCAGGTGTATGATGGCTGCCCGCGACGGGACGTGAAAATCGTTATCAGTGACATGAACGCGCAGGTAGCACGGGAAGCTATATATAGACCGGTAATCGGGCCAAACAGCCTGCATGCCGCACCGAACGATAACGGCCAACGATGTGTAAATTTTGCAGCTTCCCGCGGTATGGTAGTCCGAAGTACCTTCTTCCCCCCAAAGATATCCACAAGGCCACCTGGAGATCACCAGACCAACGAATAGAAAATCAAATTGACCATATTCTAATCGACGGTAAATTCTTCTCTGATTTTATAAACGTTCGCACCTACCGCAGTGCGAATATAGATTCGGATCATTTCCTAGTTGCAGTCTGCATGCGCTCAAAACTCTCGACGGTGCATAACACGCATCGAAGTCGTACGCCGCGACCCAACATCGAGCAGCTACGAGTCACCGGAGTTGCCCAGGAATACGCGCGGCAGCTGGAAGCAGCGCTACCAACGGAAGAGCAACTTGGCGCAGCAACTCTTGAAGATGGTTGGAAAGGCATTAAGACCGCCATCGGTAGCACTGCTCTAGCGGCACTAGGTACAATGAATCCGAACCGAAGAAACGATTGGTTCGACGGCGACTGCGAGCAATTAGTGCAGGAGAAGAATGCAGCACGTGCGAGAATGCTGCAACACCGTACGAGGGCGAATGTGGATCGATATAAACAAGCACGGAACAGGCAAAATTCGGTCTTCCGGAGGAAAAAGCGCCAACAGGAAGATCGAGATCGCGAGGCGATGGAAGAACTGTACCGTGCTAACGATAAACGGAGGTTCTACGAGAAGTTAAACCGTTCGCGCAAAGGCTATGTGCTGCAGGCCGATATGTGTCGAGACTCAGACGGTAATCTTCTCACGAACGAACGTGAGGTGATCGAGAGGTGGAAGCAGTATTTTGACGAGCATCTTAACAGCGATGTAGCTGAACATGGAGGTGACGATATGGCAATAGATCTTGGAGCACGTGCAGAAGACGACAGAATACCAGCCTCTGCCCTCCAGGAGGTAGCAGAAGAGATCGGTCGGCTGAAGAACAATAAAGCGGCTGGGGCTGATCAGCTACCCGGCGAGCTGCTGAAATACGGTGGTGACGCACTGGCTAGAGCGCTGCACTGGGTCATTGTCAAGATTTGGGAGGATGAGTTACTACCGGAGGAGTGGACGGAAGGCATCGTGTGTCCGATCTACAAAAAGGGCGACAAGTTGGATTGTTGCAATTACCGCGCAATCACACTGTTGAACGCCGCCTACAAGGTACTCTCCCAACTTTTATGTCGTCGACTATCACTACTTGCAAAGGAGTTCGCGGGGCAATATCAAGCGGGATTCATGGGTGCCCGTGCCACCACGGACCAGATTTTCGCGCTTCGGCAAGTGTTGCAGAAATGTCGCGAATACAACGTGCCCACGCATCATTTATTCATCGACTTCAAATCGGCGTACGACACGATCGATCGAGATCAGCTATAGCAGATTATGCACTACTACGGATTTCCGGATAAACTAATGCGATTGGTCAAGGCGACGATGGATCGAGTAATGTGTGTTGTTCGAGTATCAGGGGCAGTCTCGAGTCCCTTTGGATCTCGAAGAGGGTTACGGCAAGGTGATGGGCTTTCATGTTTGCTGTTTAACATCGCTTTGGAGGGTGTGATAAGAAGAGCGGGTATAGACACGAGTGGCACGATATTCACGAAGTCCGTCCAGCTTCTTGGTTTCGCTGACGACGTTGACATCGTACCTTTGAGAGGATGGCGGAAACGTACATCGGACTGAAAGCTGAAGCCAAACGGATTGGACTTGTCATTAATGTATCGAAAACAAAATACATGAAAAGAAGAGGTTCTAGAGAAGTGAATTCTGACCTCCCTCCCCGGATTTATTTAGACGGTGATGAAATCGAGGTGGTAAAAGAGTTCGTGTATCTGGGCTCACTGGTTACCGCAGACAACGACACCAGTAGAGAAATACAAAGACGCATTATGGCAGGAAATCGTGCCTACTTTGGACTCCGTAGGACGCTGCGATCGAACAAAATTCGCCACCGCACGAAGTTAATAATCTACAAGACGCTGATTAGACCGGTAGTCCTTTACGGCCATGAGACATGGACTATGCTCGTGGAGCACCAAAGCGCTCTTAGTGTTTTCGAACGGAAGGTGTTGCGCACCATCTACGGCGGAGTGCAGATGGAAGACGGAACGTGGAGGAGGCGAATGAACCATGAATTGCATCAGCTGCTTAGGGAACCACCTATCGCCCACACCGCAAAAATCGGTCGCCTGCGATGGGCTGGGCACGTCGTGAGGATGTCGGACGACAGCCCGGTTAAAAAAGTTCTCAATAACGATCCGACTGGAACGAGACGGCGGGGCGCGCAGCGAGCAAGATGGATCGATCAAGTGGAAGGCGACCTGCGGACCCTACGTAGACTACGTGGCTGGCGAATTGCGGCCATGGACCGAGTGGAATGGAGACGACTTCTTCGTACAGCAGAGGAAACCACGGCCTGGAGCTAAGTAAGTAAGTACCCTTTAAAATATTAAAAATGCTGTCGAAAGAACAGCTCGTTTGCGAAAACGTTCTGCATAAAGACATCGAAAATCAGAATCTATCACATCGTGCCATCGGTAAAAAGTAGAGAATCCCAAATTCTACCTACTGTAAAGGATAAGTTTGATGTTCCAGAGAGCCTCCGAAATCAGAAATTGTCGAACTTTGCCGAGAAATTCTTGATTTAGCAAGCAATTTGTTCATGTGGAAAGCGGAGTACACTTTCTGCAACCCCAGGCACCATAAACATAGACAGGTGTTTTTGAAAGAGTGTCTCCAAAAACGATTTCTTCTTCTTTTGAAGTCCCACAACTGTCCCACGATCTTCTGGTAGGATTTGACTTCATGTCATTGTGCAAAGGCCGTGCTGGAGTAGCATAAGGCAAATAATGTCGATTTCGCGCCGAAAGATCATAACCCCTCAAATACACCGGTGCTGCAGCCAATCGAGAAATACTAGGCTATGATGGAGCAGAATCTTCTGAAACATCCTAAAGTAGTCAAAATAGTTGAAGAAATGAAAAAAGTATGGGTAAATATGCAAATATGTCGATTTTGTGGTTGGGCGAAATCTTATTGGAGGAGTTAAGGCAAAATTCAATAAAATAAAAACGATAAAACTAAGTTTAATGGTTTCATTTGATGCCCTGAAAGTTTGATGACAATCGGAAAAAAGCTCAAATGTTGCGAATTAATTTTGTGTGTTGCAATTTTACCGTGGACACCCTTTAGACCGGTTGTTCTAACTCCGCCTGCAAATGACGGATCTCGGTAGATGCATGTTCGATGAACCTGAAAATACTGAGAACCCCGCGCAGAGGGTGCAAAGCCCCCAAAGGAGGATGGTTTTAATAGCTGTTATCCTTGGCTAAAAGTAAAAACGTGAATGGATAAACTCCTAATCCAAGGTGTCATGCGACCCGTGCCGAGGATGAATGGTGGGGTTCTATAAATACTCAGCCTCAAACGGAGCCTGTGGAGTACCAGAGCAGTTTTCAGCCCTTACCGCATCATGAGGAACTGTAATGCGGCGGACCCTTTTTTCCCCTCAACTCGTGGGATTCTATATGAATAATCAAAATAAAATCAACTTAACTTCAGTGAGCGCGGACGGATTAGATAATCCATTCGAAAGAGGTGGTATCCAGAGATCTCCGCAGTGGATACGAGTACACCTATCGCTCCAACTGCAACGACAGCAAAGCATCCACCAAACGCGCAAGGCAATCCCCAGAGGAAGAAACCCCCACAGGCCCGAAGAAGCATCTGATCGCAAAGGGTCGTAAACCAACCGAAGAACCCACTGATGGTAACAAGACGCTGTTAGCGTCCTACAACCAGTGGGACTTGGTCAAAAAGAAGAAAGCCAAGAAGAAAGAGGAGGATCGAGCTCCACGGAAAGTGGCCAGAAAAAAGAGGAGCAAAGGCGATGCTCTTATCCTCAAAACTGAAAGACCGAAATATTCGGAAGTTTCAAAGGCCATCAGAGGGGATGATCAGTTGACGGGTCTTGGTGCGGATGTGCGGAGTATCCGCCGCTCTCGCACAGGCGACATGGTCCTTGAGCTCAAAAAGAATGCCACTGAAAGGGTTCTGCTTACAAAATGCTGGCAGAAAAGGTCCTTGGCCATAGCATGCAGATCCGCGCACTAACGCCCGAGATGACTCTCCAGCTTAAAAACCTGGACGAGATCACTGAAGCGGGCGAACTAGCATGAGCTCTCAAGGAGCAATGTAACGTGGTGGAGACTACCGCGGCAGTTCGTCTGCGCAAGGGACCGGCGGGAACCCAGGTAGCAACTATTAGACTTCGACTGGTAGACAGAAATGCAGCTCTGAAAGTGGCTAAGCTGAAGGTGGGATGGTCCGTATGCTCACTGAGTGTGTTACAGCAGCCGGAGGCCTGCTTCCGGTGCTTAGAGAGAGGGCACAAGTCTTGGAGCTGTAAGGGGTCAGACCGAAGCCACCTGTGTAGGAGATGTGGTCGTTCGGGCCATATAGCGAGGGACTGTACTGCGCCACCCAAGTGCCTGATATATACCGGCCAACGGGACGCTAAGCACACAAAAGCAGGCCCAGTGCCCGGCAGGCGCGCTGTAGTGCACGGTAGTGCAGGTAACGCAACTAAATTTGAATCACTGCTACGCGGCCTAGCAGCTGTTGTACCAAGCAGTTACTGAGTCGTTGACGGACATTACCATCATCACGGACTCATACTGCATCCCTGCCAGAAACGTTAACTGGGTCTCGGATAGGTCCGGGACGGCGGCTTTATGGACAACAAGCAGGTGCCCGGTTCAAGAGGATGTGTCAACCGCAGACGAGGGATTTGCGGTTGCCAAAGTGGGTGAAGTGATCTACTGCAGCTGTTATGCTCCGCCGAGTTGGTCTATCGAGCAGTTTACGCGGATGGTAGACCGAATATGAGTTGTGCTGACTGGTCTAAGGCCGATGGTTGTGGTGGGCGACTTTAACGCTTGGGCGGTAGAGTGGAGAAGTCGTCGCACGAACCATAGCGCACGAACTGGCAAAGCTCAACGTATATCTGGCCAACGTCGGCACCTTCAGTAGGAACGGTGCGGAGTCTATCATCGACGTGATATTCGGCAGTCCTGAGAGTCCTGAGTCTGAGAGGAGACTAAATGGTAGACAATGGCCATCAGACGGTCCGCTGTGGTGTCGATCAGATTACGAGGCGGCAGGCGGCGAGTAGAGGCGACAGTCCAACCACCCGTAGATGGAAGACATCATGCTTCGATTCCGAAGTATTTGTGGAAGCTATCCGAAGAGAGTGCGGTGATCGCGGTATGCCCGATCCGAAAGCTGATCATTTGGTTGAGGTACGTTGCGAGCGTGTGACACTACCATGCCTAGGAAAGGTCGACCTGGTGGACAGATGAAATTACGGAACTCCGCGGAGCGTGCTTTCGTGCGAGGAGAATTATGCAAAGAGCTCCTTCGGACGAAGGCAGGGCTGAATGTCTCACCTCGCTCAGCGTTTAAGAGTGGGATAAAAGCTAGTAAACGAACCTGCTTTGAAAGGTTCTGTGCTAGTGCCAATGCGAACTCGTGGGTTGATGCCTACAGGGCCGTAATGGCAAAGACCAAGGGCGTGATGGTGCCAGCAAGGCAATCGCCAGAGATTCCGGAGCGGATCATCAAGGGCCTCTTTCCGCGGCACGAGCCAAGGCCCTGGCCCCAGGCTGCTGAGTCGTCCCACGGTCGATGTTCCAGTATCTCAGACTATAGCGTAGGATGGTCGGCCTCCCAGCCGAACATCCAAAGTAACGTGGACGACGGTGGTTTAGAGGTCGGGGAGGAAGCGACGGTTACGAACAAGGAACTCATTGAGATCGCTAAATCCCTAAAGATGAGCAAGGCACCGGGGCCAGACAGAATCCAGAATATGGTCATTAAAGGGGCTATTCTTGAGGCTCCCGAATTATTCGGGGCAGTAATGAGAAGAAGTCTGGAAGATGGCCACTTCCCGGACAGATGGAAGCGACAGAACCTGGTCCTATTGCCGAAGCCGGGAGAACCTTCGGGTGTCCCCTCGTCATATAGGCCGATCTGTCTACTCGATACTGCCGGCAAGGTGCTGGAGAGGGTTATCCTTAACAGACTCGTACAGTACACTGAGAGTACAAACGGTCTGTCAAAGAACCAATTCGGCTTCCGAAAAGGCAAATCTACGGTGGATGCCATCTTGTCTGTCACTAAGCCAACCGAGGTGCCAATCCAGTGCAAGAGGACAGGTATCCGCTATTGCCCAGATGTCACGCTCGACGTGAGAAATACGTTTAATAGCGCTAGCTGGGACTCCATAGCCAATTCGCTTCGGCACGTCCAAGTGCCGGTGTCGCTGTACAGGATTCTGGAAAATTATTTCCAGAATCGTGTGCTATGCTAGAACACGGAGGAGGGTCAGAAGTGTGTTCCTATCACCGTAGGTGTTCCGCAAGGTTCCATACTGGGCCCGGTGTTGTGGAACGTCATGTATGACGAGGTGCTGAAACTAAAGTTCCCAGGAGGGGTGGTGATTGTCGTCTTTGCGGACGACGTTACCTTGGAAATCTACGGTGAATCTATCACAGAGGTTGAGTTGACGGCTGCCCACTCTGTAAGCATTGTTGAAGATTGGATGTGATGCAGGAAACTGGAGCTAGCGCATCATAAAACGGAGGTTACCGTGGTGAACAACCGCAAGTCGGTGCAGCAAGCAAATATCAGCGTCGGGGACTGCACTATTTCGTCAACGCGGTCCTTAAAACTCCTAAGAGTCATGGTCGACGACAAGCTCAAGTTCGGGAGCCACGTCGACGATGCCTGCAAGAAGGCTTCCACAGCTATTTCGGCATTGTCTCGTATGATGTCTAATAGCTCTGCAGTATAGGGAAGCAAGTGAAGGCTATTAGCCAACGTGGTCCAGTCCATACTCAGGTATGGTGGGCCGGTGTGGTCATCGGCGTTAGGTACCAAAAGCTATCTAGCCAAGCTGAAATGCACCTATCGTCTCATGTGCTTGAGAGTCGCGAGTGCGTATCGCACAGTTTCACATGACACAATGTGCGGGTATGATGCCTATTGGCATCATCATCAGCGAGGACGTAGAGTGCTTCAACCAACGTGGAACTAGAGGCATACAGAGTACCACAAGATCGGCCTCGATAACCACATGGCAGCGGGCATGGTCTAATTCCACAAAAGGCCGTGGACACATCGACTTATCCCGGAACTATCCGAGTGGGTCAACAGGCGCCACGGCGAAGTCAACTTTCACCTGACCCAGATTCTGTTTCAGACAGTATCTGCACAAGTCCCCCGCGTGTTCCGAATGCGTGGATATTGAGGAAACTGCAGAGCATGCTTTCTTCATATGCCCTCGTTTCGCGGGCGCGAGAAGCAACATGATAGCAATGAGTGGACAGGAAACTACTCCGGATAACTTACTCCAAAGGATGTGTTCCAGCTCGGACGTCTGGGGAGTGGTCAATGCGGCTACAACCCAGCTTGTACTTGAGCTACAAAACCGCTGGAGAGCCGATCAACGGCGAATAGACAGCCTAACTACCATAGTCCAGTAGTTATCTAAGAGTAGTTACTCCCTGAAGTAATACCGATAAGGTGGATTGAGCGGAAAGGAAAGTGGGGGCGGGGGATATTGGTAGCTACACTTGACAAGTAGTCATTTTGACTCCTACCTTTTGTCTACCTACCAACCTTTTTAGCTATAATCTGAGATTATAACCGGATTTGAACCCACAACACCCACCATGGTGTTCTGGGTTCTCAGATTATAGCTTGATTCGACTCATGCACCTTCCAGCATTGGACAAAAGGTAGGAGTCAAAATGACTACTTGTCAAGTGTAGCTACCAATATCCCCCCCACTTTCCTTTCCGCTCTTCCCCTCCTTCACCAAAAAATTTTCATTTCTTTCCCCTACCGTTCCTTCATCAATTGTAGAACCATCGTTTCAAAAAATATTAATATATATGTATGACCGCATTTCAAGGTCAAGACTAAAAACTTGATTATTAGTCTAAATATAGGGGATTTACCCCCCCCCCCTTCAATACAAGTTCGAGGTGTAATAAACATATGGGTAGTATGTAACACATAGAAAATATTGATTTCGAGAATCTAGTTGAACGGTACACGGCGTTTTGCTTGTTGTACAACTTTTTGATGACTGGTTTTCACAGTGATTGCTGTACTTTTCTAGGAGAAAGGCAGATAACAAATATTTCATACGGCTTTTTCGGTTTTTTATCGGCTAATTATATATCATAAAATAATTGTTTTGCTTCATGGTATTTCCCATTTCTATGCCAATCTCTGATAGTTTCTGCTTCTGTTGTGCACTGCCCACCGGCAGTACACGTTCGCTTGCGAAATTCGATTGCGCTGCCTCAGTATTTCAGTGGTGCATTCGGAAGTATTGCGTAATCGCGATCGTGATTGGTTTAGTGATGTGAATGATGATGAGTGCATCGAAAACGGCCTTAACGAAATTGTAACGCAACGTGAGAGGAAACAATCATAACAGACATTCGGCGGAAACCGGCCCGCATTCCCCAAGTTGCGGTTTTCGAAGCTTCAAAGCAAACACTTAACCTAGTAATGATGATTGTTTTCGCGGGGAAAATGAATTGATGTTTAACAATCGCTACAGGTTTATCTGCGATGAATTGAACCATTTTGCTTCCCCTCTAGTTGAGTCGACACAACAAAGTCGAAACTGACAGTGATAAGTTTTATTTTTTTTTGCGACCATTTGAACCGTGCTGGTACTTTCATGTAAGTCACGACTTCTTTTCCGCGTGGCCGTGACGAGAGTCTTACTTTGCAAAATGACAACACAATGATTGAACGCGGCGTATAAAAGCACTGGATTCAGAATAATAAAAAATGAAATGGTGCACTTTCATCCAGTTGTACACCGTCCAGCGCACTCGTGTCACCTCTCACCGTGGCTGCATTCATGAACTTGACTCTAGTTTTCGCGGTAAGTTCGCGTGGTCGGAATTTGGTGCAGCAACGACGACGACGACGACGACGACGACGACAGCGACGAACGACGATGGCATTATTCCAACTTTCTTTTTGTGCTCTAAAAGTGCTATTCATTTGACACCTTGCTTTTCTGTGTTCGCAATGGAGAAAAATTGTCCCCGGAGCCGGAATCTCAAATAAATTTCCTGTGGCTTCCTGCGATTTGCATAGCTAGCAGCCTTCAACCGGTGCGGGGCTGGCATTGGCATGCGCTGGGAAATTTTCGCCGTTGAATGAAAACGGAAAGTGTCGTTTAGTAAAATGTAACAGAGTTGGTACAATGCGTTTAACCGAGAGTGAAATTCTTGTCTTTAAGTGGGTCCTAGAAAAGATGCTTCAATATAAATAAAAAAAATTACTTGAGTTGTGACGCGAAACAACTAGTTATGAATCGGAAAAATAATCGACTGATCATAACGGTTACAATTTATTAGGTGAGCTAAAACAGCGATATTTTCAATATGTTTCGCCAAATGGCAGAGATTCTAAATACGAACAGTTTACTAAATATAAATATGTTTAATTATTACACAATAATCCATTTAAATTCCTTACAGGAGAGCACAATAGCGGTACGCAGATATTAAACAACGAATATATTCACTACCATTTCAAGATTGATACATTTATTAATGGTTGACATTCAAAACTATTCATGGCAATCAAATTTTTTGGTTAACTAACCTTAATGAAAGTGTAATGCAAATATTTACCAGCGCAATAAACTTACCAATCCGTTGTTGTTGACGCTGGAAATACAGATCTAGTGAAAGTGCGTACTAAATGTAAATTGTATGCAGCAATTCTTTACAAGTCTACGCTCGCTCGCCCGGCCGACGACAGACTTGGACCAACCGGCAAGCGGAACATCACCAGTGAGTGACACAGACTCCGCGAAAGTGGAAATTTTTGTTGCGATCAACGATGCGATGGGAAAATTTGGATTGAATATTTGATGGGGAAACTTTTGTAATTTGTTCTGCCACAAATTGTTCGACTATTTCGCACTGCAAGGGGAATATCTTAGTAGGAATGATTTATCGTTAAATATGTGCTGTTTTTTTTATTTTAAACAGAGTACTTACACGCAATGTTAATTGTTTTAGCCTTTTTAATACATGCTTAGTGTTAATAAAAGAAAAACAGCGGAGCTAAATACATAATTTTGTATTAAAATTTGTTTACAAACTCCTTTTGGTTCGTTGTTTTTGTTTTTCATTCCACTATGCATGCATCGGCTAGCAGCGTAACTGCAGTATTATATTTGCGGTGCACAAATTAGCTATTTTCGATGTCGGAACCATGTAAATTAAATTTAATTTACTCACAAGCCATGTAGCCAAGAAAACGGTTGGTTTTTCGATTTTGAACAATTGGATTAATGCACTCCGAGGCGGATCGTTGGAAGTGTAAATTTAAACGATTCTTTTAGATAGGCATTTCTATACAATAACATACGAACCGATTAAACGCGACAACTCTGTGCTGAAAATTGTTTTAACAGTTACTATTATTTTAAACGAAAGAATATCAACTTAAACGCGCTTTATTGGGCTTTATTTACGATTCTGAATTTGTTAACCCTTAAATGCGCACGCTGAAAAAAATCATTTAAAAAGAAGACTTACTTATTTGAAGGCGGTAAACATAATTTACTTTGGAAATTTTTTTCACTATGTTGTTTTAAAGCAACATTGCGCATTTAAGGGTTAAGAGATGTTTACGATGATTTTCTTCCATTAATATACGAGTTGGTGCTAGCTGGGATTTCCACCTCCTCACGGTACCATCCGCGATTTGAGCAACATTACTGAAAATCAGGTAATCCTCCAACGCAACAAGGGGTTGTTGGATCACTCATCGCCAATTTCGCAGTCGTTTTGAACGTCGAAAACCACTATTGACCTGGTCGAACTTATCTTGCATGTAGAGTCCCTCTATTCTTGGTGGGGTTGTTGAAGAGAACTGTTTTCAACGCACTGTCGTCCGGCATCCTTACGACATGTCCAGCCCACCGTAGCCTACGGAATCTTAAGGCCCCTATACACGTACGCATATGTTGGGTTGGTAATGAACGAAATGTTGGAGGGTCATTCCGGTCGAGCGGCGAGCCGAACATTTTCTTCTGTCAGCTTGGTTCGTGGCACTCACACACCGGCGAGCATGTTGGACGAGCATGAATTCACCAACATTTTCGGCCAACATGTACGTACGTGTATGGGGGCCTTTACGCAGCATCTTTCGCTCGAACACGACAGAGGCGCGTATGTCTTCTGTGGGCAGTGTTACGGCTTCAAGTATATAAAGAACTTAGAAGTCCAGCGCCTCTATGGATCAAAGGTGCATTAGTACCAGCAAATCACATGCCCTGGCGGGTTTTGTGGGTTCGAATCCAGTTATAATCTCAGATTATAGCTTGGTTCGACCGATACACCTTCCAGCATTGGACGAAAAGGTAGGAGTCACAACGACTACCGTGACCGCACATAATTGCTCCTAATTCCGATCACTCAACCTAAATGGTCAATTTTTAGAAAATTGAGCCAAAATCTGTAGTAAATGAGCACGCTTATTTATTGTGCTATGTGTTTATGTGTCAGTTGTTGAAAAATGACTGCCTTTGGGGCACCATGTACTTCAAAATAAATTAAATTCGACAGGCAGTAGCAAAAAACGCCATCAAAATGTATTTTCTTAGCCAAAGTGCTAAGCGATCGATCAAATTTGCTAAGACCATAGCAGCGTGAAAACATATTACCTTCTTCGGTGTTCTATGATAACAAATAGATACAAGCATATGTAACTGTTCTATATCAAATTTGGCTGAAAAAATGCTGAATTTGCGGAATTTATTCCATTAAAGTGATTGATCGGAATAATGAACATAATTTTTTTTCTGCTCTAATTCCGATCACTATATCAAAGTTATAAACTGGCAAAATGCAAGCTATAGAAGTTGCTATTTGGAGTTTACGATTAATTGCAACATGATAACATGGTAGGATTATCGAAATTTTTTGACGTAGAACTACGTCTTACAGCAGGGTGTCAACCAAAATTTGGAGTCAAGCCACCGTCACGAAAGAATGAAAAATTTTGAACGCTAATAGCTCTTCCAATTTAAAACGAATTTTGATCATAAACGATGCAGCAATTGTATGGCTTTCTTGAAAAGATTGTTTGCCAGTCGCTAAGCAGTGAAAATTAACGAATGATTTCAAGCTAAAAATTTTCCATACATTTTCCGTATGATAGTCTTGTTTCCCAGGCACGGACAACCATACACACCAAGCTTGTGGCTGCTGCTGATTAGCATAAGCATAGGATTCCGCCGTGTGTTGCTACTCCGTTATTGACCAGGACCGATGAAAATTGCAAAATGATGGCTGGAAAAAGCATGCTTAGGACAGCGCATTTTTACTTATTGTGCAACCTTATCAGGTCCCTGCGTGGTGATCAATACCGACGCCGGCCACATCCGAATGCGGTTCCTGGTGGGATGGGAAGGAATGTTAGTCCAATACTTGTTGCTAATACAGACCAGGTAATCCTCTGCATCTTCACAAGCATCAAGCTTGTGTCTGCTGCTGATTCAAGACAAAGGCAAAATAATCTTGCGTGTTTTTGCTTACTACAGAGCACAGTATTGCCTAGATGCTACATTCCGATTTGGAATTTTGACCTTCTATTTTTATACGACCGACTTCGCAGCCTGTAAGAATACGAGACAATTGTAGGACTAGTGCTACAAATCCTTTGACTCGTTCAGTCGAGATTCGAACATGTGACGTCTAGCTTCCCGATCAGATGGTCCCAACAAAAATCTTACAGAATTGTTGCTCAAGTTGATATTTCTATCAAACTTTATTATAAATGTTTCTAACAAGATTCTATCTCGTTCTGTTACTTATAAATCGCTTTGTTACAATTTGGTTATACAACAAGACAGAATACTGATTTTTGTTACTCATATCATCATTTGATATATTTGTGATATGCCTTGAGCAAATTTTGTTACAATTTTAGTTATTTTAACTGCTAACGAGACCAAGCTTATAACTAAACGCAAAGGAGGCTTTGTTATAAAATACTTATTATCTAGAACTCATCTTGTTATAAATTTGATATATTCATTTGATCGGGTTATTAGACCAGTGCCGTACCTCGAGGCCAACTGAGGGGCTCAGATGTTTTGCTTTTCTAACGCTGCAAACCAGCGACAGCGACAGCGCAGTTATGAACTATCTTATTAATGTGTGTTCTTTTAATATAACAATAACATATTATTTTGAGGACTAAAGTTTTCTCCTAGAACTTTGTTAATAGCTGGATGCGTGAGGCAAATTTCTATACTGAAATACTCCGATTTTAGTGCTGGTACAAATTTTCGTGTTTGATATCACAAAATAGCTCACCTACCATAAATACGGTACAGCAAGATAATATTATTATTATATTGTTTGTTTTTTTTTCTCACTTTACGCTATTTTACGCTACACATATACCAATAAGGTGTAAAAAGTTTTTTTTAATATTCGACCCAAGTGGCCCAATTTTATTGTAATTGTAACAGTTGAACAAAGATGAAAGAAGAGGAAAGTTTCATAATTCGCTTGTCGATCTTTTGAGTACACAAATTTTATGAATATTAAGCTAATGACAATAATGATCATTAACGCAAGCAGAAGATGACTGGTAGAGGGATTGTCGTCAAACTACATAAATGCAATACATTTCAGATCCATTTTGTACGAGTTGACAATGGTTTTATACTTTAACAGCTCATCATGACGCGATCGGAATTAGATACACCTGTGATCGGAATTAGAATCACCCCTTATAATTAATGATCGGAATTAGGTGCATTGATACATCATACTTTAATGCATTTTTTTAACTTTCGGTAAATAATTTAGGTATTTTAGTATTTTTCCATGAAACATAATTGAAAATACTTCCTAAAGACACATACCGCGTAAATAAATATCAAAGCAATATTTTTCAGTAGGGACTCAAAGATGAATCATGCCCCTTCTCACCTTTCCGCTCTTTCTCCTTCACTCGAAAAATTTCATAACTTTTTTCTACCGTCCCTTCGTCAATTGTAAAAGAACTACCGTTTCAAAAAATAATATAAAGAACTGCCGTTATAATAAGGACTTTGTACATTGTCAGCTTCGTACGACGGCGTATGCTACTTGATCGTAGCGTTTTGCGGAGTTTGAAATACGTACGATTTCCCGCTTGAATATGTCACTTGATCTCCTTACTGGTGTTGTTGTCCGTGGCCACCAGCGATCCCAACTACACAAATTCGTTTACTACTTCTAGGTCGTCGCTGTCAACAGTTACCGCCCGTGAGAGGCACGCGTTTGTTTCCTTTGAGCATCTTACTTTTATGTATTTGGTCTTTGAAGCATTTATTTTTAACCCAACCATCTTAGACTCTGCTTACTAGTGAAGATTATCGCCGCCATCGCAAAGCTATCAAAATCATCTGCAAAGCCTATGAGTTGGCTGTGTTTGGAGAAAATTGGGCTTTTCGTGTCAGAGCCCGCACGCTGGATCACTTCCTCAAGAGTGATGTCAAGTAGCATGCACGATAACCCGGCACGAAACACATCACTCGATTCAATTTAGCTATAATTTATGGTAAATTTATACGGAAAATCGTGATCGTGCATTATCTGTCACAGCTGTTCGCGCTCGACTGTATCGTATGCTACTTTGAAATCAATAAAGATATGATGCATGGGCACGTTGTACTTACTTACTTAAGTGGCTCGCCGTCCTTAGACAAAACCTGTTGAACAAGGTTTCTCTATATAACTCGGCAGTGGGCTACCACTCTCCAATTCCTTGGACACCAAGTACTCTCCGCCAGATCTCGCTCCATCTGGTCTAACTATCTTGTGCGTTGCGCTCGCGGTCGTCTGATTCCTACCGGATTTGAGGCGAACACCATCTTTGCAGGGGAGTTGTCCGGCATTCTTGCAACACGGCACATTGAACTCCCGTCATTTCTGCAAGAGCTGTCGGATGGTAAAAATCTGGTCCGAAGTTGCACGAGCCCTCATGAAGCCCGCTTGATAACTCCCTACGAAAACTTGTGCTATTGCCGACAGCCGGCGACAGAATCTGGGAGAGTACCTTATAGGCGGCGTTTACCAGCGTTATGCCGCGATGGTTGCAGCAGTCAAGCCTATCAGCCTTTTTGTAGATGGGACCAGAAACTCCTTCCATCCAATCCTCCGGTTGCTTTTCGATTGGTTCTCCTCCCAAATCTTGGAAACAGCCCGATGAGAACCATTGCCAACGTATCTCGGCCATGTTCATAAAGCTCTTCCGGTAAGTGGTGCTAACCTGTGACTTTGCTGGTCTTCAGCAACCCGATTTCTTATTTGACTTCTTGGAGATTACTATCCTCCATGGGCACTCCTGGTTAAATTCCGTTCATCGCAGAACTGATTCCTGTTCATCTGTTCAACTGTTCACCATCTCGCTCGCGTTTGTGATTAGATTGCCTCCCTCGTCCCTACAGATTTCATGTTTTGATGTATAGCCCTTACCAGTTTGGGCCGCGTGTCCTTATCTCGAAATTCTTTTCTTATGTATCCTTGTCCGCCGGTCCGGCAGAACAAAGGGATGAGATCAGAGATCTCCACTGCTGACGGTTACCCGCCATGGCTTTTACCTGTCGCCAGGACAGGTTCTCGTCTACATCCCGGATGTCGTTGGCTAAGCTGCGTCGCCATGAGCCGTAAGGTTTCTAACCCGTGTTCTGAATCTGGAAATGATTATTCTTTCGTTTATCGGTTCCTACTTCATCAGGGCCGCATATGCCCCTGGGCTCAGTGGGAATCCAACTCCTCTTTCTCGAGTAGCGCTTTCACCTCGTATGCCAGAGTAGAGCAATACTTGCCCGGATGATGCGCGGACCTCGCTTAGCTCCAGAATTTCAAACTATCGACTCGAAAATCGACCACGTCTTAATTGAGGAAAGGCATTTCTCGGATATTATCGACTTTGGAACTTATCGTGGCGCAAACATCGATTATGATCACTACCTCTTGATGTCTAAACCAGAAACCATTTTGGAAAGACTCAAGTTACCTGAAGTCACTACTGAGTACATGCAAAGCCTTAAGGCAGCGCAACAGAGGAAAAAAGCTGAGCGAAGCTGACGTTTTCGAGGACTTCTGGGAGAGCGTTAAGGCACCCAACAACAGCGCCGTGGTTGACTGAAAATAGCAGACGTTACGACTGATTCGATGAGAAATGTCAGACGACGTTAGACGAGAGAAATTCAGCGCGGGCGTCGATGCTTTTTTTTAACGAGTAGGGAAATCTGCTATCAGACACCTGAGAAGACAACTCAGGGAGTGGGGTTTAGGTATCCCGACCCCCCTAATGGGGCGTGAGAATCCCGACCCACTAAAACCCTGCTCAAGTCTCCAGCCTCAATCCCCCCTGGCACCACCTTATCGGTATTACTTCAGGGAAGGGCTATTGTGCTTAATGCACTCGCTTAGATAACTACTGGACTATGGTAGTTAGGCTGTTTATTCACCGTTGAACGGCTCTCCAGCGGTTTTGTAGCTCAAGTATAATCTGGGTAGCAGCCGCATTGACCGCTCCCCAGACGTCCGAGCTGGAACGCATCCTTTGGACTAAGTTACCCGGGGTATTCACCACCACTTTACATTGCTCGTTGAGCGCTCGTGCTAGTTCGCCCGCTTGGGTAACCTCGTCCAGGTTTTTAAGCTAGAGAGTCATCTCGAGCGTTAGTGCGCGGATCTGCACGCTATCGCCAAGGACCTTTTCTGCCAGCACTTTGTAAGCACAACTCTTTTCAGTGGCATTCTTTTTGAGTTCAAGGATCATGTCGCCTGTGCGAGAGCGGCGGATACTCCGCACATCCGCGCCAAGACCCTTCAACTGATCATGCCCTCTCATGGCCTTTAAAACTTCCGAATATTTCGGCCCCTCCGTTTTGAGGATAAGGGCATCGCCTTTGCTCCTCTTTTTCCTGGCCACTTTCGGTGGAGCTCGATCCTCCTCTTTCTTCCTGGCCTTCTTCTTTTTGACCAACTTCCACTGGTTGTCGGACGCTAACAGCGTCTTGTTACCCTCAGTGGGTTCTTCGGTTGGCTTACGACCCGCTGCTATCAGGCGCTTCTTTGGACCCGTGGGGGTTTCTTCCCCTGGGGACTGCCTTGCGCGTTTGGCGGATGCCTTGTCGTTAGACTGCTTCGTAGTCGCGAGTGCCACGGAATGGTCAGCCATTGACAGACAGGCATCCGTTTGTGCAGACCTTGATACAAGCGTCTTCTCTTTCTCTGCCACCTTTACTCGCGCTTTGAGTTCGCTGTGCTCCTTCGTCGCAGCACGCATGGTGCTCCGAAGCATGAGAAGACTTTGTTTCAGGTCCTTCGCTAAGGTGCTGCGACCTGCCACGAACTCGATAATGGCATCGAGTTGATGAGACGCCGCTACCACTCTTGGTAGCATGTCTCTCTTGCCTGCCACTGCTTTTATTAGCGACGGGCCGTTCATTGCTGCATCCGGCGTAAATGCAGTTGGAGCGGCAGGTGTGCCGTTTCCCTTTCCGCTTACGCTGGCGCTTCTACTGGTATCCATCGGCGGAGACCTCTGGATACCACTTCTTGCGAACGGATTATCTAATCCGTCCGCGCTCACTGAAGTTAATGTTTTATTTTGATTGTTCATATAGAATCCCACGAGTTGAGGGAAAATAAGAGTCCGCCGCATCAGAGACCCTCATGATGCGGTAAGGGCTGATTACTGTTGAGCGCGCTCTGGTACTCCACAGGCTCCGTTTGAGGCTGAGTATTTATGAACCCCCCCGCCACCATTCATCCCTCAGCACGGGTCGCATGACACCTTGGATTAGGGGTTTATCCAATCACGTTTCTACTTTTAGCCATGGATAACAGCTATTAAAACCATCTTCCTTTGGGGGCTTTGGACCCTCTGCACGGGGTTCTCAGTATTTTCAGGTTCATCGAACATGCTTCTACCGAGATCCGTCATGTGCAGGCGGAGAGTTTCCACTCAGCCTTCGCATGAGTGCCTCCTTCTCTGTCCGCATACAACCCTAGTTTCCACCGGTTGTCCGATTTCCACTAAGGAACGTATCCCGGATGGTACCACGAGGAGCTGCGGAACCTCGTGGTAGCTCTGGAGCGCATTATTCAACCATTTACAATCCCCCCTGGAACCACCTTATCGGTATTACCTCAGGGAGGGGCTATTATGCTTAACACACACTCTTAGATAACTACTGGACTATGGTAGTTAGGCTGTTTATTCGCCGTTGATCAGCTTTCCAGCGGTTTTGTAGCTCAAGTACGATCTGGGTAGCGGCCGCGTTGACCGCTCCCCAGACGTCCGAGCTAGAACACATCCTTTGGACTAAGTTATCCGGAGTAGTGTCCTGTCCGCCAACTACCATCATGTTGCTTCTCACGCCCGCGAAACGAGGGCATATGAAGAAAGCATGTTCTGCAGTTTCCTCAACGTCCACGCATTCGGGACACGCGGGGGACTCCGCATGCCCAAACTTGTGCAGATACTGTCTAAAACAACCATGCCCTGACAGAATCTGTGTTAGGTGGAAGTTGACTTCGCCGTGGCGCCTGTTGACCCATCCGGATAGTTCCGGGATAAGTCGATGTGTCCACCGGCCTTTTGTGGAATCAGACCATGCCCGCTGCCATGTGATCATCGAGGCCGATCTTGTAGTACTCCGTATGCCTCTAGTTCCACGTTGGTTGAAGCACTCTACGTCCTCGCTGATGATGATACCAATAGGCATCATACCCGCTAAGACGCACATTGTGTCATGTGAAACTATGCGATACGCACTCGCCACTCTTAAGCACATGAGACGCTAGGTGCTTTCCAGCTTGGCTAGATAGCTTTTCCTAACCTAACCTACCTAACGCCGATGACCACACCGGCCCGCCATACCTGAGTATGGACTGGACCACGTTGGCTAATAGCCTTCGCTTGCTGCCATATACCGCAGAGCTATTAGACATCATACGAGACAATGCCGAAATATCTGTGGAAGCCTTCTTGCAGGCATAGTCGACGTGGTTCCCGAACTTGAGCTTGTCGTCGACCATGACTCTTAGGAGTTTTAAGGACCGCGTTGACGAAATAGTGCAGTCCCCGACGCTGATATTTGCTTGCTGCACCGACTTGCGGTTGTTCACCACGATAACCTCCGTTTTATGATGCGCTAGGTCCAGTTTCCTGGATCGCATCCAATCTTCAACAATGCTTATAGAGTGGGCAGCCGTCAACTCAACCTCTCTGATAGATTCACCGTAGACTTCCAACGTGATATCGTCCGCAAAGCCGACAATCGCCACCCCTATCGGGAACTTTAGCTTCAACACCTCGTCATACATGACGTTCCACAACACCGGGCTCAGTATGGAACCTCGGGAGTCGATGCTGCAACAGGGTATCCGGCAAAACGCGGAACAATATAGACAGACACTAGTATAATTATTTATATAGGGTCGTTTGGGGTGATTTGGACACCTGGGGTAAAATGGACAGGTGCTTTATCTCGGAAAGCAGCAGTTTCTCTGCATTCACATTATTCTCAACTTCTTCGTTATCTTCTTACACCATTATTAACGCAAAAAATTGGGCTTAACTTTGACAGGTGCTGCCAAATGTAAATGTAAACAAAACAACTGCCTAAAACGACACCAAATGTAATTTTGATGCTCTAGGTTTTAAGATTTTTCCAGTGATTTAACAAACTTTTCAAATTATTGTGCAGTGCAGTTCTGTTTGGCTGCATAAGAGAAACTGTTTGATAGAAAATTATAGCTAGATTGTATAAAAATAAATCCAATTTCTTAAACTCATATTGTTGTATGCTGTGTGGGGTAAAATGAACAGTTTTTTTGGGGTGAAATGGTCCAGTTGATTTTAAACCATTTCTTCGGTCTCATTAACTCTAGATACCGTAAAAGTACAAAAGAGATGTGCATGTGATGTTACAACAAGAATCCACCGAAAAGATCATTATAGACAATCAAGAATGGGTTTTGAGTATTTGATAGTATTTGCAATTTCGCCAATCGTCAAAGGGAACATTCACAACAAAAGTCAGGGATTTTAATAATCGGGTTTCGATGTGTTTGAGAACTGACTGAACGAAATATTTCTCTGGTCATTTTCACTCATACTCAGATTCATAATGAAATTTTTGATTTTTGAGGCACGCAGGGCTAAGCCGTGAATGTCTATGGTTGTGCAAAATGCAAAGTCACATTCATTTTGTTATCGTAACTATTTTATCCCAATCGATATGTCGAACTGTCATTATATCTTCAGCTTTAGGTTTGACCACCTCTCTGAGCCACCAGGAACTAATGCAGGAGCACTTGCACGTGACAAATGGCGAATAAGACTTTAAATAAGATCTAGATTCTTCGAAGTATGGTTTTGTTTACTTGCGAAAAAACTAAAGTGATATTGGTATAACTTATGAACTGGCTCTTCCACTCAGACAGACGGAATTGAGTGCGAAACACTATTACTAGTTAATATGTGTTCCTAAGTTATCTGCTATGAGCCTCAGTATGTTATTTCGTTAAAACCAACCGTTTTTTTACACATTGTCCATTTCACCCCAGTGGGTGTCCATATCACCTCAAACAAAATTTTGATGCCAAAAAATCATTATTTTTATTTTAACCTATTTTAGCAAAACTAAGCTAGATACAATTGTTAAACTCCGCTGGTAAAGAGAAAACAAGTAAATCTCAGTATACGATTCAACTTTTTTGAGTTTTGATGCATAGATTTTGGGATAATAGATGATTTGCTTAGGGTGTCCAAATTCCCCCAAATTACCCTATGCCATAAAACGTCATTGATTGCTCAAGCAAGATTGCATAAATCTGGGCAAAAATAAAGCATGCCAACGCAAAAATGTTTTATAATATATAAACAACTGGAATATGCTTGACTCGAGGCTGTAATTTACCATCACGACAATGCTCGGCAATATGTTTCTATACCTATCTGTCAACTAGTATTTAGAAAATATTAACTGGAAAGTTTCACTACGCCTGATATATCTACCAGACTTCGTGCTGGTCATCATTAACTTATTTCGATCGACTTCGATTCTTTCATCAATTTATCCAAAATGAAGCATCGTTTTCATCCAGTTTCCAACATAGACACCGTATTGACTTCATCTCTTTATTTGTTGGCTTAGTTTGTATTACATACGTAGAATAAGCACAGCAAATTTATGACACACTGATATCTGAAATAACCTTGCTTATATGCGTTGGTCTCAATAAAAATTGAACGTGCAATCCGTTCACTTGATGATCACGCCACGGCAATTGTTCCTTGCCACTAATAATTACTACATTTCCATGTGGATACACTTCCCGATTGCTTTCGATTGTTGCAGTGACTTTTCGGAAATGGAACATAACTCAAACAACACCGAAGACAGCGTTGTTTCGCTGGTGAGCATAACACTTCCAACACTGTCTGCGGAAATAATCTTCCTATAATTCGAACATAAATACGAGTCAATGCCTATGTACTGGGCATGTCATTGGTCTGCTGCTCACGGAATGAATCCTTTCCGAATCGTCTGTCTGTTGGCAGCCAAGACCCGTGCAGAAAAATACTAATCGCTAATAAAACGATCGTCTAAACGCGGTTGAGCCGCGTTACACGCATCAGGAAATGTTCCGTGCTCATAGTGATTAGCGAACGATAGTGAGTTTTTTTTTTCTGAAGCTCTCTTTAGATTGCACAATCTATGGTATATTTAGCTTATTTTTTATTGTTGTTTTCCATTTAAACTAATTTACTGCTCACAGTCGCTCATCTGCTTATGAATGCAGTTTGAAAATTACAGCTCGGAAGCAAAAACAAAAATCAAAACAAGCACCCAAGCCTATGCTTTGCCGCTACACATTTTGCTAAATAAGGCGGTTGGACTCTGAACAGAGGTGTGGCTAGGATAAGCGCAATGAGATGAAGGGAAATTAAAAAATCGACAAATTGCAGGGCAGTTCAGAAACACGAGTTTACTAATGCTGACTTCCCCTTTTCCTAATACAGCAGTCCCCCGAATAACGCGGTTTCGAATAAGGACGTTTCCATTAAGGACGGTCTCGAGTGATTCCATTAACGCGGTCGAACGTCCTTATTGGAGTCTACGTAGCATATGGGAATTGACCTAATTGGTTCCAACATGGAATAACTCGTGATCCTGACCTAATAGACGGTTGGTGTCTTCGACAAAGTTGTTCAGTACATCAACGGGTTGTCATTGGATTATAGTATTGCGGAATTGTCTCACAACGTGGTGCTAGCGTATATGTAATATTTTTGTATAGGCTGTATCTGGCGCTGCAGGCTATCTAGAAAGTTGCGGCCTTCGGGAAGGTTGCTCAAATGACTTCAAGATGGCATGGAAAATAGCGCAGAACTGATTCACTACGTGGCGCTAGTGTATATGTAATCCTCTTATGCAGGCTGTACCTCACGCTGCTGATTATCTAGCAAGTTGCGGTCTTCGAGAAGGTTATTCATATGACTGAGACCTTCAAGTAGGGATGGAAAATATTGCAGAATTATCTCACTACGTGGCGCTAGCATATATGTAACATTCTTGTATAGGCTGTATCTTGCGCTGTTGACTGTCTGGAAAGTTGTGGCCCTCGGGAAGGTTATTCATATGACTGCCACCTTCAAGATGGTATGAAAAATATTGCAGAATTTCTTCACTACGTGGCGCTAGTGTACATGTAACATTCTTATACAGGCTGTATCTTGCGATGATGACTATCTGGAAAGTTGTGGTCTTCGGGAAAGTTATTCATATGATTGCCACCTTAAAGATGGTATGGAAAATATTGCAGAATTTTCTCACTACGTGGCGCTAGTGTACATTTAATCCTCCTATGCAGGCTGTATCTTACGCTGCTGACTATCTAGCAAGTTGCGGTCTTCGAGAAGGTTATTCATATGACTGCGACCTTCAAGAAGGGATGGAAAATATTGCAGAATTGCTTCACTACGTGGCGCTAGTGCATATGTAACATTCTTAACCAGGCTGTCTTTTGCCCTGTAGGCTATCTAAAAAGTTGCGGTCTTCGGAAAGGTTATTCATATGACTGAGGCCTTCAAGAAGGGATGGAAAATATTACAGAATTGCCTCACTACGTGGCGCTAGCATATATGTAATCTTCTTAAGCGGGCTGTATCACGCGCTGCTGACTGTATACCAAGTTGTGGTCTTTGAGAAGGTTATTCAAATGACGGTGAGATTTTTCTGGCCATTTAGGAAGTAGCATTTACGGATAGATGGTAGACTAACCCGATGGATTCCTTTTGCGAGGACTGTGGGAGATATTCGAGTTTTTTCTAAAAAAAAGCATGCTGAACATAATAGTATAAACATAAAGGTCAGCATTGATTTGCAATTGTGGAGCCCAACCTCTGGGCACGCCGGTGAGCACATGCGTTCCATGTAAAAAAGTTGTAGGGACCTAAACTGCCATTTTCAAAAGATGATTAGATCAAAAGATGATTAGATTTCGTGGTTACCGTTGAACCACTATTATGAAACTGGTTCATCTCTACCAGGATGCTTACCAGGATGAGTCGAAAAATTTTGCTTTGTTAGGTTTCAACAAAAATTTAAGTAATGCACAAAATTTTTGTATTTAATTTTTAATATGTGGAAAAATAAACACTGGTTTTTTTCTTTTTTGTTTAGTTATTGACGGTCTGATGTTATTATCTTTTTCTTGCCCCCCTCTTCAAAAAAATTTCCAGACCAGGACACCTAAGTACCACACTTTCGTCACTTCTGGTTGATGCAACCTATTTATGACTGAAATCAGTCATTAATCGGTTACCACAACTAGTTTATAACAACTGTGTTAGTAGGGCATAAACTGTTTTACAAATTTGTATAAGCTTTATTAAACTTATTATTAGAATGTGAATTGGTTGCATGGTTTTATCAGATATTTTGTATTCACTGCAGCGCAACATAAAGCCTTCACAAGAAGATTACATATACACTAGCGCCACGTAGTGAGACAATTCTGCAATAACTTTCTCGAAGGCCGCAACTTACTAGATAGCCAGCAGCGCGAGATACAGTCTGCCTAAGCGGATTAAATGTACACTAGCGCCACGTAGTAAGACAATTCTGCAATATTTTCCATACCATCTTTAAGGTGGCAGTCCTATGAATAACTTTCCCGAAGACCACAACCTTCCAGATAGTCATCATCGCAAGATACAGCCTGTATAAGAATGTTACATGTACACTAGCACCACGTAGTGAAGAAATTCTGCAATATTTTTTATACCATCTTGAAGGTGGCAGTCATATGCAATAACCTTCCCGAAGGCCACAGCTTTCCAGACAGTCAACAGCGCAAGATACAGCCTATACAAGAATGTTACATATATGCTAGCGCCACGTAGTGAGTTAATTCTGCAATATTTTCCATCCCTACTTGAAGGTCTCAGTCATATGAATAACCTTCTCGAAGACCGCAACTTGCTAGATAATCAGCAGCGTGAGATACAGCCTGCATAAGAGGATTACATATACACTAGCGCCACGTAGTGAGTCAGTTCTGCGCTTTTTTCCATGCCATCTTGAAGGCGGCAGTCATTTGAGCAACCTTCCCGAAGACCGCAACTTTCTAGATAGCCTACAGCGCCAGATACAGCCTACACAAAAGTATTACATATACGCTAGCGCCACGTAGTGAGACAATTCCGCAATACTATAATCTACTGAAAACCCGTTGATGTACTGAACAACTTTGTCGAAGACACCAACCGTCTATACGGTTAGGATCACGAGTTATTCCATGTTGGAACCAATTAAGTCAATTCCCATATGCTACATAGACTCCATTAACACGGTTTCCATTAACGCGGTCCCTATTAGCGTCCTTATTGGGGGGACTACTGTATACAAAAATCGTTGAACACTCTACATCACACCACTGACTAGGGTGGTGAACATTTCCAGCATTTAGCGAAGAGTTTCCTCGTCTTTAGGCCTTTCTACCCCGCTTATCCAGTGTACAACGGCAGAAAAGGGAAAAAAGATTTGCCGCATTATCAGCTGTCCAACGAACTCTAATTAGCAGCAAATACTGGTGCAGCTATACAAGTGGCGACGTGCGGGCGCTGCTGATGTTGCTGCAAACGTAAACTAGTACCGGTAATTCGTGGTTTGCTCGGTTCCAAAGAGAAAAAAAACGAACCAGGTATGTTCGAAGGAATGTACATCTTGATGCGAAACTGGTCGTCGCTATAGGAATGCAGTGCAAATTTACAAAACTGAAACATTAGTGGGTTTAGGTTTCATTTTTTATTCACGTTGAAAAAATCTAGGGACATGATTCGTGCAAATTCGACCAACGGTTGGCGGTATCTTTTTTTGTTGGGGAATTTGACTAAAGTAGTCCATTAATTTGAATTTTTGTAGTATGGCGGCTCCTTTAAAGAATTCATTGTAAATTTATGGGTGAGAAGGTTTAGTTTAAGAAAAACTTTGAAAGTTAAATTTTCGATGGATTGATTTACAATTTTATTTCCGGTTATCAACCGAAAGAATCTCTCTATTTTAGGCCAATAAAGACTACCGCGGTCTTATTAAGTTTCTGTTCATAATACATTTAGTACATTTAATTTGGGAGTTAGTTCAGTATTGGGTTTCGTAGTAAGCACAACTTCAGTTTTATTGTACTCTTATGGTGGTCTTCAAGACCAATTTTGGTCTCAAATGTCATCATAAGAGTGTAATAAAACCCAAATTGTTACTTGGGATGCGAGCTTAATCGCGTTCGGTTTTGCCTGCTAAAAGACATTTCATTTTAAATGTATTCACCACTAATCCATCCTTCTCTGCTTCACGTTTCAGCATAGTATACTGCGCAGTAATCACCTGGAACATCCTTCCGACAATGTCCACGTCGTCCGCGTGTCCAGTCGTAGGTGCGTAGGCGTATGAACCACGAGTTTCAGTTGCACACCTGGCAAAACTGGAGAAGTACGGTGGGCCGGCCACGTCGCAAGGATACCGGACGACTGTGCAGTGAAATCCGTTCTCTTCTACCGGCACCTGGAATAGAGGCGCTCAACGTGATAGATGGCTCGACCAGGACCGCGTACAATGGAGAGGAATTCTTGATACGTCAAGGGCCACCCGGTACTTGATAACCCATCGTATAGCCGTATTTTCACATGGTACTGTATGTAGGGAATCCCTTCCACCGGACACGACACTGTACACCATCCATCGTGGCCTCAATCAGTCTTGTCAATTGCTCGATCTTCACGGTCAATAGCATCATGGCGACCTTGAATTCCATGAATAGGTGGTAAATAGGGATTTAGTATTCGTGATACTTTTGGTGGATCTGCCGCAGCACAAAGATTTGGTCCGTGGACGATCGTCTGTCCACAGAATCAGGTTGTTATTTTCGAAAAATCTACCTGAGAAAGCACTTTATATACGGCGTTGAGAACGTTGAGAATAAAGGGTGTCCATGGTAAAATTGCATTGGGTCTAACTTTTGAACCGTTTGATAAAATCTGCTGAAATTTTGCATGGAGAAAGTACAATGTGCATTGCTTACACTGTGTGAGTCTTTTTGTCTAGTCTGGCAAAAATCTGAAAAATGGCGTCGAAAGAATCTGCACAAGTTTATCGTGTCATAAATTGGTTTGAGGAGTCGTAAGTCAAGATACGGAGACAAGTTACAAGTTTACCGTTGACTCCTTTTATCGCGCTTAGAAGAAGAATTGTCTGAGCACCGCAATCCAGCAGAGCTCGACACTCAGACAATCGGTTGGCCATATGCTGATTCATTGAATTTAAAACATTAGTGAGCAACAACACATTCGGCAGTGTTGTTTTATGATGGTTTACGGAACAGGATATGGAAACTGTTTGGGTTTTCAACAAGCAGGGATGAAACATTTAGGGTATTGTCGTTATCGTCGGGCCATGCTATGGTCGGGCCATCACGATTTCACAGTTTTAGTAACTCATGATATCTATGATACAACCATTGTAAAACTTCTTACTGTGATAGCTAACTTTTCACAATATTGTGAGTTTCAATCGTGTATTCAAAACACTTGTACTGAATTCAGTGACTAAATCTTACAAGGCGCAATGAACTTTACTTCAAGAAATGATTTATGAAATGCAATTATCGAGATAAATTTTGAAAATGTATGAAGTGTGTTGTGCTGCACACGAAGACTATAGAAAAATCCCCTCCAGTAAGATGTTTGGGAAGGCTAAGGTGAAATACTAGAAAAGCGCTATTTGTAAAGGTCGGGCCACTTGAGCAGTCATGGTTGGGCCATCATAATTTTAAGCGCAGAAGCGCAATAATCGCTAGAGAATATCAGTCATGTAAAATGTGATGAAATAAAGCAAAATTAATACGATAAAAACCTAGATTTTTGTTGTTTTTTCCATTATAGTTTTACACTTCGGAAAAGGCGATTGTAGCAATATTGATTTTACAAGATCGCCCAAATTTAGCAAAAATGCAATTAAAAATAGGGTATTTGTACCTATATGAGCCGTTGTTTACGGAATTCATTCTTTTCATTTCTTTATATAGAATTTCAATACGTATGTCTTAGATTTTCTGCGGTGACCCAACCCGTACAACATGGCCCGACTATGACAACATTTTTTGTCTTCACGTAAATGCCAATAACTTTTTTATTTTTCAAGCAATCAGTTCAAAGCTTTCCAGTAATATACCTTATTCTTAGACCTTTGCAAGGAATTTCTTTTGAAACGAAAGTTATGCGCGAATTCCAAAACGTGGCCCAACCACAACGACACTCCCCTACTAAACCTGTTACTTTGCCTTTTACGATTGGCAAATAGGATTGTCTTGATATTGACTCGAGTTAACATTCGGTTGTTTCGATTCTTTATGAAGTAAGATATTGTCGTAAGAAGAAATTAAACACTATGGATGACGGAAAATTAAGCAATAGAAACTCTTTGATCATCCAAAACTAAACTTTATTGCATCCTCTACCAACAATGGTACAGTACGGAATGAGCTTTCATGTACTATCATGTCGGCTACAATCAAAGTACGTTAAAAGCAAGGTAATACATTCGTGGTTATTTTCATGTATTGGTGAGAAAAGAAAAAATCGAAAAAATAGTTATGAAGTTTATGATGGATTCCATGCAAACTTCAATTATTTGCAGTTTTAGATAAAGGATATGCTTCGGATTTGACATATTTCAACTGTAGCGCGATCAAATCGATTTGTTCGTTCACGTAATTTATTGATTTGGGAAGATTGCATGCTGAAATATTACACATTTGCTAATCTGATAGGGTCGTTGGTAAGTTTGCGTTCCATTGGTCTGTTAGATGACTTTCATAGACGTTTGATTGATTGTTTCTGAAGCTTCTTGCATTTCAAATTTCGGTTCAGTGCGCTTATCCTTATGTACGTGCGCAATTTGACGAACTATTAAATAAGATCTTCGGAGATATCAGGTTGTCTACGCTTAATTTTGGCAATGTACCTTTGTTCATCGATTCCTCCGATTCCTCTTTATACTGATCCACTTCAATCTGCATCTCTCGACCTTTGATGTGCCATAACGAACTAAGTGTATCGAACGTTTTTGCTTCATCACATGGCTCAATCAACGATGCAACGATGTCAGAATCAAAGATCTCGCTTTCATCAGAAATTCGACGGTCACACCGAGTGGATTCAGAGCTACTTCCAGGCTTCGTTCCCTGAAGAAAAATCTGGTACGAACTTTCATTATCGTCGGTCAGCAAATCTCTCCTTCTCTTCACACGTTTCGGATATCGAATGCTCGGTATAGCCTAAAATATTGATGTTTTTGTTAAGGTATTTTAAAATATGTATATAATTTTGCATACCTCCAGCTCGAAGACGCCGATGTGATCCCTGATCGACAACTACAAAGCAATCCGGTGAAAAGTGCCGGAGACAAATAATAAAATTATGCTTGTCCGTAGTAACTTTTTGTCCCAAAAACATCAACCATTTGATCTTCTATTCTTTTTTGGTCAGGAACCGATGAAAAGAAATCCTCTGCAGATTGTTTATTCCTAGGAATTATTTTGCTACGGCACTTTGGAACATGACACTTCGACATGTTACTAAAAGTAAACAACGAGAGGTAAATATTCAGGAAAAAAACAACGAATATACTTACAATATGACGAACAAGACGTCCGCTATTGAAAGCACAAGTAATTTTGCCACACGTTAATCCCGGTTTTACTATTTTTAACTAAGTAAAATTCAAAATTAGGTCCGATTGCGAAAACTCATACGAATCCGGCAAATTTTCATAACTAACTAAGGTTGTGTTAGTGAGTTTGTGTTTGACAGAAGAAATATACTTTACCTTGCTTTTAAGGTACCTTGGGCTACAATAAACTTTTCTACACACTGTGCTAGTAGGGTTGGCTTTCGTTCAGCATGGAAATCGGCATACATGTTTCCTGTGTAAACAAATGGGAGCAGGAGAAAACGTAAATAACTATCGAGGAATCTCTACTCTAAATAAAATTTCGAAACTCTTTGAGCTTATCGTGTTTGAATCAGTATTTGCATTTTACAAACAGTACATCTCTGATAACCTACATGGGTTAATTCTAGTTTCATGACCGGTTGCTAACAGATGTTCTTTATACTAATCTTTTCGCAGCTTTCAAAAAATTGAACCATCAATTTGCCATTGGCAAACTGGATAAGCTTAGGATAGATGACCTGTTGCTGCCTTAAAAGTCCGCTGCAATTGTTAGCGGATGACCTCAAATTGTGGTCAAAAGTTGAAAATCTGCCCCACGCCGCTGTCCTTTAGGAGGAATAATCGACCATTGCAAAATGGTTTGCCGACAACCGCATGCTGCTAAATCTCAACAAATGTGAAGTCATCACATTTTCTAGAAAGTTGACTACAGGCTATCAAATATGCCATTAAGTCGCAAAACTGCGACAAGAATCTGGGTTTACCGCTCGACTCTAAACTTAATTTCAAGCAGCACATCGCGTTCATCGTGGACAAGGCTTGCAAAAATCTTGGATCGTTATGCGCATCGACAAGATCTTTAACGATAGTTACTGCTTGAAAGCTCTTTATTGTGCATTAGTACGCTCTAATCTAAAATATTGCGTTCCAATTTGGAGTCTATCAGGGGAGAGGATCCATATTTCGCCAGGAGCCATATTTCACCAGTGGTATTTTAGAATTGTAAGTAATACCTGATAAATTAGTAGCAAGTCAAAGGTATTAATTATTTTTAGTAGTACATGACCTTATTGTTACCAATTCGACAGATAATTTCTTTCAAGTCTACCAAAAATATGGAAAAATGCTTTGGATTCATCAAACTGGCGAAATATGGCTCCTGGCGAAATATGGATCCTCTACCCTATCAACATGGAGTTAGCCGAATCGAGTCAAAGCGGATTCGTTTTGCTTTTTGGAGACTTCTGCGGAATAACTCCTTCTACCGGCCAAGCTACGACCAACGCTGTACACTCAATGACCTGGACCCCCTGCATATTCGTCGTGATGTGAATAGAGCGAAAATTGTATTCGTTTTGTTGCCCTCGCGAGTCGATTGCCCGACTATATGGCAAAGCCTTGACATACACGACCGGATTCGTGCCTTGCGCAATAGTCCCTTTCTTACGTGACGCATCGACGGACTAACTACAGTAGCCTTAGCACCATTAGCGGTCTTCAACGCCATTTTAACCGTTCCCGTTCCAGCTTCGACTTTGACGTCAGCCGAAAAGTGCTAAAAAAATCGTTTTGCCTTTCTACTATATAAATATATAGTATAAAGGTATAGAAATCACTTGGAAAACCGGAAATGGAAAGAAGGTCCTGCGGGCCGAATGTTATATACCATTCGACTCAGTTTCGAAAACTGAGCATTTTCTGTGTGTGTGTATGTATGTGTGTGTGTGTGTGTATGTGACGCTTTTAATCTCACTCACTTTTCTCGGAGATGGCTGGGCCGATTTTAATGTTCTTAGTGTCAAATGAAAGGTCTAGGTGTCCCATTGGTCGCTATTGAATTTCATACTGATCGGACTTTTAGTTCAAAAGTTATGTATAAAAATACGAAAAATATGGGACTTCATTATCTCATAGGTCTCTTAACCGATTTGAACAAAATTGATTGCATATGAAAGAGGAGCCTTGCAAACCCTTAACTTCCAAATTTCATGACGATTGGACTTGTAGTTTGAAAGTTACATGAAGAAATGTGAAAAAATAGTATTTGAAACATATTTATG
Organism: Sabethes cyaneus; assembly: GCF_943734655.1. Lineage (NCBI taxonomy): Eukaryota > Metazoa > Arthropoda > Insecta > Diptera > Culicidae > Sabethes > Sabethes cyaneus. The sequence continues at coordinate 170,583,428 of NC_071355.1, forward strand.
TAACATATAAGCATTAATTTAATGAAAAACATCACACATTTTATGATTATTTGAAAATTACTGCTGAGATCTATCAAACGAAATCGAGTTATTTAAAATCGGACGCTTCATTCAAAAGTTATTCAAACTTTAACATTTAAGCCCCGTATATTAAACCGTTAAAACGTGTGAAATCAAAACATATCAATCAAATGTTGATTGTATTCAATGCATGGGATGTGTGTGATGTATGTGTGTGTGTATGTATGTATGTATGTATGTATGTATGTATGTATGTATGTATGTATGTATGTATATGTGTATGTAAATATGTATGTATGTGATGACAATTTGCAATTTCAAAATTTGCAATGAAATTCAAGAAAAGTGAGAAACATGTCAATTGTCTGAAGTTTTTGAAGCCTCTTAGTGGACTACGAACTCTGAAATTAAAGAAAAGAAAAAACTTTTACAGACTAAATTCCACTATTTAATATTTATTCGCGACAGATACGTATACGCTTTGAAATAAGACACTGATGAAGCCTGCACGTCGTAGGCGAACTACGTATCTGTCGCAAATAATTATTAAATAGTGGGATTCGATCGAAGTTTTTTCTTTTCTTTGATTCCAGATTTCAATTGTCATTTTCTTCACTTGCTGTTACTCACAATTGTACAAGAAAAGCAAAAAGCGGAGAAAAGCAGTTAATTAAACCCTCTAACGGGTAAGGCGGTCTGTTGACGGCCTTCGCTTTTGGAGCTCAAAAGCCGCATACGAAATTTGTTTTGAATTGACATCATGCAAAATGTGTTCAGAACAGAATTTTTGACATTTTGAAGGAGCGCTAGCTAAGAAATAGTTCCATTTCTCGTTTTCATATCTAATGCTCTATTCAGTAATTTTTTGACGTAGGACTACGTCTTTGTTTAGTATACTGGACTGGGTAGCACTTTGTGAAAATGAAAATAGAAGTGTAACGTTTGAATGAAAGATTTCAAATGCTAATAACTGCTAAACTACTGAACGAAACTGAACAATTTATATGTCGTTGGATAGATAAAATGACCAGCAATTTTTAGGGTGATAAGAGTGCAATTTTAAGGGGGGTGTAAGAGGGGGGGATCCTATACAAATGAAACGCAAATTTCCTCAAAACTCGAGAACTAATCAAGCAAATGGGACCAAATTTGGCATGTGGGGGTTTTAGAAGGCAGGAATTTTTTCTATGGTATAATGATACCATCCGTCTTTTAATAGGGGAAGGGGGATTTTTTTATGGTGGATTAGAACCTTTGATTTCTTTAAAAAGGGGAGATCCCAAACAAATGAAATACAAATTTCTTCATAACTTGAGAACTAATCAAGCAAATGGCACCAAATTTGGCTTGTGGGGTTTTTTTGGAGGCATAAATTTATTTATTTTATGATGCTTTGAGACCCCTCACCCCTGTGGTAGGGGGATAATTCATTGCCATTTTAACCTTTATGATGCACACAAGTGATTTTTTAAATAAAATTTATATGTCTCAAAGGTTGCAGGCATTGTACTTATGAACCCCCGTCCACGTATTTTCAAAGCCACCATTGCATTAAATGAAGAATTGAATCTGAATATTTTGCTCTTCTCTTTTAAACATTCAGTTAAACAATGGCACTCACAGATTCTTATAAACTTACTTATGCCAGAAATGCAGTTTATATTAGTCTTTGATCTGATGATCTGGAATAGTCCTACGTCACCCTTTCGTACAACCCTTAGGGCTGTATACCTTGTAGTTTTTCTAATTCAGATATATTGCAAAATTGAAGCCAAGCAAACCAATAGTAAAATTTTGAGATCAATCATTTTGTTGTACATATCCTTTTTCTTCAAAAGCGAAATATAATAATAATTTTTCTGAACTCTTGTTTTTCAAAGATGCTAACTTTTGAATGCATGGTATTAATATCAAAATATCAAAAAATCTGCTATGAACAAATACTTCATATTGTCAATTCAAAACAAGTTTCGTATGTGGCTCTGAAGCCCGAAAGTTAAGGCCGTCTGTAGACCCGTTAGAGGGTTAATTTCTAATTTTCTATACATATTCATTCAAGTCTGTAAAAATTATCTTTTGTGTTTACATTATTTTTCTATAAATATTATAAAACTAAATAAGGTGTTCATCAAGTAACATAAATGACGCTTACATGTATTTACGCACCCAAGGAAAGAAAATATAATTATTCTACACAATGCGTTGTGAATTTTACTGGCAAATAAGGATTTTGAGGAATACGGAACGGATATTTAAAAATATAGCCTAATATAACATCTATACATCTACAATTAAGTTCCTGAGAAATTAAATAATGATTATTGTGGCAGTAGAAAGGCTAGGTCACGCCGCTAGGTGGATTAATTCGGGTTTTTTTCATCATAGCACGTAATTTTTAAAGCTACCATTTGGGTCACAGGGCCTGTTTTTATAGAACGCTTATGTTATATAAAGGGTGAGTAGCAATAACTCCCAAGCAACAATTTGAGTTTTATTGCACTCTTATGGTGGGCTTCAAGACCAATTTTGATCTTAAATGTCATCATAAGAGTGTGATAAAGCCCAAATTGTTACTTGGGACTGTCAGTGTTCATTGGGTGTGATTAATTAAAAATGAATTAATCATATGTGTCACATTTTTAGTTTAGAGTGTATTAAAATGCCAACACTGCTTGCAAGTTTTATTTTTTTTTATTTTCATTTGTTTAAGAGCCCATGTTGGGCGCAAAAAGGGAATTCGTGATAAGTTTGTTTTTGAAAATTTTTGACCGTGTGATATGTTAACGAAGCTGAAGCCACTCGGAATAAACAAAAGATTCATCGTTCACACCATCAAGCGATACAAGGAAACTGGTTCTTGGAAAATACTCCCCGAACCTGGCCGCAAACGCATTACACTGCACTGTGAGGACGGCGGAAGCCATCGAACGAGTAAGAAAGCGAATTCGACGGAAACTAATCATTCTGAACGTAAGATGGCCAAGGAACTAGGAATTTCACTCTTTCATTTCTCTCTTACGAAGGCAAATATTTCCTGAATGCTGGAAATCATCGTTCATGTTCCCTGTGTTCAAGAAAGGTAATAAGCATATTGTGGATCACTACCGTGGAATCACTTCATTGCGTGCTTGCTCCAAGGTATTTAAAGCCATGGTCTATGATCATCTCTGCTTCACAACACGCATTTTATCCTGGCCGATCAGTCTCAACCAACTTACTGGAATTTAGCTCTTTGTGTACGCAGACAAATGGAAATTACACTGATCTCAAAGCGGCATTGGATCGAGTTAATCATGATATCATGCTTACTAAACTCGACAAATAAGGAGTTTCAACTAAATTGATTTCATGGTTTAACTCATATCTACGCAAGCGTAAAATTGTCATTAAATTGGGTCCCAGTCAATCGAGATGGTTCCAAAATGGTTCTGGAGTTCCACAAGGTAGCATTTTAGAGTCTTTGCTATTCTCGCTGTTTGTGTATAACGTCACTCGACTGTTTACTCCTGAAACAAGGCTGTGCTATGCTAATGATATAAATATTTACCTGTCAATTGAAACCATCACAGATGGTAGAATGGTGTAACTCCAATCATATGGTTATCAGCATTCAGAAATGTACTGTTACAAGCTTCTTCCGTGAAAAACGTAAAAAACAGCCTCTGGTGTTCGATTACTGCATAACGGAACGTCACTACAGCGGATACATATACTTCATACATAAGCCTACTAGCACAGTTGTTACAATTCAGTTGTGGCAACCGATTTACGACTAATTTTAGTCAGAAATAAGTTTCTGCAACCATAAGTGCGAAAAATATGCTGCTTGGGAAAATCTGCGGCATGCCTAGCCTGGAGAAACCCTGATGCTCTTCCGCCTTATGAGGAACTTTGTCTGCTAGTTGGGATTGCACCTCTTGAGCAGCAATGAAGGGATATCATCATCAAGACTACTCATAAGATCTTGTTGGGTGCTCTTGACAGTTGGCAGACAAAGGGTAAACATGTGCATTCCATAACCTCTGTTCACTAACTTCTATTCCTACCACCACGTGGTGCCGGCTGGGGTACGCAACCTCGGTTGTCGTACGCTAACAGGAAAGGGGGCACAGTGGCTCCCGCCCACATTAAGATGGCAGCCCCATCAGCGGGATAAGGACCTTAGGTTGACAGCCTATTGTACCGGAATACAAAAAGTTAATGAAAATGAAAAAAGAAATCTCTCTGGATTATTGACAACCACCTTTAGCATGAAAACACGGACACGAATCGGAACATGGAATATATTGACCCTTGCCCAGCAGGGCAAGCTGGTTAAACTTGCAAGGGAAGCAGGCCGCCTGAAGCTTGAAATCCTGGGGCTGAGAGAGGTCCGCTGACCGAGTACTGGCGAACACAAGACATCATTTGGGCAAGTCTTGCTCTACTCTGGCATACGAGGTGAAAATGCTACTCGAGAAAGAGGAGTTTGATTCCTACTGAGCCCAGGGGCTCATGCGGCGCTGATGAAGTGGGAACCGATGAATGAGCGGATAAGCGTTGCCAGATTCAGGACACGGGTTAGTTACCTTACAGCAATCCAGGGCTATGCACCAACAGATATTGCCCACCAGCAGGAGAAAGAGGGCTTTTATAGTCAGCTGAACAGCGTGGTTGAGAAAATCTCGAGGGGGGACATCCAAATCCACTTGGGCGACTTCAACGCGAAGATTGGCTCAAACAACGCGGACCTTGAACGCGTCTTGGAACGCCATGGTCTAGGAGAGATGAGCGAACACGGGGAGCTGTTTACAGAATTCTGTGGTAATGGTAAACAACATGGCTATTGGTGGATCGCTCTTCCCGCATAATACTACTGACCCTGTAAGTCGGTATAACTGTCTTTGATAATTTGGCATCCTTTGGCATTATGTGTCAGTTCAATCATTTCTACACAAAATTTTCCGGAACAATTGGAACAACTCATCAACCCTAACTAGTTTCCGTTTTCAATGTGAGCCATCTCATCTGGCATCTGGCTGGCCGGCGGCTGGCAGCTGCCTTCCAATCAACCCACTTCCATCAATTCGCCCACCCACTTACGTGAGCCAGACGATACAAATTAATGCGCCGAATTTCGCAGTTTCGTAACCGCGTCAGCGGGCGCATCCATCCGAGTTGTGGTGCGGAACAATAATTTGCGCGTAGCTAAACTCGTGTTGTGTACGTGACTTTAATTCGTAACGTAAAGTAAAAATTTCCGGCTCTCTGGGCGCTGCTGATCCGTTGTGCATCAAAACACGGACTGCATTGTCATTCATATCGGTTGGAGAGGTGGTCGTCGTCGTCGTCGTCAGTGACGTCGCCTGAGCGTGGGCTTTTTCGAGCAGGTAATGTAGGTAAGGTTTGAATGTTCACTCAGCTTGACGCTATGCGACGTTATGACACACTTATTGTGATCCTTTGCCGAAGAGACGCCGTCGTCGTCGTGATCGTCGAGTGCACAACAGCGTAATCGACTGAATACTAATGTCGAATCTTCCGGAGTCAGCTTCGATGGCAGTTGTATCATATTTGTGGCAGGACAGTTGGTCTGTTGTATTTGAGTGAGCTGCGTTACGCTGAGTGTGTTTTAAACTGTGTAGTTTATTATGTTTTGATGGGGAGTTTAATACTTAAAAAAGAAAATTATGTATGTCAGACTAAATATTTATTAGTATGTTTGTGATTACAACATTACCTGTGGTACCGAGTCCAGGTACATAATAGAAAACATTAAACTAAAACAAACTAACTAAGTAGTCTAACCACAAATTGCGAAAGAAACAGAAAGACGACCAATAAATAGATGGAAAGAAACTTGGTGAAATAACAGGAAATAGGAAAAATATGGAAAGGCTGACTAAGCTGAAAATAAAGAGAAAAGGCTATGGACAGCAAAAAAATGAAAAGTCGAAAAAGAAAAAAAAACAGAAAAAAGAAGCAAAGGTAGAAAAAGGTAAAAATCAGAAAAGATATAAAAAAGTAAAATGACAGAAAAAAGCTGAAAAGACATAACAACTAAAAGAAAAGAAGGTAGATGAAAAGATAAAAAGAATATAAGGACAAAAAAACGATAGAAAAGATATATAATAGAAGGCAGACAAGACACAAGAATAAAACACGGAAGAGACAGAAAAATGAAAAACAAAAAATCAGATAACAAAATGAGATGAGGAAGATATGAAACTTGAAAGAAAACGAAAACATTTCTGTAAAACATTGCTCTCCAATCACCCAGAATGCTTAAACAAACCGAGCAATAATTGTGTCATAACAATTTGTACCAACTGTTACAACGTTATGCTGGCAAATATTAGATAATTAAACATCTGTGCTTAACCTTTCGCTTTACCTGTAACGATTTATGCAATGTACACAATTCAGTAGTTCACTTGAAATCAATAAAAAATAACAACTGCTTGAGATTGGCATGTGCGTCCGATCTGTTTGTTCCCAGCTGGGTGGAAGCAATTTCTTCCTCACTCTTCGAACGCTCGGAGACGTGTTGCCAAAACCCATCAATCACTATCGGTGTGCAATCGCAGTCATCGGGTAAGAAGGAAAAAAATCATCTTGTGCGTACACAAACGCTTACATGATCACAGACCGCTTGCATTCCGCAGACCCCCGGATGAACCGGAAATGATCATCTCGACCGGATAATTACCGGCTTCAAGCAGGTCCGCGCTCTATGGTTTAACTGCTTGTTTCGTCCTCTTCGGATAATCTTTGGTTTCATTTCCACGATAAAAGCTTGTTTGTTTTGAGAGGTCACTTAAAACGGTTGGTTTTGATATTCTTATTGTTATCGGATTGAATTAATTTTGATTAATAGGCGAAGCGAACTTGCGTTTTCGTTGAAAATCTTTCCGAAAAAAAAAGTGATTTGACATTTAGATTGATTCGAAAATGATTATCACTGATACGACAGGCCTTTACTGAAGAAACCATCTGCACAATTCGTCACAAGAGGCCACTCTCTGACAATAGCCATTTCCAACTGTTATTGCTTTCACGCAAGATCCTTCAACCTCTGACGGATGAGACAGTAATGGAGATTTTGTTTTGTTGGAATTACGCAATACTCTTGTTATACGGTCTCTGCATTTTCAACCAGCCAGTCAGCAGATGTAATTGTAGGTTTCCGTCATGTGCCTGGCGGACGTGTAGAGAGGAAGAAAGACGTGCCAAAAAAAATTATGATGGATGCAACGCAATGAATCAGCTGATCGATGGAGGCATACCTGCATGGCTACCGAAATCGAGCTGTGAAATGAAGTAATGGACACCAACTTCGACGATTGATGATAATCGATTGTAAATGTTTGCCTCATGTAAGTCTTCCACAATTTAAGTCCGGCGGAACACGTGCGACATAGAGAAATGGTGTTGTGCAATTATATAAATTTTGGATTATCAGGCCGAATGCAAAAGCCGGCCAGTTGTACATTAGAAGAAATTTCTCTGTGTCGGTGTTCCGCATTTCCTACGTTTTTGATTGTTAACTGACATAGCCTGATTAAAACCAAAACATTAAACTTTATTTTATACATTTCCATTAGCTTAATTGTCAACAACATGTAAAATAAATTATGCACTTTGATTTTGCCTTTACGGTAGGAAAAACATTTCTGCTCAATATGGTCAACAGGAAGTGGACTTTATATGTTGAAGGGATGCCATAAATTTTATGCTTGAAATTTTTATTCCACATTACAATCATTTTTACTGTTTGATCCATACCGTGCCGGACTAGTCTCGAAAAAAAAAGGAAATTCGTAATAAAACCTCCAAGATTACGTTGTTATCAAAAGAGAGAGTGGCATGCCAAAAAATAATTACCGAAAAATTACTGTGCCACAGCCAGCCACAGCAGCGTAGCGTCTCGTTGTCATCGGGCTGTAAAATGTTATGTGAAGTGGCGCTTGATTCCATCGTTTATTGTCGTTATTATTCGATTCAGAAGCACAAAGCAGCGAAATGGTAGTCTGTGGCTAAAGGAGGTGAGGAAATCTCCGTGCCCAAAAAAATACAACTGAGGCTAACGGCGGGTGATTTGCGGAAGTTGAATTTCGGTCAGTGTGGGCTTTGGTTGCGCCTCGGCGCGTAACAGTGATTTCGCAATCACTGCGTGTATTGTTGATGTCTTGAATGCACCCTGAATGAATGCCAGAGTTAGGCACAGTCACATATTATCTAGAAACTTGCTTTATCAACTTACGAACACAAGCGTGTCTATCGTTCGTTCAACGAACGAGAGATTTTTTGGAAATTCTGTCACTTCTACACAAAATTGGACTTTCCATTATTACGCACGACTCAAATGACAAATATGACACATCAGTTATCCAGTCCACATTCGAAACAGACCGATTGACCACCAACGAATAATCTTTTCCGAAACATCTAACAGTATGGAGTTGCCATTGGAATAGACACACCGAGGTTGAAAATAATACCCCCAGCTAGTTTCATGTTTGATATATTGAATGTATTTTTAAATGGATTCCGGGCCCAGAGTTCGTCGCCCCGTAGGCCTACAGGTTGAAATCTTTTACCGACTAAGCCCAAGAACAGTTGTTTAGCCACCATCATCGTAACCAACGACCAACCGTCAGTTTACCGTTATTATTCCAGTTCTTTTACTGACGTCTTCGCTTTTGTTTGTTCCTGATTTTGTTTTCAACCGAAAAATCTCGTCAGTTTCACTTTCCTCGGGCAGCGCGACCGCCCGACAGCAGACGCTGATGTCATTATCGTGATGTTTTCGTTTCTTTTCTTTCTTGCCTTTTTCTCTTAGAGCAGCTAGGTACCATGAGGCACTCAGCAAAGGCTTGCCCTGGAAAGTAATTGTGTAATTTGAGAAAGTGTTTGGTAAAATTATACGCACCAAGTCGAATTCAGACTGGAAATAAAACGCATCCCAACAGTAGACAACAGTCGAAACACGTAAGAGGTAATAACGAATGGTTATTTTATAAAGTAGACACTTGTTTTCCAGTGGTGCAAGGTTAATTCTAAACGAAAAATTATGAAAGCTATTTCAGTGTGCATATAAAATGCTCATTTTTACAACACAACTGACATTTAATGTGAAAATATGTAAGTGCAAATTTCAACAGCATAAGTCGGATTACCTAAAGCTCTATAATATAAAGTATGGCAATGAGGACGATTGGTGCATCAAAGTTAAGGGGATATAAACCAAGGGAATGCTCCATTAACGAGAGCAGCGAGTACAACATCGAACAAAGAAACTCGATGTTTTGCTTTTTTCTTTTTTTTCTCGCTATGTTACTGCATTGAAATTTGACACTTTTGGAAGCGTTGACAGTTTTGGAAGCGCGATGTTATCCTCTGACAAATACATAGCGAGGGATAGCACAGCGCATCCCCTCGATATAAACGACTAAAAACTTTAAGAAAAATCTTTTTTTTTTTATTTCAGATTTTGATTCTGCAGTCTTTTCCGTTTATTTTGATACTAAATTTGTAATGATCCGACCACGGGAATTGGCCGAAAAACGATCATACACATTAGCATTCCAGTGCGGCGTGGAACAACTGCGGTGGAAAAAACGTCGCTCTTGTAAAACTACGATTTGCAAACTTTACATACCTTTTTGTCAAACACTACACAACGTATTGGAACAAACTTTTTTTTTGTTTTGTTGGTAGAAGCCTGGCAAAGTCTTTTATAACTTTTCAGCTTTTGAAACAAAACACAGCCTGAGAAAAATGAAAAAATAAAATGTTGTCTTCTTTTTCTTTTTTCTCTGATTGTGTTTCGTTTACAGAGCTCCAGAGTTACAAAAGTCTTTGCCAGGCTTCTACCAACAAAACAAAAAAAAAGTTTGTTCCAATTCGTCGTGTAGTTTCTGAGAAAAGGTACATACAGTTTGAAAATCGTGGTTTTACAGAAGCGGCGTTTTATTCCGTTGATGTTGTTCCAGGCCGCACTGGAATGCTTATGTTTATGGTCGTTTTTCGGCCACTTCCCGTGGTCGGATCATTACAAATTTAGTATCAAAATAAGCGAAAAAGATTGCAAAATCAAAATCTGAAATAAAAAAATAATGATTTTTTCAAAATTGTTAGTCGTTTATGTCCCCTTCACCCCTCTAAGGTCTACATCATTTGTTCGATAGCTAAGCGGAGGGCGAATGTGGACTGTATGATGACCGAAGCGAATTGTCCTAACACCTTGATCGAGAGGATCGTTTGATGCTTGTTGGATGGCTGGGTTGGGTAGTTGCAGGCAATTAAGGCCTGCGTAGTATTCCTGTTACACTCGAGGAATATCCTGTGCACCATGCACTCAGCCTTCCGGACGCGGGATGATACATTTCGGAGTTGTAGTGAAGTAACACGAACAATTTGATTATAAAACTACATTTAATTGATAACTAAACACTACTATATACAGAAAGAATTTACATATTATACTAAAGACACTTAGAGGCTTCCATGCCGACTGTCTTAGCCATTGGTGACACGGGTTTTTATAACCTTGCAAGACAATATACCATTGTCGGTTGTATTTATTGAAGAGTTATTGTTGCGTAATAAGCGCGAGAGTCGATGTCGATTATGCATTTGGGCACTCACTGCGCTTACAGTAAGTCTTTCATAAATACTGGTTGCAGCGCAACCGAACATCCTGCCCCACCTAGAAAGCGCCAGCTTTCTAAACAAATCTCTTGTTGTTTTATCGATCATCCTATTGATAGCATTTCTCGGTGACTCTTGCCGATTTGTTACAATCCTGGGATGCCCATATCCATGGTGGTGGTGGTGTATGGATGGTGTTGATGATGATGCCGAAATGGGTCCATGGGTTTCCTGTTCCTTGACGTTGCACACCCATTTGGGTTTTGGTATTGGGTTTCCGCTATTCTCTGTACAATGGTAAACTTCATTGGCTCATGTGTACTAGTTGACGTCCTCAGATACCGTGGTTGGTTGTAGTAGTGCCGCTGTAAGGTAATCCGCGTAAATGGGTTGTCGCGTTTTCGTTAAATGAATACTTAACTTAGATATGATTTGGGGTGGTTGTTCCAGTCGCCATGTTGACCGAAACGCACCACCCCTAATTGCTTGTTGGCTGGAAACCGCCCTGCCACCTTGATATGTGGCCTAAAGTACGGTTAGTCGTGTCCAGTCACTGCTGAACCGCGGTATGCATTTTACTTTGATGCTCTTCGGTTGTTTCCCACTGCAACTCCACAGTTGCAGGTGTTGATTGGCTCCATCCTAAACCTTCTACAGCTACTCGTATCCTTTGGTATACCCTGCATACCTCTAGAAATGTTAGAAATGATGAAATGATGCCTCACTGTAGTTAGTTATCCTGTTGTACATATTGCTACACCTTGTCCCGTGACAATAGTGGTGTAGCTCCCATAATGTTGGAATTCCTTGATTCCTTCATTTGCCTTAACATCATCGTTATCCTTGGACTTGCTCGCCCATGCGAGCTCCACTGTGCTGGTAGTGGGTAGCCGTCCCACTCCAGTCTCCTAATCGGTCGACCTGTTCTGGAGTATGCCCTGCGATACCCTTGAATTAACCTCATATTCCGATTCCGTAATCAGAAAGGCGTTAGAAATGTATGTGCTGCTGCAGTGTTATGTCCCTTGACATTTGGTGTTCCAGCAGCCGAGATGAGAAGTCTCCTGACTTGCTCGTTTTCCTTAAGTTGCCGTTTAATTTAGTGTAAAACTGTTATCCACTGAGTGGAGTTTCCGTGCTGCAGCTCATGGAAGACCCTGAAGCCGTAGCAGTCGATCCGATTCCGAATGCCAAATTCGGTTAACCTATGCCAGTGTGGAATTTTGTTTATGAATGCCGAAGAGCCAATGCATCCTGTAGATTGACTATTTATCTGCTACCGGTTGATTGCAGTGCCGGAACTGCAATACGTTGAACGCAGTTGCTATAAGCTGCTGTTTCTGAATCGTTCCGTCCTCAATAAGTACTGTTCCTCCCTAAAATATACTCACAGCGTATGGGTGCTGCTAATAAACCAAATTTGATGGTACTTATCTCAGATTGGTGGTGGGGTAACAGTTCGGTCGCCTCGTTGACCCAAACGCGTTACCCCCAATTTCCTTATTCTCTGGAACCTCCTGGCCACTCCTGACTTGTGGCACCTTGATGTATACTCCTTGCGTAAGTCATAGATTGACGAAGCGTTCATTATTTGTGATTCGACGATTTCCTTCACTCTTATTATAACCACTTTCCTGTTAATTTGTAAGTGTGCAGCTCAACTGAATTACTGCTCCGAATATTTTCTCCGTACGGTTAGCGCACCGTTGATATTGCCTGATAAATTGCAGCTCCGTTGCTGCTTGAGTTCATCCATTTCGAACATTGCTGCCCCACCGTGAGATGTGAGAGAGCCCATTTAGCTGATGGTACTGGTAGATTAGATCCAAGTATGTTACCTAGGATTGACATCGCGTAATATTGTTGCATATTTGCTTATTTAAATTGTACTTATCTCAAGTAGGTTGCGGGGTGGCTGTTCGATCGCCTGGTTGATCAGAACATGCCTCCCCTAAATGCCTTCTTCGCCGGAACCGCCTAGCCACTCCTAACTTGTGGCTTAAATTAGTGGATATGGTCCGCACGCATTCATTCGCCTCTAATTGTTGTTGGTTATTCCCGTTACGAATCGTTTCTGTGTCCTTTTAACCATCGCTGAAGCTTAACCTTAATTCGTTCCCGATCACTGACGAACCAAAGTGTTCTGAAACTTTTACACGCGATCGCTTTTTATGTCGTAGGAGAATTTATCGGCGCACAATAAACCATTGTCCAGTTCTGATATTTGTTAAAATCCACCTTTAGCCAAACCACTGAATATTCTCGTCTGTATAAACTGTGCGCACTTTCCATAGTGAGACCGTTCCGTTCCTATCAACTCACTACTCACTGGTATTGGATGAGCCTGGAGAGTGAGCTTATGCTCGAGCGTAGATTGCTCGTTTCCCTTCTGAAACGTGAGCAAATGGAGCTCTGAGTTGTGTTGAGCATACCTCTCGAGTGATGCGATGTTTTCCTGTTGCCATACCACTTGCGTTGAAGCGAAAGATTGTGCTCCTAAACAAGAGCGATGATACCACATTAAGAGCGAAGCAAATCGTATGGGTGATATTGGCCGAATAATGATTGAACAAACCGAACTTAGTGCACTGGCTGGACTAACAGCATCCAAATTCTTCTAGGCGATTAGTGATATGCTACGCCTGAGAAGGATTGCATCTCCTATTTTGGAAAGGACACAGCCCCGCTCTTTATCATTTAAAGAATATCGGCAAGGTATCATCCGACACCTGCCGCTTTTGTAACTCTGAACCTGAACGTTCAGCGCATCTGCTCTGCTATTGCGGAGCTCTTGCATTATCAAGGCACAACTTCTTAGGAAGTTTCTTTCTTACTCCATATCAGGTATAGAGCCTAAATCCCAAAACGGTCGTTAGCTTTATAAACCATGTAGTACCGAATTGGGGCACAGGATTACAACTATCCCGCTCAACTCCATCAATGGGTATGAGCGGTCCGTAAACAGTGTACAGCAATCGGGGCCAGCCACAAAAGATGATCATTAAGACTGTCGCAGTGGCCTTTTAACCCAATGCCCTTCTGGCATAAAAAATGGCTCGGCGAGGATTACAGGAAGGAGCGCACCAAAAAACGACTTCTGACCATCTACCGAAAGCACGAAAGTCCTGCTTTGACTTTTTGACTCTGCTCAGAACTGAGAAGGTTGATTTTCTTCAAATATGTAAAAATCCGCAAAACTGCCCAGGACTGCAGCTCACTGAAAGTTACTGGGCTACAAGCATAAAGCATCGCAAGAAGGATGGTAGAGAAGCTAACTTGAAAGTTTCAAGAAAATGTGGTCTGACGAAGTGTGAAAAATTTTAGTGAACGTTGTGCAAAACCTCATAAAGGGCATCGTTGGAAAAGTTAGAGCGCCTGTATCCAGGTTAGGGGCGGCTCACGATGGTGAATCGACTGTATTCCAGGTTAGAGCCGGCATATAATAGCGACTGATCCGGAGCGGGCGGTTGACTTATGAAACGCTGTGTCTGGCCAGCGATATCCAAAACAGCAGCCCTGTCCGCGAGACTAGGCATCGCAGCCCTAGTAGGGTGGTAAGCTTAAAAAACTTATGCAAGAAAAAAATCAGGAAATGAACTACAACGATTATTGGAAACTTTGTATTTGGAATGGCAAGACTCAACTTGAACATGCACGCGCGGGTATCCTGGCAAGAGAGCTACAAAAGGTGCGATCACCGAAGACGGGAGAATGCGAATTCCGCACAGTAGATCCTGTTGCGGGCACGACATACAAGTATCACATCTACTACAAATCCATGGGATTAAACGTCCTTTTTAAGACCTGGCTTTCTTTACCGACAAGCTTCGCAGCCAGCTATTAGAGTACAGGACAGTAACGGGGCTAGTGCAAAAATCCTACTGACTCCATCTAGCAGCACCGCCTAGCCGAGATTCGAACATACCACGACTGGCTTGTTAGACTAGCATCGTACCTACAGAGACCATAGATTACATCAGAGGCGCCGAGACAATCAAAATCCACTAAATTTTGAAACAAAACGGAGAGTACCATCACAAATAAAGGTAACTCTCCGCTTTCGTTCAAAATTTAGCGGTTTTTGAGTGTCTCGGGGCCTTTGTAATCTATAGTTTCTGTAATCGTACCTCGAAACCAACTAAGCAGACGCCACGTCTATTACAATGGTGACCATAAAGCAGAGCATGGAGTCGGATTCGTATTACAGGAAAAACAAATGAAGCGTGTTATTAGGTGGAGGATCATCAATGACCGTTTATGCGTGTTGAGGATTAAGGGCAAATTCTTTAACTACAGTCTGACAAATGTGTACGCACCGACGAACGACAAACCTGAAAATGTAAAAGAGGAGTTCTATGATCGTCTCGAAAGGACATATGGAGAGTGCCCGAGGCATGACGTAAAGATAGTCATCAAGGATATAAATTCATAGGTCGGACGCGAGTTCTTTCATCCCGTTACTGGCAAAGAAAGCTTCCACCCTACCACAAACGACAATGGGCTGAGACTAATCAACTTCGCTGCAGCCTGAGGAATGGATATCTGTAGCGCCAATTTGTATGTATTTGTATAGCGCCAATCTGTAGGCCTGCTCTCAGATCGTCCTCGTTCGATCCTTCTGTGGACCAAACGTCAACTCGGACCACTGTCTCTTAGTAAGCAAGATCCACGTCCGGTTTTCCAATGTATTCAAATCGAAACCAACGACGACGATACGACTGAACTGAATAGTCGGCGGTTATCAGTGGAAGGAGTTGCTGTAGAGAACTCTCAGAAGACTGATGAGTGGATCGGTGAACAACTTGGAGAGAACCTGAATGAACAGTGGAGTCACATCCACTACTCTCACTATACTACTCCTGTTGCAGCCGCTTTCAGTGGATGATTTGACGCAGGGTGCCAACGAATGATTGAGGACAAGAAACGAGCCAGAAGTCATATATTAGGCCTTATGAATAAAACAGTTTGCTTTGCTTTTCTCGTGTAAATCTTGAGGGAGAGTTTGCTCTTACTCTTTTATTCATACGGCCTATTGGCTGCAACTACGACACGCCGGAGCAGAGAGAGATACCGCAAACGAAAAGAGACTTCACCGTCGTAAGAAACGCCAGCAATTGGATGGCGTTCTTGTGGAGGCGTAGAATTACTTTGAGAGGCACGATACGAGAATCTCCTTCAAAACGGGCAACGAAATCAGGACCCGGATCGCGCAAACTCCTGTTATGATACAATGACAAGGAGGGGAACCTCATTACCGAAAGTTCGGAAGTGGGCAGGCATTGGAAACAACATTTCGATGTACTGTTGAATGGTAAATAAGACGAATCTTTCATCAGAAATAGGATAATGATCGTGGACGATGGAAAAACAGTGGATCCACCAACCTTGGACGAGCAGCAAGAGATCTGAAAAACAGCGAAGCAGCTGCAAAGGACGGCATCACCGAGATTTTTAAAAAGTCGGAAGCGAACGGCTGTATTGTGCAATCCATCAAGTTATACTACAAGTATGGACTGAGGAAGAATTATCTACGGACTGGGTGGAAGGTCTCATATGCCTTTCCCCTTTACAAAAAAATCAGAGGGGTTGTGTACAAGACACGACCGCATATATAGGTGACGCAGGACTACGTAAGTCTCTTTGTAGTGGTAGTAGCATGTATTCATGCTTGTAACTATTCGATTCTTCATGTACACATGCTATATGCAATAGATATACATGCTACATGCGTTGTATGTAACATTTATCAAAGTAGTAACATTGCATACGTTCAATTCTCAAAAGATTGTGCATTTGAAAATAATTTAACAAAATCAAGAACACAAACTATTGCTTTCCTGCTACCTTACTGAAATTAAAGATTGTTTTTATTACCCATGGTTCCCCACGTTGAAGGGATTTTACCAATTCAATCCTATTTTATCAACAGCACATCTTTTCAATACACTTCTAATGAAACGGTAAGCATGCGTATTCATGGAAAACTAGCAGTCATTGACTTTTCGTCGGAAAGCCCAATTTCGGAAGCAGCTTTTCGGCCCTAAAGCGGGATTGTGTTTATAAAAATGTATATACACCCAATTCTTTTTTTGCACGGATTTTTTTTACACGGATTTTTTTTGCACGACTTTTTTGCACGGTTTCTCGAAATAACACGGTTTTTCTAAAATTTTACCAACAACAGTTGTACACCCAATTCTTTTTTTACACGGATTCTAGTACGCCGAATTTTTTTTGCACGACTTTTTTTGCACGGTTTCTCGAAATAACACGAATTTTTTTTACACGGTTTCTCGAAATAACACGGTTTATTTTTGCACGGTATTTTTTTACACGGGACGCATCTCCCGTGTAAAAAAATAATTGGGTGTACTGCATTCTTCTTGCCAATCTGAACACAGCGAATATATTTTCATAAAGCGAATTTTTGTTTCAAACAAAAAAACTGCTTTTGAAATTGGCAGAATCGATGATGACTAATTTCACCTTCATACAGAGTCGTATTATAACCGAACACTACAGCTGTAGCACATTTTTCCAGCACAGATATCAAATTCGCCGAGGTTTAATCGTCTCGCAGTGCAGTAAAGAATTTGCGATCTGTTGGGACAAAGAACTTGTGACATTTTTTCTGGCACACTTCCCTAACACAGACATCAAATTGGACTAGGTTTAATCGCGTTCGTAAGAAATCTGTAGGCACGAGGGGTCTTTGTCACTCTTTCTGGCGTACTTCCCAAGCAAGGACATCAAAATGGTCTAGGTTTAACCGCGGTGTTAAGAAATCTTGTTGAAATGAGGAAACTTGGTCACTTGTTTTGGCTTACTTCCCAAGCACAGATATCAAATTGGTACAGGTTTAGAACATCGCAAAGAATCTTCCAACCAATCACGAAGCGAGAATTCTGGTAAAACATAGGTTCATTATTTTCAATTTTTCAATAGTTCAACATCAAGAATCCATACTTTTCTTCATTTGGGTCAATTCTTAAGCCAAGTGTCCACTATAGAGTTTTTCAGGTAGAGCTAGAGAAAAATCTCACGTAGAGTTAGGTAGAGTAGTGTATACACCCTGTAGAGCTCACTGGTAGAGCTCTACAGCAACTCTATGGGAGAGTTCTCTACTACAAAAAACTCTAAAGTGTATACACGTTCGTTTTGTGTTTGGTAGAGCTCTACATATGCTCTACGCTTTATCTAACCTGCTAGATAGAGCTGTTGAGAACTCGGTAGAGAACGATTTCCTTTTTGAAACTATTTCGCAATATGACGCCATATTTTGCTGATGCAACCGACGCAAACAAATCGCGCATGCCTATACGCGTATATGAAGTGTGTATATAAGATGAATGTCAAAAATTTCTTTATTTTTCATAGAAATGGAAATTTAATAAACCTTTGCACGGCGCTTAACCTCAACTCTGGTTTGACGTTTTTGTGTGTTTTGTTTTGATTCCCTTTGTAACCTAATTTTATTGCTAGTGGGTTTATTACTTGTAATTCGTACCACTTGTTTGCGGAAACCGGAAATGCCCGACTTTTCCGAAGCAGAAAAATGATATCAGTTCTGCACAACATATATTTTTGTTATTTTTGTAGTTTTTTGCTTCTGGGTCTTGCGAATAAGTAATTAAAACAAATCCCACAACACTGTCAAACCTGGGACGAAAAAAACGCACTGACATCTGCGTGCAATGCTTTATTGAAAATTGTATTCTTCTATGAAATAAGAAGAAAACGGCCTTTCAGTATCCGGAAAAGAAATTTTTCATTCAGAAAGGCTTTTCTTTTAATGTAATTGATTGGGGTGGTTCTAATTTTTGCAATAATTGTAAAACTAATTTTTAATAATTAACTAATTTATTTTAAATACGTTTTCCATTAGTTTTGTTATGCCTTGTAGGGTGGTTCTCATTTTTATAAAAACCGTGATACACTGAAGTCTATTTTACGCGAGTTTTTAGCACGACTACCCAACCGGCCCAACTACAAAATGTAAACAAACCGAGTGAGAGTTATTTTCTGCTGGACTAGCAAAGCGGAAAGAACTCTCACTCGGTTTGTTTACATTTTGCAGTTAAGCCTTTATGAAAAGCTGGTACCGAGATTTTCTGTTTCAAATAAGCCGATTTGATATCGCTTTGAGCAATCCAGTCGAGCAAGCGAGTCGAGGAGTCGAATCGAGCAGTCGAGTCAAGTAAATGAGTCGGGCAAATGAGCCGCGCAGTCGAGTCGACCAGTTGAATCAAGCTGTTCAGTCAAGTAGTCCAGTCGAGCAGTTGAGTCGAGCAGTTAAATCAAGTAGTCTAGTCGAGCAGTCGGGTCGAGCAGTTGAGTCGAGTAACCGATTCGAATAGTAGAATCGAGCAGTTGAATCGAGGTTCAGTAGAACAGTTGAGTCGAGTAGTCCAGCAGAGCAGTTGAGTCGAGTAGTCCAGTCGAGTAGTTGAATCGAGCAGTTGAATCAAGCTGTCCAATCGAGCAGTCAAACCGAACAGTCCAACCAAGCAGTTTAATCGACCAGTTCAGTCCAGCAGTGGAATCAATCTGTCCAGTCGTGCAGTTAACCCGAACATCAAGCAGTTGATTCGAGTAGTCCTGTCGAGAAGTTTAATCGAGTAGCCTAGTTGAGAAGTTAAATCGAGCAGTATTATTGGACAATCCAGTCAAGCAGTTCAATCGCCAGTTCAGTCGAGCAGTCAAATCGATCAGTCCAATCGAGCAGTCGAATTCAACAGTCCAGTTGAACAGATCAGTTAAGCAGTCCTGTCGAGCAATCAAATCGAGCAGTCTAGTCGACCAATCCAGCACAGCAGCTTAGTCGACCAGTTGAGCAATCGAGTAGTCCAGCAGTCGACCAGTTAGCAGGTCTAATCTCAAGATTTTTAGTTTTGACCTTGGAATGAGGTCATACATATATTAATATTTTTTTGAAACGATGGTTCTACAATTGATGAAGGGACGGTAGGGGAAAGAAATGAAATACCCCCCCCCCCCCCTCTTCCTTTCCGCTCTTCCCCCTCCTTCACCAAAAATTTTCATTTCTTTCCCCTACCGTCCCTTCATCAATTGTAGAACCATCGTTTCAAAAAAATAGTAAGCAGGTGACTGAGAATAGAGCCCATGCAGCGAAAGCATGACGTCCTGCCATGTTTTGCGATCATTGTGTAAATTACAACCACCCTACCTGTCAATTATTACCAAAAGTTGACCTATCATAATGCAAAATTACTTTCCTGGATAATAAAAAGCTACCTCATATGATTTCACTTAAAAATAAAATATTTCCCTGAATTTCCATTTGGCCTGTGATAGCACATTCATTTCATTCATTTCTGACATTTATCTTACGCACACTTTGTTGTATATGCGTAGGTACACAATTTGTTCGCAGCAGTTGCATCAGAAAAATATGGCGTCATGTTGCGAAATCGTTTCAAAAGCGAAATTGTTCTCTACAGCTCTATCTAGCAGGTTAGATAGAGCGTAGAGCTCTACCAAACGCTGTGTTGACATAGTGTTTGGTTGAGCTCTACGCTCTACTGTTTCTCCAGTGGACACACCCCGTAGAGTGCGTAGTAGAGCTCTACGTAAAATTTCTCTACGGCTTCTCTAGCTAGAGCGGTAAAGTGGTAGAGATGCCTTATAGTGTACACACAGCTGGTAGAGTCTCTACGCTCTACGCTTTTTACTCTACCAAAATAACTCTATAGTGGACACTTGGCTTTAGAAGATTTTCCGATCGATTGGTGTAAGAATATTGAAAATCGATCGGAAAACCGCTGAGCTATTAGCGCTCAAAACCTTTCATTTTTCGTGACGCTCGCATTTTTCGATTTTTTGGAATGACACCCTATCTCAAAACTTGCCGTAAGACGTAGTCCTACGTCAAAAAGCCATCGAATCAAATGCAGCAATTACTGAGCCGTTCTTCCCCTCAATTCTGCAAACAAAACTCTCCAGCATCCTGTTTCTCAGACGGAGGCTGTTGCAGGAAACTTTTGTTAGCAAATACCAGTGCGATTTTCGAGAGGGGCGCTTCACGACGGATCAAATGTTCACCTTGCGATAAATCCTTGATAAATTCCGGGAATTCATCTTACAAAATCACCATTTGTTTATACACTTCAAGGCGGCGTACGATTCAGTGAAACGAAATGTGCTGTGGTAGATTATACTTGAACATGGTTTTCCAACAAAACTAATTAGACTGATATGTCCTACTCTTGTTGGTTCAAAATCAAGCGTCAGGATAGCGAGTGAGACATCGGACTCGTTTGTGACGTTAGATGGTGTGAAGTAAGGTGACGGACTATCGATTTTGCTGTTCAACATTGCATTAGAAAATGCTATTCGACGGGCAGGCGTGCAGAGAAGCGGTACCATCATCACGAAACCTCATATCCTCCAAGGGTTCGTGTACACGCATCGCAAGGAGGAAACTGCGTGAATGGAGCATATCATAAATCCTACCAAAACAAAGTATACAGCGGCTGGTAGAAAGCGTAGTAGTCCTTAGGTTTTGAAACTGCAGTGGTGAAGGATGGAGATATTTTTGAAGTGGTCGACGAATTCTTTTACCGTGGTACGTTAGTGACATGTAACAACGATATGAGCCCTGAAGTAAAAAGACGGATTGCGGCTGCCAACAGGGCCTTCTATCGATTTCGTAGCCAGCTTAGATCCCATAGCCTGCAACTCCGTACAAAACTCGCACTCTATAAGATGCTAATTCTCCCGATGGTACTCTACGGCCACGAAACGTGGACGTTGAAAGAGAGCGACCGACGAGCTCTTGGCGTTTGACCCTGCGATCAATTCTTGGCGGCATATTAGACGCAGGCGCAGGCGCATGAATCATACAATATACCGACTATACAAAGATGCGGATATTGTGTAGCGACTAAAACATGGCACGCAACAATAGGATGGCCCCGTAGCATGGATGCCAGATGAGAGACCCGCAAAAATAATATTTGGCAGAGAACCCGACAGAGGATAATGACTTCGAAGCAGACCCCGTACCCGTTGGATGAGCGCTATTGACGTGGATGCCTGAGCAGCGGATGTTAGGGGCGACGGGAGAGCAGCTCCCAAGACCGAGAAACGTAGAGACGGCTCCTGAACTCGGAATTTCTTGATGAAGTATTACTCTGTGTCAGATCATTAGATCAAAGATTAATGCAAACTGCATTCCTGGCATGTGTATGTTTATAAGTATGTGTGGGTATTATTGCCTCTCGCTTAGCTCACAACAACAGTGAGCAATTGCAATACGGATACCACGTATGAGGTTCAGAGTTTCTTATTGCTGAGTGAATTAGGTAAAATGCTGTCCCAGAAGGCACATAATTATTATTGGCATACAAGCTCTAAGTACTGTTTCAGGCCAAATCTGAATATGATCTAACAATTCGCCTTTTAATTGACTTTCAGGACACCAAATTGGACTAGATTCAATATTTAAAGATAAAATCGGTTGAAGAAGAAGGATGGTTTTGCACTCTGGCGTACTTCCCAAGCACAGATATTAAATATTAAATTGGTATAGGTTTAAACGTCGTAAAGAATCTTCGACCAGCCGGGACAGGGGGGTTTAGTTACTTTTTTTTGTAAAAGGACGCCACACTAAACAGTTGGTGCGTTTAACTATCGTTCCTACCTGTGAAATTTGACCTTGAAACTTTACGTATATTTCATTATTAGGCGTATAAAAGATTAAATTTGATGCTTTAAAAATGCTGGATATTTCATCTGTCCAACGACATATTCACAGTTATGTATCGTTCAGTAGTATAGTAGCTATAGACTATAGCATTTGAAATCTTTCATTCAAATGTTACACTTCTATTTTCGTTTTCACATAGTGCTACTCGGTATAGTATATAATGACGTAGTCCCACGTCAAAATTGAAACATTATTAGCGAAAGGTAGGTGACAATAAATATGCATGAATGTTTCAAAGCATTATTTCGAGAAGTAATTATACATTATACCAATCCATGCTTCAGTTTTTTTATTGGTACGGAAACTTGCAATGTTGTTTTCAAACCAGGCATAAAAAACAATAAGTAATCAAGCATTCAGACCGAATCAATCTTTTTCAAAACAAAAAACGAAATTAAATCTTAAGTCCACCCATCCAAACTGAATTACCTATCGAAACAATAATGCTTCAGCTCAGGTGAACGCATTTACTATTTCCATTTAGTCCGATTGTATCAGCTGACAGTGACTGCATTAACGAACAACAACCTTAAACATAAAAATAAACGACTCCCACCAGAAACAACTGCGCCGGTTGCTAGTCTCTTTCGTTTTACCTTCATGTAACATGTGTATGAAAAATTCACTTTCGCTTTCAAGTTCAACATTACAGCACTTTCCTGGTACAACTCGGATGATAGCCGCCGCTAGTTGGGCAGCGACAAACGGAACCGGCGCGGGGGCGGGAAATGGCTACGGCCTGCAACATGCAACATTTTGTACCACAACCTCCCCCCAGTGCAGTTATTACTGCCCAACTGCCGTGCTGGTCAGGTAACTGGTAGGAAGTTAGCTGGAGCAAAAGAAAACGAAGAAGATGGTAAAGTGCACGACTTGTGTCAGCCGCGTTGCATTCATGCAACATAGATAGGCGTACTTGCAATTGGGCTCAAAGTAAGCCTCATGCACACCATTCACCGCTTTGAAACCGATGCGAAGTCACGTGAGTTAGGCGATACCGCTGTTTCTTCGGATGGGAGTAATGCGGTATAAAATGTACCAAGACCAGATATTTAGAATAACCCCCTAATGAATTGGAGCTCATTGTTAATGCATTTCGCACTGTTTTGCCCAGAGGTGAAGCCGAAGCCGGGAGGTTAGGGAAGTTGAACTTGCCTATCGTTCGTTCACTTCACATGCGAAAAAGTGCAGTAGCCTCCGATAATCTCCAATGGCTTGCCGTTTTTACGTTCATTCGAATAACGAAGTTTTTGGTACCAAAATGCAAGGCCTGCACCATGGTTATCTGCATTCACATCGGATAAGCCAAAATGTTTCCGTGGAACTGACCACTTCCTTCAGTGAACGGTCTTATCGTTCGGAAAACACAGGAGTCCGCACTGGAGGTTTTTAGGCCTGAATAGAAAACCTACGTTCGGGGAGTCAAGTTCCATGCTTCGCCGGGGTAAACCTGTCTTTCCGGTGGGTAAAAGTAACCTTTGGTGCAGATGATGATGTAACAAGTGCGCAGCACGGCCGCGATGGGAAAGCTTGTTTGCGGTCTGCACAAAATGATGGGAAACGTTTCCCGCAGCCTGCCTGCGATTCGTTATTTTGCCGGTGGTGAACCTTTCCTGGGTGTGTTGTTTTTATTTCGTTGACTTTTTGTTACGAGGTGTGAAAATGTGCTGATCAAGTGCTATTTAAATTTTGAATGGCCAGCCTGGCGTGTATTGGGAATTATGCAAAATAGTGTATATACGCTGCACAAGGGTGATTGTAACACCACAAAAAATCGATGATAAAATAAATTGTACCATTTTGGTAAGTACTAAAATATCCAGAAAGTGCACTGGACTCAGGTGACTGGAGTATATCGATTACCAATAATTACCGGCAATACACATCAGCTAGTTACAGTTTTATATTGATGAGCAAGATCTTAGTAAACAATTTGGTTTGTATATCTCGGTTGCAACTAAGAAATACAAAATCATATCATCAACTCGACTGGAGAAAGTTATACTTCACACCACATAAGAACATATAAGTATTAAAGTGGAGACAATACACATGCCAAAATTTTGACAAGCATTTGTAATTCTATCTAATTCTATCTAATCTAATCTATATTCTATATAACAGTTTTTGTAGCACGCAACTCCTCAATAAGATATAACTAAATGTTACAATCATCTATATAGCTTTATAATTCACAGTCATAGGTTGTATATGAGGACACACATGACTGCAAAACAACTTATTGTTCACTTTGTTTTAACATACTCTAATCATTAAGCAATTCCAATGTAAAATTGACATGCATACGGCTTAATGTGAACTTTCTATTACGATCTTGTGCTATCTGGGATGCAAAAACGGGTGAGTGGGAGTTCACTTGGCAGTACTAGCAGGTTACAAGAACAGCAAGGATGGGGTTATCTTGCCGATCTATATGACAGACGACAAGCAAGATTATCGAAACTATCATGCGAGCACCGTTCTCAATGTCGTATACAAAATAATTTAACAAATCATCTTCCACCGACTCTCAGCAATCGCGAAATAATTTCTGGGAAGCTATCTGGGCAGTTACGTTGAAAGATAGTTAGTAATGGGTCAAAACTTTATGCTGCAGCAGCTCCTCCACAACAGCGCAATCTTCAAGCACTATCTATTTATCAACTACAAAGCTGCATATGATACTATCTATCGCAAAAAGCTATGGAATATTACGAGAACGGCTTTCTTAAGAAACTGATCAGACTGATCAAGGTTACGACGGACTTACACGGTGCTGTATGTGGATTTCGAGTTCATTCAAATACCACAGGTGATTTACGAGAGTAGATCCGATGATAAGAAGGTAGCGTTCTTTCCTCAACTGAAGGCGACGTACGACAGCTATTTGCCACGGAACATCAAGACTGTCATCGTGGATGTAAACGTCCAGGTCGGTAGGGAAGCAATGTATAGACCGGTGATCGAGCTCCGTAGCTTGCACGCCGACATAAACGAAAAGGGCCTGTGATGCATAAACTTTGCAGCTTTCCGAGGCCTGGTGATTATAAAAACTCCCTTTCCCCGAAAACTACCGATGGTAATACCTTAAGCAATGCTCCTCGGATAAACATTCAGCAATTAAACAAAGACACGAGCTGTCGAGAACGATACGCGCCTGCTGGATGAGACATTCCTTTATAGAGCTAGGTGCCTGGGCCCTCGAAGACAGATGGTATAGGATACGCTCGGCTGTCAGTGAGGCCGCAATTGCGTTGCTAGGTGAAGAAATCCAGAAAAAAATGGTTCGACGGGGAATGCCAGCATGCGTTGAACAGGAAAATAAGAATTCCGCAACAACCGACTTGACAATATCGATTCTGATACGTCCGAAACAGATCCACCAGACGTTAGGTTTCCTCCAGGATTGCCGGTGTTCGTAACAGAGTGGTCTCCGTGCAACAACACTAGGTGAGCCATCCACCATTAAACACTCTATTTAGTTGCGCAACATCTACCACTGCCAATATCGGTGAATTTAGTGACCAGCAGAAAAAGACCACGAATACAATGAATCTCTTAACTCAAGGGTTAACTCCGAAAGCTGATTCAAGATCTTAGAAATAGGGATTTTCAACAAACGCACCCCACTCAAAACCATTCTGGTTCATAACTAAAATGTACAAAAGTCGACCAAACCCCATCCCCAAGGCCAAGACTCAGGTGATGGAAATCTATCTGTCTCACAAGATGGAGCAAACATCGTCAACACATCGTGTACTCTGTTGCTAACGGAGTCACCAGGTTCAATCTTCAATCTAGAAATTCAATCTCCGAAATGAATCCTTGTGTTTCATAAAAATTCAACATGAATAAAAATCATGATTCTTGCGGTACAACACAACACTTGAGGTCAAGCTTCACTAAACTAAAGTGGCTGGCATGACGTCATATTTTCGTTGCAGGCATAAAACTTGCTTCAAATAGTATTGGAACCAACACAATTGCGTGTATTTCAGTTATTTATTATTGAATTCAAGATCTTTTCTTACAAATGAGCATTTTCTTCATACTTTTAAGAAAATATACGGATAAAATTATTCGTCACGGCTTAGAACGAATTCTAGAACTTTTCCTGTAATATGGCTCATTAGGCGGCGGACACTTTCTTCGTCCATCGTTTTGGCAATCTTATTCCACCATCTCTTCTTCTGATTGATGTCTTTAACAACTTTTCCCTTTGCCTTGAGTCTCCTCTTCATGATTGCCCAGTATTTCTCAATAGGGCGGAACTGGGGACAATTGGCTGGGTTAAGGTTCGTTTTCGTTTTAAGTTTTCGTTCGACATCGGAACGAAAATTGGAGTCCGGGTTCCGGTCCGGTTAAAAGTCGGCACGAACTATGTTATTCCTACCATAAAGACTAATAATCCGGTCCGATTTGGCTCTGTTCATACGGAAAGAAATCTGATTCCGATACCATGAATAAAATCATGAAATCATGAAGTTTGAATTGCTGTCAAATCATGACTGAACTACGGTATGAGGCAGCTCAGAATCATGAATAATAGTTCATGATCTTGCGTTGTGTTGTACTGCAAGAAATTCATGATATCATGATTATTATTCAGGGTGTATTTTCATAAAACATAAGTTAGAAACCTGAAATCATGAGTCATTTTGCTCATTTTGGAGATTAGATTTCTATCCGTGCAGGTTTCGGAACTGGAACAAAGCCAAATCGGACCGGAATAAAGTCGGAATAACAAAGTTCGTGCCGATTTTGAACCGGACCGGACCGGACTGTACCCCGGACTTCAATTTTCGTTCCGATGTCGAACACTAGTTAAGATCTTTCCGCACAAACTGGACCCCTTTCTCTGCATATTGCTTTGCTGTACTGACCGAAGGACTTTGCTGTACTGACAGCTTGCCAAATCTGGCCAAAACATCACGAGATGGTGGTGGGATCGAATGAACGGCAAAATTCGATTTAGGAGACACTCCTTTTGGTACAGTTCCGACGTCATTGTCTTATTTCTAACGAAAACTTTCGTTTTCCAGCCACAGCTGCAAATGCCCTGCCATAATTGTAAATTTTCGTGCAAATTTGTCGGCAGGAACAAATTTAAATTTGCTTGGAACATCCCCCTGAGCCGTTGACCGTTGCCAAGTAAAATTTTTGACCTGGCATATGCCCGAAGTCAACCTTGACATAGGTTTCATCGTCCATCAGAAGACACCTGTAGAACTTGGTTAGCACCCGGTAGTATAGCTTTCGAGCGCGGATTTTGGCCACACTATTCTGTTCTATGGTTCGGTTTGGCTGTTTGCTAGCTCGATACGACTTGATTACTTCCCGGAGTCGAATTCTCCTCACGGTACTGTGAGAATCACCGAATTTTCTGGTCAAATCACGGTCCGACAGATTGGGATTCCTCTTGATGGTCTTCAAAATCTTACCACGCAGCTTCCGGTCAACAGTTCCACTCCGATGATTAGCTTGAGGCTTCCAAATCGCCGTCAATGTATCCTTATACCGTTTGATAACGCGTCATACGGCATTTCTGAGCAATTTCAGCTGTTTAGCTAGCCTAGATGCAAATGGATTTTCCAGATAACTGTTCACAATTTTTCCCTACTTTCGGCTTCTATGTTGTTTGTTTACAAAATACAGTCGTTTTGCGGAGTGTCAAAAATACATAGGTGAAGCTAACAAAATTTCCGACTCGTGGGCGCCAAAAACTTCCAAATCCGTCCACCAAGTGCGCCACAATATGAGCAAAAGTTTGTTCCAATTCTAAATGAAGCAAGCTTTAAAAAGGGCGGCAAACGCAAAACGATGTTTCAAAACGAAACTAACTGATCATTTTCACAATTCCGCGTATTTCGCATCAATTGTCTGGCATTGGCTGTGTGATGGCTGTGATGCTGAAACCAAACCAAAATAAACAAAATTGGAGAATTTAACACATTCGATTAGGTTATTAGCTTGAAGCTGTCAGCTTGGGCCCGTTCTATGTAGGCGACATTTTTCTTTGCATGTGTTAGAATAAGAAGTGTCATTCCCGTGAAGCACTTGAATGGGTAACAGATCAAAAGATTCTTCTATTTCCAAGTGCTACGTTTGCTTCCTACCGCAGAACCCTTTCATCCGAATCAGCTCAGAATAACCCCTTAAAATCAGTTCAATTTTCAACTTTGAGATCTAAATTTGAATTTGAATCGATGATTGGACAGCTCAGCACACACTTCCAAGGGAACGAAAAAAGGTCTAAGACTTGTCGACTTTGCGGTCTCCAAGAGCATGACCTTACGTAGTGCTTTTTTCTAGAATAGCCTCCACCATCCGTACACTTGGAGATCACCCAACCAGACGGAATCGCAAATCACCCACGTTATGATAAATGGTCGGAAATTTTGAGACATTATCGACGTCAGAACCTATCGGAGCGCTGACGTTTATTCAGACCACTATCTAGTGATGGTAAAGATACTTCAAAAACTATCTATTGTGAGCAACATGTGCTACCGACACCCGCCACAGTATAATTTAACGTGACTACAGCAACCAGATGTCGCTGGACGTACGCGTTACCTCTCGAAGCCGCGCTAGCAAAAGAGGCTGAGCTGGATGAAGCCGCTTTTGAGGACTGTTGCTTACTTACTTTAGCAGCCGAGAGCCGTATCAAGAATTCATCTCCATTGTAGTCGCTCCAGGGCTACTCGTCGCTAACTCGTTGCGCTTCTCGACACACGCAAGTCGGCTTCAACCTTGTCGAGTCATCTAGCACGTTCGGCCCCTCTATTCCTGGTGCCAGTGGGGTTCTTAAAGAGAACGGATTTCACTGCACAGTCGTCCGGCATCCTTGCTACGTGACCGGATGCGACGTGGAGGAATGTTGGAATGCCGTGAAAATAGTCATTAACATCGTAGCGGAAAACATTTTAAACCGTGTGGCACCGAATGGACATTACGAATGATTTGACGAGGAGTGCCAGCAGATGTTGGATGAGAAGAACGTAAATCGGGGACAAATACTGTTGAGAGCCACCTGTCAGAATGTGGAGGGATACAAACAGAGCGATTCCAGAAGAAGCGCCACCTGGAGGAGAAGGAATGCGAAGAACTCGAGCAACTGTACGCTGTACCGCTTTCTCGACACACGGAAGTTCTATCAGAGACTCAAAGAATCTCGCAAAGGCTTTGTGCCGATCGTGCGGTGATCGAAAGGTGGAAGCAGTATGGCTACGATGGATGGGATCCAATGCTGTGTGAGAATCGCGGGTGGATTGTCGGACTCATTCGAATCTCGCAGGGGACTTCGACAAGGAGATGGTCGGCTATTCAACATTGCGCTTGAAGCTGCTACGTTGACGGCCGGGACCGAGGGCGACAGGACTCGCCTAGTTCTACCTACTACGGACTCCACAAACACTTGCGTTCGAACATTCTCAGCCTCCGTATAAAGTGCATATCATACAAAACGCAGATTAGACCGGTTGTCCTCTACGGGCACGAAACGTGGACACTACTAGAAGAAGACCTGCGACCACTCGGCGTTTTCGAAAGGCGGGAGGCGGAAAATGAACCACGAACTCGCGCGTCTCTACGACGAACCCAATATTCAGAAAGTGGCTAAAACTGGACGGATTCGTTGAGCTGGACATGTTGTTAGAATGCGGGAAAACTATCCTGCAAAAATAGTTTTCGCACCGAATCCGGAAGAAAGACAAAGAGGGACATAGCTAACGAAGTGGAAGGCTAGGTGAAGTGAGATCTGATGAGCACTAGGCGCTCGCAGAACTGGATATCAGCTGCCATGAACCGAATTAGATGGAGGAATTACGTTACGTAAGTAAGTAAAGTTCACAGTACAGCTACAAGGCAGGAAAAACTTTTTAAAACTTTTAAATATTCAAACTTGTGTACCAACTACTACCCTCCATGACCGTAATATGCATACCGCCATCCGGGGTGAGATTGTGCCACGGGGGTGAGATTGGGCCAAAAACCAAAAATGTTTATTTGTGAAAATTTATTATATCTATAGAAACTGGTAACCTAAATTCAAACTGATGATGAACATAACATATTTATTCATAACTTAGAGTGGAACACAGATAATATTAGCAAACTATTTAGCCCAAACAAGGCTTCAAAGTTCGCGATCAATAATACTCGGAAATAACGCTTGTGAAAAATGTCCCCCATAAACCAACCCAAACAAGAAATCGCATCAACTTGCTATTTTGAAGGTATATAAACTAATCATTTACAATGTATTGAAAGGTTATTATGCGTTGGATAAGTTTTGATTACGAAAATAATATTTTTCGAAACTTTGTACTTTTCGAGCTCCATGGGGGTGAGATTGTGCCAAGCCATAATGATCGATCCTATTTGTGGATTTCACATACACAACAAAAATACGTCAGTATACACCAGTACACTCACATTCCTTACTATTGAGCACAATATTTTGACAGATTAGATTGCATCATCCATTTTAGAACAAACAGCATCATATGTCTGCTGAATAATTTAAACTAATTTTTACTTTTTCTCTGGAAATTTCAGATACTTTGAATAAACACTCTAATATAAGAAGAATATATTATACCGTGTATAAACTGCAAGTTTTAAGGAGGGGGAGGGGCGTGGGATGTTCTGCGGCTGCGGGTTCTCGAACGAAGTAATGGTTACTGTTGTAAAATGATCAAATAGGTATGCCCCCTTGGGATACACCCCTTCATATATCTCCCCTTTGTTACCCCTCGAAACGCTACTGGCTATATAAAGGCTGTCCATTGAGTACGAACTCATTTTTAGTTATTTCAGACCTCCCCGGGTTATTTTCGTTCATACTTTTTGTATGATGCGTTGTTTTTGGCCGATCCCTAGTCCACTTAGTTCATGGACAGCCCCACATGAACTACTTTATACTGATATTTATGTGTATTGTTTATAAACATGCTAATGTTCACTGTTTAGATTTTTAGCCTAACTTTATCGTTTTGGCACAATGTCACCCCCTAGAAGGGGTGAGATTGTACCAAAGTTCATTCACTGCCAGTAAAATAAGGTTTCATTGTAACTAAACTATCTCTACGGTAGTTGTTAATTGAACAATTTAGTATAATTTGACAGGTTTGAAATCAACTTAGTTCCTAAATTGCGTGTATACTGAGCTAAAGAACAAAAACATATGCTTTTTTGGCACAATCTCGCCCCGGATGACGGTACTCCTAAAAACAGAACAAAAGACTAAATGATTTTGCTCCTTGACAAAGACATCAACAAAGTGTCGAAACGTCGGGAAAACATCAAACTTCATTCTTGATCAATTTCTCTGAAGACTGCCCTGCCAGTTATAAGTAAAGTAAGTTTCTTAGCAAGACCACACCATAGCGGTCGAGTGTTACTTCGAATGTTGAGTAAAAAACTATACAAATGTAGAAACCTTATGTATATATCCCTGCAAATATAAATTACTCTGCAACATGCACTACAGAGGGTTTTAGTGTGCAAGCAACATGTATAGGATGATGGCTTTTAAAGGGACTTTCTTTATATATATTTATCATGTCAGATCATCAGTGCTATGGAACATATAGCGAGAAGTATTAAATGTGTCAAGTGATACCGTATGGCATTGTTGGGCTGAATCGGGTTAATAATAAGGCTGTCATCTCTGCTATTTTTCCAAATAAACGTAAAGCGTCATTATTGGGGGTATTTTTCATGATTTCTCCGAAGATCTGAACTGATATTTGTTTAATTATATTACCCAGGTAACCAATAAGCGTTAATATAAGCAGTAAATCAACCGATTATTAGCTCCTCCGACGTTTTATACTGCACGTTGCTGTATAGCAGCCTTTTGACTGCATAGCTGTTGTAAATTGGCACTCACAATTCTATTTAATTTCTTCTTGTTGGTAACCAGCTGCAAATGAGTATTGTCAGCACTATTAGAGAGTTAGCAATAAAGTAGCCGCATATTTTTCCAAAATAGTTTTTAAGTGGCATCTAAGATGACTTAAATACTTATTGGCATGCATTTAAAATGCATTGGCAATGCTTATTGGTTATCTGGGTGGTATGAAAATTAGCATTCACTCAGATGCATGTATGGACCACTTTGACCAATAGAGCGGGCCACCATCAGTGTCTCATAAATATTGGCAAGGGGTCTTCGATATTCATGGTATACTACGCTGCAAGGCGAGGCACATGAAGTGTCTATGTAGGCTATGTAGAACGCTGGATAGAAATATTTAGGATATAGGAGGGTATTTTCAGCATTCATTCCTTTTCTTTCGCTAAATAAATACCTTGTCGATATTATTGTCATAAATATTTTATAACTATTTTCTCAAAAATGTAAGTAATTTGTTGTTTTTATTAAATGAACATCAACACGACCTGTTTCTCCCCTATAACTTAATTAAGCTGAAGAACTAGAAGCAATCGCTCAATTGGCTGAAAATATGTCTTCTGCCCTGCATGCTGTATATTTTCAAAGCAGGACGGTTCGAAGCAAAGACGCAAACCATCCGTATCAGCATCTTTGGCTCGAGCAGCACCATCCGTACACAAATTGTCTATTTGCAGGCATGTTGTTTACCACTCAATGTGTAAACTAGGTAAGGGGAAATGAGTTGTCATTAACTTTTCCTATTTCAGAAGCAGGTTTCTGAAATTCAAAAATTTAATGCCCACTCATTTCCCCTTACAGCAGCGGTTCCCAAATGGGGGTTAATAAAAACTTTAGTTCCGTCAGGGGGTACGCGAACCGAAAAAAGGTTGGGAACCGCTGCCTTACAGGATGAACTTTTGCTTGTTACAATTTGAAAAAAAAAAAACGCATATCTCAAAAACGACACAAAACATAAAACTGCTGTTTGACAAACTTTGAAGAATCATCCATAAGTTATGAAGAATCATGACCGTGAATTTAACGAACCAGCTCTCAATCATTGCGTGTGGATCAAAGAAACGCGAAAAAGAGCGCCAATGCATATTGCATGTGCCAATCGGTGTGCGCATGCATTTTTTCCGCCGCGGTCTTTTTTCTATGTACGCATAGCTGCACCGCATTTCTCCTGCCTATCTCTTCCGCGCTTTTATTTCTGCAACCATAATTAGTACAACGACTTCAAGGTTAGACCTTTTTTGGTACACAATCCGGAACCGGCACTAACGAAGCTAATACCGAAGCTGGCTGTTCGCCTCCCTCTGGCGAATGCAACTTTTTCGAAACAGGCTTATTAGGTGTTGGAGCATGCGGCAGGAAAAAGGCTGCAACTGGATGTTTCGGAGCAGAAAAACAAAACGCCAGACCCAATCCGCATGCTTGCAGTTCAATGACTGCGACTTATTTGTATAATTGGTTACGATTTGTTTGCTAGCAGCCCCACGTCCCGTGCGCACTTTAATGTTGGAGCACCAACTCCGAGCGACGTACTGAACTGAGTGACTGATGCGGACCAGTCGGCGGCGGTGGTGGCCCTGTGTAGAGTAAGTACACCGACAACTAATTAGGAAGTTTGCTTATGCCCTAGCGAGCCTCCCCAACGCCTGTAATTATGCAGCTAAACATTTATTGATGGCTCTTACAACTGCTGCCGGGTACGATTGAGTGGTTCGCGGCTATTTTACTATTGCAATGTAGTATATTTGCTTACTTTATACATCTCTTCTTACAGCTAAATGCTAACACATGTTTGCTGTTTGGTATTTTCATTTCCTGCTAGATAACTGTTAAAATACGGATATGTGGAATAACCACTAATCGGCGAATCGAACAAATTATTGAAAGATTTCGCAACCTTATTGACATGCACAGCAGATATATTGTTTGACGATGTGTTGTACATTCTTGGATCTGATTTTTTTACAAGTGGACTAATAAATTGTATAGTTGATAGAGACACCGAAAGCCCCTAAAATATACAGAATGATTTTTTGTTTTCTATAATTTTGTTACTATAAATTGCTTTTGCGATGAAGACTTTTCTAATCAGTAAACGACAATAATAATACACCTTACACTACAATCTAACGGTACAATGTCCACATTTGCGACAAATTTTAACATTTTCATAAATTACTTCATCATCACATCGTGTTCCGATCCGGCACTTCCGCTCCGGTTCTCGCTCTTTCCGGTCGTTCAAAGCATCCATCTGGGGGCAAACCTGTTCAAATTTTTCCACAAAGTTCTCCTCAAACTGTAACGTTTTCCGAAGAATATCCTTTACATTCAGCTGTGGATCGTGATTGTGATAGACGGGGTCGAAATTTATGCACTGCCCGTGCTCGTCCGAGATGCAACACTGAAATTTTGGGGCAATCAAATTCAGCTTCTTCCAATCGTGTTCAACTACCCTGCCGTCGAGCAGAATGGCTTCGTCGGTTATAATCTCGTTGATTGTGGAGATTTGCCGCCGAAACGGTCGCCTTGCGATGTCGTTTTGCGATAGAACTCGCTTGACCCCGCCCGCTGGCTTCGGACACATGATGTCGAAACTTTTGTTATAGAACGCACACCGAATCATGGGCTCTGATTGACGTTTTTCCGGATATGCGTTCGGTACGGTCAACGAAAACAGATGGCTGCTGTCCGAACAGCGGCGCTTCGATAAAGAACTCGCGCGGTAGCTGTGCAGAGAGCGGTTTTCGTCGATCGAATCCAGGTTAGATTCGTACGATGCCTTGGCGGACGAAGCGTTGGAGGATGCGAGCGACGGTAGAGTGAAGGCTTGGTCAAGAGAATCCGTCGAAAAGTACGGTTCGGAACGTCTGGCGGTCGGTTTCGATAGTAGGTTTTGTAAACTGTTGGCGGCATTAGTTTGGACTTGAATCATGCCGACATCCACACTTTGCGAGCGGAACTGTCGGCGTGGAGTTGGTGGAGGGGTCCGGTAGGGCAATGGAATTGGCAGCAGAAACGAGGGGCTGCCCAGCGTCTCCAGGGATTCTGAAAAGATTATGAATAATTGAGTGTTGTTCGAGTAATTTATTACAATTGCGACGATATTATCGTACAATGTATTTGAGTTGGCACTATCTGTGAAACGATCAACCTCGTGTTTTGTCTTGGCCTTTTAATGAGGCCTGGAATATAATTAATGTTTTAAGCGGTAGTTTTTTACAATTGACGAAAGGGCAGTAAAAGAAAGTAATGAAACAAAGGCGTTGATAGTGCCCAAAAAGAACAGGACAAGGAGTAAAGGAGAAATAACGGAAAATAAGATAAGGGAGGGTCATTACAGCAACGCTCAAGAAGTTATGCACCGCATCATCTTTTACCCAAACTGGGGGATCCGCGGATCGAACCATGCTGTAATCGGAGCAAATTATAACTAAATTTGAACCTACTTCTCCTCCCAGGCTCTTGTGGATCACAGATATTGGTTAACCTTTGAACCACAGCGGGCTGGATAAAAAAACACTCCACCAACACTGGCGGGTTTAACTATTTTTAGACACAAATTGTACCTCTTCCTCTGTCTAGTATAGTCAAATCACCGATCGAGAAGTTTATTTTAACTCGTTTACTAACCGGGACGATAAAACTGTACAGGGGCTTTCAAATGTTTTACAATGTTATTTAGTACATACATTAAAATACAATACATTTCTCTGAATCGCCACTACTGTTTATCGCCAAAAAAGGCGGAAAAAGGCAGATTCCAATACGATTTGCATAGCTTGTTTGAAATTGCTCCATGGAATGGTGGTTGTGTTTTGTAGCTCGTTCCATCTTTCTTACACACATTCGTACACTTTCTCTACCGGTATATTTGTGAATAGCGATATAACATCCAGCGAATACATCACACAATCTTCGGGTATTTCCATTTTGGTTATTTCTTCCGCAAATGTAAAACTATTCTCGACGTGGTGTTCTGTTTTACCTGTCATGTTGCGTAGTATTTTTGCTAGAAATTGTGCCATCTTGTATGTGGCCATTTAAAACAGTCATTAATTCAATTGAAATGTATGTAACTTTTTGATACAGTATTTTTTAACATTTTTTATGAAATCAAAACTATTTTTTGGTTAATTTCAGGATAATTATTCAACAAACATCGGATGATAATTTTTGCTATGTTGAAACTCTCTATGTTTAATATGAAGAAGTTTTAGGTGGAGCAGATGCCATTAGTAAATATTTATTAAGAGTTATTTGCATACAATTTGCACTTGTTTTTAAGATACTACCGAACTTATAACGTATGCTACTATGAAAGAATTTAAAACAGTTTACAAAAGAAACTGTGAAGTCGGCTGTTGAAAACCTGCTTTCTGAAGAATTTCGTACGGCTGGTTGCGATAACTGAAATGTCTTGTAAGCCATCCAAAGATACTGCCGTTCCTGTTTCGTGTAAAGTAATTGAGTACTCAGCAAATCACGAACTAATCAATGAATAACTGAACGCAAACTGAAACAAGGGAATACAAAATTGGCGAACCGTAAGTAATTGTATTATTTTACTATTGTTATCTTTTAGATCACAGTTAACTTTATTTTTACTTTTTTCTTTTAGGTTACATGGCACTGCCGTGGAGACAACGCTTTTTATACCTTGGTAGACTGCCTTTTCAAACAAAATTTATGGGATCTTTTGACTTTGACGGGTATGAACCGAGATCAAAGTGGCCACAAGGATTTCGTGAATTTGGTAATGTCTGACAACTGCGTTTGTCCTTAACACAAGTTGGAGGTCCAATGTATACAGCACAAAAAATGGAAGCTGTAAGTAAAATGGAGTTCCTGTAAAACTAAACTGTTTCGCATTGCAAAGGCGCGATCGGAAAACCGCTTATTACGCAGATCAGCACTTTTACCGAAGCGTAAATTGAACTCAACAAATGTGATAACGGAGTGGGATCAGAAGGAACACGATACACGGGGTAGAGTAGTAAGATAGAGAGCACTGCAGAATGAATTGTTGGTTTGTTTCTGATTGGCACGTATTGGTCCTCATTCGGCATTGGCTGTTTATTTTCAGAATCAAAAATTGCTTTCAAATCTGAGACAATAATCAAAATATCAATGTGATAATAAATTAAACGTTTTGTAGTAAGATTTATGTTGAATAAAATATGTTATGTCGAATAAAAATATTTCAGTTTAAAGCGGGAATCCTGTTTCTTAAAGGCACAAGGCAGAGTTACTAAATTAAACATTATTAATATATAGTCGTAAGTTCGAGAATTAGCTTTGTCACAATGCCACATGTAAGTATGTAAAAAAGAAGACTGAACCGGTCTTGAGAAAAAACCCTGTTGCTTCAAAAAATGTACTTCCTTAATTTTCCATTTCTGAATGTTTTGCACGGTGGTTACGCAAATGACTTTAAGAGTATTTGATAGGATCCATTTATTTTTAAAATTTTAACTCAAACAATAACTTGAAACGTTAATTTTACATATCCTTTTATTTTTGACGTAGGACTACGTCTCTCAGAAACGTAGCTGGTACATGGGGTAATTTCAAAAAATCGAAAAATTCTAGACCTGAAAGTAAACAATCACCCCTTTTGTCACTCCGATTGTATCTTTAAACATTGAATCTAGTTCAATTTGATGTCCTGAAAGTGAAACGTCATTGAAACGTTTTGCAGATAGAGTCCATATAGATTGAATTGCCTAAAAATGCACTCAAAAAGTATTCGGACAGTTAACTATTAGTTGAAATAAATCTGCTTTCTCGCTTAACAACTATCTTGTAGGACCGTCTACATTCTTTATTACCTGTTTTAATCTGTTTAGGATAAAATTAACCAAATTCTCAAATATTTCTGTATGAATTGCTGACCATTTTTCTCATTATAGATATGAAATTGTCTCAAAAGATGTTCAATGGGGTTCAAATATAGACTGAATGCTGATGTTTTGATATCTCTAGGATAGTTGCATGATACTCAACGCTTACAACTATCGACAGAATGTTTTTGTCATCACCCCCTTGGAAATTGGCTTGAAAAATCGGGGGGCAAAAAAATAATTTGTAGGATATGAGTAATTTTTTTTTAAATCAATTGTCTGTGGGCTCTACAGTCTGAAAAACTTGAAAAATGAGTGTACGAGTTGAGTTACCGATTCTAGCATGAAATAGAAATAAAAATTCAAACAGCGGAATTTCCGAAAATCGGCCAAAAAAATTATCTTTCATTTTTGTGTGTTTTCGTAGATTTTTGCATGGAAATTAACAACGTATATATCAAAAGAAAGAATAGATTTGGTTTTCACGTTTAAACTTAAAATAAAAATGCCTAAAATCCATATTTTTCTTGCTCGATTAATAAATTCTCTTTGTTTTTTTTTCACCCAACCCCCCACCCCCCAACCTTCAGTGGTTGAACACCGGAAGGACAAAAACTTTATAAAATATTTGTCATGGCCTAAATGCAAGTTTCCTAAACCTAATACTTTCAAACATCCTCTGGGATATTAATGAGATCGGAACTACGTATTTTTCACTATTGCACTGTTGAAAATATGCAATTGGAAACAATTTTACAAAATCAACAACAGAACTACTGCTATCCTGTTATCTTACAGAAAACAAAGAATGTTTTTACTGCCAACCCTTTCCCAACGTTGAAGACATTTTACAACTCGAACTCATTTGCTTAATAGCACATCCTTATCAAAACACAATGCATTCTCTTTTCACTACTCTTCTAATGAAACGACAAACATACGCATACATAGAGTATGCATGTAGAGAATTGTATTCAACCGGACAATACTGCTGTAGTGCACTTCCCTAACACAGTTATCAAATTGGCCGACGCCGAGGTTCAATCGTCGTAAAGAATCTTCGACCCGTTGGAACGAGAAGACTCGCTTTTTTTCTAAAAGGGAAGTAATCGAAATCATTGTAACTAACTGTCGTCTTTGCCTGTGAAGCAAGGCGATCATAAAAAATTATATGGAGAAATTTGACCTTGAAATTCTTCGGTAATTTTCATTCAATCACAAAATGAAAAGGAAAATTATAACGAAACCACATAATTGCCACAGCAAGTGTGAATCGATCGGCATCCAAACCTTCAAAATCCATTCTGCCAGAATTATTTACGCTCAAAATCTTTCACATTTTCGTGATTAACACCTAAATTATGGTTTGACACTCTGCGGTAAGACCTAGTCGTAGTACCTGTTTTGACGTAGGACTACGTCTTTGTTTACTGTTTACTGGGACTGGGTAGCACTTTGTGAAAACGAAAAAAGAAGTGTAACGTTTGAATGAAAGATTTCAAATGGTAATAACTACTAAACTACTGAACGAAACTGAACAATTTATATGTCGTTGGATAGATAAAATGGCCAGCTATTTCATGGATGGGGTAAGAGAGCAATTTTATGGAGGACGTAAGAGGATGGGGGCTCCTATACAAATGAAACACAAATTTTCTCAAAACTCGAGAACTTATCAAGCGGATTGAACCTAATTTGGCATGTGGGGGTTTTAGAAGGCACGATTTTTTCCTATGTGTACTGAGGCCCCTTCCTCTTCTTAGGGGGGGGGGGGCTCCCATACAAATGAAATTCGAATTTCCTCATAACTCTAGAACTAAGCAAACCAAAGGAACCAAATTTGGCATGTGGGGGGTTTAGGAGGTTAGGATTTATTCTATGGTCTACTGAGACACACCCGTCTTTTAACAAGAGGGGCTCCTATAGAAATGAAACACAAATTTCCTCATAACTCGAGAACTAATTAAGAATCTTTACGTGTGTACCATATTTTCTGCTATGTAACAAGCGGTAAGCTGTGAAAGTCAACTAGTAAAACCTTCTCAGGGCAAGAGACAGTGAATCGACGCCGCTAACTTACGTGCCTATTGAAATTCATGTCAAAAGAGATGGACGTTCGAATGGCGCGTCATATTTGCGATGAACGTGCTTTGGCTTTAATGTTATTTGTAACCAATGGCCCTTTTAAAGGCTGCAAGCGAGTTAAAGTAAGATTATTGAAACATGTCAAGCTAGGCATAATCATATTTAATGCAAAAATCTGTGGGCTGGTCATTCATGAAAAGCACTATTTCATTCAACCTTTATGATGCCACTTGTGTGCTTAAAAGAAATCTTTATGTCTCAATGGTTGCAGGCGTTGTACTCATGAACCCCCATTCACGTATTTTCAAAGCTACTATTGCATTCAATGAAGAATTGAACCTGAATATTTCGCTCTTCTCTTTTAAACATTCACTTAAACAATGGCACTCTTAATTCTTAAAAACACACCATTTCTGGCATATGTTTACATTAGTCTTTGATCTAATGATCTGATATAGTCACCCTTTCGTAGAACCCTTAGGGCTGTGTACCTTATTATTTTTATGAAATGCAGGAATATGTGCAGAAAAGATCACAAAGTCTTTGAACTGTCATCACAGACTGTCATGCAAGTAAGCCATTCAATTAATGTGTTTCCCCTAAATATGGGAGCCATCCAGTGCTTAGAAATCTCATATGTAATTTATGCTCATGCTTTTCTGTTTCTAGTATAGATGAAATGAACGTAGTAGGGTTACGGACCCTGTTCGTCAGACGTAAACACGATCCATACTTTATTGCGAATTTTTATAAGAATAAATCCGCAAATACTCAAGTTCTTTACACCAGATAAATCGGACACATCTTGCCTGTACATGTATACCCATTTAGCCCGAAAAAAATATTTCTGAACTTACACTTCTCAGTGGAACAATTTTTTATGCTCCAAAGCGAGTTCATAACAACAACAACGTCATAAACAACATTTCTTTCGTTTATCATGGACAGACCGTAATTATTTACAAAAAACAGCAAGAGCTACCCAACTACTATGAAAAAGTGGAAATAGTTTGATTCACAGCTCAAAATTTCAAGTAGTTACTCCGAGCGATCAGCAGATTCTCTTCGTCATACTCAAAACTGGCAGAAAACTAAGAGAACTTCTATTTTTTGAACAAATAGTGAAATATAGGAATTTTCTAAC
Organism: Sabethes cyaneus; assembly: GCF_943734655.1. Classification (NCBI taxonomy): domain Eukaryota; kingdom Metazoa; phylum Arthropoda; class Insecta; order Diptera; family Culicidae; genus Sabethes; species Sabethes cyaneus. The sequence goes on from NC_071355.1 coordinate 170,624,797, forward strand.
ATATTCTTTTCCTCGATAGCGAAGAGAAAATCCATAAATATCAATACCAGGTTAGTTTGAATGTCGCATCAAAATTACTTATAATGCTGATTTCTTGTCTATATGTCTGAAAAGTAAACGAAGACCCGCAGTAGACGAACCCATCCAGCACCCTATTTCCAACCTGAAACCTACGATTCGAGCTAATCACTTGTGTTCACGTTCTCTATTTATGTCTTTATTTTATGTCGTTCGTGTTGTTCTCTACATTGATTCATTCTCTACAATAGTGAATGAAATTCAAGAGCAAAAAAATTTATTGACTGCTTAGTCGAGCAATCATTAAGCACTGTGATTCATGAATGAGTTGTTTAGAAGGGTAGAAAACTAAGAAAGATAAACACTGCCGGCAGTTCAGTAGTCATGTGCTGACAGAAGAAGAATTCTACCAGGGGTAAAATTGTATGCACTGAATGCGTTTTAATTTCGCTTTCATGTAGGGCTGTCAATTTTTTCGAGCACTGAAGCCATCAATGGATGTGGCCGACACATGCTTTCAATAAGACGACACTACCTGTCTCGCAGGGTGCAAAACAATGATCCATTTGAGTTTGATGAACAATTAATTTGGGCTTGTAAATTCGTCAACACGAATTGGCTGCAATGGCGACACGCCAGAGCAGAGAGAGGTGCCGAGATGCTACGGCTACCGAACAGAGATATCACCATCGTAAGGAATGCCAGCACTGAGATCGCATTCTTGTGGAGGCGGAGAATTGCTTCGAGAGGCACGATACGAGAAGTTTCTTCAATACGATCAACAGAATCAGGAACCGGACCGTGCTAACTCCTGTTATGTGCAATGACAAGGAGAGGAGCCTGATTACCGAAAGGTCAGAGGTGGCTAGGCGTTGTAAACAACATTTCGATGCATTGTTGGAGCGGTCCTATTGAAGACTATATGATGGAGAAGCTGTGGATGCACCACCTCTGGACGAGGCTAAAAAAGCGGCGAGAGAGCTGAAAAATAGCAAAGCAGCTGGAAAGGACGGCATCCCCGCCGAACTTTTGAAAGTTGGAAACGAACGGCTGTATTGTGCAATCAATCCAAAGGTATGGACTGAGGAGGAATCACCTACGGACTGGTTGGAAGGTTTCATATGCTTTATTTACAAAAAAGGCCATCGACTCGATTGCAACGATTACCGCGGCATTACGCTCTTTATAAAATTCTATCCCGCATCCTGTTTCATAGACTGAGACAGTTGCAGGAAACCTTTGTTGGCGAATTCCAGGGCGGTTTTCGAGAGGGACGCTCCACGACGGACCTTGCGACGAATCGTCGATAAATTCCGGAAGTTTAACTTACAAACTCACCATTTATTTATAGACTTCAAGACTACGATTCAGTTAAACAAAATCAGCTGGTAAAAATAATCCACCAAAACTGATTAGGCTGATACGGGCTACTCTTGATGGTTCAAAATCAAGCGTCAGGATAGCGGGTGAGACATCGGACTCGTTTGTTAGGTTAGATGGTTTGAAGCAAGGTGACGGACTATCGAATTTGCTGTTCAATATTGCGTTAGAAGGTGCTATTCGATAGGCAGGCCTGCAGAGAAGTGGTAACATCACGAAATCTCATCAGCTTATAGGGTTTGCGGACGGCATTGACATCAACGGTAAAGAGCTGTGGAAGAAGCGTACACGTATCTTAAGGAAGAAGCTGCGAGGATTGGGCTTATCATACATTCTACCAAAACAAAGTATATGGTAGCTGGTAGAGAGCATGGTAGCCCTTCGGATGTTAGAATTGCGGTGATAATAGAAGGAGATACTTTTGAAGTGGTGTTTACCTTGGTACGTTAATGACACGTTACACCGATGTGGGTCGTGAAGTAAAAAGGCGGATAGCGGCTGCCAACAGCGTCTTCTAAGGATTACGTAAACTGCAACTACAAAAATATAAAACTCGCGCTCTATAAAACGCTAATTCTCCCGATGGTACTTTATGGCCACGAAGTGTGGACGTAGACAGAAAGCGACCGACGAGCTCTTGACGTTTTTGAGCGTAAGATCCTGCGATCAATTCTTGGCGGCATATTAGAAGATGTAGAGTGGCGCAGGTGCATTAATCTTGAAATATACCAAGTATACAAAGATGCGGATATTCTGAAGCGACTAAGCTGGCCACGTAACAAGGATGCCGGATGAGAGAACAGCAAAAACAATATTTAGCAGAGAACCTAACAGAGGCCGATGACTTCGAGGCAGACTCCGTACCCATTGGATTGGATGAGCGCAGTTAACATTGATGCTAGAGCAGCGGGTGTTAGGAGCGATTGGAGAGCGGCAGCGCAAGACCGAGAAACATGGAGACGTCTCCTGATTCCGGCAGGGATTCGATAAACGGATTGTCGCCTAAAAAAATTCGTTGCCCCGATCATGTGATTACATTTCTAGACTGCTTTTCATGGCACTGCCTACAGTTTTTCATCTCTACGTTTATTTAAGGGGAAACCGAAAGTGGCTCAAAGATGGCTGGATAAATGGCTACCGTTCGAAGCATGTATTGTTTTGCACCTTAAAAATGCATCTGTATTGGCAGAGCACGCTTTCGCCACGGAATCAGTGCTTCCAGTGCTGTTATAATTTCCTAAAACTGGCCATTCCATTTATCGATCTGCTATATATCAACAAACGCTCAGCAAAACATAATTGCTAATGGAAAATAAATTTAACTGATCATATCGATCATTACATGTCCATAAAAGCGACCAATGTATAATTTGGAATTAGTTAATAGATATTTTGTTGCGCACATATTTCATTGTACTAGCGGTTTCCGAAAAAGCAGCAACACAGTATCAAACTTTCGTCACATCAATGAGCTTTTAAAGAGCTTTCAACTTTCGCCGCATGGATAAGCTTAGAGTGATGTAAACAAACAAAACGCAAGCGCAGAAATCAAAAACTGGCCTCCGATGCAAACGGATTAATTAAACATCCTAGTGATCCTACGCATTATTCAGTTGCTGCTGTTAATCTTGATTGAATCGGAATGCCTTGATAAAGAAAACAAACCATATTTCGGGATGCTTGTAGTCGGTGCGGTTGGCTGCGGATCAAGTGTGGTTATGTTTGCAAGCTCCGCTATTTGACATATGTTACCAATACTAATGCAATATTCAAATAAACGTTTAGGTTTTTAACGAACACATGAGATGAACAGTACAGTGTTTGTCGCACTAATACAATAACGTTAGCCACTTTCGGTATCGCCTTAAATGAACTCATGAAACTTTACTATTAAAGTTTACTTTACTTTACTTTTAAAAAAGTTAAAAGCTTATCATGAAACTTTATTAGCAAAAAGTGTTCATTTCTGTTTCATTATTTTGTCTGGATGTAATGAATTTTCCATTAAAACTTTCAGATAAGTTATATAAATGACAAGCACATGTACAGTTTTAAGGTGGTTAATTTATCCATCGCAACAAATCGTTGGAATATAAAAATCTTGCGATTCATTGATTGTAACTTTATTGATGCTTATGTATACAAATGCTTAGCATTCAAAGGCCTACCTAATTAATAGATTATTGAAGTAACACATATGTTTCAAAGCATTCGGTATCCGTGATTTGTTCACCAGACCAAATAGCATAATTGTAAGTTTTCGCTACAGTGATACAAGTGAAAAATATAAGAGTAAAGCTTGACTGTATTTCTGTGTTTTATACACTGGTTAATGTCCAGTTGAAGGGTTGTTGCAGCGCAATAATGTTTTATCATATTTCCTTGATGGTGCTCTAACTTATCTTCATAAAAAGGCGGAAAATCATTAGTTCAATAAAATAAAAATTGTATAGACCAATTTGGTTAACTAGCTTTTAACAAAAACATTTAACTCGATTACCTCCACGGTATGACTAATTATTTTAAATTCTGTTTCCTCTATTGAGAGTGTTTTATATTTTTTTTTATTTTTATGAATTTTTTTAATTCATCAGTTATATTTTTTTAATCGCCAGTTATAGTGGCGAATCGGTATTGTCCTGTAATAGTACATCGACTATATTTCTGAAAGTGTAAGCATTCATGCAAGTCATATCAAATGAGCGTGTTAATGCTGATGATACATTTTATCGATATTAGATAACCTCATTAGAAATGTATCAATAATTTATGTTTCTTCGTAGTGCCCTATTAAATATTTTATGTCGGGTATTGTCGTTATCGTCGGGCCACTGTTATGGTCGGGCCATCACGATTTTACAGTTTTAGTAACTCATGATATCTATGATACAACCATTGTAAAACTTCTTACTGCGATAGCTAACTTTTCACAATATTGCGAGTTTCAATCGTGTATTCAAAACACCCGTAGTGAATTCAGGTACTAAATCTTACAAAAAAAGTTTTCCAGACGCAATGAACTTTTCTTCAAGAAATGATTCATGAAATGCAATTAACGAAATAAATTTTGAAAACCTATGAAGCGTGTTGTGCTGCACACGAAGACTATAGAAAAATCCCCTTGAGTAAGGTGTTTGGGAAGGCTAAGGTAAAATACTAGAAAAGCGCTATTTGTAAAGGTCGGGCCACTTGACTACTGGTTGGGCCACCATAATGTTAAGCGCAGAAGCGCAATAATCACTAGATAATGTCAGTCACGTAAAATGTGATGAAATAAAGCAAAATAAATACGATAAAAACCTAGATTTTTGTTATTTTTTTTCATTGTAGTTGTACACTTCGAAAAAGGCAATTGTAGCAATGTTGATTTTACAAGATCGCCAAAATTTCGCAAAAATGCAAATAAAAATAGGGTATTTGTACCTATATGAGTCGCTGTTCACGGAATTCATTCTTTCCATGTCTCTATATAGAATTTCAATACATATGTCTTAGATGTTCTGCGGTGGCCCAACCTGCACAACATGGCCCGACTATGACAACATTTTTTGTCTTCACGTAAATGCCTATAACTTTTGTATTTTTCAAGCAATCAATTCAAAACTTTCCTGAAAGTTACCTTATTCTTAGACCTTTGCAACGATGTATTTAGATTTCCAAAACTCCTTTTGAAACGAAAGTTACGGGTGGATTCCAAAACGTGGCCCAACCACGACGACACTCCCCTATATATGTATATGCTTATTCAATTTAGTAAAGTACCTAATATCCAGAGAGTAAAAATTTTAAAGCCTGTTACATCGGCACCAACTTTTCAAAAGGGCTTAACTGCAAATTGCAAACAAACCGAGAGGTTTCTTTTCCTACACTGTTTAATGATTTTACCACTGTAAATAGGTCGGATTTAGTTAAAACTTGGTTGAAGCTACTCAAAATGCCCTTAAAGTGTACAAACTCAAATTTTGGGTAAAAAGTTCAGCCAATTTTGGCTACTTGCTATCGATAACTGAATTATTCTCTGCGACAAACAACGCACTTTTAAGTTCCTACTACCGATTTTTTTGGTTGAAAAACTACTCAAAATCCGACTTAAAGGACCTTTTGAGTAGTTTTAACTAAATCTAACCAATTTAGGGGTAAACTCATTTAGGTGTGTATGAATAGAAAATAACCCTTATTTTTTGCAATGAAACCCCTTTAAATAAATAGTAAAGTAAAAAAATGGTAGAGTCAGAATAATAATAAAGCATAATCATTTGAAATGCATCAAAAATGTAAGTTTAAAAATCAGTTTTGCATGCACCTCATATTAAAATGAAGCGTGTTTTAAAATGGCGGAGCGACAAAACTTATGTTATTTAATACAGTCAACGCAGAAATTTTTAAAATATTTATCCGAATCGTAGGAAAAATTAATTTTGTTCAATCTGTTCCCTCAAATGCAAATTATTGATACAAAGCTTTCCAAGTTGTAATCTAATTTCTTCCAAACTGCTCGAATCGAGCAATAAAGCTTACCTTGATCTACAACTTCCATCTGCTCACAAGCTGCACACAAGTACCGTGGTTGCATGAAACAGAAAGCATGACAGATTATATTTAAACTTAATATTGCATACAATGTTGTGTACGATTACAAGTGCTTTAAACAGAGGAAACATGAAAAGCGTTGATTTCACACTTATCAAACTTGGACACCACAAGAAGTAAACGTAAGCCAGATAAAAAAATCGTTAAAACACAGAACAAAAGATAACACACGGTTACGACACCTAAGGAATGAGAGCCTACACTACCTTCCCTTCGTACCTTCCCAAACCTCTTCGCAGTCCTCGGTAATGGCTTTGGACTCGATGCCATTTTTCACCTCGCCAGGACTGATGCCTTGCACTACCAGATCCATGCGGGAGTCCAGCGAGAACTGCTTACCGGACATGAGTATTCCCCGAACACGGCGTCTCATAGCCGGCGAATCCTGGTTCTACAAAATGAATCAAAAGTTCTCTTACACAAGCTTTCAGCTAAAATGCACTACTTACCGAAATACGTACTCCGGCGTAAACTTTAGCCAAAAACTCATCGGCGTCGAAGATTGCCGCGAACGATCCGTTAACAATTTTCGGTGACATTGGCGAATTTGCCAGAAGGAGACTCGAACCGAACGCTTCATTCTTTTCGCGAGTATCTAGAAAAGTGGGATACACAAGGGACTGCTCAAAACGAATACTACCAACGTGAAACGACGGGCGATATTTGACATGCCTAGCAAAACGCCTATTTTGAAATGGTAAAAATATCTCACCTCTTAGAGGCACTCTTGAGCGGTCCGCTATTTTAACGTTCAGTTCTTCCAGCATATCTCCGGTAACCGTCTTAATTTCATACCAATCCTTTAGGATATCCTCACTGGTAGTACGGGTTGAAGTGACGGTGAATCGAATGACGTATTTTCCCTTGAGCGATGCCGGCACAGCATGCAGATTACCGCGATGGTTGAGTCGTTTCAGTAGCTTCTCGGTAAGATGGTTTTCACCGCGAATCCTGAACACCACCATTCCGAGATGACGCACGGCTGGGATTTCGAAACGATGGTCGGCAAGCACTAGGGCTTCAAATTTTTGTGCTAACCGGACTCCTTCGCGGATGTGTTTCTGCAAACCTTTGATTCCGAAACTTCGCAGCACAAACCACAGCTTCAGAGCACGGAAGCGTTTGCTCAGTGGAATTTGCCAGTGCTAAAATGTCAGTTAAAATTATTAGTCGGTTATATGAGAATCAAATTGATGGTAAACTTCATACCATATAGTCAATGGCCAATCCGGAATTTTCATGCTGTAAATAGAGTGGCTCAACGTTAAATGTCCTGTGCAAAGCTCCACTATTTTTGACCCTTAAATAAATGTTCCGTTAAAGTATCTTTCTTTTTTTTTTGGGCAACCGCAAAACATACCACATAGCAGTGCAATCGAAATGAACCATCAACCATTTGGAAGGGTTGAAAGCAATCGAATCCGCACGGTTAATGCCCTTTAGCCATATCCGAAACTCCGGACAAATAAAAGCACTACCAGCGTAGGCAGCGTCGACATGCAACCAGATTTTATACCGGGCACAAACTTCACCGACCTCCTGCAGGTTATCGAAGGCACACGCTCCAGTAGTACCTAGTGTGGCACAAACCTATAATGATTTATATAATAACAAGATTCCGTGAATATTTTAAATACAACCGTCAAAAGTCTGCTTAAGGCTTGAGCTAGATTTTTGATTTATTTAATATTATATCCATTTTAATACTTCATTCTAGTTATAATATTTTGATGGTATCTTTTTAAATTTTTGGCAGTCTTTTTTACTGCGAACCGGATTCCGAAAAGTACCACTGCATCGCATTATTTGCTACTGTACAACTTTAACTTTAGTGAAACATTAGACTAAAAAGCAACAAGCAATTAAATTTTATACATTCTGAGCACTTCGTGCGCATAACCAGTCACCCACTTGTTGCTTCCATCTGGAGTCCAGTCTGCCTAATTGAATCCTCCGGGAATATACCAACTTTGCTAAGCAGATTTGTCAATCACACCGTTTACTTAGTGCTGCTTACTTGCCAGTATGTAAAGCGCTGTAGTAGAAGCACCGGCCAGCTAACTTTCATTCAGCTTTTCGCACTCTCTCTCTCGCCCTCTGTCCCTTCTCTTCCGCTAACAGCTCTCTACTCACCCAGAAAGGAATCAGCCCTTGCTTGATGTCCTCGTTGATGGCCTCCTCCAGGGCGCGCCCGCCCAAACTGAGACCGTCGTCGGCTTCAATGAATCGCATCCGCACCAATCCGATTAGAGCTGCCTTCTCGACGCTCGAGTGAGCCTGGTCCGAGCAGTACGCCACCAGCCGTGCGTTGATTTCCGCGTCCTGCTGGCCGGGCGTATGCTCGTGGAACCGTCTGATGGCCAATGTGCGCCCTGCCAGTAGACAAACCAGCGTAGCTTCGCTGGCTGTCGTTTGAATTACTCCACCCCCGTGGCTGACGCCTGGGATGTGCAGAAACTCATCCGGCAGGCCAATCATTTTACCCAACCAGTTCATGACGATTGATTCGAGCTCGGTGCATGCCGGAGATGAAGCCTGAATAAATGTGATGACGACAAACGAGAAGACAAAAGTATATATTAGCTGTCGCTAAGCCTATCATAAGCTAGGGTTAGTAGAAATCAATTGCTAATAGCAGTATATTTACCCAAGTAAATCCCAGGCAATTTATAGCATCTGCCAGCATATCGCCGAGCAACGAAGGAAACGAGTTGAGCGCCGGAAAGTATGCATGCATGTGCGGGCTTTGCCAGTGCGTTACGCCCGGCATTATCACCCGTTCGACGTCGTCGATGATCGTCTGCCAGGGTTCACCTTCGAGGGGTGCCGAGTCAGGCAACAGATTGCGCATGTAGCCAGGTTTGACGTCCGGTAGCACTCGTCGCTCACGGATGGTCTCCAGATAATCGGCGATGTAGTCTACCATTTCCTTGCCTATCGAGAAGCAAAACGATATGGAAGAGCTCGTTAAAGTTTAGTTTATAGCGTGGAATTCATTGTGCTATATCGGATTCGTTGGCATTTTAAACCGCAGCTTAGTGATGGATCATATTTTATTTTATTGGTAAAATCAAATTAATGTTTTAACTAATAAATGTTTAGGATGAGGCTAAACACCTTTCGAGCTTGTGATAACTTTTGATTATTACAGGGATACCTCGATATAAGATAATTTATAATTTCAAAAAGTTGTCTTATATCGAAATTATCTTATATCAAAATTATCTTATATCGAAATATGATTTTTTCAAACAAATTTGCGTTAGCGGTCGCCAATTTTGCTCTGTGTTGTGTGTTTACGTTTTTTGAACTATTTATTATTGTTTGAGCTATTAGCTTTTAACAAATTTTAGGGTAATTTTGAAATAATGAACAACTTCATTATTTCGCTGTGTTATCGTTAGATATAATGGGTTCGTGTGTCTTCTCATGCTGTATTTGGAGACGATTGCCGATCGCTTATCGAGTGGATGATGAACTACCAAATCTTTTGATATATCTCTCAACACCTTTGTTTCATAATTTTCTCCTAACGTTCCCTTCGTCGATTGTAAAAAACTGCCGTTATAAAAAAATAATTAATGCCTAACTTCATTACAAAGGTATAGACAACAACACGCGAGTTTGGTCTATGCATCAGTTTTTCCTGAAATACGTATTGGTACATTTTACCATAGTTACCATATGCAACTCTACTTTCTCCCAGACCGTGGAAGTTACTAAGCCATTGCCAGCATTTCTTAGCCGCATAGAGCTCTGCTGATAGTTGGTATAGAGCTGTTGATCTTCTATTGATCTGTCTGCTAATCTTCATCAGTACAATTTTTCACTTAACCTCTTGAACTGCTAAACCATTTTTTTTTGTATGCCAGAAAGGCACTTGATTCAAAACTACCACTAGGACAGTCACGGAGACTGTCTTTTGTAGCTGACCCCTATTAGTGGACCATTACTATCCATTGGCAGAACTAGCGCTCATTTGTAGGAGAGACTATAGCCCCCGGCATTTTTTCGACCGTTTTTCGACCGATTAAAATTATGGCTGGTAAACGGCTGGGTAATGCGTACCACCGGTGCCTTGCGCACTTGGCACAAAATGGACCCCACAGTCGTCCACAGCCTCTGACCCAGCAACTCCTACCCCTACCTCTTCGTGGTACCAGCCGGGATACGAGCAACCTCGGTGATGGAGATCGGGTAACCAACCCCGGTGGAATCCAAGGTCGTATGCTGACAGGGGAGGAGGGCTCCTTCGAGCTACGTTGGCCCTCAGGCCAACCCCTACCTACCCCTACCTCTTCGTGGTACCAGCCGGGATACGAGCAACCTCGGTGATGGAGATCGGGTAACCAACCCCGGTGGAATCCAAGGTCGTATGCTGACAGGGGAGGAGGGCTCCTTCGAGCTACGTTGGCCCTCAGGCTACGTTGGCCCTCAGGCTACGTTGGCCTACAGGATACTGTAGGATTGGTTGCGGGTTTTGCAAGCCTGAACTACAAAAAATTCAAAGCAATGGACTCCGTAAGTAATAATAATAACTCTAATCGGAACAATCGGCAAAGACCCAGCCGACGAAAACGGATTAACGATTGGAAATTAGGAACATGAAACTGTCGGTCTCTAAATTTCCTCGGAAGTATCCACGTGCTTTCTAAAGAAGTGCAGACCCGCGAGTTCGACATCGTAGCGCTACAGTACTACAGTACTACAGTACAGTACGCTACAGTAGCGCGAGATGCAGAAGCGGGTGATCGGGTGGTGACCGATCAGCCCCCGAATGTGCAGATTAAGAATCAAGGGCCGATTCTTTAATATTACCATAATTGACGTGCATAGCCCTTACCACGGAAGTACCGAAGATGAAAAGACGAATTATACGCGCAGCTGGAGCGTGAATACGACCGCTGCGCAAGATATGATGTCAAAATTGTCATCGGGGACTGTAATACTCAGGTTGGTCAGGAGGTGGAATTCATATCGGTGATTGGATGAACCGTCCGCACACCCGCAAACGAACGAAAACGGCCTAAGACTTGTCGACTTCGCCGCCCTCAAGAACATGGCCATACGTAGTACCTTCTTCCAGCATAACCTCTACCATCGGTACACCTGAAGATCACCCAACTGAAGGCAGAATCAAAAATCGACCACGTTCTGACAGATGGCCGGCACATTATCGACGTCAGAACCTATTCGGGCGCTAACATCGATTAGGATCACTACCTAGTGATGGTAAGGATACGTCAAAAACTATCTGTTGTGAACAACTTATAATACCGGCGCCCGCCACGGTATAATCTAGTGCGACTGAAGCAACCGGAGGTCGCCGAAAACTACGCGTTTTCTCTCGAAACCGCGCTGCGGGAAGATGGCGAGCTGGATGAAGCCCGTCTTGAGGACTGTTGGAATGCCGTGAAAACAGCCATTAACAGTGTAGCGGAGAACGTCCTAGGCCGTGTGGCACCGAATCGACGTAACGAATAGTTTGACGAGGAATGCCAGCAGATATTGGCTGAGAAGAACGCAGCGCGGGTATAAATGCTGCGTAGAGCCACCCGTCAGAATGTGGAGCGATACAAACAGAAGCGGAGACAGCAAACTCGACTCTTCAAGGAGAAGAAGCGTCATCAAGAGGAGAAGGAGTGCGAAGAACTCGCACAGCTGTACTGCTTTCACGACACACGGAAGTTCTATCAGAGACTCAACGAATCTCGCAAAGGCTTTGTGCCACGGACCGAAATGTGCAGAGATAAAGATGGAGGTATCTTGACTGGTGACCGTGCGGTGATAGAAAGGTGGAAGTAGCACTACGATGAACACCTGAATGGCGTGCAGGCGGAAGACCATGAGAGCGGAGGAAATGACCACATTGGTATAGCAAGCAACGAAGATGTGCCACCCCCATGGATAAGGGAAAGAGGCTATCCAGCGGCTGAAGAACAACAAAGCAGCGGGAAAGGATGGTATTGGAGCGGTACTTATTAAAATGGGCCAGGACAAGTTGGTCGGCTGTTTGCATCAGCTGATCGTCAAGATTTGGGAAACGGAACGACTACCGGAGGAGTGGAAAGACGGGGTTATCTGCACTAACTACAATAAAGGCGATAAGCTGGATTGTGAGAACTATCGAGCAATCCCTATTCTGAATGCCGCTTACAAAGTGCTGTCCCAAGTCATGTTCCATCGACTATCGCCATCAGCCAATAGATTTGTGGGAAGTTACCAGACCGGCTTCATGGAGGGTCGGTCTACAACGGACCAAATCTTCACCCTGCGGCAGATCCTCCAGAAGTGCCGCGAATTCGGAGTCCCCACGCATCATCTGTTCATCGATTTCAAAGACGCAAGTGATAGCGTAAACCGACAAGTGCTATGGAAAATTTTGCACGAAAACGGATTTCCGGGTAAACTTACTAGACTTATCATGGCTACGATGGATGGGATCCAAGTGCTGTGTGCGAATCTACGGGTGGATTGTCTGACCCATTCAAATCTCGCAGGGGACTTCGACAAGGAGATGGTCTTTCTGCCTGCTATTCAACATTGCGCTTGAAGGTGTGATATGACGAGCGGCGATTGAAATGCGGGGACGATTTTCAATAAATCCAGTTAATTTATCTGCTTCGCTACCGACGTGAATGCTGTCGGCAGAACATTTGAGGCGGAGGAAGATCAGTACACCAGACTAAAACGCGAAGCAGAGAACATTGGATTGAAGATAAATACGTCTAAAAGGAAGTATATGCTAGCGGGCGGGACCGAGCGCGATAGGGCCCGCTTGGGCAGTATCGGGGTAGTCGACGAGTTCGTATACCTTGGCTCACTGGCAACAGAGGACAACAATACCAGCCGTGAGATTAAAAGGTATATTATCAGTGGTAGTCGGGCCTACTGCGGACTCCACAAACGGTTGAGCGGTTGCGGTTGAACCATCTGAGCCCCCGTACAAAGTACATACTGTACAAAACGCTAATTAGACCAGTTGTCCTCCACGGACACGAAACGTGGAGACTGCTAGAAGGGGACCTAGGAACACTCGGAGTTTTCGAACCACCTGAAGAAGCGTCTTTGGCGGAGTGCAAGAGAACGGTGTATGGAGCTCGCGCGTCTCTACTGCGAACCAAGTATTTAGAAAGTGGTTAAAACTGGACGGATACGTTGGGTAGGCCATGTTGCTAGAATGCCGGACAACTATCCTGCAAAAATGGTTTTCGCATCGAAACCGGTAGGAACAAAATGAAGAGGAGCACTGCGAGCGAGTTGGCAAAACCAGGTGGAGCGAGATCTGGTGAGCACTGGGCGTCCGCGGAACTGGAGACCAGTTGCCATGGACTGAAATAGATGGAGAAATTATGCTGCGCAGGCCTTGTCGTAAGATGTTAGGCCAATTAAGTAAATAAGTAATATTAAAATTAAATGCACATTAGCCCCACATCTAGCCCCCCTGTAGCTTCGCCAATGCAACTATCGGCCATGGGCACTTCTAGTTTAACTTCGGGTACATCGTCCTTGAGGTACATGGTCCCTTGCGAGTTATATTCAGCCTTTTATTAAACTTGAGCATATCAGTAGCATAAAAAATCTGTTCCACTGGATTTCTACCCTTCTGCCGGCGTTGTTGACTCCCCAGTAAACATTGTCGTGTGTATATCAAAGTAACAAATAAGAAATATCTACCGATGTATATCTAGAAAAATCGTATTCGATGCACGAAACCAGCATATGCGTATTTTGGAGGCGATATGCGTACTGCAGATTATACGTAAATAATTCGCATTCATAAGTATTTCTATACGACGAGAACCGACTCTACATGATTAGTTCCATAATGCTATACAATTCTGTGATGAAAATCGTATGTAAATCTGTTGTCATCATTTTGTACGATTGAATATAAACTAGGGTGCGTTTTAATAATCTTTGTGTACGATTTCGATTTTGTTTAGAGATTTTTGGGATGTTTTTTATACATTCATATACGACTTGTGGGTTGCTGGGTCTTCAGGATTCTGGTTAGCTTATTTCGTACTCGTCGGTATGCGGCCCTTGTTCCTCAGCCAGTACTAACTCGTACAATCAACGTACGAAAATTGTCGTAGATATCTCTTACCAAATCCTGAATCGTTAATCAATAGACCAACCTAAAGAATCTGACTAAAGAAATGACGCTGGAGCTCAGTAACTCGCGGCCTCCTGTCATCATTAAACCTGATTTGCTCAACGATGATTGTTGTGCGTGACTCTGTTCAAAGTTGCTACAAAAAGTTCTAACAATATTTTTTCGAGATCAACGTTTAGGCGATTTTATGAACTGTACGATACAAATTTGATTGCCTGGTGTTTTCGTTAGGCAGCACGGATCGATTTCGTGATGATACGATGATATTTGTTGCCGTTTGCTAGCAGTCAATATTTTCTCCCGTGTTGATCGACTGATACTCCGCAAGTTTTCGAGCAAATGATTCAGAAGGTTTCATCGAGATTCATGCGCACTTAGTTTCGACGAACCGAAAATGAGCTTCAGTGTCATTTCTTTAGTCAGATTCTTTAGACCAACCTCATTATTTTTGTCTTGACCTTGAATGAGGTCAGCGTTGCTTCATATGAACAGCGTCACGCACAGTGCCCTGTAAGTCGCAAGGGACTGCATATAGTGTCGTCGTCCCGCCAGTAAAAACAAGTTTTCGGTCCGTCGTTTTTACAGTAGATGGAGGAAGAGGCACAATTTGTTTCTAAAAATAACTCAACTTGCCAAGTGTTGGAAGAGTCTGCAATACGTCGCACGCTTATTAAGGGGGTTGTGTAGTCTCACTTTTGTACAGCAAAAGTGATCTGTGGTTCAAAGGATCATTAATTAATAGGAGTGAGTTCGAATCCGGTTGTCAATGCTCCGATTACAACTTGGTTCGATTCATGGAATCCCCCAGCTTGGATAAAAGCTTGCGGTACACAACTTCCTAAGCGTTGCTTCATATGACCCTCCCTTACCCCCTCATCTTCCGCTTTTTCCCCTTCATGCCTGGCCTCAATCTGTACGATCCTATCGACTCTTTGTTTCATTACTTTCTTCTACCGTTCCCTCCGTCAAATGTAAAATCTACCGTTATAAAAACTTAATCGTTCATAAAGCCTAATAACACGTGTACAAGTTGATATCCCATCGTATATAATAGTAGTAGCCGACAAACATACGATTTTCAGCACAGAGTTGTATAGCAGTATGGAACCGGTCGTGCTTAATCATATGTTATCGTATAGATATGCCTATATAAACGAATCGTTGACATTTATTCCTCTGCGTGTACATCGCCTCGAAAACAGTACGCATTAGTTGGTTTTGCTCATCAAATACGATATAGTTGGATACATATCGATCGTTAACTTTTATTTGTAACCTTAATATTAATATGAAAATGATAGCACAAACAATCTTTTTGTGTACTTGTGGACGCACAGTGAACTTTGTACTATCCGAGAGCTAAGCGTATTTTCCCATCTGTCATCGACGCTTGAAGCAGCTAACTTCTAACTTCTTATGAAGAAGTTACTTGCTTATTCAATATTCGCGCTATTCTCAATTAGGAATGCTTTGATGTTTCTTTTCAGGAAACTTGGAATTGCGAAAACCGTAAAACCGTAGGTGTTATCGAAGAGATGTGTTCACTGAATCTGGCTTTCCAACATGACGTAAACTTGCATGCCATTTAGAGTACACCATCGTGAGTGAGAGTCAATATCAAATCTGGTCTTAATTTCACGGAATATCTATAAGTCGTCTGCGAATTAAGCTAAGAACAGCTCAAACGACTGCATAGCTCGTTAACAAAAAGTACAAATATAAAGAACCCTAAATGACTGCTTTGTAGCACACCAGACGGCAACTCGAAACAAACCGAATCAGGTATCGTCGAAACTCATTTAATTCTCACGTCGAGATCGTAATAAGTATTTATCATTATAAAATAACATGTTAGTCGAATTAAAGGACGACATTAATTTTTGTTTTCTTTCCCATCTTTACAGGTATTCTACTAACACGCTCAAATAAACAATAGTTAATTCGTTTTTGAAAGATGATAACTCTTGAACGCATGGTTAGAATGTTGGAATATTAATGCAAAAATGTCAAGAAATCCGTTCTGAACACAGTTTACATATTCTTCAAAACGAATTTCGAATGCGGCACTACCGAACAAACATTTTAGTTGAGTAACAGCTTATCAAACGCTTGTTACCTGGTAATTTGCTATACAATGGTTGAACAAACTACTATTGAACAAAAATGTTTGTTTGGTAAGGCTCTAAGGGCGAAGGCCGTCTACAGACTGTCCTACCCGTTAAAAAGATAATGATTGAATTGCTTAACTATTTTAATCTAATCAAGTTTTTTGACTTTTTCATTCTAATAATTTAACGGAGATAGATCGATAGATGATAATTGAGTTCCTCCTGCCTGTCAGGTATTGCAATAACAATGCACTTATCAGCAGCAGTTATTAATGAAGGCAAAGTAATTAAAAATACTACATGTAAAATGTTTCCTTCTGACACTGAAACAATTAAATATTGTAAAAAACTCTCTTAACCTCCTCCACTGACGTGCTTTCGTTAGTCATCATTTTGAATTGCAGCGTTGCGTTATTAATATTAAAACCTAAATCAATAAATGTTAATAAATGCTAAAACCTTAATCAATCACAATTTAAAGTTTTGCCTAGAAGTTTTAATTCTTTTTAAGCGTAGTTAATCGCTTGTTCTCTGATGACATCGAATACCACTTTTGCAGAAACTATTGGAAAATCCACGTGCAATGGCTAATATAAGCCACTAGGTAGTTGTTATTTTTCCGCAGTTATCGAATGAATTTTGGGCAATCACTTAATTCTCGCTGCGAGATTTCTTCAGCTGCTTAAATCGTCACAATGCCAACGTAATTGCTCTACATACCTCTTTTGCGATACTCGTCGAAGTCCATTTTTGGCTCTGAAGTGGTGTGAAATCCTTTACTGCGCCCGGTGACGGATGGCCGTGGTAATCAAAATGCTTTCAAGACGGAAACGAGAGAATTAAAAGATGGTTTCTTTTCTTTCCCCTGTCCGGGCGGCGATTAATTGCGAACACTTGAAAGCACCTGAGGGCACACCTGAACAGTACTAGCAACAACGGTACGTTTTCCAACTTGGACAGTGACGTTTTCTGCCGTTTCGTTTTTCCAGCTAATTAACTTATGATTTTTTTTTTCGGGTGCTAAGAACATCCGTTGATCGATTTGGAAGGGAGAATTATGAACCTGTTGGCTCGGTGGTTCGCGAAATACGACTGGATTGAATACGAAAAAAAACTGATGTATGACAGTATTCCCTTTAGTCCGTTGCAAGGTATCTATGTCGGTCATCCCTTGACGACTACAACGGACAAGTTGAACACTAACTATCAATGACAACACAGGTGCTGTTTGTCACGTTTATTTTGTGAATGAATACTTGTAACATTTAGGGTAAAAGTTTTCTTCGTATAATTCTATGTGGTCTGTTCGAATAACACCAAAAATGAAACGATAAAATAAGTAGAAATATTTTAAACAAGCTCTTTACCCTACATGCCAACATTGTCTGCTACAAGTTTACTAAGAATACCAACGCTGTAGTAGTAGCGGGTGTTCGAGAATATTGCCCTTTCCTGAAAGTGAGATTTTTTGTGGCTTCCCCCTGTCTGCTTCTAGTACATGGTCGCCGGTCGGTTTTGTAATCTTTCGGCCACGGCTACGTTGCGTTGTATGGAACATGCCCTAGGAATAGTACAGAACCGTACCAATCCTCAACTCTAAGCACTAACCTTGTTGTCACTTTTCAAGAGTTCATGTGTGGATTTAGGTAATAGTTTTTTAAATGGAAGCTTGCTTACAGACACAGTAGAAATATACTCGGTGGGTACTTCATATTAACGCAAAGTTTATTTCCCAACATTGATTATGCAATAAAATCGCATTTTAAATGCACAGAAAATTGCAAATTCCGTCTGCTTCCTAAAGCGCACACATTATTGACCTTTCGGGAGGGTTTGGGGCACAATAAATTTTTGTTTTCCAGTAAAGAAAAAAAAACGGCAGATAAATATTCAAATTTATTTCTTACAGTCGATCGTTCACCATTTAAATAATCTTGCCTTGGCGGCGCTATTTGTGTCTATGTGTACATGTTCCATTATCCGCTTGGTCATATAACTGTTGGAATCAAAGTTGGAAGCTTAAATGCTTCGTTTTATACGCGTGGCTTTATTTTATGCAAATCCTACTATCTATGCTAGAAGCTTGCTTTTTCTAGCCTGTTGGCCGTTTGTTTTACAAAACCGTGTTAAGTCCTACGTGCTGATCCATTATCAATCGATGTCTGTGGGAGAGCACTACAATAACGGCACATATGAACTCGCATGCACGAAAATATCGCAAAATGGGTTAGATATTCAATGTTACTACAAGTTCATTAAAGTTTGCGACAGTTTCTTCACAGACTAAGTTTCTTCGTCGAATTTGTCACATTGAGAAGCGTTTTGTATGAGTATTAGAATTTAATCTAATTAAGGTTTTTCGCGAAATGGTATTCTGCGAAACTCTATATTCCGCGTTATGGTCAACCGAGAATTGGTGTTCCGTAAAATGCTATTCGGCGAAATGGTTTGTAATGAAGGCGAATATTTAAATGCTATCCGCTTTATTTTATCAGACTATGCAATGGGGGAGTTGTTTTCTACTTTACTGTGAGGAAAATTTGTGTATTAAAACACCCATGAACTCTCCAGAAACTTGCAAACCTCAAGATTGTGACAAAGGTCATCCAAGATTCACGATTTATGTACTACACAGTTTAATTTGTGGCAATACGAAGTTTGTCGGGTCAACTAGTCTATACCTATAAAGAAGGATTTCTGTCTGTCTGTCCTGTGTTCCTTATAGAATCAAAAACTACTGAACCAATCGGCGTGAAAATTTGCATGTAGAGGTTTTTGGGGCCAGGAAAGGTTTTAGTGATGGTTCGAGACCCCTCCCCCCATTAAGAGGGAGGGCTCCCATACAAATGAAACACAAATTTCTGCATAACTCGAGAACTAATCAAGCAAATAGAACCAAATTTGGCATGTGGGTGTTTTCGGTGACAAGAATTTATTCTAGGGTAATTTGAGACCCCTCCCCTCTTTATAAGGGGAATTATAACTCCTCTCCCCTTTAAGAGGGGGAGTTTCCATACAAATTTCCTCATAACTCGAGAACTAATCAAGCAAATGGAACCAAATTTGGCTTGTGAAGGTTTTCGAGGGCAAGAAAATTTTCTATGTTGAATTAGGACCCCTCCTCACTTTAAGAGGGGGGGCTCCTGTACAAATGAAATACCAATTTCCTCATAACTCGAGAACTAATCAAGCAAATGGAACCAAATTTGGCATGTGTGTTTTTGAAGACAAAATTTTTTTCTATGATGAATTGGGACCCCTCCCCACTTTAAGAGAGGGGGGGGGCTTCTATACAAACGAAATACAAATTTCCTTATAACTCGAGAGCTAATCCAGCAAATGGAACCAAATTTGGCATGTAGGTGTTTTTGGAGGCAAGAATGTTTTCTATGATGAATAAGAACCTCTCCCCACTTTAGGAGGGGGGGCTCCTATACAAATGAAATACAAATTTCCTCATAACTCGAGAACTAATCAAGCACATAGAACCAAATTTGGCATGTGAAGGTTTTCGAGGGCAAGAAAATTTTCTGCGGTGAATTAGGACCCCTCCCCACTCTAAGAAGGGGGGCTCCTGTACAAATGAAATACAAATTTCCTCCTAACTCGAGAACTAATCAAGCAAATAGAACAACATTTGGCATGTGGGTGTTTTTTTTGGTGACAAGAATTTATTCTATGGTGAATTGAGACCCCTCCCCTCTTTATAAGAGGAATTATAACTCCTCTCCCCTTTAAGAGGGGGGACTTCCATACAAATTTCCTCATAACTCGAGAACTAATCAAGCAAATGCAACCAAATTTGGCATGTGAAGGTTTTCGAGAGCAAGAAAATTTTCTATGGTGAATTAGGACCCCTCCCCACTTTAAGAGGAGGGGCTCCTGTACAAATGAAATACAAATTTTCTCATAATTCGAGAACTAATCAAGCGAATTGAACCAAATTTGGCATGTGTGTGTTTTTGGAGACAATTTTTTTTCAATGATGAATTGGGACCCCTCCCCACTTTAGGAGGGGGGGTCCTATACAAACGAAATACAAATTTCCTCATAACTCGAGAACTAATCCAGCAAATGGAACCAAATTTGGCGTGTAGGTGTTTTTGGAGGCAAGAATTTTTTCTATGATGAATTAGGACTTCTTACCTTTTTAGGAGGGGGGGGGCTCCCATTCAAACGAAATACAAATTTGCTCATAACTTTAGAACTAATCAAGCAAATGGAACCAAATTTGGCATGTGAGAGTTTTAGATGGCAGAATTTTTTTTCTGTGGTGTATTACGACCCCTTTCCCTTTTAAGAGGGTGGGCTCCCATACAAATGAAATACAAATTTCCTTATAATTTGAGTACTAATCAAGCAAATGGAACCAAATTTAGCAAGTAGGAGATTTTTGAGTCTTGAATTTATTTTATGATAGTCAGACACCTCTCACCCCTGTGGTAGGGGGATATGGACTCTCATACAAATAAAACAGAAATTTTTGCGAAACTCAAAAACTAATCCAACTCGAGAAATTCGAGACTCTTCCATAAAACATTAATCAATAACAAGACCACAAAAACTATCTATAGTAGCACTAGATCATTCAGGACGAGCCGGTCGCGAGTGTTGCCGGTGACCCGCCGTCGGAAGCGCCGCCCACTGGGGGGCTTGCAAAACTCGAGAAGTGACAAAGATCATCCGAGATTCATGATTGTACAACATGTACAACACAGGTTAATTTGTGGCAATACGAAGTTTGTCGGGTCAGCTAGTCTATGCCTATAAAAATGGATTTCTGTCTGCCCTATGTTCCTTATAGAATCGAAAACTACTGAAGCGATCGGCGTGAAAATTTGCATATAGG
Organism: Sabethes cyaneus; assembly: GCF_943734655.1. NCBI lineage: Eukaryota > Metazoa > Arthropoda > Insecta > Diptera > Culicidae > Sabethes > Sabethes cyaneus. The sequence continues at coordinate 170,645,861 of NC_071355.1, forward strand.
GGTTTTTGGGGCCAGGGAAGGTTCTTATGATGGTTAGAGACCCCTCTCCCCACTAAGAGGGTGAACTCCCATACAAATGAAACACAAATTTCTGCATAACTCAAGAATTAATCAAGCAAATGGAACCAAATTTAGCATGTGGGTGTTTTTGTAGGCAATTTTTTTTCTATGGTGAATTATGACCCCTCCCCTCTTTAGGAAGGGAATTATGACTCCTCTCCCTTTTAAGAGGGGGGGCTTCCATACAAATGAAATACAAATTTCCTGATAACTCGAGAACCAATCATGCAAATGGAACAAAATTTGACATGTTGGTGTTTCTGGAGACAAGAATTTTTTGTATGGTGAATTGAGACCGCTCCGCACTTTAGGAGGGGGGGTTCCTATACAAATGAAATACAAATTTCTGCATAACTCGAAAACTAATTAATAAAATGGAACCGTATTTGGCATGTGGGTGTTTTTGGAGGTACGATTTTTTTCTATGATGACTTAGGACCCCTTATCTTTTAGGAGGGGGGCCCCCATACCAATGAAATACAAATTTCCTCATAACTCGAAAACTAATCAAGCAAGTGGAACCAAATTTGGCATGTGGACGGTTTTGGAGGCAGGAATTTTTTTAATGATGGTTTGAGACCCCTCACCCCGGTGATAGGGGGATAAGGACTCTCATACAAATAAATCAAAATTTTTTGCGTAACTCAAAAACAAATCGAACTCGGCAAATTCTAGACTCTTTCATAAAACATTAATCAATAACAAGACCACCAAAAACTATCAATAGCAACATTAGATAGTTCAGCGCGAGACGGCCACAGGCCGTGAGTGTTGCCGTCGGAAGCGCAGGCCACTGCGGGAGACAGCCTTCTGTAGAGATCCCCTCTATCTAGGTTTATTTATTTTCCTAGATCTACTGACCTCTATTACTTTCCTTCAGTTGGGTCACCCCTGCGAAATGGTACTTTCTACGAAAAGGTTTTCCGTGAAAAGGTACCTCCCGCGTAAGGTTTTTCGCGAAATGGTATTCTGCGATGCTCTATATTCCGCGTTATGGTCAACCGAGAATTGGTGTTCCGCAAAATGGTATTCGGCGAAATGGTTTGTAATGATGGCGAATATTTAAATGCTATCCGCTTTATTTTATCAAGCTAAGCAATGGGGGTAGTTGTTTTCTACTTTACTATGAAGAAAATTTGTATAGTAAAACACCCATGAACTCCCCAGAAACTTGCAAAACTCAAGATTGTGACAAAGGTCATCCGAAATTCACGATTTATGTACAACACAGTTTAATTTGTGGCAATACCACAGAGAACAGACATTTATGCTCATATAAAATATCGTGCAAATGGTGTGTAAACTTTTGAGCAAGACACTAGCGACATCTCTCTTACGGTGCATCAGTTGTTCAACACCCTTGTTGCCATATTTGTTATATATTCTTGTCATTATCTATATATTCGAAATACTGGCTACTCTGACGGCAGTAACTGTAGCAACGATTGTTACTCGATTATGTTTATGTTATTTGTTGAACGTAGCTGAAAATGGAAAAATTGAACAGCATTTCAACTTTTTCTTTTATTTTCATAAGTATGGTAAATTGGTGTTAGATTTAAAGTTTTTCCACATTGGATCGTGCCATTCCATCGTTTTACGCTGCATGACTCCACAGCGGCGGGACTAGCAGCAACCTTTCAACTTTGAGCATCGGAAAACCTACCACTTCATCGACGTCCACCGATGATGCAGTGTTTGGCATTGTTTCAATGATCTCGGAGGTGTCGGCCGCTAAATGGCACGTGAATCGGAATCACCTTCATTGCCATGAAGTCTTTTTTAATGTTAATTATTTGGCGAAAGTTAGATAGCAATTCCGCTACCTCTATCTGGTACGTTCGTTTCTGAAACAGAAACACAGATTCTCGAAATCATTCAATCGTCATTATTTTTGATAAATTTTTATTTAATTTTCAGTTTGATATATTGGGTAAACAATATGTTAGTTGCTGTAGCAACTGCGAAATGCTTTGGTGAAAATATGACGAAAGCTTTGATATGCGTTGACAGTCATTAACAATCAAAGCTCATTCTGTCAGTGATGCGAGCGCCACGTAGCGGGAGCATTGCCACTTACTTTCAAAATGGCAGCAGAGTTTTTAAACACGTCCCGAGACCAAGATGAATGTCTGTTCTCTGTGGCAATACGAAGTTTGTCAGGTCAGCTAGTCTATGTCTATAAAAATGGAATTCTGTCTGCCCTATGTTCCTTATAGAATCGAAAACTACTGAACCGATCGGCGTGAAAATTTTCATATAGGGGTTTTTGGGGGCAGGGAAGGTTCTTATGATGGTTAGAGACCCCTCCCCCCACTAAGAGGGTGAGCTCCCATACAAATGAATCACAAATTTCTACATAACTCGAGAACTAATCAAGCAAATGGAACAAAATTTTACATGTGGGTGTTTTTGGAGACAAGAATTTTTTCTATGGTGAATTGAGACCTCTCCCCACCCCCCCAAGAGGGGGGCTCCTATACAAATGAAATACAAATTTGCTCATAACTCGAGAATTAATCAAGCAAATGGAACCAAATTTAGCATGTGGGTGTTTTTGAAGGCAATTTTTTTTTCTATGGTGAATTGAAACCCCTCCCCTGTTTAGGAGGGGAATTATAACCCCTCTCCCTTTTAAGAGGCGGGGCTTCCGTACAAATGAAATACAAATTTCCTCATAACTCGATAACTAATCAAGCAAATATACGTACTTGCATTGTACTACAACAGTTTTTGGAACACGCAACTTATACTCCGCGATATAACTAAATATTACAATCATCTATACTGCTATATAATTCCCAACCATAGGTTGTATATGAGAACGCACACGACTGTAAACAGCTTATTGTACACTGCTTTGACATACTCTAGTCATTTTGCAATTCCAATGTAAAATTGACATGAATACGACTTAATGTAGACTTTCTATTACGATCTTATTGTGTTATCTGTGATACTGAACTGAATTGAACTTCGCGTATTCAAGCAATTATTTGTGTGAATGATAATAATCTTTTTTACTCATCCCAAAAATTCCAGCGTTCTACGCAATACGGAAAAAATATAAAATGACTTCAGCAATAAGCCTTGCTCAAGTAAAATGGCATTGCACCTACAATAGTACAATTTAATTTTTGTCTTTTGAAATAACTGTGAAATAGTCTATGTTTGAATAAATAAACTAATTCTCTAGTATTTTTCGACTGAGATATATGTATCGAATGATTGGGATAAACTATTTCATTATTCTCTTATTCATAAGACAACACATCTTAGTCTGCCAAAAACACAGTAATGGTTTTAAACTGCCATCAGCAAAATAAGGAAACAACTGCGAAACTTTGAATTACATACTGCCACTATTATTTGAAAATACACGTTTAAATTATCTTAGTAATAATGGGTATGAGTTTTAAAGTATTGAAGACAGCCATATCATAGAGGTTTATAAAATATCTAATAATATTGAATAACTCCAAATAATGCCAAACATTGTTCTACCACTTTTACTTGTACACTGTATTACTTGTAACTGTTACTGATGTATCATTACATTACATTAAAATTTTCCTAGAAGATGACCAATGGTAGCCATAATCGGGTGTTCGTTTTTCATTGATAACTCTATTGATAACTAATCGTTTAAAAGACTTTGTACGTCACGTACTCTGTCAATTTTGTTTGCAAAATTGAACATATTCGCAAAAGAAACATATTCCGACTAAAAGAAAACTTGGATACAAACTATAAGTACCTATTTTTTCAGGTTAAAAACTATTATCACTTCTTTTGATAGTTTTTTCTGAAATATACGTAATAGACCACATTATAGCAAATAAGGCCATTACAAATATTTTTTAAAGTTTTGGTCCTTTCGGTGTTTGGCCACTGAAGGGAGGCAAAAAAACAGAGATTTTTTTAATCGAGCAAAAAAATATGCATTTCAAGCATTTTTACTCAAAGTTTAAACGTGAAAAGCAAATCAATTCTCTTCTCGCCTTCTCTTCACATACACGTTATTATTTTCCATGAAAAATCCTACAAAGAGGAAGGCATAAATGATAGAAAAACTTTTATACCGATTTTCGGAAATTCCATTGTTCGAATTTCCATTTCGTGTTAGAAGCGATAAGTCCACTTGTACACTCATTTTTCGAGTTTTTTAGGCTGCAGAGCCCACCGGCAATTGATTTTGTAAAAAAAATTTGACGTATATCATACAAATTATTGTTTTGTCCCCCGATTTTTCAAGCCAATTTCCAAGGGGGGGGGGGGTGACAAAAACTTTAAAAATAATTTGCAATGGCCTAAAGTGTTGCAAATAAATTTGTGGGTTAGCAGTTACCGCCAACTTCCACTACTTTCTTTCTTAATTTAGTGGTTATCGGAAACTAAAGTTTTGACCTAGCGCATTAGCTTTTATCGAAGTGGTTAAATTCAATGAAAATTTTCTAATGAATTGATCGTTCTTCTCAAATTTTGGCATTATTTACAAACACTTTTCTCACGGATATACTTTATGGCATATGAAATGTACTATTTTTATATGACTTTTTACACTTTAATGAAATTGAACTAGCTAAACTATGCCGAACATATTTCACCAAAGAATTGTAAAAGATTTCAGAAAATCTGATTAGCTTGAACATATGGAGAGAGCACGTATTTTGACTTATACTACATTTTATAAACGTTTATTTTCCGAAAAACAACGATCCCATCAGATCCCGAATTGTGTATAATTGTATTCCATAGTGAATTGTCACTAAATTTTGCTTCTTTTTCTTCTCCTTGGATTGTTGAACTGCTCAAGTGTGCCACCTTATCACTTTCAGGTTTATTCAAGCCTCAAGTTTTATTCAAACCTTATTCGAACCGAAAACCACCAATTGACCAGTTGACAACCACGAGTAAATCACGCACTGCACTGATAAGATCCGTTATCTGTCTGGTTCCTTTTATACTCAGCAGGCCGAGTAAAGTTGGACTATGGGCAATGCAGTAGGAACTCTTCTGTTTCTACCGAGGACACCCACGCGAAGACAGTAGTCTAGATAACAATTGCGCACAGCATCCATACTCTATCGAAGAAACGAGAGCAAACAAACGACGTACCGATGGTCATTGAAGTGAAGGCCATCACATCGCACTTGTGCATTGTTTCATTCAGAGAAATCGTTCTGCAAAGGACATGCGTAGAAAACCGTTCGTCGTGTCGCTAACTAGCCGGAAGCTGCGAGCCAAACGTCCGTTCGTGCTGTGTCAGATCGTTGAAGTCTCCTCAAACAGGATTATGGCGATTGAATTTATTATTGTTCGTGAAGTTGTATGTTGTGGTTGAAAAATGCAAAACTTGTCTTTCCTTTACTGCCCATAAATGCATAACACTCCCATCTGACTTTTCACCACTTTTGAGATAAACCTGGGAATCATCTTTAAATTAACTGTTCTTTCAATATTTCAAACAAAAAAGTTATGTTTGTACCCAAGATGTTGAAAAAAATATCAAACTATGTCAGTCCCATCATATTACAAATAAACTCAAAACAGTCACAGTAGTAAAAATATATCAATAAGTATATGTTTTTTGGAAATGCCTGGGCCGATTCACCTGCAGCAACTGCCAAACGGAAGATTTTATGGCCTAGAAGAACACTATTAAGGAGAATTTGGTTCGGATGTACGATTCCGAAGTTACAGTGGAAACAAGTTCCTGAATATATGGGAATTGAACATAGAAGCACCTTGAATCACAACAAACCCATCATGTGACACCTATAAATACACGAATTTGCAAATCTAGACTATTGGTAGTCGTATAAAGTATTCAAGACGTCATTGGCCACATCTAGACATGTCCGTGAATGTTCCAGATACCTCTACGGGGATCAATTTTTGAATTTAACTAAAATACAACATGTGTCATCTCTAAGTCTGTACTCGAAATTGCAAAACTAGTTTGAAATAGTTCATTTGTTGTCACATATAGTGTCCAGGATCACATTGGTCATACTCGGACAGGTTCTGGGAGTGTTCCGGACACACAGCAAAGCGATCAGCTTCTGAGTCAAACAAACCCCATCATGCGACCTCACTATAAACTCAAGATAACAAATTACAATAAAAAGGAGAAAAGGCCAGGAAGAGATTTGAGTCAAAATGGACATTTTGAACAAATGAATTGAACGAGCACGTGAATTTATCAAAACAACCACGACACGTGGTCTTGAAAATACTGCCGAGTCACCGACAACGCAAGGATCAAGGCATGCTGTGCCTGTGACTGTTATGCATTTATTCTTGCTTATTCAAGCACAAATAAACGCATATCAGTAACTTCGGCAGTTTTTATAAGTTTTGGAACAAATTTTAGGTCACTTGTGAACAAATTGCTTGTAAAAGTATTCCTTTATGTACATTCAAGTGGTTTTATGACGATTTGGACGATTTGTTTTCTAAATCGAATCAATATTAAAAAAAAATTGTCGTATCTTCAACAGCGTTTTTCGTAGTTGCACGATTTTGCAGATGAGAGTGTCTTCCATTTATGGGCAGTTTATTCACTTACTAGTAACACTTTTATATTACAAATTTTGCATTTATGATGTGCTCTATTTTTTTTTGTAGCCTGAATGATTAATTCTTTAGTATTATTTTTGACGTAGGACTACGTCTTTGTTTACTATACTGGGACTGGGTAGCATTTTGAGAAAACGAAAATAGAAGTGTAACGTTTGAATGAAAGATTTCAAATGCTAATAACTACTAAACTTCTGAACGAAACTGAACAATTTATATGTCGTTGGGTAGATAAAACGACCAGCAATTTTTAGGGGGGTAAGAGAGCAATTTTAAGGGGGGCGCAAGAGGGAGGGCTCCTATACAAATGAAACACAAATTTCCTCAAAACTCGAGAACTAATCAAGCAAATGGAACCAAATTTGGCATGTCGGGGTTTCCGAAGGCAGGATTAATTTTCTACGGTGTACTAAGACCTCTTCTCCTTTTAAGAGGGGGGCTCCCGTACAAATGAAAAATAAATTTCTTCAAAACTTTACAACTAATCAAGCAAATGGAACCAAATTGGTAATGTAGGGGTTTCAGAAGGCAAGAATGTTTTCTATGGTGAATTGAGATCCCTCCCCTCTTGAGGAGGGGGCCCCCGTACAAATAATATTCAAATTTCCTCATAACTCGAGAGCTATTCGAGCAAAAGGAACCAAAATTGGCATGTGGGGGTTTTTTGAGGTAAGATGTTTTTCTTTGATGTGCTGAGACCCCTTCTTCTTCTAAGAAGGGGGGCTCCCATACAAATGAAATACAAATTTCCTCCTTCCTACTCTCGAACTAATCAAGCAAATGAAACAAAATTTGGCATGTGGAGGTTTAAAAAGGCAGGAATTTTTTCTTTGGTACAATGAGACCCATCCGTCTTTTAACAGGGAGGGGATTTTTTTCTATGGTGGATTAGAACCTTTGCTTTCTTTAAGAAGGGGAGATCTCATACAACTGAAATACAAATTTCTTCATAACTCGAGAGCTAATCAAGCAAATGGCACCAAATTTGGCGTGTGGGTAGTGATGGCCGTTAATCGTTCGATTAATTCAACTAATCGAATAACTATAAAAATATTCGAATAATTTTTAATCGAATACTGCCAACACGAGTAGTTGAATTATTCGAAGGAAATCATATGAATGCGAATAATCCCCGAATAATGGCCATTAATCGTTCATAATCGTTAGATTGATCGAATTAATGAAAAAAGTATTCGAATATTTCTAATCGAATACCACTAGTACGAATAGTTGAATTAATCGATTAGTGCAGACTACGCTCGCCGATTAATCGGTAATCGAATAATTGAAAATTTCGGACATCACTGCGTGTGGGGTTTATTGGAGGCAATTTATTTTAAATTTAATTATTTTATGATGCTTTGAGACCCCTCACCCCTGTGGTAGCAGGATAATTCATTACCATTTCAACCTGTATGATGCACACAAGTGATTTTTAAAAGAAATTTCTATGTCTCAAAGGTTGCAGGCCTTGTACTTATGAACTCCCGTCCACGTCTTTTCAAAGCCACCATTGTACTAAATGAAGAATTGAATCTGAATATTTTGCTCTTCTCTTTTAAACATTCACTTACACAATGGCAGTCAGATTCTTATAAACATACATATGCCAGAAATGCAGTTTGCATTAGTCTTTGATCAGATGATCTGATATAGTCCTACGTCACCCTTTCGTACAACCCTTAGGGTTGTATACCTTGTAGTTTTTAAACAAGCAATCTTCCTTTTGTTTTTTGCTATTGCAACAATATGATATCTAAATCGTATATTAGAATAATTTCCAATTCCGCTTTTGGACACTAATTTTGGAGATTTAGTAAAGTCACTGCTTTCGGTTGTCTTTATGGTGATCAGTCCTGCATTCTAAATAATCGTACGACACATTCCTCACATTCACATTCATCAGACAGTGACAGGGTATGGGAGGGTATTTCCAGCCCACTAAGCGGTAGCCTGAACAATATTCAAGAATTACGTTGAAACTATATTTATTCGAGACAAGATTTTTATACCAGTTGATAGAATAATATTTACTGAATATCGGCGTGTATTTTGGTCTTAATAAAACGCTACTGAATTTGAGTTATAGTCGCGAGAAATGATAAAGTCGCTGCGGCTAAATTGAGCCCATTTTCTATAGCACAGGGATCAAATGCTTTTCAAAAACAGATCAAAAGAGAGACCGTTGGATAACGTGTCGGTATTGCCTATATACCGGCTCTTTGAAGATAACTATTATTGAATCGTACATATACACTAGCACCAGAAGCAAGTGGTTGTCACTACTACAAATACAAATACTAGCTATGTCAACACGATAGAATAATTTCAGGAGTAACTGCCTCACACATTGGTAGTAATGTAAATAGAGCACCATATGCTAAAAATTAAAAACAAAATGCTACAAGTGCTAGTGAATGAAAATTGATTTATATTGTCATATCAGAGGGGTATTTTTGTGTCCTTCCGTGATGAAAAGTAGAATTGTTCTGTGATACCATATTCACAGCTGTTTAGTTTCTAGAATAAGTAAACGTGATCATAATTGTGTGTTTTCCAAACCATCATCAAGAGCGGATACGCGTAAGCGATTGCTCCAGGTTTTTTCAGCCTGATTACGTACCAGAGGAAAAACAGTGGTTTTGATGTTTATTGAAAATTTTTTTGCAAATTACTTACATTTTTATGAAAATAGTTATAACACATTAAAGCCTATGAGTGCTACATTCGTTTCAGTATTGTTATATAGCGGCAAAGTTTTTATTTGGGAAAGCGCAGCAAAAAAGGCAATGTATGCCGAATTTAGTAGCGTGCTGGGAATACCCCCCGTATCCTACTATATTTTCGATGTTTCAACCATGTTGAAATTTGTCAATAACCGCGTTTAGGTGTGTGAGACGTTATTTCCTACCTACTAATACAATATAAAAACGGTGATGAGGTGAAGTTTGAAAAATTTTCCAGTTTCCGTGCAACTTTAGTGATTTAATGATCAGAACGCTAACGGTTTCGCTACCGTACTTAAAGTTTAGCATAAACGCTAATTCGCTAATCAGAATTTAGCATTGCTTATGAGCGAATTAACGGAACTGTTCCAAACACTGGATATTATCAAGAATCATTAACTTTATGTTCTCATAAAGCGTATGTTATTTTGTGCAAAAAACATTGCCGCGGTTTAATTCAGCATATATTATTTAATCCTTAATCCCCGTATGGAGTGGGAGTACTGAATCAGCATTCAAAACAACTGAATTCAATCTTTAACCTATTTTTTATATCTACCTGTACGTCATGCTAGTTAACTCCACATAATTATCCACATTTTAGATTTGTGTGATACTGAAACAATTATGTTGTCATAATATAAACTCCGACTAAACTTAAGTGCGACTACTAAAGTTGACTTTCCGAATAAAAGAAATGCAAATGAGTTAATACGAAGTACACACAAACTTGCATTATAAATTACGATCCATTAAAGTACAGCATACTTCCCAATGTAATAAAAGTTAAGATAAAGCATCATATCTATAATCAGAATCATGATTGATATATATTCTTCAAATCAACTATTCCAGCTATTTTGCATATGTAAATTTCCCTGGCTTATGCAAGTTTATTCCTGTTTACGTTACAGTTTACTTTAACTTTGCCATATGCTTTGTATTTTTCTTTCTCACGCCAATCCGTTCAATACTTTATATTTTAGTTTGTATTTCATTGTTTATTTTTATTTTTCCTTCAGAGTTTCTGTGCTTTTGCCTTCAGTTATTAAGTATCAAATTCCTGCTTAAGCCCTGTGAGTTTAAATAGAGTTTAGATAACTGAAATTTGTTTCCGTATTAGAATTAATACCTTTCACAGTTTAATAAAATTTAATGTTAATATTGTCGTTGTGAAAATTGGTAATTAAATTTGGATTCAATTTTGTAATGAGTAATGAATTATTGCAGAGCAAAGAAAGTTGTTGATTTTCTGACATTTTCAATTTTTCCTTTTACCTCGAGGACAACTGGAAAGCAGGAAAGTGAAGCTGCAGTGGTATAACGACCCTGCCCTGCGCCTACATCCATTTTCGATTTGTTCATATCATTTTATCAAGGATCTTAGTTGATCCTCAGCCACATGATGATGACCAAAGCTGCAGTGGGATTTGTTAATTACCCGTTGAACTCGGCATCAACCGGTCAATTTGCAAATGAAAATCTTTCATGTAAGGAAAATATTTCTATATTTCAAGCACTGTTCACCCCATTCCGACGTGCATCGCATTCACCTGCTATTCACCGTCTCGCGTTCGCCTTGTTCTGGTCCGAAAAAGTGGATCAAACAACTTCGCCGACCCGTTCAACTCGAGTTACTGGGTTACCATCGAAAGCGAAAGTGAAAATCTGAAACTAAATCACGCTGGAGTCATGCCAGGAACCACCAGCTACACCTGAATGCCGCTGATTACCGGCTTGCGTGCCAGAATATGCTAATCAGACCGGGCGGTGTGCTGACTGACTGCTGCTGGCTGACCGGAGGATATCGCCCCCGAAAAAAAAACCAAGTGAACACACGTGGGTCACGAACCTGTACCCTGTAGTAGTACTACAGCACACTGCGACAGGCTTCGGTAGTGCCGCTAGGGGTGTGGACAAACATCTCAGCCGGATATCTCGGGCGGTCTTTGATCCCGCGTGCTCGGAAGGAGGGTGTTTAGAATAATGAAAGTAAAAACGGTATCGTATTAAGTAGGGCCAGTTTCTTATTTTAGGCATCGAGATATATTTGAACCCAACAGCAGCGGCACGTACCGACGGTTCAGTGAACGGATTGGTGATTCAAGATTGAGTAGTTCGTTCATACGGGCAAAAGTAGGTCGTTGAACGCTGAATCGGGGTGAAATTCTGCTTCTTGAAATCGATCCGAACGCGAGTAGGTGAGTAAAAGTGGACGGCCGCAATAATAGTGGGTTGAAATATGCGTGTAGAACGTGATTTAATAGAATGCCGCAGTTCAATTGATAAATTACACTGTGATAATGTGATAGCTCAATTTTGAAGCAATGGTTCTTGCAGCCTGTTACAATTAGTTTTGTTTTCAAAATATGTTTACATCATATTCAAAAGCTAAAGCCTATACCTATTTCATAGTATCATGAAAGTTCGTATTTGAGGTTTTTTTTAGAATTTTATTTGAAATTCTATCTAGAAATCTTAAATTTCTCAGCGTATTTTCTTTTACACAAAAAAGAACACTTATTAAAATTGAAACAAAAATTAAACTAATATAAGAAAGAATAAAAACCTAATTTTTTCTGCAGCTTGAAATTTTTTATTCATAATTGCAGTTTTGTGCAGCTTACAACATACAGAGAAGATATTTGTAAAATTAATTGAGCTTCTTATTTGCTACTGAAAATATGCAGTAAACTGCTTACTCCGACTAACTCAATATCGAACGAAATCAATATTAGATTATTACTAGAGGACCCGGCGCGCGTTGCTACGCCATTCTAAAAAGGGGGTACATGCATAATCCTGAAGATTTGATTAATTGTAATCTTGCAACCAAGAGCTTTCTTTTTGACAACCCAAAATATTCTAAATCATGCCGAAAATTTCTAATCCAACGCGTCAGAATTTGTGACTCGAGCAGCAAGTCCAACGTAACGATTTGGGTTTTATTACCAACCCTTAAAATGGTAATGTTTGCAAAATCGTAATAAAATATCAGTGCAGTTCGATTGAAATCAGTTGAAAACTGGTCAGAAACCATAAACTTAATGTAATCTCAACATTATTTTCTTCATATTTTCATTTCAACAATGTATTTTCTCTTCAATTTTGTTTTTAAAATAAGTACTTACTTAAAAAAATAAGTATCTTACTTTTATTTAATTTGACCCATTATCTAGGCTTCACCGATTTATTCTTAACAATTTTGTTCCAAATTTATCTTATATTTTAGTATGGACGGCAACACTCGCGACTTCGATTACTTTTTGAATATTGCAAAAAATTCTGTTTAATTTGTATGAGAGCCCACCCCCCTTCCAGAGGGGAGAGGAATCTCAATACGCCATAGAAAAAAAATTTTTCCTCCAGTAACCCCCAAATTCATTTGCTTGATTAATAGTCAAGTTATGAAAAAATTTTGATTTTATTTGTATGGGAGCCCCCCCTCTTAGAGGAAGGAGGGTTCTCAATATACCACAGAAAAATTTTCTGCCTCCAAAATCCTTCACATGCTAAATTTGGTTCTATTTGCTTAATTAGTTCCCGAGTTATAAAGAAATTTGTGTTTCATTTGTATGGGAGCCCCCCTTCTAGAGGGGGAGGGGTCTCAAACAACCGTAGAAAAAAATCCTGTCTTTAAAAGCCCCACATGACAAATTTGGTTCTACTCGCTTGATTAATAGTCAAGTTATGGGAAAATTTTGATTTTATTTGTATGGGAGCCCCCCCTCTTAGAGGAAGGAGGGTTATCAATCTACTATAGAAAAAATTCCTGCCTCCAAAATCCTTCACATGCTAAATTTGGTTCCATTTGCTTAATTAGTTCCCGAGTTATAAAGAAATTCGTGTTTCATGTGTATGGGAGCCCCCCCCCCCTTCTAGAGAAGAAGGGGTCTCAAACAACCAAAGAAAAAAATCCTGTCTCTTGAAACCCCCACATGCCAAATTTGGTTCCATTTGCTTGATAATTATGTTATGTCAAGTTATGAGGAAATTTGTGTTTTATTTGTATGGAAGCCCCCCCTCTTAGAGGAAGCAAGGGTCTCAATCCACCATATAAAAAAAATCTGCCACTAAAAACCTTTATGTGCAAAATTTGGTTCCATTTGCTTGATTAGTTCCCGAGTTATGAAGAAATTTGTGTTCCATTTGTATGGGAGCCCCCCCTTCTAGAGGAGAGAGGGGTCTCAAACCATGCTAACAACATTCCTCACATCAAACGCAATGTGTATGCCAAGTTTCATCAAAATCCGTCGAGCGGTTTGCGAGTCTATACCGGACACACGAACAGCATTTCATTTTTATATATATAGATATTATTATATTATCAATAAGCGAATGATCTGCATAGCCCCGGTTTTCCCTACGTAATAGCTACAATGATTAAATTCTGTAAACGGACCACTCCTCTAATTCAGACCATTAACTACAGTTTTTTTATAGGCCGATAGATAGTTTAATACAACAACATTTACTATCTCGATGTGTTAACAGATTCCAATGAATCGAACTGCATATAAAAGTATTGGACTATCCTCTCACTTAACCTAGTTTTAACATACAAATCAGTTCGTAACTGAAACCAAACAAGAATTGTTGATGGGTTTAAAAAGTTTTGTAATGAAAAAAGACCTTTATTATCTACCTAGCCAGCCTTTCACCGAGTGGAATAAAGAGAGAGAAAAACATAACAGAATAGTTGAAAGATAAGCTCATAGTATTTTAATAATTCGATGATGTAATGGCACTACTTCGAACCACTACACGCAAGTGTGACTGTCGCCTGCGAGATGCTTTACTATGCGTACCATCTGACTCAGCAACTATCGCAGTAAAACAAACGTATTTCCAAATGTGGCCACACACTCATCGTATAATTAATATTCGCAGATGCGATGGTCGAGTCTAGACTACCAGATTTAGGGGTCATTTAATATATTACTATTAGTTTTGTGAGAGAGGTAAACCAGAATGTGACGTTCATCGAAAAACAAAACGCTTGCAAGGAGAGGCTACTCTAGCAAATGTTTTCCACTTTATTTATCACTGTCAGACAGAACAAACGAACTACTCCTTTTGCATTTATATTTATACGCATACACCCATTTAGTTAAGCCACATGAATTTTTTCTAAAATTTTATCATTTGCTCAAATGGATTGAAGAATTGCTAAATCTGGCTTAAGTAATACATCGAATGTTCTTTTTCGGAAAGTTATTTTTTGAGTGAATTTTTGGCAGAATCTGCTTACTTACTTACTTTAGCAGCCGAAAGCCGGGGTGGCACTTACCGTATCAAGAATTCCTCTTCATTGTATTCGGTCCTGGGATACTCGTCGTCAATTCGTTGCGCGTCTCGACACACGCAAGTTGGCTTCAACCTGGTCGAGCCATCTAGTACGTTGGGCTCCTCTATTCCTGGTGCCGGTGGGGCTCTTGAAGAGAACGGATTTCACTGCACAGTCGTCCGGCATCCTTGGGACGTAGTCTCCCAACTTTCGCCAGGTGATGGAAATCTCTCCAAGCAGTGCCTGTAGCTCGTGATTCATGCGCCTCCGTCACTCTCCACTTTCCGTTTGTACTCCGTCTAAAATAGTCCGCAACACCTTTCGTTCAAATACGGCTAGTGCACGTATGTTCTCCGTAAGCAAAGTTACTGTCTCAAGTCCGTAGAGGGCTACCGGTCTGATTAGCGTTTTGTACATCGTCAGCTTTGTGCGGCGGTGTATGCTCCCAGATCGAAGCATCTTGCGGAGGGAAAAGTTGGCTCGATTTCCAGCTTGAATACGTCGTTGGATCTCCTTACTCGTATTATTGTCGTTGGTGACCAGAGATCCCAAATATACGAAGTCATTAGCCACTTCCAGTTTCGTCGCCATTAATAGTCACTGTCCGTGGGAGGCAAACGTTGCTTTCTCTGGAGTCTCTTCCTACCATATATTTGGTTTTCGACGCATTGATTTGAAGCCTATCCTCCTAGCCTCCATTCTGGCGTAGATTGCCTCCGCCGTTCCCATTGGCGTAGCCAGTAAATTTCCCTGGAGTGGGCCTAGTGGGTGCACTTAAAAAATATCATTATGATCCTGTTACACCGGTTGTCACCGATAGCACAGGGTTTTAAGGGAATTATTAGGTAGGCTTCACGGGGGCCCGCGCAGCTACGGACCAGATCTTTACTATCCGACAAATCTAACAGAAATATCAGCAGTACTACTTACCCTTGCATCACATGTTTATTGATTTCAAAGCAGCATACGATACAGTCGATCGAGACCAGCTAGGGCAGATAATGCACGAACGTGGTTTTCCGGATAAACTGACGAAACTGATCAAGGCTACATTGGATCGACTGATGTGTTTCGTGCGCATCTCGGGGAAACTTTCGAGTCTCTTTGAGACACGGCAAGGGTTTAGACAAGGTCACGGCTTATCTTGCATGCTATTCAACATCGCTCTTGAGGGGTTAATCCAACGACAGTGGAGTCTAGGAGAATTGGGCCAAATAACTAGAAGTGGCAGATGAGCTCGTGTATTTAGGATCGATGGTAATCGCAGGGGAGATCTGGCAAAGCTTTTCGTCGGTGCGGATGTCAAATCGTGTGTGCTCTTCAATATCTTTTGATTTTTCAAAGCGGTTTTGAGTGTTTTATAGTAGAAAAGTGTTCAAAATGTACAATAGTTATCGGTGACTTAGATTCCAATGTGGGATCACAAGTATAGTGATAATGAAAAGAATTTTCACCAAAGGAAGCATCAATATTGTTTTTTTTTTGTTCGACTGTGTTCTATTTCAGTTCATTCCTTTCGAGCCGTATTCCAAACACGCTAGAAGAGAGTAGCAACACATCAACGGGTGGCACTTATTTTCGTACACGCTCGTTTGCATTTTCGCAAGAAAACCGATCAGCAGGTTGATTGTTTTTAACCGGACCTTTGTGCTCGATTGATAAACACGGAAAAAGAAAAATAAATTCTAGATTAACCGGTAATCTGTTCCGCTTAAAAAGTGTGGATCTTATACAATTCCGTGCTAGGAAAAAGTAATGAAACAATGCAAGTAACAGAAACTGATCGTGTACCTAGCACCAACGCGTTTCCGTACTGTATTTTGTTTTGCTGGAAATGTAACGTCGTGGCTGTGTGTGTTTGATCGCTGAAGTGAGATGAAAGAAGAAGCAAATTTCACAGGATGCCCCACTAAAACCTAATGCACTTAAAGAATCTAAAAATCATTGTGCTTCTCTGTTTAAATTTTTGCTGTAACGTTAATTGGTTTGACCAGCGGTACGTAATGTCGTGCGATGGCTGGATTTTGTGTAATTCGACGTGTTTTGGTGTTAGTAAGTTGTGTGCAGTGTGAGTGGTTGATAGAAGGGCTTTTGGTATAGTCAGCAGTGTGGAGTATAACGCGGATTGTAAGGTAGTATGTATATAGTGATGGCTTTTCATTTGCAGATTTTCACTACATTCGGATGCCTTTTTGTATTTGCTCAATATACAATATACGAGTTAGTATAATTAGCTAACCAAATAATTCATCTTACTTCATATTTCGCTTCCACTTTTGCAGTTGTTTTGTTGGCTTGTTTGTTTTGTTTTGTTTTGTCTCTTCAGAGAGCGAAATAAGGCACTATAACCTTGGCCTATTGCAGCCTGGCTTTTGGGCTAAAGACCACAAGTTTATCCCCGAGGGTCCGGAGTATCACTTAACCTTTATTAGCAAAGCTACTCCCAACGACTGTATACTGTATAACGTAAACTGTAAATACACCAATATCTTTACGGGAAGCGTTTGGTACGGGAGGTCCACGCTCCCTTCCTTCCCTTCGATTTCAAAAAGTTGAATGGAATTAAGTATCATTTATAATTCCACTTGATTCTTTGAAATTCTCTTTGCGGTTCATGCTGCGCAGTTGGCCTGGCCGTTGACAAGAAAAATGATTGATTCAGACAATCGTCATTTTCCAGGATGCCTTCAAGTATTGGCTGCGTTAATGTGAGATTAGATTAGATTAGATTAGGATCGCTGGTAATCGCAGACAATACTAGTAAGGAGATGCTGTGGCGCATTCAAGCGGCATATCTGGCCTACTTTGCCCGTCGCAAAACGCTATTATCCAGAAGCTTACGCCGCCGTACCAAGAACAGTGCTTCTCTATGGACTTAAAGCCGTGACACTGCTCACGGAGGACATACGCGCTCTTTCCGTGTTCGAGCGGAAGGTAGTTCGGATGATATTTGGTGAAGTACAAACTGAATGCGGAGAGTGGCGGAAACGTATGAGTCAAGAGCTACAGGCACTGTTTGGAGAGATTCCCATCGTACACCTGGCGAAAGTCAGTAGGCTACGGTCGGTGAGCCGGACAAGCCGGTTGGATACCGGACGACAGTGCGACGAAAACAACTCTTCAAACACCGGCACAAGGAACATGGCAGCTCAACGTACAAGATAGGTCGACCAGGTTGAAAGTGAGTTATAACTTCTGAGACGGCTGGCAAATTGCCGACGAGTGACCCAAGATAGAGTTGAATGGAGACGACTGTTTGAAACAGAATGAGCCGGGGTCGCTACTAGGCTACTAACGGCTACTGACGACGACGACAACTACGCGACAGCGTTTGCGATGTCTAGTCAATAAAAAAATAGATCTACGCTGTGGGAATTGCCCTGAACTTTTAACCGGTTTTTAAATTCCAATTGGCGAAAATTCCTGGAGGGGGCGTGCAGAGTTCTGGAGGGAGCCTGGTCCCCCGGCAACTCCTCCAGCTACGCCAATGGCCGTCCCAAGGTTTCTAGTAATGATGTCAAGATCGCCTGCGAAGGCTAGGAGTTGGCTACTCTTGCTGCAGAATCTACTACAGTATACATGTATGTTTTCAAGAGTTTTTATTTTCTTGGGTTGGTGGGTGCTTCTGATTATTTTTGGCCGACTGTTTTTTCTAATTTAAAAATTTAAGGGTAGCCCCTAGATTTCCTAGATTAAGGTCATTACAAATATTTTATAAAATTATCCTGTCGTTGTTGGGCAACTGAAGGAGTGGGGGGAGAGAGAAACAATATGGCCTAATGTAAGGAAACCGGTAGACCAGTAGTTTGCACTACAGAGACTGTAGATTACAGAGGCGCCGAGACACTCAAAATCCGCTAAATTTTGAAACAAAACGGGGAGTACCATCATAAATAAAGGTAATTATCCGCTTTCGTTCAAAATTTAGCGGATTTTGAGTGTCTCGGCGCCGCTGTAATCTACAGTCTCTGTAGTTTGCACACCTCTCTGCTCTCTCTATGTTTTCTCTTCTCTTCCTTCCCGCTAAATCTTTTTGATTAGATACAAACACAACGTAGGGTCCTAACCACTAGATGATCACGACACACAAGATGGTAAATGGTTGAATAATGCGCTCCAGGACCACCACGAGGTTCCACAGCCTCTTATTCAGCAACTCCTATCTCTACCTCCTCGTGGTACCATCCGGGATACGTTCCTTAGAGGAAATCAGACAACCGGTGGAAACTGGAATCGTATGCGGACAGAGAAGGGGGCACTCATGCGAAGACTGAAGTGTAAACTCACCGCCTGACTCCCAGGAACCAAAGAAGTGGGTCCAAAGACCCTAAAGGAGATGGTTGTAATAGCTGTTATCCATGGCTATTATGTAAAAACTTGAATGGATAAACCCCTAATCAAAGGTGTGACGCGACCCGTGCCGAGGGATGAATGGTGGAGGGGGTTCTAGAAATTCTCTCGCCGCAACAGAGCCTGTGAAGTACCAGGGCGCCCTCCACAGCAATTTGCCCTTGCTGCATCATGCCGGTCACTGATGCAGTGGACGATTTCTTACCATGCAAGCTCTCTCTGCCGAGAAACACAGAAACGAATGAGGTGGAGAGGATAGTAGGGGAGGAACAGGACTTGACCGATGCGCTAGCTGAGGTTCAGTCCTGATCCTCGTCTATCCTCAACACGCCGACTCGTTGTGAGTCGACAAACGAAGATGTGGCTTCAACTCTCTACTCACGGGTCGAGATTCACTCTGCCTGATCTCTGACTGTGTGCCGGAGGGTGGGCTGAAACAAAAGAAAAAGCCGAACAGTTATGGCCAGTAGGATGGCTGTACAATCGCTCAAACAATCTAAAAAAATATATATAACGTCGAGTATCCACTCCTGGGTTACTCAAAAGTTGCTGAGTCTCATTAAGAGAGATCTCAGCATGCTTACCGGTCTTGCGAAAGGACATTGTCCGAGTAAATATCATCTTCGGAATCTCAGTTTCGTACAAGATGATATTTAACCTCGGAATACTTGCTCTGCAATCGTGGAGCACAAATAGTACGCAGACTGCAGTATCTCGAAAAGGGAAGATCTGGTTTGCGTCGCCGATCAGGGTACTAGGTTCATAAACCTAGTCATCCCTGATTGGCACATGTCTCGCTCCAGCTACCAGCATGTCACTTCCTCAATAAGCTTGAAGCGTATAGTAAACGAAGCATTCCACAATAATTCAAAATAATGGACGCAGTGGTATGAGTACCCAACAGAGGAGAAGAAGATACAAACACAAGCGTACCCAGACTAAAGCTGAAGCTGGGAGACCCGACGACCTTTCAGCGGAATGTTTTGCTCTGGGAAAATCAAGAATCCGTAGGATTTCGGATCTATTTTTACATTAAGGTGAAATTAGTCGTCATCGATTCTGCCAATTTCAAAAGCAGTTTTTTTGTTTGAAACAAAAATTTTGCTCATGAAAATATATTCACTGTGCTCAGATTGACAAGAAGAATGCAGCATTTACATTTGTATAAACAGAATTCCGTTTTGGGGCCCAAAAACTGCTTCCGAAACTGGGCTCTCCAACGAAAAATCAATGACTGCTAATTTCCCGTTAATTAGGTTCAAAACTCCGGACTTCGGATATTCGGATATTAAACTAATTGACATTTGAGTATCGCTTTTTATTGAACTGGAAATTATTGCACTTGAAAATAAACTTAAAATAAGAATCGAAATTGTATTTGAAGCTGCACATCAAATGGATTTAAATGAAACTTGAAATCAGAGTCGAAATTGGGCTTAAAATTTTGCTTGAAATAGGAAATAAATTAGATTTAAAATTGGTCTTGAATTCGAAGATACGATGCTGACCTAACAAGCTAGTCGTTCGGGTGATGCTGCTAGATTCAGTAGGATCGTTGCGCTAGCCTCGTAATTGTCCTGTATTCTAAAAACTGGCTGCAAATTTTGCCGATAAAGAAAGATCTAGTCTTAAAGACTTCATACCTAAGGACATGAATTGGACATGAATTTAGAAAAGCACTAATTTTGATCTGAAGCATTATTTAAAATCGAATTACAAATCGGACTTAAAGTTGGATTTGAATTTGAACTTGAAATCAGACTACGTATTGGACGTAAAGGCTGGTGAACAGCTGGATAATGCATAATATCGGTACCTCGCGTACCTGCAGTTATAAAATAAACCCCTTAGTTGTCATTAGCCTCTTATCCAGCTTCTCCTATTCCTACCTCCTTGTGGTACTAGCCGGAATAGGAGCAACTTTAGTGGAGATTTGGTATCCAGCTAAGGAAACTAAGGTCGTATACCGACAGGGAAGAAGGCACTCATGCTTCCGCTGAGTGTTGACAAAAGGAACAACCTTTGCTATTCGTGGGCGCCTGTTTCCAGGTTAGAAGAGGCTCATGACGGTGATCTCACTGCACCGTGAATCGCAGTTTCTCTAGCCGATATGCGGCTATAACGGCAAAGCAGCTGGAAAGGATGGCATCCCCTCCGAACTTTTGAACGTCGGCAGCGAACGGCTAAACAGGTTATACTAAAGGTATGGACTGAGGAGGAACTATCTACGGACTGGTTGGAAGGTCTCATATGCACTGTTTAGAAAAATGGCCATCGACTCGAATGCAGCTATTACCGAGGCATTACATTCCATAACTCTACATACAAAATTTTCTCCCGCATTCTGTTTCTCAGACTGAGGCCGTTGCAGGAAACTTCTGTTGGCGAAAACTAGTGCGGTTTTCGAGAGGGACGCTCCACGACGAACCAAATGTTGCAAACCTTGCGATAAATCCTCGATAAATTCCGGAAATTCAACTAGCAGACTCACCATTTGTTTATAGACTTTAAGGTGGCGTACGATTTAGTTAAAACGGAATGAGTTGTAGCTGTATCAGGATAGCGAGTGAGACATCAGACTCGTTTGTGACGTTAAATGGTTTGAAGCAAGGTGACGGACTATCGTACTTGCTGTTCAACATTGCACAGAAAGGTGCTATTCGAAGGACAGGCGTGCAGAGAAGTGGTACCATCATTACGAAATCTCATATGCTCCTAGGGCTCGCGGACGACATCGATGTCATGGGTGTTAACCGCAGAGCTGTGGATGAAGCGTACACACTTATCTTAAAGTGGAAGCTGCGAGGATAGGGCTTATCATGAATTGTACCAAAACAAAGTATATGCTGGCCGGTAGAGAGCATGGTAGCCATTCTATACTATTACTATTGGAGATACTATTGAAGTGGCCGACGACTTTGTTCAGCTTGCTACGTTAGTGATATGTTACAATGATATGAGTCGTGAAGTAAAAAGGCGGATAGCGGCTGCCAACGGTTGGTAGACGGCTGAGCAATGCGTACCATCGGTGCCTGTACAGTGGTCAGTCAGTTATTTTTTAAAATCTAATTAATATTTTGAAATATTGAACAAAAGAAACAAAAAATTCTGACCTCAACTTTTAAATCTAATCGCAATAAAGAGTAAAACCAAATACAGAAGGATTTCGAATTTAGCAACAAATGCGTGTCGCCTATGTTGCCAAAATCGAGACCCTTTTTCTATATGAAACAATTTAATGTAAATGCTTTAGAAATTAACTAAATATCATTAATCAACGATTGCAACCATCTTATGTTTAAAAAATCCGACAAGTGCTATCCGTCCGGTGCAAATGAGCTATTGGCACCCTGCGGTAAGACGTAGTCCTACGGCAATAAAAATATTGTTCGAAACCACATAACTTTTTTTCATGAACATACTGAGGGCATCATTTCTTCGTCATTTAAAGCATATATGCGACAATTGATTGCTATTTAAGCATATTTTTGGAAGTAAAATATCTTATGTTGCCAAAAACGAATACTTTTGTTGCCAAAATCGAGGCATGCCAAAATCGAACCATGCCAAATTCGAAATCCAACTATAAATCAAAATGTATAATATTAATCCCTAAGTACTGAACAAGTGCGTCTGTATTCCAGCAATGTTTCACGCCCATTACGTCAATGCACTAGGTTTACGAGCTGTTGCGCAACACCGATCAACAGGAGGATCACGTATGATCGTCTAAACGTATCGAGAGAGCCTTGGCCAAGCTTGAAACTCACCCTCTTGGCCGCCCGCCCGGGTACTCTCATCTGCTGAGTGACACCGCGACGAGTTACCGTCAGCAGTGTCGATCATCATCATCATCATCGCCAGTATAGTCACCAACCGGCGCGATCGCTTGCGTTCTGCTTTGTACTTTTCTCTGTTCAGCACAGCATTTCGCATTCTTCCGACGACGACGACGGCGACGGCGACGGCAATCGTCTTCACTGGTCGTGTAGAACAAGCAAAGCTCCATCCACTGGGGCGGCCATCACACGCGCACACTCTCCGAGCCGGTGCTCGTATGGCCGCCGAGCCGTGCGTCCAACTAAATACTCTCGCGGGATCATTGATCGTCTCGTGGCTTGGCAGCCAAGCCAAGCCAAACTCGACCGGCTTGGATTCTTCCTTGATTGCCGGCTGGTGTTAGTGTTGTTTGTTGTGATAGTAATGTTGTTCTTGTTTTTGTTGTGAGTACGTTCGTTGAACCCTGGATCGGTAGACTCTCCTGTGGGGTGGCGGGCGTGGCGCACGGTATGGGAGGAAAGAAAACGTGTCTTCGGAAAGCTGTTGCTGTTGCTGGATCGCGTTTTATAGCGGTACATTCGAGTTATTTTTTTCCTGCTTTTCCCTTTCTCGGTTCTCCGCTGCTGTGGCTACCGCTGTGAACGCTCCATCCATCGGTCCTGATTTCGTTGGAAGCAAGATCGTTCTACCATGTGCTTTCCCGCTCTTTCGCCCAGGCCCGCGATGCCGGCTGCGAGTAAGCTTTTCGACCGAAGGATGAGAGCTGGTCGTCGTCCGTCCGTCGGTTTGTGTTTGCTCCCGCGTCGCTGATGACGGTGCGGTTCGGCTTTTCCTGTTTTGCTGTAGGAACAAGTTTTGATTAGGCACGATCCGGTCGGCTGGATTCTGCGCATTAGATAATGATATTAGTTAATGACATTAGATAGAGATAGAACCTATTCGGTTGTTCGAATTACATCGCTAATTTCATGTTTCAATGAATAGAAGTAACGGGTTATGAGACTGAAAGATACTCAAAGCACCAGGAAACGACAGGATGGAAGCTTATACAAAGATGAAGGAAGTAAGCCATGATGTATTAGATAGACTGAATAAAATTGAGATGAAAATGATTACAGACAATAGCGTTTTAAACAATCATTTCGTTTTGTAGAAATTAGCTATTCATGAATGAGACAACGATAAGAAAAAGAGAACTGCAATTTCAATGTCTCAAGCACATCAGAAACCATTTGTAATTCATACCAGCAATAAAATATATTTAAATTGAAAAATTATCTCTCATCAAAATCCCGTCACAATTTGGCGAGTTCTTGTTAATTTACGGCTTGTGTGGTAACGTAAGGCGAGATGGCAATCCTCGAATAAATATAATTTATATGCCGATGGCAAACCCAAATGCCAAAAACAAGTAGAAACGTTGAACGAAAGCCGAAACATTTTCCGTCAAAGTTAACCGGTAACGTTATTTGTGGTGGATCGAGTTTACGAAATTCATGCTTCCAGTTTTAATGACTCTGAAAAACAGAATCTGCAAATTTGGTTGCCTTTCAATTTGATCGTTATAGAATTATTAAACTATAATTATGGAAACCAACAGATTTTAGAATAATCCCAAGAACAGTACCAATATTACACAAACACAACAAAAGAGTCATTCATGTATGGGATCGAACAACGAGCAGCATCATCGTCATCATCAACAATGAAAGAAGTGAAACATCTGAGATTGAGGTAGAGAATGAAAGCGAACCTTCCTTACCACCGGCACCGCCACCACCACCACCTCCACCTCACGGAGTTAACGACGGTCGGTCGGTCGATCGGTTCGGGACGGTCATTGAACTTTCGTGTTCTCCCGTTCGATCGGGCGGGGGTCTCTCTTGCCGTTCACGGTGCGCTGCGGTACGGAGCGGACAGGAGTAGTGAGTCGGTCCAGGGCAAGTGATGATGCTGCGGTAGAATTGACCGTTGTGCTTGATCGGGAGAGGTATGAAGGAGGAATCCCATGTTGGGGTGGTTATGTTGAACTTGCTTTTTCGGACCAGGCAGTGGCCGAGGGGAATGGATTTATAATAAGCAACCGAATTTCCACCGCTGATTATTTCGACATTTATTTTTAGAGCTCCACTTGCTCGGGTTCGTTTCCTACATCAGAGAATTTGGTTGGTTTGGAAGGATGGGAACAGAAGTTAATTAAAGATATAGATTTGACTGGGCAACTGCCATGCTCAAAAATGAAAATGAATTTCTAATAATTCGATGAAATAGCACATTCAATAAAAAAGAGTTAAGACAGCGTTGTCTTAAAAGTCAAAACGAAATAAAACATTCACAATTTTGACTATAATTTTGATCTTAGATGTATGTAACTCCTTTGCATCGAGGTTACAAAATAAAATTAAAAGTATTTTTCTTGCACGATGCGTGAAAGGTAAACTGCATTAAAATAGTACGATATAAGTTATTTGTCAAAATACGTCTGTTAAAAGTTTTGTGCATACCCATTCCATATCGACGAAACGATGAAGTTGACAGTACCGTCATCCGGGGCGAGATTGTGCCAAAAAAGCATATAGTTTTGTTCTTTAGCTCAGTATACACACAATTTAGGAACTAAGTTGATTTCAAACGTGTCAATATATACTAAATTGTTTAATTAACAACTACCGTAGAGATGGTTGAGTTACAATGAAACCTAATTGCATGAAGTGCATGAACTTTGGCACAATCTCACCCCTTCTAGGGGGTGACATTGTGCCAAAAACATAAAGTTAGGCTAAAAACCTAAACAGTGAACATTAGCATGTTTATAAACAATACACATTAATATCAGTATAAAGTAGTTCACATGGGGCCGTCCATAAACTAAGTGGATGGGGCCGTCCATAAACTAGGGGCAGAGGGTCGGCCGGAAACAACGCATCATACAAAAAGTATGAACGAAAATAACCCGGAGAGGTCTGAAATAACTCTAAATGAGTTCGTAGTCAATGGACAGTCTTTATATAGCCAGTAGCGTTTCTAGGGTCAACAAGGGGAGATATATGAAGGGGTGTATCCTAAGAGGGCATACCTATTTGATCATTTAATAAAAGTAACCATTACTTCGTTCGAGAACACGCGGCCGCAGAACATGTGGCCTATCCCACTCCCCTTCCCCCTCCTTAAAACTGGTACTTTATACACGGTATAATATATTCGTCTTATATTAGAGCGTTTATTCAAAGTATCTGAAATTTCCAGGGAAAAAGTAAAAATTAGTTTAAATTATTCAGCAGACCTATGATGCTATTTGATCCAAAATGAATGATGCAATCTAATCTGTCAAAATATTGTGCTCAATAGTAAAGAATGTGAGTGTGCTAGTGTATACTGACGTATTTTTGTTGTGTATGTGAAATCCACAAATTGGATCGATCATTATGGCTTGGCACAATCTCACCCCTGTGAAGCTCGAAAAGTACAAAGTTTCGAAAAATATTATTTTCGTTATCAAAACTTATCCAACGCATAATAACCTTTCAATACATTGGAAATGATTAGTTTATATATCCTCAAGATAGTAAGTTGGTGCGATTTCTTGTTTGAGTTGGTTTATGCGGGACATTTTTACAAGCGTTATTTCCGCGTATTTTTGATCGCGAACTTTGAAACCCTGTTTAGGCTAAATAGTTTGCTAATATTATCTGTCTTCCATTCTAAGTTATGAATAAATATGGTATGCTCATCATCATTTTGAATCTAGGTCACCAGTTTCTATAAATATAATAAATTTTCAAAAATAAACATTTTTGGTTTTTGGCACAATCTCACCCCCGTGGCACAATCTCACCCCAGATGACGGTACCACAAAAGGTCACGCTTATAGTTAGTATACCGATTAGAAGAAGCATTCGTCTATTGGAAAGACAACGATTATAAAAAAAATCCTGACCACATTATAAAGGTCAAGAAAACAAATCTTTTGGATGGTATAATAGAATATACAGCTGTCAGCCAGACGACCATACGACTGATTACTCCATTGCATTGTGTTATTAACGTTGTGTTTGCATTGCATAATCAAACCGTAAAGATTGCACATGGCTCAGAGAAAACTGCTGTTTCCCCTATATAAAAAGTGTATATGCTTAACATAAAACAACGATCTCTACAGGTATTTCTTTTCATATTATTCAAGTATTAGCATTATATTCTTCCAGCATTACTAATTCGTAAGGAAGACACAAGCGGTAACAAATTCTCGAATAGATTGGATCGGTCTAGAAAACAGGGACTGGATAAAATGAGATGTTAAGGAGTTTATAAAGAAGGAAAATCGTTTAAAAGTATAGGACGTAGGTGAAAGTTCATGGATTCGTAAAAGTAAGACATTTCAATACAGTTATTATAATGAAAACCATCTTATATAGTATTTAAAATATTAATATTTTTCCACCGTACGTCGTATGTCGTACAGATTCCTACTTATTGCTAATTTAAATCTCTTATTCTAACACTGAACAAATTTCTAAGCATCGTAAAATCAAACACATTCTTTGAAACGGAATTGCAAATAATAGCGGATTACGAAGCCGCCGAGGAGGTACATGTCATCACCATTTCATGTCATCAACGTTTTCTATTCTGAAATCAAAGATAAACAGCCGCTGCCTGCTGTTTGACTCACCTGGCTGAGAGTATCTCCATTAAGTTGTGGTTTGTGGATAACTTAGAAGATTAACTGAATCTTTCCAAGGCAGCTAACGCTAGGCAAATTGCAAAATCAAATTCTGGATACACTCAATCGCAAGGGATTGCGTTTCTTGGGACGGCGCGGCGCCCAAACAGGCACCAAAATGCTTCGTTTAAGTGAGCAATACAGCGTCTTAAGGCAATAATCGTCGGTGAATCCAGAAGCTTGACGCCGTACAAAACCAAGCACTGTATTAGCATTGGTAGTAATTAGGCTTATGAACTCGTTAAACCTCAGCTTCGAGCCGATTGTAACACCAAGATCGCGGATAGATTCGGCGCGTTCCATTTTATACTGATGGAGAGAATCAGTATTGCAAATTACCTTGTATTTTTGTTGGTGCGGTGACAACCAAAAAAGCAGTTGATTATCTGCTTATAATGCGACGTAGTCGTCAGGAGTTGCAATCACACGAATTTCTTTTAGATCGTCGGCAAAAGAAAGTTTCGATGATGGAAGCAACTCCAACAAGTCGTTGATGACGAGAGGGCCAAGCACACTACCTTGGGGTACTCCAGACGATAGGCAGAATATTTTGGAGTGCACGGAATTTACTTTAACGAAGGCTTTGCGGTCAGACAAGTATCAACCTAGCCATTCAGTGAACTATGATGAAAATCTCATGTGATTCGATTTGTCGATGACGAGACAAAATCAAATACCTTACTAAGGCAGTAAAGGGTGGATATACCGCGATAGTTGGCAACCGATTTGTGACATCGGTACTTGTGAATTGGAACTATGGATGCCATTTTCCATGTAGCTGGAAATATCGACGACTTCCAGGTGTGACCGTCTTCATTGGTCCACACAAAGTCACTGTGTACTAAATCTTCTTTCCACAATTATCTATCTTGATTCCAGTCGCTAGCTGCTTTTGAATCAAATCTTGCACAGCATGTACGTCACGATGTCCGAACTTCCTATGCCAGTCGTGTACACATTCTTTTTCACAAATGAGACGTAAATGAGATAATCCATTTTTACGTACAACAACCGCAGCAATCCGATCTCCGTATTTGACTCGATCAGATGCTCTACGATGCCGTCCTTGAATTGCAGATCACAAATTCGCTTCAAAAAGCATACCTTGGATGCTAGAGATTTCTTATCACGCTTTTGTTTCAAGTTGACCCAAACGTCCTTTGAAGTCTTGTATTTTCTGAATTAGACCGTGCTAACTTCGACTGACAAAGCAGCAACCCAATAGTCGCACGCGCCTTCTAATCTGCTTCGTTCCAAGTAATCAACGCCACAGCATTCGATCCATCAGTAGCCGCTTCAGGCTTCACTCCTGGCTCGATAAACTTCCACAGGCCTTCTCTTACTAGCAGAAATTCGACTTCACGCTTCCAGGAATCGTAGTTTTCGTTATTAAGATTGATGATTCCAGTTCTCTCCATTTTTCACAACTGCAGGCCCACAAGTTGGGGAATTAAATAACATCAATCTACGGCAATCAAAGCCAGACTGAAAGCGAAACCTAGGAGAATCATGCTAAAAATAAATACGTGACCGGAAGTTCTTTATGGACATGAAACTGTGACTCTACTTACGAAGGACAGACGCGAGCTTGCCCTGTCCGAGCGGAAAATGCTACGTAGCATATTTGGTGGAGTACAAACCGAAAGCGAAAAGTGGCAGAGGCGCATAAATTACGAGCAACAGGCACTGCTTGGAGAGATTCCCATTGTACATCTGGCGAAAGTTGGTAGACTGCAGTGGACTGGACATGTCGTATGGATTTTGGACGACAGTGGGACAAAAACGATTTTCTTTAACAACTCCACGGGCACCACGAATAGAGGGCCCAACGTGCAAAATGACCATTGTCCAGGTCGAAACCGATTACTGATTTCTGAATAAATACCACCGCTTCTCTAACAACCTCTCTCAGCCGAGATTCGAACATACGACTGTTGCAATTGAATTTTGTTAACGAAAATTGAGTGAGTATTGTACCTTCTATGTGAATCAAACCATCCACGATATTACATAAGAATAGCCACCGTTAGCTCGCACGAATACTCACCACGCATACATGAGACGAACGATCGAATAATCGCAGTAGAATTGCCGAACTTTATCGCTCTATCGCATGCAGATCGCTCTCTCGCTCAGCCGAGTAGACACCAAACCAGCTAGATATGAGTAAAACTAGAAATATCTCAACCGCTGGTCGAGACGGTCGCATCCGTCGATCGCAGAAGCGAGTTTTTACAAGTGCCACCAGTTCGTTCTGCCGAGTGCAGAGACAGAAATTTTCACAAGTGCCATTGAAACGCCATTTGTTAAATTACCATCAGAAGTGTGACCGATTCGGATGCCTGTAGGGGTAGGCTATCCCTCTGTGTCCTGATATTTCGACTGTGTATACCACGTGATCATTACTCGAGTCGAACAAAGCCCACTATTACCGATACGCTGTGTGCGGACAAATCCATACGTGAGCAAGAAAAGGCCTTCGAAAGATGTAATAAAATCAAACTGTAGCTCGTATGTGACATGGCAGCTGAAGCAACAATATGTTGCAGGGCCTTTTTTCTTTATTTCTTCATAGCGATCGACAAGAACATACACCCGTAGGAAGGACATCAGTGCGTGCGGCTGTGAGATTCTTCTACGGCTGAGAATGTCAGCGCTCACATGCATTCTTCGCGATTAAATTGATCCGGTGGTACCCAGCGGTGACGTGACGCAACTCAGACTGACGATTTATCATATTTAATTACTGCTTCCACGGAGCTGGACGAAAGGATGCGCCAAAATTGGCATGGACAAGTTTCCGTTTTATAAGCGTCCGTGCCATCTCGAGATTGCATAGCGGCTATATGGACGTCTCCCAGCTCATGGACGAAAGGATGCGCGGTCTAGTAATACCCGCTGGTAGTGACAGTTAATTAGGAACTAGTGGTGATGAAGTAACTTTGTACGCAAAAGCGCTTAAATAAAGAAAAATGTAATACAACGACTGGCTTATTAGGTCAGCGTCATACCTCGAAGCCAACTGGGAGGCTTTAGAGATAGAGACAGAGACAGAGACAGAGACAGAGGCAGAGGCAGAGACAGAGACAGAGACAGAGACAGAGACAGAGACAGAGACAGAGACAGAGACAGAGACAGAGACAGAGACTGAGACAGAGACAGAGACAGAGACAGAGATTGAGATTGAGACAGAGATAGAGACAGAGATAGAGATAGAGATAGAGACAGAGATTGAGATTGAGATTGAGATAGAGATAGAGATAGAGATAGAGATAGAGATAGAGATAGAGATAGAGATAGAGATAGAGATAGAGATAGAGATAGAGATAGAGATAGAGATAGAGAAAGTGAAAGGCATAGAGATAGAGATAGAGATAGAGATAGAGATAGAGATAGAGATAGAGATAGAGATAGAGATAGAGATAGAGATAGAGATAGAGATAGAGATAGAGATAGAGATAGAGATAGAGATAGAGATAGAGATAGAGATAGAGATAGAGATAGAGATAGAGATAGAAATAGAGATAAAGATAGAGATAGAGATAAAAATAGAGATAGACCTAGTGATAATGATTGAGATAGAGATAGAGATGAAAACAGAGTTCGAGTTGGAGTTGGCAGTGGAGTGGACACTGCAGTTGGAGCTGGAATTTGAGTTAGAGTTTAAGTTAAAGTTAGAGTTAGAGATAGAGTTAGAAACAGATATAGTCAAATTCTTGACTCATGGCATAGCAGTGTTGGCTAATCTGTTATGTTTGAAAATCTTCAAATAATCACAAATCATAATATTGCGAATTTAGAAACAATCGTTTTTGTTAGAAATTACCGCGGAATCACAAATCTCTCTGTGTCCTTAAAATTGTATGAAATAATAGTGAGTGGTGTGAAACTGTCCTGCACTATAAATCAAATTTCAACAATCCATCAAGATTCCAAGGTTGGTCGGTCTGTCTATACTAATCTGTTAGATTTTACATCGATGTGGATTTTGCAAATGAAAAGACAAGAATCAAGTTGATGTTATCTATACTGATTTGAAAAACAGCTTTCGATTGAATTGACCATACTCTTACGACCAATGTTCTTACGGAAATTATCTCGACTCGACGCTTCTCAACAAATGGCCGAATCATTGAACTCACATGTCAGTGGTAGAGTGCTTCATATAATGCACGGATCCAGTGTTTTTTCAGTGACCAATAAGTCTGGGGTCCCGAAAGGCAGCAATATGGGACCTATGCGTTTCTTACCTGCCCAGTTAGCTTTGAGGTACAATGTTGGTCTAACAAGCCAGTCGTCGTATGTATTAATTTCAGCTGAGCGGTACTGCTTATAGAATGAGAAGGATCGTTGCACTAGCCACGTAATTGTCGTGTACTCTAACAGCCGGCTGCGAAGTCTGTCGATAAAGTAGGGTCAAGCCTTTGAAAGACGTTTAAGCCCAAGGCTTTGCTTTTTGCGTTTCTTGCTGTTCTTTAACGTTATTGCACTGCTGTTGGGAACCTGCTGTAGGTCAGTATACGGTAAAGACTTGACATTATTTGCCTAGGTAGGCAATTATCGCCGCCGGCTGGATTTGTTAAATTTATTAACTAAAATTTGCTTAATTGTAGTCTTGCAACCAAGAGCTTTCTTTTTGACAAACCAAGATATTCTTAAATCATACCGCAAATTTATAATCCCACATCACAATTTGGGTTGTATTACCAACCCTTAAAATGGCAATGTTTGCAAAATCGCAATAAAATAAAAGTGGAGGAAGGGGTCACAAACTAGAAAAAAACTTGCCTGCAAAAAGCCCCCCATTTCCATTTGCTTGATTAATTCTAGAGTTAGAGCAGAAACTTGTGTTTCATTTGTACGGGAGCCTCCCCTTCCAGAGGGGAGAGGGGCCTCAATCCACCATAGAAAAAAAATCTGGCTCCAAAATCCTTCAGATGCCAAATTTGGTTCCATTTGCTTGATTAATAGTCTAGTTATGAGGAAATTTATATTTTATTTGTATAGGAGCCCGCCCTCTTAGAGGAAGGAGGAGTCTTAATCCACCATGGAAAAAATTTCTGCATTCTGCGTCACTTTAGATGTCAAATTTGGTTCCATTTAATCGATTAGTTCCAGAGTTATGCAGAAATTGGTGTTTCATTTGTGTGAGCCCCCCCCCCCCCTTATAGAGGGGGAGGGGTCTCAAACCATGCTAACAACATTCCACACGTCAAACGCAATGTGTATAATAATCCATACCTATAAAAAAGGATTTCTGTATGTCTGTCTGTCTGCCTGTCTGTCTGTCTGTCCGTATGTTCCTTATAGAATCGAAAACTACTGAACCGATCGGCGTGAAAATTTGCATGTAGAGGTTTTAGGTGCCAGGGAAGGTTCCTATGGTGGTTAGAGATTCCTCCTCCCACTAAGAGGGGGGGCTCCCATACAAATGAAGCACAAATTTCTGCATAACGCGAGAACTAATCAAGCAAATGGAACCAAATTTGACATGTGGGTGTTTTTGGAGACAAGAATTTTTTCTATGGTGAATTGAAACCTCTCCCCACTTTAGGAGGGGGGCTCCCATACAAATGAAATAAAAATTTCCTCATAACTCGAGAACTAATTAATCAAATGGAACCATATTTGGCGTGTGGGTGTTTTTGGAGGCATGAATTTTTTCTATGATGAATTAGGACCCCTTACCATTTTAGGAGGCGGGGCTCCCATATAAAAGAAAAATAAATTTCCTCATAACTCGAGAACTAATCAAGCAAATGGAACAAAATTTGACATGTGGGTGTTTTTGGAGACAAGAATGTTTTCTATGGTGAATTAAAACCTCTCCCTGCTTTAGGAGGGGGGGGGGGCTCCTATACTAATGAAATACAAATTTCCTCATAACTCTAGAAGTAATCAAGCAAATGGAACCAAATTTGGCATGTGGGGGGTTTTGGAGGCAGGAATTTTTTTAATGATGGTTTGAGACTCCTCACCCCTGTGGTAGGGGGATAAGGACTCTCATACAAATAGAACAGAAATTTTTGCGTAACTCAAAAACTAATCAAATTCGAGAAATTTTAGACTCATAAAACATTAATCAATAACAAGACCACCAAAAACTATCAATAGTAACATTAGATAATTCAGCGCGAGTCGGCCATAGGCCGCGCCGGCAACCTGCCGTCGGAAGCGCTGGCCACTGCGGGGGGCAGCCCCCCGTAGAGATCACCTCTATCTAGGTTTATTTATTTTCCTAGATCTACTGACCTCTATTACTTTCCTTCAGTTGGGTCACCCCTGCGAAATGGTACTTTCTACGAAAAGATTTTCCGTGAAATGGTACATCCCGCGTAAGGTTTTTCGCGAAATGGTATTCTGCGAAACTCTATATTCCGCGTTATGGTCAACCGAGAATTGGTGTTCCGCAAAATGGTATTCGGCGAAATGGTTCGTAATGGTGGCGAATATTTAAATACTATCCGCTTTATTTTATCAGGCTGAGCGATGGGGGGAGTTGTTTTCTACTTTACTGTTACGAAAATTTGTATATTAAAACACCCATGAACTCCTCAGAAACTTACAAAACTCGAGATTGTGACAAAGGTCATCCGAAATTCACGATTTATGTACAACATAGTTTAATTTGTGGCAATACGAAGTTTGTCGGGTCAGCTAGTAATAAATAAATAAAAGATAGATAAGGAAAAAGACACTCTGTAAGAGAGATAACGAGAGAATCCTCAAAAAAAAGAAAAGAATCCGTAAAGATAGAATAAAATAATCCACAAGAGAGAAAATAATAGAGTACGGAAGAGATAAAATAATAATATCTGCAACAGAGAAGATAAGCGAATCTGCTAGAAAGAAGAATTAAGGAATCTGTTAAAAGGTAATGAGAAAACCCTTAAAAGATATAATATAATAATAATGAGATATATTCCGCAGGAGAGCTAATTCACACAAGTGAGAATAAGATAAGAGGGATAAGTTGCCATGCGAAAATTGAAATTATTTCTAATAGTGTACATCATATGAGAATGTTTGTGTTTCATTTTGCAATATATTGATGGTTTCGCCGTTTCTTATTTCCGAAAAGAGATTTACGGCATAGATTGGCACTTTCAGCGAATGAAGATTATGAAAATATCGTTTACATACAAAATAAAAAGAAAGGGTTCCAAATATGAGCCTTGAGGGACACCAGAAGTAACTTTAATTGTAGGGCGACTGGTTTGCGTCAGTAAGAATGTATGAGCAAAAAGATGGCCCAGACACTACCGACAATGAAGCGTCAAGGAATAGATCGCAACAAACTGGTACAGATTAAAAGATTTGGCTCCTGTTATTGTTGGCAGTAGTATAGCTCAGCTGCGATCGACAAACCAGGTTTCTTTTAACGAATCCCTAGAAAACAATTCAAGATATATTATACTCTTATAGTAGTTTTTATTATTTTTTCTACTGCTCACAACCTTTATAATTTTTTAAAACTCCCTATTGTTACTATGGAAATAGCATATTGAAATCTGTTTTAATAATCAATTCTTGTTCAACCATTGTGCTTGCCAGGACAGTTGCGGGGCTAGTGCTTAGAGCAAAGTTTTGGGTTTATACCGTCTTTAGACATTGTCGACAAACTTTGCAGCCGGCTGTTAAAGTACTGACTCTATCTAGCAAGCACCGCCTACCCGGTATTCGAACATACGACGACTGGCTTGTTAGCCCAGCATCGTACCTCGAAGCTAACTGGGCTAGTACTACAATCCTATTAACTCTAACAGTTTCTCCCAATCAAGATTCGAACATGCAATGCTGTATGTGAAGCCCACATATTCGACTTAATAATTTTTCGAAATAATATAATTTCTTTGCTGCCAAACTTCAGCAATAATTTCTGGGCCCTTTGGGATAATAATTATGAGACCTGTTGCCTCAGACCCTTCTCTAGAAGCACGGTGCAACTAACTTATTGGTCAGCACAAATAACTGCTATGGAACGTGTTGTATCAACGAGACTAAAAATAAATTAACTTAATGTCCTCAACACTAAAATATAATCCATAGCCTACGGTATCATTCAGTTCTACGCTACATTGTATCTATAATATCCAGCATTTCATCCCACCCGCTCGGCTAACGATCGACCGATCGGTAGGCATTTTTCCCATTCCGTCGAAATCATTTAAATTACCGCACTCTTCGCTTTGAATTGCACCCAAAGGAAGCTTCGCTTGCCCATACTGAGATATATCTCCCCGCGGTAACGGAGCGACCAACAATCACCAACCGTATTCAACATTTATTGCCAATTTTAATTCCAACTTCGTTTACTCTCCCTCCCCGAAAAGGTAAAAACTCACTCTGTTTCTCCCCCGTCGGTTCACTTTGCGCTGGCTGGCTCGAGTTTCTGGCAGCGAAATCCCAGAGCAAAGCAAAGCTTCACCAACAACGGTCGCCAGCCAGAACCGGCTTCGTCGTCTCCTCCATTCTTGCGCGCCATAGCGGCCATTGCTCCACCTGTATGGCCTCGACCAGTATTAACGTCACTACCTCCTGCCCAAAAACCACTCAAGACCACGCCGTCGACTGACCATCACCGATTCGCTTAAAATCTGGAGGAATGAACTCTGTCGGATGGGTTCAACCGGTCCAGAAGTCTTACTACACCAGACGAAGACGAGTAGCGTAACGTTGTGTGCGAGCGATCTTCCTTCTACTCCCCATTTGGGTGGGAGCAAGGTGTGCGTGGAATCGTCATCATCATCATCAGCATCAGCCAGGTATCCACAGTATGGCTGCCACTCCGAGAGCGGGTTACGTTGAGTTCCCCGACGGCTGTCGGTGCGCATTCTTATCGAACTGGATATCTTCGGTGGTTTTGTTTTGCTCCGTGCCGAAAGCACATGGGTTTTGTTTTGGGACGGCAATTGGCTCGACCGACGTTGGTCGTTGACTTTCATACGTTTTCTGGGGCACTTCGTTTTCGCTGCGCTCATCTTGGGCGACCTTTCAAGAATTGCTCTCGTGAATCATAACAAAAGTTGCGAAACTGTAGGCCGCCGCTGCTGCGCTCCAAACAGCGAGCCGAGGCTGACTCATGGATGAGTCCTCGGCTGGGCCGGGTTGTCTGCGGTGTCGGACTATGTGCAGCGAAAGTTTAGCATTGTGTTTTGCTTTCGCAAAAATAAACAAACTAGCTGTTATGGAAAACCGTGAGAAACTTGACCTTCTTGATCCAAGTGCTTGCGGGTGGACCCCGAGCCTATGTAAAGTTGCAACGCAAGAGCACGGATTTCCAAGTCACAGAGTAGTTTCCGGTTCGTACCTACTTCGATCATGCGAGACAACAACGGCTACTTACCAAGTATTGAATTTTGACTTTAAAGTAAATTTGATTGAACATTCTGCATAAACTCTAAACTTTAAATTCCGATTAGCAAACTCATTGCATTGGAATTGGCAGTAGCCTGGCAGATTCCACCGAAACTTTATCTGTGTAAAAATGTAGACTGATTCAGAAGTTTATTTTTCCTAACTAGGAAAATTAATAAGAAGATCGAAAGTAATAAATGCTGGGTAAAGCGAATTTTGATTGCTTAACTAGCATGTGCAACAGGTTTATTAGAAAATAGTTAGAGAATAATTATAGGTACATGATTTTGCAAGCTTCACAAATTCATAATGCTATAGATCTGTTTTATTACTATCATTGATATTTTCAATTAAAAATAACGAGATGTAGTTGTTTTCAAGATTTCTAATTTTTTATCGATATGTTACTCTATTACATTTGAGTATTGCTAGAAGAACCTGGGCGACCTTCGAGTTTCAGATTAACCAATTTAATAGTTTTCAAGCTTGCAATGAACGAGCATAGTTTTCTGTTTTGCTAAAATATATCTACACGTGTTCCAATTCACTCCAGATTTATTGGTCAATATTATTAGCAACCCAGCAAAAAGATATTCCGTATAGATGGAATCTCTAATATTAAATGGATGGCATTTGGTTACTGTCAGCTTAAAAAAGGTATTATAAACACTAATTTTCCGAGTGAAAGTCTCACAAATAAAGGGAAAAAGAAAAATAAATAAGAAGAATGAAAGAAGAAAAACAACAATTCTCCAATGAAATAATATCTTTTACAACAGCTATATTTCTACCTCTGGCAAAGACAATAAATTGTACGTTTTAAAATCAGATTAATGTTACACTTACTTACTGTTTAACAATTTATTGCGCTTTCTGCACCATATTAGACTCCTGTGCTAAAAATTTCTGCACAGTGAACATTTTTGCACACTCATACTTGGACTTTATAACGCTTTGCACACTTACACTTGTACTGTTTTCATCTACTGTCAGACGATTTAGAGTGTTGAACAAATGTAAACATGATCAATCTCAAGCATTTCAAAACCACAATACCACAACATTACCACAATAGATCAAAATAATGGTCGCAGTGGTCAAACCTTCCGACAAAAACGCATTTCAACAGAACGGTCGATTATACAGAGACCTAGTATCAGTACAAAGCTGAACATTATATACAACTATTGAAAGTGCTGTGATACAATAGCAGTGATAATGTCTGACTTTAGGATCCCAGGTAATCCCTTCTCTACGCCTTTTTCTCAAACTGACGCCCTCGCCAGTACGTCCCCAATGTGTTTCAAATTCCACAGAACCCCGCAATGGTTGGTTGAATCCAAATATCTCCCGTGGAGCCAAAAATCCTTCGGCAGATCGGCAAAGGCCGAGTGAGTCCTTCATCCAACGCAGTAGAAGCGGCAAAGACTGCTGGTTGGCGACGTGTATCCAGGCCGGAATCAGCGACCACGGCGATTGATAAAGGAGATGTAAGATGGTGCAGGCTGCATGAGTGTGAAGAAGAAGATCCCCACCGAAGAAAAGAACAGGCAGTTAGGCTAAGAAAGTGGATGGAAGAAAGTCCGGAAGGTGAAGAATAAAATTTGTGAACAGCTAACCCGGGAGTTTCCATCGGTTAATTCAGGCATTTCCCGACTTTCCCGCGAAAACACAGAATAAGCGTGCCGACCCTGCGGTTTGTTCAGGGAGTCTCTGCAGCGCTCGCGGCTTACAAATCTTGGGTGGGTTATCGAGTTCATTCGAATATCACAGAGGACTTCATCAAGATGAAGGTCAAGATGAAGACGATGTTTCCTTCAAATTTGGTAAGAACAAGACGGCCTGGGACGAAAGAGCAAGATGTTTAAACTAGGTGTAGCGAAGTCTAGCGGGGAGTACGTGGTATCCAATGAATTAGGCCGAATATGCACTGAATACGGATACGGACTGAAACGATTTGCTCAGTAACCTAGAAAGCATATTGAATGCTCTGACAGGAAAAGAAAAATGAAGAATAGAACTCGTTGAAAGATGTAAAGGCCTCTTGCACAGATCTAT
This sequence comes from Sabethes cyaneus, assembly GCF_943734655.1. Classification (NCBI taxonomy): domain Eukaryota; kingdom Metazoa; phylum Arthropoda; class Insecta; order Diptera; family Culicidae; genus Sabethes; species Sabethes cyaneus. The sequence goes on from NC_071355.1 coordinate 170,684,784, forward strand.
GATGAACACCAAAAATTTCGATGACGGTCCCCTTAGCACACGAATGTCGTTTAAACTTTAGGATAACAGCACCACTCCTTTGCATTTTCACCTTTTGTATGGCACACATCCAATGCCAAGTTTAATAGTAAGTTGGAGTTTGAAAAAGCCTCATTTTTCTTCAGTTCTTTGACTACTTTCTTCATTTTATTTCACGTTGGTGAATCCACAGCTTGCTCGTGATTCTTAATTTCTCATCAAGTCAAAGAAACAGGAGCCTCTATTGGTAAGTCAGATTTTCCTCCCTGTGATAAAGCTGTTTGTTACGGTTCAACTGCTGATACCATTGAACGGAAACTGGTTGGTGATGTTAATGACTTAAATTAATGTAACGGAGTGTCGAATTTACCGTTGAATGTAGGAACTAGAAGGTGTTTTTAGAAAGACGAATGTGCAGAGAAATGGTACCATCATTACGAAGTCTCACAAGCTCATAGGTTTTACGGATGACACCAATATTATCGGCTTTAACTGTAGAACAGTGGAAAAGGCTCTGGGGCTGATGAAAGATGGGGCTGATGAAAGATGGGGAAGTGGTCAGTGATTTTATTTAGCCTGGTATCACTGATAAATTGTGACTAGCTCCACCTGTTCTAACCATCTTACTCGCTGCGCTCTAGATTGTCTTGTTCTGGATTTGGAGAAAATTTATATTTATATGTGCATATTGTTATGTGAGTGAAAATGGTAAGCTGCAACAGGCTGACCACATCACGAGCAACGAAAGAGGCCGACAAATTCGCGGCAGATCTAGCATCCGTTCGATGTGCGCTGTTAACGAGAATGCTCTAGCATTGGATGTTCTGGACAATTGGAGAAGGTCATTCCAAGACCGAGTGAAGTGAAAGTGACTTCTGTGTTCGTCATAGGATCACTAAAGGTACCAATTTGAATTAACTTGAGTACCAATTTGAAGTGCTCCAACTCACCCGATCTCGATGGAGTTCCGGCTATTAAATTTTGTCATTACACTACTGCTCTCGTCGTGCTCTTCAGTCTGATTTTAACCAAATCATTTGAGCAAAGCAAGTTCCCAACACTGTGGAAACAATTCTACAGGTTTCTGTATTCAGAAAAGGCGAATAGCAATATGTAAGCAATTACAGGGGTACCCGTTTTACTGTTCGATCAGAGCTTATTAAAATCATCGCCAGTAGTGTAATTCTGAACAGCACCAAACGCCATATTTCAGTAGTGCGACACGGTTTTATGCCGGATCCTTCTGTGTCGACTTTCGATTAATTGAATTGAATTCACTAATACCTGCATCTGCATTAGAGTTCCAACTCAAATCGCGTTGTGTACACATATTTTTGTACAATAGATCGTCGGATACTCTTGTACAAGCTCTCTAAGCTCGGCTTATCTATTAGACTGACTGTAGAGCTAAGCTCGTATCATTCAGGTTGCCCTTCAGGAGTTAATTCAAAACTCCCCAGCAAACATTTTGGTCTGTATAACTTAATTCTAAATGAGATAAACGTCAGCATATAAAGTCTATCAAATCATATATCATGCGCAGAAACGGCATATACATGCAAAAGTGGAGGCGATATACATGATTTAGTTCTTCAGAATAATTGAAATGCCGACAAAACAAAACAGTTTATACGACTGAGCCGATTGACTGGATTGCATTTCGACACAGTTACTATAATATTTCTACTTTACCCTTCGCCTTTCCCCATGTGATAAATGGCAAGTGTCAAAAATTGCATACAGAGCAGGCTATTTATAGCCAAATATTCGCCCCGAACGTTAATGAGACAAAAAAGTAAAAGCTTTGCTGAAAGCTTTTTTTCATAAGCTTCCAGATATTACCGACCGACTTGTCACAATATTTAACTTTTTTGTCTATATAATTTAAAACAAGTTGTACTCACCTGGTTTAGAACCAAGAATCATCCGTACAGCAGTATTTGTTCATTACCTTTAAGCTACTGGTACAGCAGTACCTCAATGATATTTTTGCATATCTTAAACGAAGTCATCCTACATGTAAGCAATGAGATCTTATCTGATGCATTGAGCTTGTAAATACGGATTTGATTTATTTTCATCCGACATACGAGTTTGTGTCAATTGTGACTGAATTACAGTGTCGTAAATAAGTTTGCATTTGATCGTTGATTTTAATGATAATGCTGACTTCATGGAATGATATGCAGTACCTTTGTTAGCATTCCGTGGTACAGATTGTTCTAAATATACATTAGAATACGTTATATGCATATTCATATTTGATTACATGGAGATAATATTATTAAAGTTCAAGTACAAAAATGTTGTCTGTTATTTCGGAAGCTCTTAAAAAGAAATCAAAAGTTATTTAAAATAGAATGCAGGACATTTAGATGCTATAGGATAGCTCAAAATTGCTTACAACAATGAGCATCAAACATCATGTTTTACTGTACCAGTTTAATGCTGAATGTATTTTTCCAATTCCACTTAACATTTGCATTTCTTCTGAGAAACCATATGATGCACTGGTATTAAGGCATTTAGATTAGCGGGATGGATCATAATCTAGGCTTGCCCCGTTCTGAGAAATACTCTCCTTGGTAAATTTTAAGATTTCCGTTCGTTCACTTACCTATCAGGGAAATATCTAAAAAATTATGAGTTTCTATTTTTAACATTTTTAATTTTTAAAACGTTACGTTACGTGGTTTTAATACGCCAAAAAACAATCAAACTCATCAAAGAGTGCTTTTTCAAAAAGATCTTTTATTGTCTTGTTAGTATGACTTAATCATTATATGCTTGCTGCTTAATATTTAGGCGGGCTTATTTGAATCATTAACATTTTTAAAATAGTTAAAAAGGTAATTGTAAAAGTTGTTCAAACCATATAATAGTTTTTTGAATATTCCGCCACAATAAAAATAAGTTCAATTTTAACAAAAGAAATAAATAGATATTTAAATTTAAAATAAAAGCGAAGAAACCGTTAATTTTTTTGATTGACAAATCTGCATTAAGAACATATCCTTGAAATCTCTCTATTTTGTTGTTTTTGTTGTAAAGAAATAACAACAAATTTGAACGTGTTTTGATGCAAATCATATTTTAATGCACCTAGAATCTCATGATTATCACTGCTTGTATATAAATCTAAAACGATGTCACATAAGACATTTTGCAAAACATAATCCGATGAAAACTGTAATTAAATACGATTACATCTTCATGATAGCCTTTGTTGGTAACTAAATCTAAGAAATCGTCATATGCGATATTCGCTAAGCATAACCCGATTATCTTTCGACCTATTTACGATTTTTACTATTAATTCGTATATTAATCATCGTGTGCATTACATACGATGAAATTTACACAATGTGCTTACAACATTGGCAAGTATAATTGTTTATTAGAGCAATCGGTACCTGACGAATGTTTCTTCTATGTTCAAAATGTGCGCGGCCTGAGGACAAAAATCGACGAGCTCTTTCTATCGACTGCTGAGAGCGATTTTGACGCTATATTTCTGACCGAGACAGGACTAGATGACCGCATTAATTCGTTACAACTATTTGGCACGGCATACAACGTGTTTCGTTGCGACCGCAACCCAGACAACAGCAACAAGTCTACATTCGGTGGTGTCTTAATTGCCGTTGCACAGCGCTACCCCAGCTCAATCATACGCACGAGGAGTGGCAACCGCTTGGAGCAGGTATGTGTAAGTGCCACTATCCGTAATAAAAAACTGCTGCTCTGTTGTGTTTACCTACCACCTGAAAAGGCTCGGGACGTCGATGTTGTAAATATCCACATTTCATCCGTCTGTGAGCTGTGCGATGCCTGCTCTGAGCGTGACACTGTTATTGTTTGCGGCGATTTTAATCAGCCGCGCATAGATTGGGAGCCAGCTGCTAATGGCATTCAGAACATCTCCACTTCCCATTTGCCCGGTGCCAGTGTGGCCCTAATAGATGGAATGAATTTTTTAAATCTCTTCCAAATGAACACGCAACGAAATCATCTTAGGCGCATGCTGGACCTTGTATTTTGCTCATCCGATTGCTTACTTACGGTCGACACTTGTATCACACCGCTACTTCCCGTCGACCCGCACCACCCGCCTCTTATACTATCGTTGCCCGTTCGAAACAATAGTGTTGTTACAGATGCTGTTGCAGTCGAAAGAGGTGAATTAAACTATCGGAAAATCGATTTTGCTGCTTTGATGGAATACTTGACAGACACAGACTGGAACGTCGTTTTCGATTGCGATGATGTTAATGTGATGGCTACACAGTTTTGCAGTACTATTTCTCAGTGGTTGAGTTCAAATCTGCCGTTTGTGAAGCGGCCAGCCACCCCCGCATGGTGCACACCTCGTCTTCGAAAACTAAAGCGGAAACGTAACAGCGCTCAACGTGCACATCGCCGTTGGAGAACTAATCTGACTCGACACAATTTTAAGCGTGCTAGTGATAACTACCGCCATCTGAACGCTTTGTTGTACAAATCGTATGTACTGCATGTGCAATGCGATCTTCGAAAGCAACCGAAAAGATTCTGGCATTTCGTTAACTCCAAGAGAAAAAGTTCTTCTATCCCTAAAAATGTGTGCTATGACGGTATTGAAGTAAATTCAATTGCTGACTCTTGCGAGATGTTCGCAGAATTTTTCGCTTCCGTATTTGCTGATGAAACTGCCTCGGATAGTATCGCTGAAATTGCTGCTGCGCGTGTTCCGGCCGATTTGGTAGATTTGAGTTTGTTTACCATTACTACTGATATGGTGATAGCAGCCGCCAAAAAACTAAAGCGCTCCTATTCTGCGGGGCCTGATGGCATTCCAGCCGTAGTTTTGAGTCGTTGCATAGCAGTGTTGGCTTATCCGTTATGTTCAGTTTTCAATAAGTCATTCGAGCAAGGCGTATTTCCTGATATTTGGAAACAGTCGTTTATGTTCCCGGTATTTAAATCTGGCGATCGTCATAATGTGAGGAATTATCGTGGAATCACGAGTCTCTCGGCGGCATCTAAATTATTTGAAATAATTGTAAGTGGTGTGATACTGTCCTGTACTAAGAACTATATCTCAACGGCTCAGCACGGTTTTATGCCTGGTCGGTCTGTCTGTACTAATCTGTTAGAATTTACATCAATGTGTATTTCGCAAATGGAAGACAAGAAACAAGTGGATGTTATTTATACAGATTTAAAAGCGGCATTTGATCGAATTGACCATACAATACTACTACGAAAACTATCTCGGCTTGGTGCTTCTCAACAAATGGTCAAATGGCTGTACTCATATCTCAGCGGTAGAGTGTTGCGTGTAAAACTCGGCTCCAGTATTTCATCGGTGTTTACTAATAAGTCTGGAGTGCCCCAAGGTAGCAACATGGGACCTTTGCTTTTCTTGTTGTTCTTTAACGACGTCACGTTATCGCTTGGTACTGGTTGCAAATTAATGTACGCTGACGACCTGAAATTGTTTGCTCCAATACAAAATATTGACGACTGCCACCGCCTGCAAGAGTTGCTCGACGTGTTTGGTGAATGGTGCAAACTGAACTGGCTCATTGTGAGCACTGCTAAATGCGAGGTGATGAGTTTTTACCGCATTAAAAACCCGATTTGCTTCAGCTACACTATTGATGGTATTGAGTTGCGCAAAGTGGACCAAGTTAGTGATCTTGGCGTCTTACTGGACCCAAAATTGACGTTCAACTTACATCGTGAACTAATTATCTCTAAAGCATCTCGGCAGCTTGGATTCATTTTTAAGATTGGACGAAATTTTGAGGATCCGCATTGTCTAAAATCACTGTATTGCGCCCTAGTTCGCCCGCTGTTGGAGAATTGTAGTTTGGTGTGGTTCCCTAAACAGCTAACCTGGAACATACGGATTGAACGCGTGCAAAGGAGATTTATCCGACTTGCTTTACGACATCTTCCATGGAACCACCCAGATAACTTGCCCCCTTATGCAGACAGATGCCGTTTACTGGAACTTGACACACTAGAACGTAGACGCAAAATACAACAGGCATTATTTGTAGCCAAAATTATCAACGGCGAAGTTGACTCTCCAACGCTATTGACCATGCTCAATTTCCGGGCATCACAACGACCACTACGCTCAACGGGATTATTGCAAACGCAGTTTCACCGAACTGCATTCGGTTACAATGAGCCAATTACTGAATGCATCAGAACTTTTTCGAAGGTGGATGAACTGTTTAATTTTGGTGAACCAACGCACTTGTTTGCGCACAAGCTGCGTAGTTTGGATTTTATTTAACTTAAGTTTTATTCATGTAGACAGATTCAAGGTCAGATGAATTATCCCAAATAAATAAATAAATAAATAAACATGTGTATATTTATACGAGTCCGATGTGATATCCATTTATATAAGATTAAATCTCGACATGAATATACGATATCTGGTTTGCTGGGATCTCTATTTTACCGAAAAAATTAACGAATTTAAGATATAGTGCACGGGGACTAACTCCGGCAATAACATAAATTCCACAATTTCATGGGAATGCGCTTGATTCTTTTGGAGATCTACAAGGTAGCATTCTGGGCCAGTGTTATTATCCTTGTACTTCAACGACATTGCTATTCTACTCAGTTCTCTCTCGCTAAGAAATCTATAGCGGATTGCTTCCGGTTCCAAGCACCTGTTGGACACTTTTGCTGGCTTGTATGACAGTAACAAACTCACAATGAGCATCGTTAAAATCGTGGTTTGTATTAAAAAAAAGAAACTGTTCTCGAATGCCTCAATTAGGTCAAAGATCTGGGAATCGTGTTGGATAACAAGCTCGTGCAGGACCCAAGCAAAAGAAAAAGGACAACGATTGTTGGAGACTTGGTACTTGGGATGTCAGAACTCTACTTGAACTGGCACGCGCGGGTATCCTGACAAGAGAGCTACAGAAAATGAAGGTCGAGGTTGCAGCCATCCATGAAGTGCGATGGCCGAAGACGGAAGAACATGAATTCCGCGCAGTAGATCCTATTGCAGGCACGACATTTAAGTACCACATCTACTACAATGGCTGCAATAAAACAGAATATGAAGTCGGATTCGTATTACATGGAAAACAAATGAAGCGTGTCATTAGGTGGAGTAAATGACCGTCTGTGCGTGTTGAGGATTAAGGGCGAATTCTTTAACTACAGTCTGATGAATGTGTACGCTCCGACGACAAATCTGATGACGTAAAAGAGGCGTTCTATAATATTCTTGACAGGACATATGGAGAGTGCCCAAGACATGGCATAAAGATAGTTTTCCCGGATACAAATTCGCAAGTCGGACATGAAGAGTTCTTTAGTCCTGTTATTGGTAGAAAAAGCCTCTATCCTACCACAAATGGCAATGGCCTGAGGCTAATCAACTTTGCTCAGCCTGAGGAATGGTTATCTGTAGCACCCATTTTGCATGATGAAACATTCGGAAGCACACTTGGAAACACCCTAATGGAGAGTTCTGGTCTCAGATCGACCACGTTCTGGTTGATGGCTGGCACTTTTCTGATGCCGCAGACGTGCGATCCTTCCTGGGACCAAACGTCGACTCGGACCACTCTCGCAGTTAGCAAGATCTGCGCCCGGTTGTCCACCGTATTCAAATCGAAACCAACGAACAAGATACGACTGAACATTCGGCGGTTATCAGCGAAAAGAGTTACTGCAGAGTACCCTCGGAAGACTGATGACGGATCGGTGAACAACTCGGAGAGAACATGAACGAACAGTGGAGGCACATCCACGACGCGATCAGCACTACAGTGCGAGAAGTGTTGGGTAAGCCAGTTCTAGTGAGTGGTTTAACGCAGAATGTCAGCGAATGATTGATGAGAAGAATCGAACCAGAAGTCATATATTAGCTGCAACTGTGACACGCCAGAGCAGAAAGAGATACCGAAATGCTAAAGCTGCCGAAAAGAGACTTCACCGTTGTAAGAAACGCCAGGACCGCGTTCTTGCGGAGGCGGAGAACTGCTTCGAGAGGCACGATACGAGAAGCTTCTTTAATACGATCAACGGAATCAAGAACCGCCCAAGCAACAATGTGAGTTTTATTGTACTCTTATGGTGGTCTTCAAGACCAATTTTGGTCTTAAATGCCATCATAAGAGTCTAATAAAACCCAAATTGTTACTTGGGCCGGACCGTGCCAACTCCTGTTATGTGCTACAAGGAGGGGAACCTGATTACGGAAAGATCGGAGGTGGCTAGACGTTGGAAACAACATTTAGATGCATTGTGGAATGGTGAACAAGATGGAGCGGTCAACAAAAACAAGCTGACGATTGAGGATGATGGACAAGCTGTGGATCCACCAACTTCGGATAAGAGTAGAAAAGAGAGCTGAAAACGGCTTGCGATCGGATGAAAAAGATGTCGTGAGCACCCACCCTAAACAGTTCCCAGCGGTTCGACCAGGGACCAGGGGTATAGTAGTAGCTGGAATCCCTATGGTTCCACAAGCAACAGATTTTGATATACTAGATTACCAGCGAGTCATCAAAATATTTAACAAACCACTTTTGTGACCAAACTTCTCAGCAATGAACTCCCAAATTTTATTGAAGGTCCCAATTTTATTGTCTTGCATGGATTCGTTTCATTTCGATTGACCATGTACAGTTTTTATGAACCGTTGACATGATACATCCGCACCTTCACACTATTCGAAGAATTATTAGGCTTAGAAACTCTCGCGCTTTCAGAAGAACAGAACTAGATGGATGTTACAACAGATTTAGTTTTAGTTTTAAGTTATCATGTTTATGTAGATAATGCCATAAGTTGTTAAATGAATCGACCAAAAATACAAATTTCGGATCGGAACCAATCCAGGGACTCGACCTATTCATTACTATCCTCGATGACGAACTTGATATCATATACTAAACTCATTCCATACGACTCCTGGAACAGCTCGTAGAATCCCTTCTTCAGGCAACAGGCTTATCAGTGCGTAGGGGAATTGTGTATAATGTGCCCCTAAGAATAAATGGATATATCTCTGTTATGCTTTTCCAAACTAACGTGACAACTACGAGTATATGTTGCTATTTAAGCTGACAACCAATTGCAATTGTTTATTTCATTTAGTATTGTGGAATAAATATGCTAGAAATTATTTAATAAAAGCACCTAAATGTTGTGTTTCTCGTCTGCTCGGGGTAAAATGCGATAATTTGACTGTTTCTACTAGTGACAGACCAACTCTATTTTGTAGAAAGTAAAACTATTTCTTTTGTTTTCAAAATATCGTATTTTTATATAAAATAAACCTAGTTTCGGCCTTCTGGTGCACTTTTTCTTTTCTGTATAGGGCACATTATACTGTGACTGTGGCATTTTGCACCGCGTAGTTGAATTACCTGGAATTTGAACGTTGGTAATAAATTATTCCTTCCACGGTTACTCTACAATACTAATTGAATTAAATAATGGCAATTGACTTCAACTTAGATCTGTTTACCTATGTTAAAACCACATTTGCAAGGGGGGCAAATTGCACCACCGCAAGTGGGGCATATTGGCCTGCTTTTACTTATTTGAAAATATATTAAATGCTAAAGCATATCAAGCGTTTCAAACCGTCATTTTTGGCAGAGATGTCTGTTTGAAGTTCACTTTATGCAATCGAATGGCAACAACCGGTTATTTACAGATTTTGACAAGAAAACAGCTTATATAAAAGACGCCAAAAGTTACGTGGGAAGCTGCTCAAAAACAAATTTATCTTTGTTTTGTTTTTACAGCATGTGACAACTGTCATACTTACATAGTAGGCTAGTTCCATCAAATACTATGGTTTCTTGGTGGTTTTGCATTTTAATTTCGCTTGAATAGGGAAAAACGAAGGGGGGCACATTGACCAAGGGGGAGCACGTTATACACAATTCCCCTACATATTAAAATGCTGCAGTTGAAAGATTTATCCTTAATTCTCACCATGCACATATGATCAGTGACAGACCGCCATCTATTGATACGCTTCATCTAGTCCCCAAAAAATGAAAATGACGCTTGTAGCGTTTCCACAGTACACAGTACAATAGGAAGTATAGTGAGTGCTTAACTTTTAAAAATGCTGTAAACAGTGCTCAAAGTAGCGACATGGCGGTCGAACAATTTTTAATTCATCATATTTTTGGTCGAAAACACAGTATATTGCGTTTGTATGAAATACATTTATGGTTAAGTGACTCAAGACGATGTTCTTATCAAAAGATTCTGAAAATATGAACAAAATACTGTATTTTAACTTGCTTAATTTTCAACAGAATAAAATAGGTGACTCCTGATTAATCTGTTCTTCACCCTATTTTGGGTATTCTGATATTAAGTTTTTTTTCTGATCTCGAGAAACAATCCATTATATTTGGATAATGAATGTTCATTATCATGTTATTCGATAGAGTAAAATTTATAGATAAAATTTATTCCCACTTCAGCACAGTTTCATTCTGGCCACCCCAAATAGGCATTTACTCATAAATCTTAACAAATTGAACATTGAATTCACTGTAAATTATCGTAATAAATTAAATTAGGATATACTCTAGCACTCGCTTCCGTTACCCTACCAAAAGCTACCATCCGATACTATCAAAAACCTCGAAAGACATATGTTTAGTACAATGAAAGGCAGCAAATCCCGAGATCCTTTATCATCGGAAACAGGAACTCCCATTTTTCAAGGTAGTCCCTTCAAAACCGCTTTGTCATGGTATCGATGTAGTCCAAAACAAAAGACTTCCAACAGCAAAGAACTCTTTCATGTCGCACGCATGTTTCACAGCTAGCATCAGCAGCAGTAGCAGCGGTCAGCCTATTTTGCGTTACTCACCGCTCTCTCACCGGCGCGGCGTGGCGCGGCGAAGGCGATGATGGCGGCGACGACGACGACGACGCATCGGCGCGCGATGAGTGGCCCGGCTCACTGGCTCACCCACCTTCGCTGAGTTCTTGCAGGTCGATTGCATAGTGCGTTCTGGAAGAAGTGGAAAAGAGGAAAACTTCAGCATTCTCGATCGTACCAAGGACGGAACTCAGCGCGGCTCTCCAGGAGTGTCCTGCATGCGGTGCGACTGAATTCGATGACTGTTTTGCACAACCTTGCCGCCCTCGTGCGCTTGTGCTCCCACTCTGTCCCACTGCTGGTGTGGTGTTTGCGGTTTCCAGTGTGTGGTGACTCGCTTGTTTTCTTTCATTGCAGTACACCCCTCACCCACAGTTGTCCGTGCTGATGACGATGATTTCGTTCTGAGAGACCTTCTGCTGCTGGGCCGTACCAGGGACCAAAACCGGCTGACGGACGTCGTCGCTCTTACGCTGTGGGGACGACGATTTCGTGCCTGCCGTGACTCTGGCGGACTCTTCGCCACGGTTGACGGTGGCACCTTTAGTAATCATTCGAGCGCTCATTGTCGAGGTCACATTCCTCGGGACCCTGTGCGCGGGATTACCATACAGCTAGGGCCGCCGACGAACAGCGACGTCGACCAGTGAGCGGTGTTTTGCGGTGTCTTTTGTGTGCTTTTTGTTTGTTGACTTTCGCCCGGCGAGCGGGCCGCTTTCGAGTGATCCGACCTGGGCAAGAAGCCCATCATCGTCATAGAGCGCGTGCGATCTTCGGACTTCCGTTCTTACCGTTCCGATGCTTTGCGGTTGCCGTTGAGCCAACCTGCCCGATACCGGAGACGGCCAGTGACCAGTTGTGGAAAAGGGGTGTTCGCTTGCACTATAATTTTTGGAATTGTTCACTAACCGGTCATTGTTTCGGTTGTTTCGTGTAACTTTCTGGTGGAAATGATTGGCACCTCGGAAAATCAGTGGAATTGTTATACATACAAATTGTGGCGTTATGCGTTATTTTGTGTTTTAATTCCAGGTATCAACTTCACTCAATGGGGAGTATTGAATGATGGATGATTGGTTGCCAGTCCAATGAGTGTTTGCTAAACAAAGGATGCTTAAACAAACGTGGAAATAAAATTAATTTGTGATGAAGTGTGAGAAGTGATCAACAATAGCTTAAACGAAATAGTGATCGGAGTTATTAAATAAAAATGATAAGCGATGCAACCGCAGTTGGAGAATTTTTCCAAAGTTTTACAAATATATACAGTGAATTTGAGGTCAGTTTTCATCTGATCATACCAGAAATATACAAGCATTTATTGAAAATTTCATGTGCTCGTTTTAAAAATGATTATACTTGTGAATAAATGTATGAAATTATTACAATTGTGAGAGAAGGTGCATACAATTCATGGTGATACATCTAGGAAAGTGTCTAGTGAACAAAGCATCCTCTGCTGTTTAATATCCTGCTATCACTTTACTGTTCTATGAATTTGTGAAAACCAGTGATTCTTAGTGATTGTACTTTAATCAAACAATTGACAGATTTTTCTTCTAAGCGGCCGTCCATTTTCCGGTGAATCAAGATGCCCAGCACAATACGAGGTAAGTTCCAAAACAAGACACTTGTTCACTCGGTCATTCCACAATGAATAAAAACAGAAAGAGGAATAAACTAAACTACTTGATTTAAAGGAAAACAATCTACAAATTCATTTCTAGAACTTTGATTGTCTTTTAATTCCAAAGTTTTTCTTTATAGAAATTAGCTCAACATGCATTATTAAACCTATACTCGAAACACACAAAAACGTATGTATGTATGTATGTATGTATGTATGTATGTATGGGGACTACCACCTATCTTAGCAGAACAACCGTTCATAGCAATGGACTTATCTGACAAGGGGAATTGTAAAAACATAACCATTGGTCACGTTTACCAGCTCCTGTATGAAGGGCCAAAAGGGAATCGGTCGGCATGCAACATCACTTGCACGTACCAGGGGTGAATCTCCTTCCAGAGACTAGATCACATGAGTCAATCGTTAAGTGAGCCCTCCCAATGCAGAATGACCCAATAAGTGGGGAGAAGGGCCCGCTCATCCACAATGTGTTGTTAGCCGGGCCAAGGTTAACCTTAGGAAGTTTACCACTTCGCTCTCCCTAAGCACACTGCTTTAAACAAGTACCCTGTTGTACCATCCCATTCATTGAAGTTATTGTTTTTGTGTACTTTAAAAATTTGATTTTGTTATGTGATTTAGTTAATTACTTTTTAATCACTTCTGTCGTTGCAATTATTTATTTACTTACTTATGTGTCCATGTTCGCCGGTCTGGCAGAACAAAGGAATGAAATCAGAGCTCCACTGCTGACGGTTACCCGCCATGGCTTTTACCTGTCGCCAGGACAGGTTCTCGCCTACAGTCCGGATGGCTTTGGCTAGGCTGACTCACCATGAGCCTCTGGGTTAGCCTCTTCTACGCTGTCCTTGTGGATTCCAGTCGGGTGCTTCTCTGCAAACCTCGTTCTCTCCTTTCTTCAAGGTGTGTCCGATCCACTTCCACCGACGTTCACGAATTTCTGTGGCTATCGGTCGTTGATAACACCAACGATGGAGTTCCTCATTCGATATCCAGTTATCAGGCCACCAGGCACGAATGATGTATCGCAGGCACCGGTTAATGAATATCGCAGTTTTTGCGTAGTCTCCGCTGAGACGCACCACGTTTCGCAGGTGTACAGCGGTACGGATTTAACGTTTGAATTGAAGATTCGGGTTTTCGTACGTAGAGTGATCTGGTTTGAGCGCCAAATGTTTCGCAGGCCTTCAAAGGCACCCCTGGCCTTCATGAACCGTGTGGCTATATCAGACTTGGTACCACTCTCGGGCGTTGTCTGGCTAACAAGATATTGAAAGGCGTCTACCTGCTCAACTTGTCGTCCCGCTACTGTGAAGTTGGTGGCATTGTCAGTTTTCACTACCATAGACTTAGTTTTCGCTACATTGGCTGTGAGACCTGCTGCCTGGAAGCTCTCGGAGAGGTCATCTAACTTGCTTTGCATATAATTTCAGCATTGTGCGAGCAAGACAATGTCGTCGGCTAGGTCGAGGTCATTTAGCTGCTCCATCGTTAGAGGATTCCAAGGCAATCCTCGATTTGGTCTACTGTCAATTACTCCAACTAATATCTCATCCATAGCGATGAGAAACAGAAGCGGTGATAAAATGCAGCCCTGTCTCACGCCAGCAGTAACCCTTATGGGGTCGGACAAGACGCCGTCGTGTAAAATCTTGCACGAGAACGCCTCGTACTGAGCCTCGATGAGATGGACTAGCTTATCAGGAACTTCTTTACGCCTAAGTGCGCCCCAGATGTTTTCGTGGTTGAGTCGGTCGAACGCCTTTTCGAAGTAAACGAACACCAGCAGAAGAGAGTCCTGGAATTCGTTGATCTGCTCCAATATAATGGGTGATAACCCATGCTGCATCCGATGATGTGGTTCTATACGCACTGGCTACTCCCACGCCCATGAACCGGAAGGTACTATTCAGCTTTGTGAAATTCCGCTTGGTTTGCAGTGCTGCGGTTCAGGCTGGGACGCCATATCGTAGTACCGACGATGATACGGTGGCTAGTATCCGTCGAATGCTGCTACTAGACCTGTACCTTGCCTTTTACCAGCCGAGAGCCAGGATGGCTCTTACCGTATCAAGAATTTCTTTCCATTGTACACGGTCCTGGGCTACGAGTCGACAATTCGTTGCGCGTCTCGACACACGCAAGTCGACCACAACTTGGTCGAGTCATCTAGCACGTTGAGTCCCTCAATTCCTGGTGCCGATAGGGTTCTTGAAGAGAACGGACTGCACAGCCGTCCGGCATCCTTGCGACGTGGACGGCCTACCGTAGTTTCCCAACTTTCGCCAGGTGTACGATAGAAATCTCTTCAAGTAGTGTCTGCAACTCGTGGCTCATACGCCTACGCCACTCTACGCTATCCTTTTGTGTTCCGTCAAAAATGGTTCGCAACACCTTTCGTTCTAATACGGCAAGTGCACGTATGTCTTCCGTAAACAAAGTTTCTGTTTCAAGTCCGTAGAGGACTACCAGTCTGATTAGCGTTTTGTACATCATCAGGTTTATGCAGCGGCGAATGCTCTTTGATCGAAGCGTCCTGCGGAGGGAAAAGCAGGCTTGATTTCCAGCTTGAATGCGTTGTTGAATCTCCTTACTCGTATTATTGTCGGCGGTGACCAGAGATCCCAATTATACGAATTTATCAACCACTTGCAGTTTAACCCGTACCTATTCGGCATAATTCTCGCCAATGCGTTGATAATCTTCGCTGCCAGCTGTACGGGTTTACAATTACTGACCAGCAGGACCTCCGTTTTGTAGTGGGCCATTTGCAGCTTCGCCCTCTGCATCCAGTTTTCTATTATTCTTATCGCCTCGTTCGCTAGCATTTTCACCTCCTCCAGTGTTTCGCCTATCACCTATAGTACAATATCATCGGCAAACCCGACAATAAGCATGCCTCTGGGTAGTTTTAGAGGCAGTACGCCATTGTACATCCCGTTCCAAAACGTTGGACCGAGGATGGAGCCTTGCGAAACTGGCGCCGCGATTTTCTTCATCTTCCGCTTCTCGAAAGACTGGTAAAGAGGCACCCTGTTTTGGAAGTATCAACTCAGAGTTTCGCACAGATATCCAGGGACCGGTAATTTGGCGATGACCTGCCAGCTTGCACTGTTAAAGGCGGTTTTTACGTCGATCGTTACAACGACACAGAACTGATCTCCTCTTCGCTTCTGAAGCACTGTCCTGAACATATTCGGGTGCACTTGTATCGCTGCCTTTAGGGCCACATTAGGAATTTCGTTCCGACCTGATGCCTTTTTTATCTTCAGTCGTTTAGCCACTGCCTCACTAGCTCATAATCGTGGACTTGCAGACCTTCAGCATTATCCGCCTCTTCTAAAACGTACGGCGTTGGTGGTAGAGTAATAGTGTTGTAAAAAAGTCCCTCCATGATAGCATAGCACAGTTCTCTAGTTGTCACAGGATTTTTGATCTTTACCATTAATATGCGGTACGCGTTACCCCACGGGTTGACATCAGCTTTCTGGCACAGCTCCTTGTAGTAGCTGCTTTTGCTCAGCTTTATATCCCGTTTCAAAGCAGCCCTGGATAGTTTGATCACCTCGATACGCTCTTCTCGCTCTGCTGGAGTTCTAGCTCTCTTGATGCGTCTTTTGGTGGCGGGATCACACGGAGTACCTGGGCAGAGATCCCTTTTCGAAATCCGTCATCTTAACGGTTTTTTCCGACGCCCGATGCTATACCTGATCGCTTGATGATCACTATGGATATAATCTTAAAATACTCTTCAGTTCAAGTTCGGCATTAGCGACGGACTGTGAAGGTTACGTCGATGATGGATTCGCTTCGAAAGACTGGTATTCGGTATTCACGAAAAGTGCTCACATTGCCTTCGTTCAACAGCACCACATCTAGTTTAGCCAAGGCCTCCAACAAGCTGTACCCTCTAGAGTTAGTACATCTGCTATTCCACTCCACGGCCCAAGTAATGAAGTCTCCTCCGATGATGATCGGCGTTCGCCCGATGGGGTTCTCGGTGAGCGTATCCAGCATCTGATGGAACTGCTCTATGGTCCATCTTGGTGGTGCGTAGCAGCTGCTTATAAAGATCCCGTTGATTTTGACAATCACTCAACCTTCATATGAGCCTGGCAGTTCCTCAACGGGAAACTTGCCCATTACATGTATCGCAGTAATCGCTGCTCTGACGGCATCTCAGTTACCATTGCCGAGTGGAACTCGGTACGGCTCTACAATTATTGCGACGTCACACATTGTTTCCGTTGCCGACTGCCACAACAGTTGTTATGCTGTGTTGCAATGATTGAGATTTATCTGGGTTACCTCCATCACGCGCAGTCGCCTGCAAAATGGGCGTTCTCGCCACATTTCCGACATGATCTGGATCTGTCCGGACCTTGGCAGTTTCGTGCCTGGTGTCCGAAGCCCCAGTACTTAAAGCATCGCTCCATTTTCTTGGCCACGCATGAGATGGCTTTTAATACGCACACTGACCAGCCAACTTTAATTTTGCCCTATTTTAGTAGCTTGGGCGCTGCTGCCGTCGGAAGCCGAATCGCCGCCGTCTACGTTCCACCGTTGACCTTCCTCAACCGGATTACCAAAGGTACTTCATCCAAGTAACAAAGTTCATTTTAAGGTGCACTTGAAGAGGTTTCCAGCATTTTCTTCTTAAAACCGATCATAAAACTTATAATTCTACAAAATTGCGATAAAACAGCCATAAAACCCATACAAAACTAGAGAGGCCCACATTAAAGAAGGTTCTCAAGAATAATTCCAAAGGTCCTATTAAAACTTGTAATTTTAATCGATATCTATTTATAGTGACTTTCAAGAGTCGCTTGAAACTAAAAGAAAACCACCACAAGTGTTGCTGATTTTATGGTTGTCTTCTCAAAGAACGCTTGCAAGACATCATACACTTTTCATAGCCATAAAACCTTAAGGCGGAACCGAAAGTGGCTAACGTTATTGTGTTAGTGCGACAAACACTGTACTGTACATCTCATGTGTTCGTTAAAAACCTAAACGTTTATTTGAATATTGGATTAGTATTGGTAATATATGTCAAATAGCGGAGCTTTTTTTTTTTTCCATGTGTGGACTCATTACTGCGACCAGTATAGTTGATCTATTGTAATATCGCCCGGGTGTTTGCTGTATGACCTGCACTGCATTTCTTTTTGCTATAATCGCTATTGAATGAGCGATATGCTTATTTTAAATTGTATGCGTGCTTGCGTGTATTGGGGTTTACCCTTCCTTCAATGCTTGATCTACTTTACCCACTTATTCCTCGCTGCCAGCACTATCCCATATTATAGCCGTCCCTGGCGAGGACTCATTCGTATCTCTGACCCAGTACACTTAACTATAGGAGGGACATTTGCACTGTCAAGAGGCTTCAGAGGGTTAAATATAGAATTCAGCACGAAGGAAGGGTAAATGGAGGGGCCTGAGAATAAACCCATGCTAAAGTCACTTGACATCGAATGGCTTGATTCTACTAAGATTCGAACCCACGACCACTCTCTTGTCAAAGCAGACTCGGTAACCTTGCGGCTACGGAGCCCCCCGGAGCTTGCAAACATAAACAGCTGATTCGCAGCCAACCGCACTGACTACAAACATCCCGAAAAAGGGTTTGTTTTCTTTATCAAGGCATTCCGATTCAATCAAAATTAACAGCAGCAACTGAATAATGCGTAGGATCACTAGGATGTTTAATTAATCCGCTTGCATCGGATTGCGTTTTTGATTCCTGCGTTTGCGTTTTGTTTGTTTACTTCACTCTAAGCTCGTCGATGCGGCGAAAGTTGAAAGCTCTTTAAAAGCTCATTGATGTGACGAAAGTTTGATACTGTGTTGCTGCTTTTTCGGAAATCGCTAGTTCAACGAAATATGTGCGTAACCAAATATCTATTAACTAATTCCAAATTATACATTGGTCGCTTTTATGAACACGTAATGATCGATATGTTCAGTTAAATTTATTTTCCATTAGCAATTATGTTTTGCTGAGCGTTTATTGATACATAGCAGATCGATAAATTGAATTACAAGTTTTAGGAAATTAGAACAGCGCTGGAAGCACTGATTACGTGGCGAAAGCGTGCTCTGCCAATACAGATGCATTTTTAAGGCGCAAAACAATAGACCAAATCATCATACCGTCAATTGACAGATACTGGCGCCCTTGTTTATATTTTGGAAAATTTTCCTTTTCGTTTATAGCGAATGTAGCGTGTGTATTTAACATTTTACAGACATAATGGCTTTTCTAATTCAGTTATATTGCTGTTTAGCAATATACTTGCCATTTGAACAGCTCAAACTTTGTTGGACTCTGCGGTCTGTTTGTAAACAAGGGTGTCAGTATCTGCCAGATGACGTCACCTTGATTTGGTCTATACATGTTTCGAATGGTAGCCATTTATCCAGCCATCTTTGAGCCACTTTCGGTTTCCCCTTAAAGTTTTTAATTGACTGAGAGCTATAAGAGAAAATAGCATTCACAGATATTACTTTTCCAAAATGGATATAGATGAAAAGTGAAAATAAAAATGGTAGCAAAAGCAGCTGCTTTGTTGCCCATAAATAAAAAAAAATTTAATGCCACGCTCATTTTAACGCGCCGGTTATTTTTGCTAGATTATTGAAAAATATAATTAATTAAAAAAATTCAATAGTTTCAATAAAAAGTTGATTGCTACCAAATTTTTAACAAATTGCGGCAAAAAGCTTATTATATGTTCAAATATTTATTCAAAAAGATAAGATCACTTATGGTATTGCAAATAGGATTGGGCGATACCGTATCGATACCCGCGATATCGATACTCGAAGGCCGATATTTCGATATATTTCATCGATACTTACGACGTCGATATTATGCTAAATCGATAATTTCATCCCGATACTGTTCTGATAAAGCGGGATATGCAGCTGAAAAAATATAGACTAAAACTAGGTCAGGAAATGCTCAAAAAAACAAAATTTTTAGGATTTTTTCTCGCACTGTTTTCTTTTCGGGTAGCTTCTAAGCTTAATTCTCAAATTTACTTTATTAGAAATGACCTCGACACAGCCGTTTTTATGTTAGACGACTTGAAACGAGCCGAACTGTGTCGATTTCGGTACAAGTGCCGAACTGCAAGATTTGTTAAATTCGTTATAATCTTATCGATCTGGCAACCGTGCTGTGCAATGTGCTGAGTGTCCGACCCCTTGGAATTGACTCTTATGCAAAACCTTGAACAATGTCACTTACGTGTTTAACGCTTATTGAACAGTAAGTGCGTACGATATGCGATTTTCAGCAATTCAAAACTGACCAGAGAGCACATAGAGTAGTATTGGGCGTTGAAGGCATAAAGATTTTCCAGTTTTTTACGCGCCATAATAGCGGTGAAAGTGGCAGAGGTGGAACAGAGATCGAGCAGAGCTAGAACCGGAAAGGAGCAACTCCCGGCGGAACTCTGCAGGAATGGCCAAGAACCGCCAGCAACGACACATCACTGGATGGTTTCAGGGGTTTGGGAGAGAGCTGCCGGATGAGTGGATTGAGGGTGTGGTTTGTCCCATCTACAGAAAGGGGGATCGGATAGATTGCTGCAATTACCGCAGCATAACGCTGGTCAAAGTCACCAACAGATTTTGTTACGTCATCTATCCCCGGTGGCTGGAGAGTTCGTAGGGTAGTACCAGGTTGGCTTTTGAAGGCCCGTGCTAATACGGATCAAATTTTTACTCTTCGGCATGTCATCTAGATGTGTCGGGAGTACAACCCATCATATTTTTGTGGATTCCGGGGCAGCATACGATTCAGTCGGGCGTGAACAGCTGTGGTGCGGTTTTCCGTACAAAGCGACGTGTCCGAAATAGAGTTGTACTGGAGCGAGTGATGTGTTGCGTGCGTGTTTTGGGGGCCCTCTCTTTGCTCAACATGTTTTTTATTGATTAATTTTTATGAATCCCTTTTTTTGAGTAGCATTTCCTAATCCCAGAATGCCGCCTTAAATAGTATCGATAAATCTAATATCGATGCTTCACGAGCGATATATCGACGGTATCGATAAAGCGGCGGATTTGATATTGATATTCAATTATCGATACTTTCGGGAATTTTGCCCAATCCTAATTGCAAAACACCATGTTTATAAACGCCTACATGCAATTGGCTACAATTTCAAAAGTAGTCCAAAATAGCCCTGTTCGTCATTTTTTCAATGGTTTTATCTAAATCAACCAGAAAGCAATTCGTAGACTAATATTTCTTGCACAAGACAAAGAAAACTTTTCCAAAAGGGCAATAAGTTCATCTATACTTATCGCATTCTTGAAGAAGACAAGCTGCGCTTGAATAAGAATTGTTAGAATTACTTAAGGGAACCAAGCTTTTTCGCAACCATTCTAGTATAAACAAAGAAAACGTCAACGACGTATCGATGTTTGTGCTGGAGATTCATATACTTCCCCTTAGCGCGATAATTTTTAAGTACAGCAGACATGTTGATTGTCAATATAAATTGATTTTCAAAATTAAAAGAGAACTGCACGACAGTTCCATGCGGAAAATTTATTCTATAGAATTTTTTATACGCTTTATCGTTACCATCGCTTTTACAAAATACGCTTCAATTACTTCGATCCCTTCAATCATTTTCCAAACAAAGATACTAGTGACATAGAGGTCATTCAGTTTAAAAAATACAAACAACTCTAAAGGAAACCCGCACCGTCTCCGGCAAAACACAATCGAACCAAATTTATCTAATTACATACAAATGTATTACTGATAAATCATCACCGGCACCGTCATTCCCCAGCTCTGTTGCTCTCGTCATTCATTTTGTGACTCCGCTGATTGTTTATATGAAAGAGTTTTCAAAATATTGGGCCGATTTCAGCTTAATTTTCGTTTGAAATATCCATATTTTTTCAGACATCCGTTTTGACAGATCAGTTGTTTACGCTAGAATGTTATTTCTTAAGAGTATGATTTCTCTTTCAAGAATACACGGTTTTAAGAGAGTTTTATGACAGTATTGTTGAGATAAACCAATCTTGCAGAAGAATGTCATAATTTTTTTTCAAATCTATTGCTAAACTTTAAGGAGCGTCGTTTTTAAGCGTAAATCAAGTATCCCTTAAAACTGCTTATAAGGTGTATTACACTTATTGATAATACAGTTTTATGAGTGTTTTTTCAAGTCTTCTTCAGTCATACTTCAGAAATATTAATCAAATAAGATAAAATTCACTTGGGGAAAAACATTATAAAATCTGAAACACTTAGCAATGCTCTGATAAAACTACTATAAGAAATGAATAAGACCAATTGGCTTTTGGATTGTTACTAGGGTACTCAACTCGCACTGTACCTCCAATCCACTTTTCAACCCCGTCGTAACTTCTTCCAGGTCCCTACACTCAATCACGGTTTTCTGGAAGAGCGCTTTAACGCGTGCTTCATTGCCCAACACCTTGGCAACGAGCTTTTTAAATATTGTGTTCCTGATCGATGGATCCTTCTGCAGCTCAAAGAGCATCTCTCTCTTTTGAGTTCGCCTGGTCCCGCGCGTACTTTACGGAGGATCACTACGTACAAAATATTGGCGTTCGACAACCTGCGCATCACCCTTAATCCTCTCCTGCCGAAGCCTAGGCTTCTACTGCTCGCCATTCTCCACTACATGTTGTTTCGCTTCATCTTCTCCTCCTGGCTACATATATCATCCACTACATTCGCTTTGGTCCGGATTGTCTTCCTTTTCGTTCCTAGCTTTCTTTTGCTCCTCTTCCTCACCAGGTGTTTCCCTCTTTCTTTTGTCCGTGAGAGAATTCACTATTGTAGGTCTTTTCGGCGTCTATGATACTTCAGCGATAATTTTATATTATATTATATTCGATTTCATATTAGAGTGGTTTTAATCCAGAGGGTCATTCACCACTGATGCAGCGGTTCTCTTCGTGGCTTCGCTAAGTGCGTTTTCAACAGCCAAAGCTCTAGCCTCGTGTTTCATTTACTCGCATTCAACTGTAGTCATAGCAGATTTAATGCTCGCCACCAGCTGCTTGATCTGCGTGTGGACGTTAAGTCTGCCTTTAACGAACTCGTAAAGCTCATCGATTTGCACTCTGATCTTCGTCAACCCATCTCGGGGGAGCGCAACCTCCAGGCTTTGGCGTGAGCATCTAAATCAGCGTCATACTATGGCCCTCTTTCTGCTCTGCTGGAGGCACCCCAGCCAGCACCAACTCGTATATCAAAGTAAAAAAATTATCGTAAATGTCAGTTAATAAACTCGGAATCGTAACTGTTGCTTAATAAAGTGCGCCCAAGTTGATTTTCTGTCGTATATGATGACAGTAACTGACATACATACGATATTCACCACAGAATCGTATAGCAGCACGGAGCGAGCCGGGCTTAATCGGATATTATCGTATATAATTACTTATATAGCTGAAACGCATATATTCATTCCTCATCACGTATATCGCCTCCAAAATAGTACGAATATGCCAGTTTTGCCGCAACAAATACGATTTATTAGCATGTATATATGTACGTAATGCTGATTTTTAACTTTTTTATACATATAATGCTAGCTGGAACACCACTGCTTCTATTCGTCAGTGTATCCATTTTCAGCACTGGTGATCGTTGTAACCTTCCACTCCTCGCAAACACGTTTGTCTCCTCACTTGGCATACAACCGTTGTTGTTTTTGTTTTAGGGTGTATCCATACTCTTGGGTCCCTCCTTCCTGCCACCATCTCCACTCGTGGTTCATAGTCGCCTTGTTGTGATCCCATGGTGATCTACATTCTATAGAATGTAAATAATTGTATGCAAGCAGTGAGGCCATGCAAGGGTTGACTCGGGTCCTTCATGGCGACCCCGGCCAGAGCCAGATCGGCGTAAGCCAGGAATTATCATCTGAGCCTACTACCTCACCATCTAAGTTGCCGAGTTTTGAACGTATCACGAAGACCTGCCAGTTTTTTAACGGGACGAAGACAGCCGCGTCATTAACGTAAACGCCATTTCAGAAAGGTGTCGCCTTTGCTTACTGAGAGAATACGATATCATGGCCGCCAGCTCATAGCGTCGAACTCAATTCGTTCATCCAGCCAAGTGACACACTTTAGTTGAAGGTTAATTTAGTTGAAGCAACCGGAGTACGACTGAAATTGGTCAAATTTCGGTTAACACAACAACTTTGTAACAACCGTGTTAGTGGGGCATGCCTGGTCCATTAATCCTTGCCGTGACCAGTGTACCATAATCAGGATCTTACTGGTATCGATCCGAATGTGCCACTCCCAGAGGCTTTGGTGCTTGTAACGGTACAACTCGCTTTGACAGAATTGCTTTTCGACTATTGTGGCATATTATAGAAGTTTGACAGATCCCACTGTCAGACCCCGTCACATTCTAGGCAGACTTCCCAACTCGCAGTGTGACCAGGAGGAGAGGGGTCATCAAAAAATTGGCGTGTCGTAAAAAATGCACCAAATCAACCGTTCTGACTAAAGGATAGCTATAAAAGGATTCAACATGAAAATGCATAAAAATCCCAACTTTTGTTGAAATATGCGATATATTCATACCAATGCACATAGACCACTATGATTCCATAGATAATTTATCTGAAATCCCCAAAACGTTCCGCAACATAGTGGTCTATATCCATGGGATTTGCAAATGTCAATAAATGATACAAAACCCCCATAGAATGGGTATTGGCGAAATAGTATGACGACTGGGTATGGAATATCGTTGACCAAACTCGTGACTTTAGTCATGACCTTGAAATGCGGTCAGGCATATATTAATATTTTTTTTTTTTTGAAACGATGATTCTATAATTGATGAAGGGACGGTAAGGGAAAGTAATGAAGAAGGATTTTTTCGGGAATGAAGGGGAAGGGTGGAAAGGAAGGGGGGGGGGTAATAGGTAGCTATCGTTAACAAGTTGTCGTTGTAACTCCTGTCTTTTGTCCAATGCTGGAAGGTGCATGGGTCGAACCAAGCTGTAATCAGAGATTATAACCGGATTTGAACCCACAACACCTGCCAGGGCGTGTCGCTCACTGGTACCCGTGTACCTTTGAACCACAGAGGCGCTGGAATATGGAATATCGTGTTCTGACGCCATTTTGGAATCAAAGAGGGCGACTTCCAGTTTTCTAAAAATGTAGTTTTGAAATCAAAAATAGTCGAATAGCGATTATTAACAATTTGCATGTACATAGACCACTATAATGCGAAAGAGAATGGTCATGCTGTTCCAAACCAAAAGTTCAACATGATAAAAGCAGATTGGAAAGCTACTTTTTTTAAATTTTAATTGTTTGCGGAGTACCTACATCTATGCAAAAAGATACGATTTATGCAAAAATCTCATTTTTAATAAAAATGGTCAATAGACCACTATAATAGCTAGTTTCAGTCAAAATATCATCATTTCCGCACACGCTCAACACTGAAAAACCAATCAATGTATCTCACTTTTTTCAATACGGTCTTTAAAAATTATATTTATCAGATCCTAATGTTTCTTGAAAGCTTTGCAATCAAATTTACTCTCTGAAAGTAAAATTCAAACGTTTACAAATAATAAAAAGGTAGCATTGCCATAAAAACAAATATGTATATCTTTTTCGGATACCTTCAAAAGAATTTTTGAAAATATAAAAGAAAATTTGTTTCTCAACCTAATATAATCGGAGATACAGGTAAAAGAAAGTAAGAGGATTTTTAGGATACGGTGCTCCAATTGAATGGGAGGGGACAACCGGCACTGAACTAGGGGTTTTACCTTGGTAACCTAAATTGAACAATCTGCTCATGTGTGACTCAAATCGGAGAAGGCCAACTAAACGTTAAAACCATTTCTCCGTCACTGCGTCACTACCTCACTGGAATGCCCTTTGAATGTTTCATATAGTTTGTTTTTTATCCATTCAACATCTCTAGGCGTAATGCTAATTCAATGCAATGTCATAAAAATCCTGAATGAAGCATTGCAATGTCCCTTTCCTTGAGCGATGTAACGTCTAAGGGTTGGCATATTTTTGCGATCTGCACTCTCTAGATAGATAACTAGTAGTTCAAATCGAAGTTATTACAAGCCATTTGCGAACCTCAAGCATCATTTGGCGTCGTTTGCGCACTGTGCTGTAAACAGCAAACAACTTCTCTGCTAGATGGCTTAATATTGTCTTTTACGCTGCTACTGTAGGGAAATTGATAACATCTCTCAGTACTGTTAGAATGGTATTGGAAGTTCCAATTAGCTGTATTTTTTTACAAAATTGAATTATTTTTACATAAAAAGAAATGCACTCTCAATGGAACAATAAATTTCCACAAAGCTGCTGCATCCGTTGGCGTCGAGAAGGGCGAGCATATAAAAGCGCTGACTGAAACTGGTATGCAATTATTGAATTGAAGCTTTTTTAAAGAAAAAGCTATTATTAGGTTTCGTTCGAAAGTATCATACTGAAAAAAAAGGTAAAATAAACTGCGCTCATTAGCAAAAATGACTAAAAAATGAAACATACCTGATAGCGTTATTTGCTCAGCGCAATGATTTTTCATAAAGGACTGATATGCAATTAGAGGCAATAAAATTACAGTAAAATGTTTATAAAACAGTTGAATTTCAATAAATTATTAGATGTATAGATTAGAAACTGAACTTTTATGAATGAAAGTAATGCTTTATGAGAATTAATTAGTGAGATAACGTCAAATGCTTGCAAGTGATTGTGTCTGTCACGTTTCTCTAAAGAGCATCTCCAATTGTTTATCTTCGAACTATTTCTTTTACTTGACATTGCAAATGATGATGTTTTGAAACATCATCGCTCATGTTGTTTTCGTGTTCATATTTTTGAGCTAACAACTAACCAATAGGTATCACTTCAAAATATTTTATAAAAGTATTATAATGCACATGTTAGTGAAATATCTGTTACAACTCTTAATAACTACGATTGCTACAGTGGCTTTTTGAGTCTAATGCTGTTATGGCATACAAAAATCTATTATAAAGGTGCTTTAATACACACATTTTCAATCAAATGTTTTCCTCCAAAGAGCGTGTCCTTTTGACACCATTTCGCCGTCTTTTGTTGTCCCTTTGATGTCTTTTCTTTGTATTCATCGGTTTTTTGTCATCTCTCTGTCGCCTTTTCTTCATCTTTTTATGATCTTTTATGATATGATCATTGGATTTTCGTAATATGTTCATCATTTTTAAACTTTTGTCAATACAACAAGATTGTTGTTTTTTAACTGCGTCGTTTTCGTCATTCTTTTGCCGGTTTTCCGTCGTATATTCGTCATCTTTTCGTTGCCTTTTTTGTCTGTCATAAAACTTTTTCGCGATTTTTAAACGTCTCTTTCTAGTGCCTTTTGTTTTTTATCGCTGTTTAGACGCCCATCGTAGTTTCATTGTATTTTCAAAGTATTTCTATCGTCCTTTTGTCGGCTTTCGTCGTCTGCTCAAATGTCCAACAGTGTTTAATTAACGCGTTATCGAGTTCTATCTGCCATCAAAGTGAAAGGTTCGTGTTAATAGAATGGTAGCATGAACGTTAATCTTTCCTTTTTACTATTCTATTCGTTTCTTATTTTATAAAATTTTATAAGCAACTTTCATATCATCTCAGAATAAAATAATTTTCAACCTTTTTCGTAAATCTTATGAAAATCTATACAATCGAGTTCTTGATTCGTAGGTCCGTAGAAATTTCCTAAATCCATAGATCTGCGGTTAACTCAGTAGATCTGGCATCATTGTGCTAACTCTTCTGCTTGTAGGCTAGCATAAAAGCAGATTTCAGTGTATTTTATCTAAACAGTGTTAGGAAGGTGCCAAAAGTTGGCGCTGGGCACCATAGGATTAAAACAGAAATACAGTAACATGACAGTGGTAACCGTGCAGAATCACCAGTTTAGCAATGAATTTGATCGCATCGTGCTGCTTTTCAAATTACAAAAAAAGGAACTGACCCAGGCATCTGAAATCGTATTTCCGACCGCAAACCAATTAATTCTAATTCAAGTGACAGCTGGTATCCCTCAAGGCTCTCATTTGGCACCTCTTCTTTTTTTCTAATTAACCTTCCGCACAACCCCGTTACCAAAAAGCTTACACAGAGAGACTCCTGATAGCGGATACATAGAGACCTCAGCTTAAAAGAGAACTGAACAGCACACTACACAAAAAATTTACTAAGCTGAGGGAATGATAAAAAGGATATATAACTATTCAAAACTATTTAATGGGCGCCCAGTGGAATTTATTATTCCTTTTTAGGGGTTCTTTCGTACATAAATGATATTTTCTCCATTGTTCAGGAACTAGAAGTAATAATCCATGCCAACAATATGAAGCACTTTTAGGAGATAAGAAATGAAAAAGACATCATTGTATTCCAAAATGAAATACACATTAAAAGCTTGAAAATCGAGAACTGATGTCATTTTCAAATCCTAAATGGCAAATGGTATTTTAATACGCTTCGTAGAAAAACCCTATGAAATAGGCTTTTTCGGAACGACGATAGAAAAACATTGTGGCGAGATTGATCAGACACCCCTTAGCAGGCACCAAACATAGGTGTGTTGATAGAACTCGAGAGATGGCAGCTGGAACAAAACCAAACTAAAACACTTTCATAGGAAAGTACCGTAATCCGGGGGTAAACTGATTACATTTTTCAGGAATTTTTTAACTGAAGTTTTTGGAGCGTCTTTTTTTTTTGTATGCCAGAAGGGCATTGGGTTAAAAGGCCACAGCGACAGTCTTAATGATCGTCTTTTGTGGCAGGCCCCGATTGCTGTACAGTTTACGGATCGCTCATACCCATTGATGGAGTTGAGCGGAATAGTTGTAATCCTGTGCCCCAATTCGGTACTACATGATTTATAAAGCCAATGACCGTTTTGGGAATTAGGCTCCATACCTGATATGGAGTAAAAAGGAAACTTCCTAAGAAGTTGTGCCTTGATAATGCAAGAGCTCCGCAATAGCAGAGCAGATGCGCTGAACTTTCAGGTTCAGAGTTACAAAAGCGGCAGGTGTCGGATGATACCTTGCCGATATTCTTTAAATGATAAAGAGCGGGGATGTGTCCTGTTAGGAGTCCCGTGAGCGTAGTTCACTACAAGTTAAATGGAGTAGTTTTTTAGCTACTGCAGGGTTTGGGTAGAAAAACTGTTTAGCTTGTCTACAACCCTGTGTTTGATTCCAACGGGATACTATTTCTAGCTTTTCCCATGTCATCAATTCGGCTTTTACGGCGGATGTGGAGGTACCCAGAAACGGTTCAGGACCAATAAATTGGAGCGTCTTAGTAGAATGCGAAACCTAAAATTAAATAAAAAAAGAAGAAAACTTATCCAATTTAATTCTACTATGTATATTTTATTCACGACAGATACGTATTTCGCCTATGACTTGCAGGCTTCGAAAACAGACACATAGTGTTATGTCGGCAACTAATACCTAGACAAAAGAAGAAGTATACCACAATAGATCAAAACAATGGTCGCAGTGGTCAAATCTTCCGACAAAAAAAACAGACACTGAGGAAGCCTGCAAGTCGTATGCGAAATACGTATCTGTCATGAATAAAATTTACATAGTAGAATTAAATTGGATAAGTTTTCTTCTTTTTTAATTTTAGGCATTTTTTAATTTTTCCGTTTTTTCAAGTGTATTTCTTTCTCAATTATTTTTAAAACTGATGCTAAGGTCAAAAACTGTAATGGAAATCTCAGTTGAAATATATTTCGTTAAAAGTATTGGTTTGAAAATGTTTTACTGCAAAATTTCAAAACATTACTTTGGGGTGAAATTGATCAATCTATTTTTTCATCCTGTTTTAGTGTATATACATTTTATTACTATATTTTATCCACAAAAAACAGAAACTTCCACCAACAGCACTCCGCAGGAAACCCGGAAAAAATCAATTGAAAATCATATTCCTTTGTATTTTGATAATGTATTTTATTACTCATGAAATATGCACTCTAACGACAAATAGTCTTCATTGACATTAGGCCGCATAAATAAAAGAGTTTGCTTTACTACGACCATGAGGTTTACACAGGAAAAGCAGAGTAAACAGAGTTTTATTCATAAGGCCTAATGTGTATTTAAACATGCCAAATAACTCGGTGTCAGCACTACAAAGCACTACAAAAATCATATGCAAAGTTATTGATCAAAATGGAATTTTAAGTGCTTGTTTCAAACAAATAATTATATTTCGCCAACAGTGACAGATAGAAGGATATTGTATTCCACAAAGTTGCTCATTTTACTGTATTCTACAATTTTTGTGAGGGTAGTTTATTTTCCTGGGTGCATTTGAAAAAACGAATATTTGTATCACCCTAATAGATGGATATACGATCACCTTGAAAAAGTAAAAAGATGGGCTGTATTTTATTAATGAACTTCTCTAGAGAAACCATCCTTGACAAATTACGCATTTATACGCTAAAAATATTTTAGTTTTGATGATTTCGTTCCACTTAATACCTATTAACCGTTATGTGTGCAACAGGGTACCCGGGTACCTTTTCAGTTTTAAAATTGTTATAACTCATTCAATTTAAAACATACGTCATTGAAATTTAGCGACATCGTAAAACTCGTTGATCTTAAGTAATTGAGGTTTTTTTGGTGCATATCCATAAAGGGGTTTAGCAATGAGAGTCACTTGAATTTTTTTATTACGTAGGAGGGCGACAAGGGTATCCGGGTACCCATGATTTGCTATCTTCATAACTTTAGTTATGTTGAACCGATTTGGATGAAACCGGTGGCATTTGATTCGTACATTTATCTAGTTTTGATTAGATAAAACGTTTGGCCATCAAATGACATGTAGTTCCCGGGAATCGGTAATTCCGGAGCAACGTCCGGTAAAACGTGGGAAGCCGCTTGTTTTGAAAGAATATCAGCTTTCAGCAAAGCTATTAGCTTTGAACTTGACATTGTGGACCCTTTTTTCATCTTATTATATAAATTGGTTACTTTAGATCGCATTGGCCATTCCAGAATTGGTTTCCTTTAGGGTTACAGATGACCAGTTGGGTGCTTAATCCAATATTAGGATTGGTTTAGCGGATCTTTTAAATGTTTTGAACTGATATGGCCAGTTTAGTACTGATTAATAATTTTGGAACTGGTTCCTAATGTATAACGGATGGTTCTACGTCTTGAACTGTTCTGATAATGCTAAGCATTATCTTGAATCCTGCGGTATCATCTGGGATCCCGTAGAAACCATTTTCGAAATAACCAATCAAAATACATCGAAATGTAAAAAATATCACCTACCGAACTAATTCCAAGAACTTTGATACCCATATTGCTAGATTTTACCTCCAATTCTAGACTGGCCACCCATGACCCCATAGGAACCTACTCCGGAATGGTCAACCTGATTCATCTCGTTATATGAAATAGTTCATTGTATGAATTTTTAGTGTTTTTATATCCGCGTGACTGATTTTCGAGCAATACAATCAGTTCTCTACCTCACAGCGGACACTCTGTCGGAATTCCGGAATTTTGAGCCCCGTATGTCTTTTAATGGCCAAATGGCCAAATAATTCAAAACTAGATAAATTAACGAATCAGATGACACTTATTTCATCAAAATCGGTTTAAAATTGTTGATGTTATGACAATATCAATTTTGGGTACCCGGGTACCCTTGTCGCCCTGCTAAAGGTGTTTTTTTTGTCGCACACATAACGGTTAAGGTGATATAAATTTTTGTTATTTCGGGTGCGTCCAAAAAACTTTGCCTTTGACTATGTCTTCAGAAAAGTTGTAGATGACATTAATATAAGCTACTTTATTATTAGTCAGTAAATCTCTATCTCTTACCGAGCTATACAGAATTTTATCAAAGAATAATATACTTTTCAATTGATTTTTTCCAAGATTCCTCTGAGGTGTTGTTGGTGGAAATTTTTGTTTTTTGTAGATATATAACCGTCCAGTTAGCTTCAGGGTACGATGCTGGCCTAACAAGCTAGTCGTCCTATGCTCGAATCTCGGCTGAGAGGGCAGAGAAAATATGTATTTTAATATACTGAATAACTTTGTATTTATGCGAAAAACTTTTTAATGGCTCTGTCACCATCGCATTGGTTCAGGAGCCATATTTTCGCAAGGGGTACTTTCATTCGACGGATATTGGAAACCAGAACTTTGCTGTTTTCAGCAAAACTGGTATGACAAATCCTCGTTTGATGCCCAGGGCATGCATATTGTTGCATAGGTCAATAAGTGCATGCCTTATCTCTGAGTTGACTACTCGAGATATTTGTGCAGTCACAGTAGAACTCGTCGTGGATGATGTCCATAGGCGCTATGTCTACTGTTCTGCATACTTACCACACGATGAACCGTCTCCCAGCGACGATTTCAGAAATGTGGTGAGATACTGCCAATCTAATGGGCTTCCGCTCATTGTAGGCAGTGATGCCAATGCCCATCACATCATTTGGGGCAGCTCGGATATCAATCTGAGAAGCTCTGATTTGATGGAATATTTGAGTAGTACCAACCTTGGAATACTCAACATTGGCAATTGTCCAACTTTCATACGAGCTGGTAGAGAGGAAGTGTTAGATATAACACTCTGCTCTAACAGGATCAGTCATGAGTTGGCACAATGGCATGTTTCAAATGAGACACCAATATCTGATCATTGCTTTATATATTTTGATCATTTGGGTGTCTCCTTGAACGCTGCAACATTTCGCAATCCGAGATTTTCTGACTGGGAACTCTTTGAGGAGGAACTGGCGACGAAATTTCAAGGATTCGAACCGACGATTGAGTCATCGATCGACTTGGATGTGGCTGTAGATGTCACAACATCTTTTATTGCGGAAGCTTTTGAAGTAACTTGCCCGCTAAAAACTATTAAAACGACTAGAGGAACACCGTGGTGGAACTCTCATCTCGCGGAACTAAAGAAACGATGCAGGAGAGCCTGGAATAGACGTCGGAGGGATGGCGTGGAGCCTTTCAAGCAGGCCCGGAAAGCCTATGCAAAGGCTCTACGATCTTCAGCACGCACGAGCTGGCACAGGTTCTGTAGCAACGTTTCCAGTTTCGGCGAGGCAAGTCGACTTAATAAAATACTGTCCAAATCGAAAGATTATCAGATTAATAACATTCGAAGTTCGAACGGTGAATACTGTTCGAATGACAATGAAATCCTGGAATGTCTCTTTTATAGTCACTTTCCGGGCTGTGTGGAACCTGAAGTTCGAAACGATCCAGAAATCGTTTTAGGTGGCTTAGACTCATGGGCTTTTGCTCGGAGACTTGTCACAACTGAAGCGATTGAGTGGGCCGTGAACAGCTTCTCTCCATACAAATCTCCTGGAACAGATGGAATATACCCTATTCTACTGCAAAAAGGATTCAAGTACTTCAAACACATTCTGAGAAGGATGTTTGTGTGTAGTATTGCTATTGGGTACATCCCAACTCAATGGCGTGAAATAACCATTAAGTTTATTCCTAAAGGTGGACGCGCGACATACGAGCAAGCAAAAAGTTTTAGACCAATCAGTCTAACGTCTTTCTTGCTTAAATCACTTGAGCGGATTGTTGATCACCACATCCGCGAAACAAGCTTAGTAGAAGTTCCTTTTCATTCAGCACAGCATGCTTATCAAAGTGGCAAGTCTACAACCACTTTATTACATGATGTGGTGGATAAAATTGAGGTTGCTTTTTCACAAAAGGAATCTTGCTTAGGAACTTTTTTGGATATTGAAGGCGCGTTTGATAACGTATCTTTCGCTTCCATTTTGGAGGCTGCTCGTTATCATAATGTGCCTTCAATAATCATAAAGTGGATAGAACAAATGCTTAGTAACCGATTGCTTTTTTCATCCTTACGGCAAGCAAGCATTTGGAAGCAAAGTGTTTGTGGATGTCCACAAGGTGGCGTTCTCTCGCCTCTTTTATGGAACCTTGTGGCGGACGGCCTATTGAGGAAACTCAATGGTCTAGGCTATCCGTCATATGGTTTTGCGGATGACTATCTCATCCTAGTAGTTGGAAAGTGCATAAGCACATTATTTGACTTAATGCAGCAGGCACTACGTGTCGTAGAAACGTGGTGCCGAGAAACTGCACTTTCGGTAAATCCGAGCAAAACATCTATCGTCTTATTTTCAAGACGTAGAAATACCAATGGAGCTCGCGCTCTGCGCTTTTACGATTCGGATGTTGATGTTGTGAACGAAGTGAAGTACGTGGGGTTGATTCTCAACTCCAAGCTTGACTGGTCCACAAATATTGATTTCCGAATTAAAAAAGCGTGCATGGCCTTTGGGCAATGTAGACGAGCAATTGGCAACTCTTGGGGGCTTAAACCCAAATACATACACTGGTTATACACGGTCGTTGTCAGACCAATACTGGCGTATGGTTGTCTTGTATGGTGGCAGAGAGGGGAAGTTGTGACTGTCCAGACAAAGCTAAACCATCTTCAAAGGATGTGTTTAATGGCAATGTCTGGTGCATTTACTACAACTCCTACTGCCGCCCTAGAAGCTATTTTCAATATTAAACCTCTACACTTCCACCTGAAGCAAGAGGCACTAATATGTG
The DNA here is from genome assembly GCF_943734655.1 of Sabethes cyaneus. Classification (NCBI taxonomy): domain Eukaryota; kingdom Metazoa; phylum Arthropoda; class Insecta; order Diptera; family Culicidae; genus Sabethes; species Sabethes cyaneus. The sequence goes on from NC_071355.1 coordinate 170,719,012, forward strand.
CTTATCGACTATACGCGATTGGCCTTTGGCAGTCTGTGGACGGTTCCACTGGTCATACTCGACTGTGGTCGCAAATTGTTGCTGAGGACAAGTTTGCCCTTGCTCCTAGCGATGTAACGCTCATGCGTACTTTCCCGTATAGGACTTTCTCAAGTGACTTTCCTCCTAGAGAGGATTGGATGTGAGGCTACATGGAAAGGAAAATTTCCGACTATGTGGTCTGTTATACCGATGATTCCTTGTACGAAGGTCGCGCGGGTGCTGGTGTTTACTGCCGTGAGCTGGAATTGGAGGAATCCTATTCGTTGGGTAGTTACTTCACCGTTTTTCAAGCTGAAATCTTGGCAATTATGTGCGGAGCTCAGTTTGCACTTCAGAAAGAACTGATAGTCAAGATTATCTACTTCTGTTCTGACAGTCAAGCCGCTATAACAGCCCTTTGTGCGGCTAATTCTAAATCTAAAACAGTCATCGCCTGCCACACCCAATTAGAAGAACTAAGCATTCTAAATGCCGTTCATCTGGTTTGGGTTCCTGGCCATTCTGGTATAACCGGAAATGAATGGGCTGATGAACTAGCAAGATCTGGAGCAGAAAAGTCGGTTTTCGGACCGGAACCTGCTTTACCAATTGCGGCATGTTGGATAAAACAAAAGATTCGATCTTGGTTTTCATCTGAACATGTACGTTATTGGGAAAATCTTGAAACTTGTCGTCAAACGAAAAGTTTCATTGTTAAGCCTTGTGAGAAGGTTGCGAAATTTCTTTTGCAACACTCAAAGGTAAATTGCAGTATTCTTGTCAGATCACTGACTGGTCACTGCAGACTAAATTATCATATGGCTACGATTCAGCGAGCTGAATCGTTTCATTGTAATTTATGTGAATCCGACTACGGTACACCATATCACGTAATTTGCAACTGTCCTGCAGTAGCACAATTGCGTCATAGGATCTTTGGATCCTACGTCTTAAATGAATCGGGTTTTAGGAAACTAAAATTACGAGACATTTTGATGTTCCTTACCGAAAGCGGTATTGAGCTATAAGCTCTTATTTATCATGAGTATACCCCCCAGGGGGTATACTTTTGATAAGTTAACTACCAAGGATTGCAGTATCCCCTCGGGGGTACAAAAATCTCTCGGTATATATATGTTTGTGTTTGTCCAAATTCCTCATCCACCCCTTCCTATTCCTCCTGTTTTCCTTCTCGTCCTCATCAGGTAAATGATGACACGGGCAAGATGGGCAAGGCACAAATCTTCCACATGATTGTGAGGAACGTGCTGCTCGAGCCAAAGATGCTGATACCTGATACCTGATGTCTTTAGAAAAGTTGTAGATGACATTAATATAAGCTACTTTATTATTAGTCAGTAAATCTCTATCTCTTACCGAGCTATACAGAATTTTATCAAAGAATAATATACTTTTCAATTGATTTTTTCCAAGATTCCTCTGAGGTGTTGTTGGTGGAAATTTTTGTTTTTTGTAGATATATAACCGTCCAGTTAGCTTCAGGGTACGATGCTGGCCTAACAAACTAGTCGTCCTATGCTCGAATCTCGGCTGAGAGGGCAGAGAAAATATGTATTTTAATATACTGAATAACTTTGTAGAAAATTTGAAAGCACTTGTGTGCAAAGTTATTTCTTTTTTTTTTATTGAGCAGAATTGATTTTTAAATACTCTTTTTAAACGAACCATAATATTTCATAACTAGTAAGAATGGAGCAACAACTAGTAAGAGATAGATAGTTACTATATTCAGTAAAGTTGCTCATTTTAGTGTGTTCTATACATTCTCTAAAAAAAATTTTTTGGGCGAATTAGAAAAAACCAAAGTTTGTATCACATTAAAAGGTGGATTCACGGTCGTACTAATAGTGCAAAAAATGCGCTATATTTTATTAATAAACATCTTTCGCGTTTACGCGTTTTTTACGTAAATGCTAATGATCGCATTTTTTCGATTCGGCACCATTGTGCGCCCAAATGATATCATTGTGGGCCTGCGCACGAAAATCGATGAGCTGTTTGTAGCTGTTTGCGATGCTGAGTTCGACGTTGTCATTCTAACCGAAACCTGGCTAAATGACGAAATTACCTCACTTCAGTTGTTTGGAGCAACCTACAGTGTTTATCGCAGAGATCGGGATCCTTCTGGTAGCGGTAAAACTCGTGGTGGAGGCGTCCTCGTCGCTGTATCGAATAAGCTATCTTCAAAACAAATAACGAGTGTCGGTTCAGAGCTTGAGCAATTGTGGGTGTACATTTCTTATCGTAATACCAATATCTGCGTGGGCGCTGTATACCTGCCTCCAGACTCCTCCTCTGATGTCACCGTAATTCAGAAATATGTCGACTCCTCGCTCACTGTTGCTAATTCCTTAAATCCCAACGCAGTCCATCTACTATTTGGGGACTATAATCAGCCTGGACTAGTTTGGAACGGCACACCCTTTGGCCATGCGGTACCCGACCCCGTCGAATCCACCTTCACACAGTCTAGTACTGCGCTACTTGACGGCATGTCTTTGTTGAACATGCTTCAGATGTCTACAGTTAAAAACTGCCGATATCGAACACTTGACCTTGTGTTTGTAAATGCAGAAGCTTCTTCGCAATGCACTTGTTTCGAAGCATGCGACCCGCTTGTCGATATCGACACGCAGCATCCACCGCTTTCAGTATTCCTTACGTGTTCTCACCAAGTACTCTACGAAGATGTGTTTGAGGTAAAGGAGTTTAATTTTTCAAAAACGGATTTCTCTGGGCTCCAAGAATCACTCTCCCACATTGACTGGAATAATCTGTTAGACAACACAACCGATGTTAACGCCGCAGTAGACATTTTCTCGAACACACTAATTCAGCAATTCACAACATTTGTACCTCCCCCCCGCCCTCGACCGAAGCCGCCTTGGTCGAACAATCATTTACGGCTATTAAAGCGGCTGAGAGCTGCCGCACTTCGCAATTACACCAATCGACGTGATCCCCTGGCAAAGCGGGAATTTACTTTTGCCAGCAATAATTACCGAAGGTACAATCGATTTCTCTACTCTAAACACGCGTTACGTACTCAAGCAGATTTGAAACGAAACCCCAAACGCTTCTGGTCTTTTGTTAACGAGAAGCGTAAAGAAAACGGGCTACCTTGCAGCATGTTTCTAGCAGACGAAACTTCCAGCAAGACGAGTGACACTTGCAATCTCTTTGCTAAACACTTCTCGAGTGTGTTCGCAACTGCTTCAGCTAATCCGACTCAGGTCCAAAATGCTATCCGTGACGTTCCGGACAATGTGCTAAACCTTAGAAGCATCCGCTTCTCAGACGAAGATATCTTTGTTGCACTGAAGAAATTGAAGTCTTCAACATCAACAGGGCCTGATGGAATCCCGTCGATAGTGTTAATAAACTGTGCGAACGCCCTATGTGCTCCGTTGAAAATACTTTTTAATCAGTCACTGGCGCAGGCGATATTCCCAACGCGCTGGAAAAAATCGATTATGTTTCCAATTTTTAAAAAAGGCGATAAACAAAACATAGCAAATTATCGAGGAATTACGTCTCTTTGTGTGGGCTCAAAGCTGTTTGAAATTCTAATTGGTGGAGTGCTATTCCGAGAAGCTAAAGCATACATCTCAACAGACCAACATGGATTTTTTCCAGGCAGATCAACTACGACAAATTTAGCACAGTTTACTTCGCACTGCATTAAAACTATGGAAAGCGGAGCTCAAGTAGATGCCGTGTATACGGATATAAAAGCAGCATTTGATCGCGTAGACCACCTCATCCTATTGGCGAAACTCGAGCGCTTTGGAGCCTCTTCCAACATAATTGAATGGCTGAAATCATATCTAATTGGCCGCACCTTATCTGTAAAAATAGGCGGTCACGAATCACAATGCTTCACAAACTTGTCGGGCGTACCACAAGGAAGTAATCTGGGACCATTTCTTTTTTTTATTATTTTTTAACGACGTCTGTAAGATAATTCCATCAGGTCGATATTTAATTTATGCTGACGACCTAAAGCTTTACCTTGTTGTACGCTCGACAACTGATTGCATCGAACTTCAGCGACATCTGGACGACTTTAGCGATTGGTGTGCTCGAAATTTGCTTACCCTAAGTGTGTCCAAGTGCTCTGTGATCTCTTTCGCACGCAAAAAGAACCCAATTCACTGGAATTATTCCATATCTGGAGAACCAGTCAGTAGATTAACGGTAGTCAAAGATCTAGGTGTTCTTCTTGATGATCAAATGTCCTTCAGAAATCACTACTCCCATGTCGTTTCAAAGGCGAATAGAAATTTGGGGTTTATTATTAGACTTGCTAAAGAATTCACTGATCCGTACTGTTTACGAGCATTATACTATTCCCTTGTTCGTTCCGTATTAGAAGCCTCAGCTGCCATTTGGAGCCCATACACAGCTGTTTGGTCAAACAGGATCGAAGCTATTCAAGCAAAGTTCTTGCGCTACGCGTTAAGAAATCTACCCTGGAGAAACCCTCTGGAATTACCTCCATACGTTGAGCGCTGCCGCCTGCTTGACATGAATACCTTGGCTAAAAGAAGAGATATATGTAGAGCAGTTTTTGTGGCAAAGCTGCTTTTAGGCGAAATTGACTCTCCTCTTATCCTTTCCAAAATCGACATCAACACCCCATCCAGAAACTTTAGGTCATGGGATTTCTTAAGACTGCAATATCAGCGCACTGATTACGGCAAAAACGAGCCTATAAGGGCAATGTGTGACGTGTTCAATAAATACTACGTGCATTTTGACTTTTCTATGTCCATTGATGTGTTTAAAAATAATTTAAAGAGATTACCCTAGTACGTAAGATTTCTATTAATTGTTTAAAGTAGTCGTAAGTTAAATGTGATCCAAAATGTATTGTAAGCCCTGTAAACGTATACTATGTATTGATATCTAAAGATGATGGGGTTTTTACGCCTGCTTGAGAACGGTCGATGTATGATCATCTCAAGGAGGCTTTTCCCCATCCAATCCAATTCATGAAGGCCTGTATGGCCAGATGAATAAATAAACAAATAAACAAATAAACAAATAAACAAATAAACAAATACTAATTCTTTCAACATATAGAGTATGTTGCTGCTTCATCGTAATTGCCCATTCCCGTCCTATCCAACACAAATTTTTAAAAATATCAGCATTTTTATGACACACAATGCAAAACTAGTTATTCCCTAATATTTTAGTTTGTTGTTTATTATACGCGATCAATCAAAGAGAGCTGAAATATATTTAAAAGCTTTTTATCATTAAAGAAGTCCTAACAGCCAAATTTCCTACGTTTTTTCGTGCGACGTAGAAGAAAATGTCGACTAATCGTTTTAATTTCCGTGATTCCTAAATGAAAATAACTCACGCAAGACATTGTCGTTATTCTACAGCCAGGAGAACTTGCCTGACCTGCAGAAATTTTTCAGAATAACATTTGTCATGCCGTCCTTCACAAATACATGCGCGTTAGCTTCGTAAACATTGTTGTGATTTTTAGTTCGGACGATGAAAAATTTTGATGGGCGGATTTGAAAACAGTACAAAGAATTTAAGAAATAAAGTCAGTTGCGTAATTTCAATAATATGCTTTAATAATCGCTTTTTAGTGATTTCAAAGTGCACGGATCGAAAGGTAAGTGTGTTTTAGTCAAATCAACACAAAACTTTTAAAGTATTCATTAAATTCATCCAACAAATGATGAAAATTAGAGTGGCTTTCCCAAGCAACCGTGTGAGTTTTATTGTACTCTTAAGGCCCCCATACACGTACGCATATGTTGGGTTGGAAATGAACAAAATGTTGGAGGGTCATTCCGGTCGAGCGGCGAGCCGAACATTTTCTTCTGTCAGCTAGGTTCGTGGCACTCACACACCGGCGAGCGTGTTGAACGAGCATGAATTCACCAACATTTTCGGCCAACATGTACGTACGTGTATGGGGGCCTTTATGGTGGTCTTCTAGACTAATTTTGGTCTTAAATGCCATCATAAGAGTGTAATAAAACCCACATTGTTACCTGGGTTTACTTACTACGACGGGAATCTATACCTATAAAAAAGGATTTCTGTCTGTCTGCCCCTCTAGAATGTTCCTTATAGAATCGAAAACTACTGAACCGATCGGCGTGAAAATTTACATATAGAGGTTTTTGGGGCCAGAGAAGGTTCTTATGATGGTTAGAAACCCCCCCGCCCACTAAAAGGGGGAGCTCCCATACAAATGAAACTCAAATTTCTGCATTACTCGAGAACTGATCAAGCAAATGCAACAAAATTTTACATGTGGATGTTTTTGGAGACAAGAATTTTTTCTATGGTGAATTGAAACCTCTCCCTACTTTTGGAGGGGGGGTCCTTTACAAATGCAATACAAATTTCCTCATTTCTCGAGAATTAATTAATCAAATGGAACCATATTTGGCATGTGGGGGTTTTTGGAGGCATGATATTTTTCTATGATGAATTAGGACCCCTTACCTTTTTAGGAGTATGGGCTTCCATACAAATGAAATACAAATTTCCTCATAACTCGAGAACTAATCAAGCAAATGGAGCAAAATAAGACATGTGGGTGTTTTTGGAGGCAAAAATTTTTTCTATGGTGAATTGAAACCTCTCCCCGCTTCAGGAGTGGGGGCTCCTATACAAATGAAATACAAATTTTCTCATAACTCGACTCGAGTAATCAAGCAAATGGAACCAAATTTGGCATGTGGGTGGTTTTGGAGGCAGGAATTTTTTTAATGATGGTTTGAGACCCCTCACCCCTGTGGTAGGGGGATAAGGACACTCATACAAATAAAACAGAAATTTTTGCGTAACTCAAAAACTAATCGAGCTCGAGAAATTTTAGACTCTTTCATAAAACATTAATCAATAACAATACCACCAAAAACTATCAATAGTAACATTACATGCCGTCGGAAGCGCCGGCCATTGCGGGGGCAGCCCCCCGTAGAGATCACCTCTATCTAGGTTTATTTATGTTTCTAGATCTACTGACCTCTACTACTTTCCTTCGGTTGGGTCACCCCTGCGAAATGATACTTTCTACGAAAAGATTTTCCGTGAAATGGTACATCCCGTGTAAGGTTTTTCGCGAAATGGTATTCTGCGAAACTCTATATTCCGCGTTATGGTCAACCGAGAATTGGTGTTCCACAAAATGGTATTCGGCGAAATGGTTTGTAATGATGGCGAATATTTAAATGCTATCCGCTTTATTTTATCAGGCTAAGCAATGGGGGGAGTTGTTTTCTACTTTACTGTGAGGAAAATTTGAATATTAAAATCCCCATGATCTCCCCAGAAACTTGCAAAACTCAAGGTTGTGACAAAGGTCATCCGAGATTCACGATTTATGTACAACACAGTTTAATTTGTGGCAATACGAAGTTTGTCGGGTCAGCTAGTTATAAATAAAACCTAACAATATTTTGCGCAGAAAGAGCACTACAAGCAGAGCTAGTCTTTACTTCACACCATAGAGACTAGAGACTACTTGCTCCGCGTGCTAAAGAGAATATTGGATACGATACGCTCCGTTACGATGTGAGCATGCATTCTGTAGTGCCACGGGATGAATCAAAACTGATGACCACTGGGAGGCAGAGCAAAGCAGCAAAACATTGTAAAAGAAAAAATTCTCTTCTCGTTTTAGAGGAAATAGCATCTGACAGAGAGTGAGCAAATCAATTTCCCTTCTATGCTTTGCCGTAAAACGTTAAAAATTGTAATAATTTTCAGAGCATGGCACAATTTTTGTTATAACAATGTTTGATTAAATATTGATAGCGATTTTCGAAATACAGTGGGAGTAAAATATAAATTTGCATACAGCATTCATTGGAAGCAAATGCAACTTGTGATGCAATGCACTAGTAGGAACGTTATGCATTTGAATTAATCAAACTTTGATACAATAAGCACCCGTCTAATTTACAGAACGTGAATTATGCATTTATCTTTTATTTGCACTTGTTTTTTTGTTTTTATCACCTTTGTTATTAATACAAATATATAACAGGTTCGTGAATGTCAAGTAAACGTAAATAAACGTTTAAAAATTAATTTGAAAAGCTAAAGCTTTGATTAATTTTAACTCAAAAGCAAGAAATAAAATATTTATTTATTTAATTTAGATTTCTTTTCTTTCAAACACTACTACCAAATCAAGCAGAGTTATAATATAATTGATATGAAGTCAAGCAAAGTTATATTATCATACAATTGAATTTTTTTTAAATTATTTTCGTGCTTTATAAAACATCAAAAAAGTTTTATATGCATACAAACGTTGCGTAAATAAATTAATCCCGCTGCTTGCTTTGAAGTTCTTTTCTGATTTCTGAATTCGACAATGTACCGTTTTTTTGTTTCTACCGTCGCTGCCGCCGCCTATAAGTGAAACGTGCTATTCCGTTCGTTTTTCACTTTCCTTCTAACGGAGAAAAAAAGCAAGAATGACGTAGCACCCAGTCAAAACTCCACCCGGTAGCACTCTAAGACTGGCTTCCAATTGTTTCAATTATAGAACATTGGAACGGTAACCCCGCGCAGTTCGGGGCTACGTTTCTTCCTCTCTCTCTATCTTAACTTCTTTTCTCCATACAGCAATAACGGTTCGATCGCGAATCCAAATGGTTGCTGGTATGGTAAGCCACACTCGAAACCAGTCGATCCGGAATGGATTCAAAAGAACCGAACAAACGCTTCCCTCCGTTCGGTAAAAGCCTAAAAGCATAAATTTAGCAACAAAACATCTACAATACCGCTGCGGTGCCGGCGGCGGCGGCGATTACCGTCTTTTCCGGGCGTGATCGTCTCGTCGTTTCACTTTCCGGATCAAAAAAGTGCACCGAATTCTACCGCCCGCCCGGCTCGAAATACCGTTTGTTTTTTATCGTAAGGTATGCAGCACGGAATTGAAGGCTTAAATAGTTGGGAAAATTTACTTTTAGCTTCTGCCTAATGTTCACCTGTTAAGTTGCTACCGTTTAGGAAAGGTTTGCGCTGTTAGGGAAAGAAACGGGTGATCTAAATGGTTCAGTGGAGAAGATTTTTCAAAAATTCTATTGCGGTTTAGATAGAGAACAACAGTTCTACCATATGCACATTTAATTTTTATCGGTGATTTATTTTACGAATTTGATCAAAGTCCACTTCCAACCAACATTTTTGTTGAACAGTAGCTTTTTCAACCGTTGTATAGCTAATTACCGGATAACAGGCGATTAAAAAGCTGTTATGCAACATAAATGTTTGTTAGGTTGCAGGGTCAGCCGGAACAGGTTTTCTACTACGTCTCAAGGAATCATCTGTAAATTCAAATAAGAAGAATTTCAGAAGAATATATGTTAAACATATAAACTTATGCAAATTTTGAATCCCTCGCAAGATAGGGCAGACAATAAATTGTGCTGTATCAACTATTACTATAGCTTTAAACGGCACGCTAGAAAAATAAGAACAAGTAATTGCGTCTAAGTTTAATGATTATTTTGTCGAGAGTGTTTCCTTGATCAATCAGTCCATTGAATTGGTCGATGAACTGGATGAAATAGAAAAGCCAATCAATAGTAACTGTAGATTTGAAGGGTTTCACCTAACTTCAACAAAAGAACTTAAAAATATTTGCTTTTCATTAGCAAAATCGACTGGACTGAAGTAGATTACGTAAATGCTTGATTTATTCAACACTAGCTGACCCGACAAACTTCGTATTGCCACAAATTAACCTGTGTTGTACATAAATCATGAATCTCGGATGATCTTTATCACTTCTCGAGTTTTGCAAGTCCCCCAGTGGGCGGCGCTTCCGACGGCGGGTCACCGGCAACACTCGCGACCGGCTCGTCCTGAATGATCTAGTGTTACTATAGATAGTTTTTGTGGTCTTGTTATTGATTAATGTTTTATGGAAGAGTCTCGAATTTCTCGAGTTGGATTAGTTTTTGAGTTTCGCCAAAATTTCTGTTTTATTTGTATGAGAGTCCATATCCCCCTACCACAGGGGTGAGAGGTCTCTAACTATCATAAAATAAATTCAAGACTCAAAAATCTCCTACATGCTAAATTTGGTTCCATTTGCTTGATTAGTACTCAAATTATAAGGAAATTTGTATTTCATTTGTATGGAAGCCCACCCTCTTAAAAGGGAAAGGGGTCGTAATACACCACAGAAAAAAAATTCTGCCATCTCTCACATGCCAAATTTGGTTCCATTTACTTGATTAGTTCTAAAGTTATGAGCAAATTTGTATTTCGTTTGAATGGGAGCCCCCCCCCTCCTAAAAAGGTAAGAAGTCCTAATTCATCATGGGAAAAATGGTTGCCTCCAAAAACACCCACATGCCAAATGTTGTTCTATTTGCTTGATTAGTTCTCGAGTTAGGAGGAAATTTGTATTTCATTTGTACAGGAGCCCTCCCTCTTAGAGTGGGGAGGGGTCCTAATTCACCGTAGAAAATTTTCTTGCCCTCGAAAACCTTCACATGCCAAAGTTGGTTCCATTTGCTTGATTAGTTCTCGAGTTATGGGGAAATTTGTATTTCATTTGTATTGGAGCCCCCCCTCCTAATGTGGGAAGAGGTCCTAATTCATCACAGAAAAAATTCTTGCCTCCAAAAACACCTACATGCCAAATTTGGTTCCATTTGCTGGATTAGTTCTCGAGTTATGAAGAAATTTGTATCTCGTTTGTACAGGACCCCCCCTCCTAAAGTGGGGAGGGGTCCCAATTCATCATTGAAAAAAAAATTGTCTCCAAAAACACACACATGCCAAATTTGGTTCAATTCGCTTGATTAGTTCTCGAGTTATGAGGAAATTGGTATTTCATTTGTACAGGAGCCCCTCCTCTTAAAGTGGGGAGGGGTCCTAATTCACCATAGAAAATTTTCTTGCTCTCGAAAACCTTCACATGCCAAATTTGGTTGCATTTGCTTGATTAGTTCTCGAGTTATGAGGAAATTTGTATGGAAGTCCCCCCTCTTAAAGGGGAGAGGAGTTATAATTCCTCTTATAAAGAGGGGAGGGGTCTCAATTCACCATAGAATAAATTCTTGTCACCAAAAAAAACACCCACATGCCAAATGTTGTTCTATTTGCTTGATTAGTTCTCGAGTTAGGAGGAAATTTGTATTTCATTTGTACAGGAGCCCCCCCTCTTAGAGTGGGGAGGGGTCCTAATTCACCGTAGAAAATTTTCTTGCCCTCGAAAACCTTCACATGCCAAAGTTGGTTCCATTTGCTTGATTAGTTCTCGAGTTATGAGGAAATTTGTATGGCAGCCCCCCCTCTTAAAGGAGAGAGGAGTTACAATTCCTCTTATAAAGAGGGAGGGGTCTCAATTTACCATAGAATAAATTCTTGTCACCGAAAACACCCACATGCCAAATTTGGTTCTATTTGCTTGATTAGTTCTCGAGTTATGAGGAAATTTGTATTTCATTTGTATAGGAGCCCCCCCTCTTAAAGTGATGAGGGGTCCTAATTCAACATAGAAAATTAGTCCTAAAGTGGGGAGAGGTTCTTATTCATCATAGAAAACATTCTTGCCTCCAAAAACACCTACATGCCAAATTTGGTTCCATTTGCTGGATTAGCTCTCGAGTTATAAGGAAATTTGTATTTCGTTTGTATAGGAGCCTCCCCCCCCTCTTAAAGTGGGGAGGGGTCCCAATTCATCATAGAAAAAAATTTTGTCTTCAAAAACACACACATGCCAAATTTGGTTCCATTTGCTTGATTAGTTCTCGAGTTATGAGGAAATTGGTATTTCATTTGTACAGGAGCCCCCCCTCTTAAAGTGATGAGGGGTCCTAATTCAACATAGAAAATTTTCTTGCCCTCGAAAACCTTCACATGCCAAATTTGGTTCCATTTGCTTGATTAGTTCTCGAGTTATGAGGAAATTTGTATGGCAGCCCCCCCTCTTAAAGGAGAGAGGAGTTACAATTCCTCTTATAAAGAGGGAGGGGTCTCAATTTACCATAGAATAAATTCTTGTCACCGAAAACACCCACATGCCAAATTTGGTTCTATTTGCTTGATTAGTTCTCGAGTTATGAGGAAATTTGTATTTCATTTGTATAGGAGCCCCCCTCCTAAAGTGGGGAGAGGTTCTTATTCATCATAGAAAACATTCTTGCCTCCAAAAACACCTACATGCCAAATTTGGTTCCATTTGCTGGATTAGCTCTCGAGTTATAAGGAAATTTGTATTTCGTTTGTATAGGAGCCTCCCCCCCCCTCTTAAAGTGGGGAGGGGTCCCAATTCATCATAGAAAAAAATTTTGTCTTCAAAAACACACACATGCCAAATTTGGTTCCATTTGCTTGATTAGTTCTCGAGTTATGAGGAAATTGGTATTTCATTTGTACAGGAGCCCCCCCTCTTAAAGTGATGAGGGGTCCTAATTCAACATAGAAAATTTTCTTGCCCTCGAAAACCTTCACATGCCAAATTTGGTTCCATTTGCTTGATTAGTTCTCGAGTTATGAGGAAATTGGTATGGAAACCCCCCCTCTTAAAGGAGAGAGGAGTTATAATTCCCCTTATAAAGAGGGGAGGGGTCTCAAATTACCCTAGAATAAATTCTTGTCACCGAAAACACCCACATGCCAAATTTGGTTCTATTTGCTTAATTAGTTCTCGAATTATGCAGAAATTTGTGTTTCATTTGTATGGGAGCCCCCCCTCTTAGTGGGGGGAGAGGTCTCTAACCATCACTAAAACCTTTCCTGGCCCTAAAAACCTCTACATGCAAATTTTCACGCCGATTGGTTCAGTAGTTTTTGATTCTATAAGGAACACAAAACAGACAGACAGACAGACAGACAGACAGACAGACAGACAGACAGACAGACAGACAGACAGACAGACAGACAGACAGAAATCCTTCTTTATAGGTATAGATTTCTTTCACGTCATTACGTCACTTCGTACAGGAGCTGATTGATGACTCGTTGCAACGTGCAAACTGGGCATGTTCCGCAAGTGTGAAAAGAATTGTTGGTTGTTCGATTCAAAAGGTTGCTGGAACGCTTAAAACCGACCAATCAACAGTTGCACACTTTAGAAAAAATCCTGGAACTTGCTGTAAAAGACCATCTTCATGAATACCGGAATAATCAAGCTATCGAGAAGGTCAGTCTTATGCAACTGCATTGAACTAGTTGTTAGCAAAATGGAAAGACTACTTAGAGCATAAAGACACAATAGTTGCTGTTTTCTTAGATCAGAAACTCGCTCTCGAGACAGTTTCAATGTCCTTATTCAGAACAATCAAGTGTTTTGGAATTGCGAGCAGTGCATTCAAATGGTTAGGAAGTTATTTATCTAATAGAACTCAAAGGACCGCTTTTAAGGATTTTGTATTTTGTCTAGTGGGTAACAGTCTTATAGAGTTGAAGTTGTATGAAATGAATATGTCAAAAGCTTACTAATGAGTTATATTTTATTATCTGAAAGTTTGAAAAGGATCGGTGAATTAGGTAATTTTCTACAGGGTTTCTTCGGTGGTGCAATTGGATGTGGGACATCCTTTATTACATTCTCAAATTTTTGATATCGTGGCTAGCCACGACGGGTCAACCTAGTTGGAAAATAGTCTTCTAAATAACTCTTCCAGCGAATAATAACCGAAGTTATGCTAAGTGTTGATTTTATACATGTCAAAATCCTTAGGTGTCCGGGGACTGGGAGACTTCCCCTATAAATAAGAGTATACTTTGCTTAAATGCAGATATGGTCAGCCACTACTGCAAAACATAAATTGGCAATTTTAACTCTAAGGAGTTACAAAATCACAGTCGATTGTTGCAGCTATATTTTGACAAACTGAAGTGCATGTAAATCAAGAAGAATAATTACTTACGGAACAAAATCACTCAACTCTTTATAAAGAACTGAACATGTTTAAGTTATTGTTCAAATCTACCCGACATCCGACATTTTTAATTGGATTTTGCGCTGCAGCACATATTCGTGCTCTGCCAATTGACACTTTAAGTAAATTGCTATATTTGTTGCTACCTAATCATAATTGCAAAAACATCCATTCGGCTAGAGCACTGCGTTAGAACCTTTCCCGGCGTTGCCTAGCGGACCAACTGACCACTACACAAAAACTTGTGCTACCTGCCTAGAAATAATAATAACAGTGCCCAGCGGATGGATCGCTCCGCACAAAACGCCTTACGCATACGCACGCGCCTTCGTTGCTACCAGGCTAGCAGAACTTGAAGCAGCATTAAAGCTCACGCCAAAACGCACCGGCCGAATAGTGCGTACGCACTTTTTTGGCAGCTACGAATTTTGATGTTCCCTCTCCACCTCTATTTTCTATGCGTTAGGCTGCTCACCCCTCCACTCGTCGCAACCTCTTCAGGGTTTGGCTTCTTTCTCACTATTTTCATGTATAACTTTAAGCGCTTTATTTCGTCTAGCTTTGTGCGTACAGTTTTCGCTTCTTCTAGGCGCGTACGAAAAATAACCGGCGGGTGAACGGTAAAGAAAACAGTCTTCTTGTCTAAGGAGCGCCCGGATCTCTTTCTCACTCACGCACACACAGCAGCCAGCCACACCGCCATCCAGCCAGTGCGTAAAATGCGTACATTGGCCTTTCGCGACTTTCGAGCAACAAGGCAATGAACTCTGCGGCTGCTGCTGGCTGACGGTATTTTGGGTATCACCCCGTCTCTCAACCATTGTCTGAAGCGACGACTATGTCAGCGCGGCGCTGCGGTAGGGTACGAAAGACGCGGAGGAGAGAGTTCTTATTAACAGTCTCACGCACTTTTACTCTTCTATTTGGTTATGGGCTGAGTATGGCTGAATTTTGGAATACCGAAGAAAAAAGCAGCCTTTTTGGCATCTTGTTGTGAATGAAGCGCGGTGACCACAATTACATCTACCTACTAATACGGCACAAAGGAAGTGTGAGTCATGGGTCGTCAGGCGACAGGTGAACTGTGGGTGTGTTCGGGGTTAGAGCAAAAATTTAGTAGTCAGCATTAATGGGCACTGTTTTTTTCCGCAAAACCAGCACTTGATAGTCCCTATTCCGCCCCATCCCCACATCAAATACAATGTCTTTAACGATGGCAAAGAGTTTTAATTTGACGCCAGTAACATTAACATAACGATTTTCCATTTAAAATTGCTAGTGAGTAAATACATATGTACCCACAAATTTATATGAAGCGATATCTGTATGAATCTATCTGGTGGTCAGCGTTTGTTATTATTTCTTATCGCTGACTTTTAAATAAAGCTTAACACCGACTTTTAACAATTCATGTTTTAAGTAACAATCGTTTTTCGACTACAACTCGTGGATTTACTAGACTTTGGCAACATATATGTTTAGATGCTTCAGTTTTGCCAAATTTTGTTTTGGATTGTGGTAAAAACTTAAATGGTGATCCACCTATTTTGGATACTTCCATTTGATGTTACCATACCGTGAAGATACCATATTATGCGCAGTTAAGACATTTTTATGATTCTCCTGCTATTATAAGTATTCGGAGTTTGTATGAACAACGTTGATAGCAGCAACGTGTAAAGCTACGATCTATAATATCTGGTAAAAAATATGGGTGTTAATTGTCGGCCAACAATTTAGTATATTCTTTGTTTTGTAAACTTATCCACGGTGTCTAATTCTACTCACTTTCTTGCGCATGTTCCTAATCCTGCGCAAGTTTGTTCATAATTCTGCAATACAATAAAGAAATGGTATACATTAAATAAATAGTGTTTTCGTATAGATATACTCTCTGACAGATCCATAAAGTTGTTCATTAAAAAAATCAGCAGATATGGTTCCATGAATTAGCGCTCGTACAGGATTCCAATCAATGAAAGTCTACTTGAACCCTCATGCCTGCATGCCACAGCCATTTGGGTGAGGTTACGTATTCTTTTCAGTTTTCTTTCCACACAGAACGAAAAAATGAATCTCACATTCGACGTAAATTAAAATATATATTATTTAATGAACACATAACAAACAATTCACATACATTTTTCCACACAATAAAATGTAAATAGTCAAACCCGTTTTTAAAGGTACATTTTTACATCAAGCCGAATGCAATTAAATAATCCAGCTAGCACCAACTCGTATATCAATGTACGAAAATCATCGTTAATATCTCCTAACAAATTCGGAATCGTTACTAAAGCTTGATAAAGTGGGCCCAAGTTGATTTCCTATCGTATATAATGATAATAACTGACTTGAATAACTGACAGAAACTTGTATAGCAGTGATTGCCTTATACCGGACAGCCATTCAATGTCTAATCCGCTGTCTAATCTGTTGGACCACAAATTCAAAAACATCCTATGTTTTAGTAAATCGAACAAACTCTCAGATTAGCTATTTGTTTGAAATCGAACCAATGCACTATAAAATCTTTGAATATTGGAGATTTCGACGGCTTTTTTGCAACCCAGTCCCTTGAAAAAATTAGAATACTTTTGAAATACTTTAAATAAAATACTTAAATGTCTAAAGTTATAAAATACAGAAAATGTCTAAAGTTACTTCTACTAAATTTTTAAAGAACCTGAATTTGTGTAGTTCTATATTTATATAGAGACTAACTGACCCGACAAACTTCGTATTGCCACAAATTAAACTGTGTTGTACATAAATCGTGAATCTCGGATGACCTTTATCACAATCTTGAGTTTTGCAAGTTTCTGGGGAGTTCATGGGTGTTTTAATATTCAAATTTTCCTCACAGTAAGGTAGAAAACAACTCCCCCATTGCTTAGCCTGATAAAATAAAGCGGATAGCATATAAATATTCGCCATCATTACAAACCATTTCGCCGAATACTATTTTGCGGAACACCAATTCTCGGTTGACCATAACGCCATAACGACATAACCATAACGAGTTTCGCAGAATACCATTTCGCGAAAAACCTTATGCGGGATGTACCATTTCACGGAAAATCTTTTCGTAGAAAGTACCATTTCGCAGGGGTGACCCAACTGAAGGAAAGTAATAGAGGTCAGTAGATCTAGGAAAATAAATAAACCTAGACAGAGGTGATCTCTACGGAGGGTTGTCTCCCCGCAGTGGCCGGCGAATCCGATGGCAGGTCGCCGGCAACACTCGTGACCTGTGGTCGTCTCGCGCTGAATTATCTAATGTTACTATTGATAGTTTTTGTTGGTCTTGTTATTGATTAATGTTTTATGAAAAAGTCTAAAATTTCTCGAGTTCGATTAGTTTTTGAGTTACGCAAAAATTTCTGTTTCATTTGTATGATAGTCCTTATCCCCCTACCACAGGGGTGAGGGGTCTCAAACCATCATTGGAAAAAATCCTGCTCCCCACATGCCCAATTTGGTTCCATTTGCTTGATTACTTTTCGAGTTACGAGAAAATTTGTAATTCATTTGTATGGGAGCCCCCCTCCTAAAAAGGTAAGGGGTCTAAATTCATCATAGAAAAAATTCATGCCACCAAAAACTCCCACATGCCAAATATGGTTCCATTTGATTAATTAGTTCTCGAGTTATGAGGAAATTTGTATTTCATTTGTGTGGGAGCCCCCCCTCCTAAAAAGGTATGGGGTCTCAATTCATCATAAAAAAAATTCATGCCTCCAAAAACACCCACATGCCACATATGGTTCCATTTGATTAATTAGTTTTCGAGTTATGAGGAAATTTGTATTTTATTTGTATAAGAGCCCCCCCTTCCTAAAGTGGGGAGGGGTCTCAATTCACCATAGAAAAAATTCTTGCCTCCAAAAAGACCCACATGTAAAATTTTTTTCCATTTGTATAGGAGCCCCCCCCCCCCCTTTTGGTGGGGGCAGGGATCTCTAACCATCATAAGAACCTTCTCTGTCACCAAAAACCCCTACATGCAAATTTTCACTCCGATCGGTTCAATAGTTTTCGATTCTAAAAGGAACATACAGACAGATAGACAGAAATCCTTTTTTATAGGTATAGATATTTCAGGGCAAAATTAACCACTTCCCGAAGTCTGCGCAGGATGACACCATCACCAATCGATTTCCTGCATTTTTTCTTTGTTATACTATAACAAAGGTTTATTTTACATAAGAATAGGTATTTTGATAGATTCCAAACCAGCGACTTTCTTGGGATTTGGGATCTTGGAATTCGTTTTTGCCCATTGTGCACTGGGTGACGGAAATCACGGAGTACAATTTATATTTTTGGCGAATTGAATATCTTGGTGGAAAAATGATCTATGGAGCTTGAAAACTATTCAATGAAAGATATTTTATACATGAAAAACCGAAATTTTATGCGACCAAATAATACTGCAAGGCTGAACCGAAAATTAGCCGAAACAAAACTACTCGATCTTCGGTAGATAAAAGCTAACAAATCTCTGTTTTCATGAATGATTCTGACCTATTAAATCACGCATGGTATTTTTTTGTCCTTTTTATTTATTTTATCATATTGTCTACTAAGGTGCACCATTTGAACTATGAAAGTCAGAAATGTCCGGTATTGGGAGTTGTTCGGCGCTGGGGGTCTTCGCCCTATAACATTTTTCAAAAAAAAGAAACAAAACTGCTGGAAGAGTCCTAAAAAATCGGTAAAATGTATTTTAGCTCATGAAAGTTGTTTAAAAATTTTTTTTCTAATTTTTTCTTTCCGAATTGTTCAGTGATAAAAATTTCACGAAAGCTTTATTTTTAATTTCTGACTAAATGACAGACCCAGCTAGCATTTTCATATGTATAAAAAAGGCAAAAATCAGCATTACGTACAGATATACATGCTAAATAAATCGTATTTCATGCGCACAATTGGCATATCCGTACTGTTTTGGAGGCGATATACGTGATTACGAATAATTTTGAGTGTTACGACTAGTTAAGTATTTATATACGATAATATCCGATTAAGCGCGAGTCGCTCCGTACTACTCTACGATTTTATGCTGAAAATCGTATGTATGTCAGTCATTATCATTATATACGACAAAAAATCAACTTGATCCCACTTTATCCAGCTTTAGTTACGATTTCGAGTTTATTAGGAGATATTTACGATAGTTTTCGTACATTGATATACGAGTTGGTGCTAGCTGGGGAAGAACTGATGTATTAGGTAAACCATAATAAAAAGGCAAGAAAGCAAAAAAAAACAGAAGAAAATTGTAATGTTAAATAATATTTCAATTTGCTTGTTATTAAGAGCTGTTAAGGCTTGATACTATCCTCTCTCACTCGTTTCAAAAATTAAAAATAATCCTACTCAACCAATTACATCTACAGTACAGATCGACATCATCATCAGAGTGGATTATTCGACAGTTGCTTTGGCAACGTCTTCGCCAGTTAGGGCTTTCAATAATTTCAGTTGTCAGTTATTTTATTATTTATTTTTCCACACTAAACATAAAACATGTAATTTCTTTTATACTTATGAAGCGTGAAAATTGTTCAACTAGGAACGGAGAACTTACTTGCATCATTTCTAGAAGGAAATCTCGTAAGTTGGACTGTGTATTAGAGAAACGAAGAAGAGAAGTGACCGAACAACGCAGCTAGAATGAAGACAACTGATTAGCATGCTTGCTGCATTCCGCCTACAACATGCACCTGAAAGCGCTATCAATATATGTATGCAGCGGCAAGTACTAGTGCCGGTGTGGGTGACAATTTCTTTATAGGAAAAGACTCGATCATGCGCAGAAGGACATATTTTTGCAGTAGTTCATAAAGATCTAACGTGAAGCTTTACTAACGACAGAACAGCAACCCTGGTAACTCGCTTTGACAGGGTTGTGTTGCCATTGCGGTTCGGGCTTACTGATTCAGTAACAATTGAAACCTTGAAATATTCAAAGGAATATTTTGAGTTTTTGTCAAGAATGAAGGCAAGAATTGCCAAAGAAGGACTGTAATCTTTCTTTCTGAAATACTTATATTGCCAAAGCATGGCCGTAGCTTGTCTAATTAAATTCTACTATCTATATTTCTTCGCGACAGGTACGTGCGTTTTTCGCCTACGACTTCCAGGCTTCATCAGTGTCTGTTTTCGGACTTTGAAATGCTTTTTACTTACCTGCGTTGGATCTTCTGGATACGAATCCAATGTAACTAGGCATAAAACTGTTTTGTGTTTGTGTCATAAATTTGATTAATGAATGAACGAATAAATGAAATGAACGAATTTTATTACTTTTAGGTTTAACTTTAGGTTTATCAAGTTATACCTTATTGATTGGTTGTTTTCTGAACTTGTAAGGAGTCCTTACTAAGGACACAAAAATGACCGATAGCTTTGTTACATGTGGCGATTTCGATGAAGGTGAACCATAGCTTACTAGACGACGAACACGGCAACGGCGATGCTAGAAATCGAACGATGATCGTAGCAACCAATGACATTTTTTTACGAGTACGGAAATCTGCTGGATACACTGGATTGCCACCTCGGATGTCTTAGTGACAGACAAGATGGCATCCACTGTAGATTTGCTATTACGGAAGCCGAATTGGTTCCTTGACAGACCGTTTGTACCCTCCGCCCTACTAGCACAGTTGTTATAAACTAGTTGTGGTAACCGATTAATGACTAATTTCAGTCATAAATAGGATGCAGCAACCAGAAATGACAAAAGTGTGCTACTTGGGCGTGTACTGTACGATGTCTGTTAAGGATAATCCTTTCCAGCACCTTGCCGGCAGTATCGAGCAGACAGATCGGCCTATATGACGAGGGGACGCCCGGAGGTTTCCCGGCTTCGGCAATAGGACCAGGTTTTGTTACTTCCATCTGTCCGGGAAGTGGCCATCTTCCAAGTATCTACTCATTACTGCCCCGAATAATTTGAGAGATTCCAAAATTGCCGCTTTAATGGCCATATTCGGGATTCCGCCTGGTCCGGGTACCTTGCTCACCTTTAGGGATTTAACGATCGCAATGAGTTCCTCGTTCGTAACCGTCGCTTCCTCCCCGACCTCTAAACCGCCGTCGCCCACGTTACTTTGGATGTTCGGCATGGAGGCCGACCATCTTACGCTATGGTCTGAGATACTGGTACGTCGGCTGTGGGACGACTCAGCAGCCTGGGGCCAGGGTCTTGGCTCGTGGCGAGGAAAGAGGCCCACGATGATCCGCTCCAGCGTCTCTGGTGATCGCTCTACGGGCGTCATCACGCTCTCGGTCTTTGCCATTAAGACCCTGTAGGCATCACCCCACGGGTTCGCATTGGCACTAGCACATAACCTTTCAAAGCAGGCTCGTTTACTAGTTTTTATCCCACTCTTAAGCGCTGCGCGTGCATCAACCAGTGCTACTCGACATTCAGCCCTGCTTTCTTCCGAACGATCTCTTTGCATAATTCTCCTCGCACGAAGGCACGCTTCGCGGAATTCCGCAATTTCATCTGTCCACCAGTAAGCCGGTGACCTCCCTTACTTAGGACGACCTTTCCTAGGCATGGATGCGTCCCACGCTCGCAACTGTACCTCAACCAAATGATCAGCGTTCGGGTCGAGCAAACCGCGATCACCGCACTCGCTCCGGATCGCTTCCACAAATACTTCGGGATCGAAGTATGATGTCTTCCATGCATGGGTAGTTGGAGTGTCGGCTCTACCCGCCACCTGCCGCCTTGTTATCTGACCGACACCATAGCGGACCTCCTGATGGTCACTGTGAGTGTAGCCACTGTCTACCCTCCAGTCTCCTATCAGACCAGGACTGCCGAATGTCACGTCGATGATAGACTCCGCACCATTATTACTGAAGGCACTTATGGTGCCGAGGTTGGCCAGATCTACGTTGAGCTTTGCCAGAGCCTCAAGCAGAATCCGACCCCTATGGTTCTTGCGACGACTTCCCCATTCTACTGCCCAAGCGTTAAAGTCGCCCGTCACAACCACCGGCCTTAGACCAGTCAGCACAACTGATACTCGGTATACCATCTGCGTAAACTGCTCGATAGACCATCTCGGCGGCGATAGACCATCTTGACACAACCTCTTAAACCGGGAACCTGCTTGTCGTCCATATAGCCGCCGTCCCGGACCTATCCGAGACCCAGTTGCCGTTTCTGGCAGGGACGCGATGTGGGTCCGAGATGATGGCAATGTCCATTGCTGACTCAAAAACTGTTTGGTGTAGCAGCTGCTGAGCCGTGCTGCAGTGGTTCAGGTTGAGTTGTGCCACTTGCACTATGATCGTGGCTTGGTCACCGGCACACCAGCCGGGCACCTTAGACCTCCCGTTACGTGCTTTGCGTCCCGTTTACCGGTACAGATCAAGAACTTGGGAGGCTCTGCGCTGTTCTTTGCTTTATGGCCAGTACTGCCGTATCTGCTGCACAATTGACCCTTGCAGTTCCAGGCCTTTTGCTCGGGCTCGAAGCACCGGAAGCAAGCCTCCGACTGCTTGAGCACACTCAGTGGGCATATCTACTACCCCACTTTTAGCCTGGCAGCTTTCTGGGCTTCGTTTCCGTCCGTCAGCGGGAGTCGTATGGTGGCTACCCAAGTAGCACACTTTTGTCATTTCTGGTTGCTGCAACCTATTTATGACTGAAATTAGTCATTAATCGGTTACCACAACTAGTTTATAACAACTGTGCTAGTAGGGCACCTGGGTCCCGACAGGACCCTTACGCAGGCGAACCGCCTCGGTTGCCACCACCACTCCACTTTGGTCTTTGAAAGCCTGTACGATCTCGCACACATCGGTGATCACACCAAGGTTTTTAAGCTGCAGAGTCGTTTCTGGTGTGAGAGCACGTACCTGCACTCCCTCCCCGAACACTCCTTCCGCAACCGACTTGCATGCGGAACTCTACTTGGTGGCGTCCTTCCTTAACTCGAGTATCATTTCGCCAGTGCGAGAGCGGTGGATGCTCCGCACGTCCGCGCCCAGATCCCTGAGTAGAGCGTCTCCTCTCATGACCTTCAAAACCTCCGAGTATTTTGACTCGTCGGTTTTCAGGATTAGAGCGTCGCCCTTCTTCGCTCGCTTCCTTGTCGGTTTAGATGGAGCTTCTTTTTTCTTTCTTTTTTTCTTCTTGGCCTTAACTTCGATCCACGGGTTACCCGTTTTGGAGCTCCAACCCAACCCAGGCTCACCTGGGTGCATTTACCAATCAGGCGTTTTTTGGTCCACTAGGGGTGCAATCCCCCGGGGACTATCTCATACGCTTGGCGGACGCCTTACTGCTGTTGGTAGCGCTCTCCGTAGCTTTCTCAGCCGCGTTGCGACACCCTGTCTATACCGTCTGTCATCCGTCTGTACTGACTTCGACGCCTTCACGGTCCCTTTCTTCACCTCTTCAGCATGCGCCACGAGGTCGTTGTGCGTTTTGGTCGCTGCACACAAGGTTCTCCGAAGCATGAGTAAGCTCTGCTTCAGGTTCTACCACTTTAGGTAGTACGTCCTTATTCTTTCCCATCGCCCTGATTAGCGCTGGGCCGTTCACCGTTGTGTCCGGCGTGGTAGGCATACCGCTGCCTTTGCCACTCACACTAGCGCTTCTAGGTGCATCCTAAAGGTGGAGAACGCTGGATGCCTCCTCCCGCGAACGAGTTGTGTGTTGTATTTTTGATTTTGTTTCAAAATATACCCCCCCCCCCCCACCCCCCGCCATTCATCCCTCGGCGCGGGTGGCATATCACACCTTGGATTAGGGGTTTTATCCATTCACGTTTTACTTCAAAGCCATGGATAACGGCTATAAAAACCATTCTCCTTTTGGGGTTTTGGACCCTCTGCTCTGGTTCCTACTATTTATAGATTCATTCGAACCTGTTCCTACCGAGATCCGTCATTTGCAGGTGGAGAATTTACACTCAGCATTCGCATGAGTGCCTCCTTCCACGCGACCCTAGCTTCGACCGGTTGTTCGGTTTCCACTAAGGAACGTATCCCGTATGGTACCACGAAGAGGTAGGGAGAGGAGTTGCTGAACAAGAGGCTGTGGACCTCCGTGGTACCTATTTTATAGCTACAAGTATAAAATAAACCACGAGGTTCTGGAGCGCATTATTCAACCATTTACCATCCTGCGCTCGAGATTTGCTCACCTAACACTGCGGTTGCGGTCTCATTGACGGCCGAGCGTATCCTGCTCCATTTCTGCAGTGCCGCGATGCCGAACTTTCGAGGTTCTATCTGATCGTGCAATACCCTATCGCCACCCACGAAATTTACCGATCTGCAGTTCCAGGTACCAAGATTTTTGGTTCCATGTCCTTATTTCGTCGCCTTTGTGTTGCCGTACTAGGGCCACGCTGCCGAGTCTCGTGATGGGGCTGCCATCTTATAGTGCCGAGACAACACAGTGCCTCCTTCCCTGTTGGTATACGACCTTAGTTTTCACCGGCGTTGGTTACTCGATCTCCGCTAAGGTTGCTCGTGTTCTGGCTGGAACCACGAGGAGGTAGGGATAGGAGTTGCTGAATAAGAGGCTAAGGACCACTATACGGTCTGTATTATACAATATCCAGCCAATTTTTGAATGCTAGATGTCCAAGCCAAGCACCCCGTGCAAAGAGATCCAAATCTTACTGGGGGTGCAAACCAATCAAGCTAGCTAGATTACCCAGTGGACTGGCATAACACTTATTACATTTTCGTAAAATTGTTCGATGAATTTGTTATAAATTGTATTTTTATAACCCAAGTTGGCGCCACACAGTAGGACCATTCTGGAAAAAGGCGGTCAAAAGTCTTACCTCGCTTTTCCTGACATTATTGAGCTTAGGTGTCTTCGGAGAAGTTCCTTAAAAAGTATTCTGCATCTGTTGACATTTTCATACAATTAGATATTAAGGGGATAACACATTTGAAAAAATTAACTTTTTATAGGAACTAGATAGTATGTTCATGTGATCGGCAAAGTTGTAGATCTTTGAATTTCATTATACTTTGCTGAAAATACTAAGTATCTGCATCATAAGGTCTGCGAGATATAATTGACTTTTTGTCGTGACCCCCTTAAAATCAGTTTATTAAACTTTTTGTACACAAAACCTCATCTAACGGGTTTGACATGTTCTTCAAACTTTTTGATACTATCAAAATACGTAACTTTCTAGAAGGTTTAAATATCGCATGTTGCTTTCTTTGCTTTAAAAATAGATTTGAAGCATACATTTTACCTTTTTTACAAGTATTTTTTCCGTAAATAGGCACCTACTGGCAACTAAAGTTAGCATCGCTTAAACCGCCCTAGAATATAGTATAAGTGTGCCAAAAATCACGGCCGGGTCTGCTCGGGTGTTTTGGAGGTGTTCTGTTAAGTCCATTCGTTCTGTTAGGTCCTTCCATCACACCTCCTGCGATGTTACAATCACGAATTGTGTGTTTCAAAAGGTCGGAACGCACTGGGGTGTTCCCTTAGAAGTGACGTGAATGGCAGTTCAACGGCCTTACCCGAGCAGGAGCGAAGATCAAAATAATATCAAAATGTGTTATTGGAAATCGAATAACTCATATCAAAATTTGGTCTTGTTTTGGCTGACATAGTTGGTAAAATAACAAAAAATAATATCAAAATTTTACTCCTTTAAGGCCAAAAGAATAACTATTTGTGTTATTTGAATAACAAAGCAATAACATGACTGTATTCAGAGTTTAGAATAACATATTTTAGTATTATTAAGGTATTGAATAACAAATGCAGTAGTATATGAGATATTAAAAAATCATTTTATAGACTAGTTATAATCTAAAATCTCTTTAATCAATAAACAAAATTGTATGAAATATATCGAATGTCATTTTAATATGAATATGAATATATGGTACTACCACCTGCCTTAGCAGAACATCCGTTCATAGCAAAGAGCCTATCATGTCAAAAAGAGTTGAACATATTCAACGATTGGTCATGCTTCCCAACTCTTGTATGAAGGGCCAAAAGGGAATTGGTCGATAAGCAACATCACTTACACGTACCAGGGATTTAGAGAGTCTCCTTCCAAGGGCTAAGTCACCTGAGTCAATCGTTGAATAAACCGTCTTAATACAGAATGACTCCAGCAGGTGGGGAGAAGAGCCCGCTCGTTATCCACGACGTGTTGTTAATCGGGCCAAGATTAACCCTAGAAAGTTGACTGTTTCACTCTCCCTAGGCCCACCGCTTCAAACAAGTGCTCTGATGGTCCCTCCCTCTTCCCGATTCTAGTTTATTTATGAAATGTCGTATATATGGGTAAAAATAGAACAATCTCACCAGCAGTCCCTCGAATGGAATAGAGTTGCGTCCTTTTAGTTTCCATAAGTGCTTCTAATAATTAATTTAATTTTTCTTCTGGTATCCAATATCCATGTGCAGTATTAACACTCGTATTGGCCAAAGATTTCACTATAAAGCAGTAAATGCTTCATAAGCTAAAACGAAAAAAATAATTAAAATAACTTATATTATGCTTACCAGATCGTGTGGCTCCACCGTCTGCCCAAAACCTCGATTCCCAAGTAACAATCCAATAGCAAATTGGTCTTATTCATTTCTTATAGTAGTTTTATCAGAGCATTTCAAAGTCTGTTAGGTTTTATAATGTTCCTCCTCAAGTGAATTTTATCTTATTTGACTAACATTTCTGAAGTATGACTGAAGGAGACTTGAAGCATCACCCATAAAACTAAATTATCAATAAGTTTAATGCACCTTATAAGGGGTTTTAAAGGATACTTCATTCTTGCTTAAAAACGACGCTCCTTAAAACTTAACAATAGTTTTGACAAAAACTTATGACATTCTTCTGCAAGATTCGTTTATCTTAACAATACTGCCATAAAACTCTCTTAAAATCGTATATTCTTGAAAGAGAAATTATACTCATGAATAAGAACATTCTAACGTAAACAACTAATCTGTCAAAATGGGCGTCTGAACCTGGAGAAAATTGAAGAATACAGATCTTTTAAACGAAAATTTAACGAAATTCTGTGTAATATTTTGAACACTCTTTCATATGAACAATCAGCGAAGTCACAAAACAATAAAGATCTCAGGACTAACTGAACTGGGGAAGGACAGTGCCGGTAATGATGCATTTGCCAGAGGCGGTGCGGGTTTCCTCTAGAGCTTTTCGTATTTTTTAAACTAAATGTAGAGTTTATAAGTCAGATGTCTTTGTATGGAAAATGTTTGAAGGCACTGAAGCAGTTGAAGCATAATTTTTAAAAACAGTTGTACCAATACCAATTTGTGTATTAAACGCTTGGAACTGTCGTGCAGTCCAAACAGCACAAACAGCACAAACAACACGTTATGTCGATACTTCCAAACAATGTTTTCGTTGTTTATACTAGAATGGTTATCTTGCAAAACTTGGTGCCCTCAAGTAATTCAAACAATTCTTATTCAAGCGCAACTTGTCTTCTTCAAGAATACAATAAGTATTGATGAACTTATCGCGCTCTTGGAAAATTTTCTTGGTCTTGTGCAAGAAATGTTAGTCTAATTAGTGCTTTCGGGTTGATTTGGATAAAACCATTGAAAAAATGGCGAACAGGGCTATTTTGATTACTTTTGAAATTGTAGTCAATTGCATATGGGCTCTTATAAATATGGTATAATGCAATACTATTAGTGATCTTATCTTTTTAAATAAATGTTTAGACATATAAAAGCCTTTTTGCCACAATTAGTTAAAAATTTGGTAGCTATCAACTTCTTCATGAAATCACAAATTTTTTTTGTTAATTTAATTTTTCAATAAATCTAGCAAAAATAACTGGCGCGTTAAAATTTTCTAACTTTCATGTCACAAAACATCGACAAACCGAGCGTGGCATGAAAAATTTCTCATTTATGAGCAACAAAGCAGCTGCTTTTATCAACATTTTTATTTTCAATTTTCATTTATACCCATTTCGAAATAGCAATATCTGTGAATGCTTATAGCTTATAGCTCTTGTTCAATTTAAAACATTTAAGGCTGTGAGAAGCGTATGATGCCTTGCAAGTGTTCTTTGAAGAGACAACCATAAAATTATCAACACTTGTGGCGGGTTTCTTTTTGTTTCAAGCGACTCTTGGAAGTCATTATAAATAGATATCGATAAGAATTACAAGTTTTAAAAGGATCTTTGGAAATTTTCTTGAGAACTTTCTTTAGTGTGGGCCTCCCTCGCCTTATAAGGGTTTTATGGTTGTTTTATCGCAGTTTTGTAGAAATACAAGTTTTGAGATCGGTTTTAAGCAGCAAATGCTGGAAACCTCTTCAAGTGCACCTTAAAATTGAAATTGTTACTTGGGTTATGAGATCAGGCAGCCGGGAACCACATAGTATCGCACCTCCTAGCTTGGCTACTCAATAGAGCATTACCGGGTATGGCCACGTGGAGGCGCTAGGTAGGGGCTTGGGATAGCTAGAGCTATATTGGACGCTCCTCATTTGCCTTCCCCATTTCATACCCAATATATCGAATGTCATTTTAGGGCCAAAATAAGATATGATAACAAAATCAGTTATTGAGCTCATCTTACAACCACTGTTTTAAGTGTCTACTAAATAACAAAATGGGTTATCAACGTATCTCCATATCAATTCAATAACAAAATATACCATTATAACACAGTTTGATATTGTTTTTATATTATTTTGCTCTTCGCTCCTGCTCGGGTATGGTCCGAATTTCTTTGTTCTTCTTGCTTCGTGTACTGTCTTGTAGGAAGAACATTTTGTACGACACTGTTAAGAGTCTCACAGTGCTACAAGAACGGTGACCGGCCGCCCCTGAAAAGAAGTTAAGACGTGGTTTTGAACTGCCCTCAACATAAAGAAAAGACGGTCAGAAATTCTAAACAGAATTCCAATTCAAATCGAATCAGTTTGGAATGATAGAATTGGGAGAATGATACAAAACTAGGTGTTAGACTACCCAATAGAAGGGTGCGGCGGTAGTTTAAAGGTAAAACACTTGACCGGCAACCGAGAGATTATTCGAGTCCCACCTGCTATTGCCCAACCTAATATATTTTTGGTCTATATATCTAAATTTTCCATAACATCCAATGAATCGTTCTTGGCATCTGACACTTACTTCCTTTCCAAAAAAGTCGTTTGATTATGTTATTATAATATCCAACAGTTAAAATGCAGTTTTTAAAATTTTCAGGATAAACATCAAAAGTTATGGAAATTGTAATTACTGATAAATTGATTACTTTTGTTCTTTAGCGGAAAACGCGATTAGATTCAAGTCGAAGAGTTACAGTGTTTTTGAGCTCTTTTTTTTGTTTAATTTATAGTAGATGACTTGGGTCATTCGTGACTTCTGCGGGGTTGGGAATTGAACCCAGGTCCTCGGCGTGAGAAGCGTGAATGCTAACCACTACACCGGGATTGACCCCACGTTTTTGAGTAATTGAAAAAACAAATCGTTAAAAAAATTAATTTATTTTACGCAAAATGATGTATCATTTCAACCCTGCCGGTGGCAAGCATTCCTGAAGGAAAGCTTTCCATTTGACAACCGGGAAGCTTTTCCGAGAATCATAGCACAACCGACACAAACAACCCCTGCAAAGTCCAGAGTAGAAGGAAAATACCGCTCGCCTGCTTACCACCCCACCACAGATACCACCGTATCCGGGGAAAATGCACCGTTCTTCATTGGAGGGTTACACTAACACAACGACCAGTGCGGGAAATTCTCATCGCGAGCAGATCCACCCTCGCACTCGCTGGCAACCCAACATACGTTGCCTTCACCATAGCAGCCAGCCAGCGACAGAGAAGAGCGCAAAAGACAAGAATCCTTTCCATCAGCTTAGAACGCAGACCCGTCGAAACGCCGATCCTGAATCTAGCGGACAAAAAAAGGGAAAAGCCGGGACAGATAGGAACAATGGCGTGGAAACTGTTACGAAATAGTGTTGACTGTTTTATCGAAGTTGTCGGAGTGAATAAGTTACTCTAAAATCGCTGACAAGTTGTGGAATTTTTGCGGAAAGGAAGATTTATCCGGAAGCCAGTGCTATGAGATGCAATACGGCTCGAGACCGTCGCTGTGGGTGAAAGTGGAAGAATTTTATATGCAAATATGCAAAGAGTGATATTGGTTAGTTATAGACTAGATTTACCCCAAATCGGTGATGAAAAAACAAAGTTTTAAGTAATGGCAGGCAGTTTTGAGTATTAGAATTAAAAACCTCAAAAAAGTAATTATCAGATTGATCAATGCTTAAACCTAGCAATATAATTATCGACTGTGAACAATGAAAAGTCTGATTTTTGACCAGTTTAGGCAACGTTTTGGTGTTTCCCGGTCATCAAAGTTTGAGTTGTTTGAAATTTTGAAGTGAATTGTAAATAAAAAGATATTTCTGGTAAATTCCCATGTAAAAAAAACGAAACATAAACATTGCACACAACGCCATTAATCGATGGTTCGCAGTGGCATCAGCTAAAAAAAGGTTTGTGTCCTGAACAGCTAGAAAATAGCTGAAGTGAAGATAAACAATCCCCCCACTTCGGGAGGCCATCTTGGAGGATTCGACGCAATCACTGCATTCCTGTGTACTGTATTGAGTGTTTGTGTGAAATATCATTCATGCTGCCAGACCGATTACGAAAGCATTCTTTCACGTAGGGATGTATGCGTGTTACGTATTGGTCAGTGCATCCTGCGATTCACTGGTGTTGGTGTGCATGACAATGTAATCTACCAAACAGCTGCTGCTACGCGTTTGCACAGTACAGAACCTAGCGAGGGTATCGATTTTTCCTTCCACGCCGAAAAGTGTGTGAATTGTGGAAAAAAGCTAAGGGGTGGGGTGCGCGTGACGTGGAAACCGGTGGACTTTACCGCGACTGCATTTTCCCATCATTGCATTATTCGGTCATTCGTTCCGTTATTTTGGTGCTTCTCTCAACGAAAGAGAATTTGAACTCTCACTCAGTATGCCATTTGGAGCTACTGAACCCGCACTCCCACCACCATCACCACCCAGACCCAACCAGGAAGCGACGGCCAAGTAGGATTCTGGGATAGTCTACAGTAAAGTGAAATGCACACACCTCTTTGCTGAAACTACTGCAGAGTTCACCGTGCTGCAAACCAACAGGATTGCCTGCATTCGATCGAAATAGCAAGAGATTTTCCATTTTCCTAAGCAAGAAATCTAAACATCTAACAGAGTTTCGGCGTACGATCTTCGAAGACTGATTTTACAATTGGGAGTGTTTTCTAGCTGCTATTTGGCAGACTTTTAGTGTTGTAATCGTGTTACCGAGTAGTTACCAGAACAAATCCTACATATATGTGCTATTTAAGTTCCAGTTAATTTGTTGAAATATAATACCAATGAAAATAAGTAGTAAGCAAGATTGAATCAGCTGAGCCCCTTAATCGTTATCAGATAAGAAGGATTGTGTTCATAGTGTTAAAAGTTTGAAGAAAATTTTGCAAACTAGTACAAATTCACTTAAAATTCCAATCTATCTATTCTGTACCAACCAGATGCATTTCGTTACGCTTAACTAAGCATCCTTTAGCATCTTGACGTTATCCACATCAAGCAGGGGCACAATTTGCTTTTACGTACCTACCATAAAGTGAATACTCAGCAACACCAAGTTACAAAACGCTCACAAGCAATCGAAAGCAGTCTAACATTTTCTAAAATCAGTTTCCAAACTTCGCCTTCAAAGTGGCGTCACGTAGCGAGCCCCCGCGCGGAAGCAGCTTATCGTCATCATCGCTGTTATCCCTGGATAGCAGCAGTCCGTTGACATCCACGACAGCGACGAGCAGATCTACTTTGACGGTGGCGACGACTACGACGACGACGACAACAACAACGTCGAGTGCAGCAGAAAGTGCTACGTCACTCGTGACGACAGCAGCACGCAGTAGCATCTCTGGAGAAACGTCATCGGTGACTGCTACCAGTGGCGATTCGACGCAGCAATTGCTTATCATTACCACCCACCATCATATTCAACTGCCGTCTCGACAGCAGCAGCATCCAGAACAGCGCCCAGGACAAACAGCACAAACAATCACCGCTCAGCAGCAGTCTACGAGTCATCCACTTGTGCAGCCGCCGAAGGATATTAGCTCGTCGGGAGTCATGACAGGTATGCTATTTAAATTAACAAAATCAATCGCCTATAGAGGTTTTGAAAATGTGACCGAAAATCAGCTGGCGATTTTTGGTCCTAGCCAGGATAATTTTTTTTATTGGGGTAAATATTCGATTACATGAAATACTTAAGAATAACTATCCAATATCATATTGTGTGTTCAATCTCAAATGATAACTTTTCAACACTCTTAGAATTGCATTACTTACTATTATTATGATTTCTTACGATTTGTTACGACAATTAAGACTATTTAATAGTAGGGAATAAAACCTACCTGTAGGGAAAAAAGAAGAAGAAAAAATAAAATCTTAAAGACAGGATAATTATTAATAGTTCTGTGCTAATCAAATAGCATATTCCAACTTTTTTGTTGTTTCTAAAAGTTGTTATTCGGAAAAAAAACTGCACAACATCACTGTCTTGTTAATTTACAGGGTGAGCAGTAATGACTGTCAGTGTTTTTTGAAATAAAATTTAAAATGATTTTTGAATTGAATTCAAAATGAGTTAATCACAGATGCGTCTGCATATTTTTCGTTTAGAGTGTATTCAAATGTTGCCACAGCTTGTAAGTTTGTTTTGAATTTTCATTCGTTTAAGAGTCGTGGTAATCATGAACGCAAAAAGGGAACATGTGATAAGTCTGTTTTGAATTGAGTTGTTATTCTTTAAAGAAACAAAAGCTACTCGGAATAAACGAACCGTTCCGCCAAGCGACACAAAGAAACCGGTTCTTGGAAAATTCTCCCCAAGTCTAGACGTAAACGCACTGTAACGACACGTCACGGAAGCCATCAAACGAGTAAGGCAGTGAATTCGACGAAAATAAAAAAAATATATTCCTGTTACAGGATCACCAGAACCAACAAAATGATTGGATGTATGCAGCACATCTTTTTAATATTCTCAAAAAAAAAAAACTGGTTGTTTAAAGGTTCCAGAATGTTTCATGGGTGGTGGTCTGGCGGTATGGGGATCTATCTCCAAAAACTTGAAGATTCCAATGCTGTTCATTGAACCTGGTCTTAAAATCAACACTAAACATTGCATCGATAATGTTTTGAAGAACCATTTGCTTCTCATAATCAAAAAACACTACACAAATGCACCATACTGCTTCCAACAAGATTCTGCACCGTCTCATCAAACTAAAGTTATACAGGTTTGGTGTGAGGACAATTTTCCGGATTTTATTCTTTCGGAAGAGTGGCCGGCCTCTTCGCCTGATTTGAATGCTATCGTCTTGCGTGCATGGGGTTACATGCTTGGCAAACTAGGGAGCGCCAAAGGATTAACTGTAGATACTTTCAAACAACGTTTCGAAACGTCTTGGGTATGATCGTTGGGATAATATGCTTCTGGATATTGAGCGTGCCAGCTGTAACGCTTTTCAACAACGATTGCGACTGGTAATTAAAGCAAACGGAGAAAGATTTGAATTGGACTAATTTTAGACAAATTCACTCAAACTTAAAATTGATGCAAGCGTCTTATTTTTGTGACCATTTATTTTACTGACAGCTATTACTACTCACCCTGTCCCTGTAAATCTCTCGCTCCCGATTGTACTCCACGGCACAGAGCTAAGTTTGACGGTTACTATCCTGTATCCTAAATCCAATACTAAAGTAGTAATAGAAATAATCGTCGTCAGATACAATTAGACTAAAGAACATTCACAAAAATCATTTTCAGGAGAGAAGAATTCAGTTTCCATACTACTCATCGCCAATTTGTCTCTTTTAGTGCACGAGACCTACAGAGTCCTGGAACCCTATCTGGTGCCCGTAAATCCAGCTTCGGAGTGGCCGTTACGGGGATAACTCGTAAAACGAACTAAATATGGATAAAGATCAACTCTTGGAGTAATTTCATGAATCTTGATACCAATAGTGCTTGGGTTTATAGACAATTGCACAAATTTGTCTTGTATCTGGAACATGGTCTTGGAGATCCGCATTTACGAGTATATGATGGAGACCCAAGGAGCTTCAGGTCCTGAGCGCTAAAAACACACAAATTTTTCAAGCTTTTACGGGCCAAGATTCAAAATTGGCCAATAACTGATCAAGTCTTCGATACTTCTTGCATCAAAACAACAGATGAAATGGATGCAGATTGTCTAGAATAATGTTATGCATTTAATTCAGTGCTGTGATCGACTAACGCCAAGGATGTTAGTGTTAGATTGTTTGCAGTGGATGTCCCGTTTTCCGAAAACGGAAAATATGAAAATGGGAGAAGAGAAAAGGAAAAACAAGGTGATACAGAGGACATTGAACAAAATAGAGGGAGAACGAAAGAAAAAAAGAAAAGTTAGAGAAAAGAAGCAACAACGTTAAAGAAATCGAGAAAAAAAAGATAACAAACTGGACAGAAAAGGAGACAAAAGGAACTATGAGCAAAAAATAGGACGGTCAAGAGAATAAAAAAGGAAAAAGGAGAAAACACGGGAACAGACAAAATTGAGCTGAAAAAATGGAGAAATATGAGGAAAACGGAAAACAAACCCGATAAAATGAAAAATAGAACGTGACAGATAACCAAAAAAGCAGGACGTAGCAAGAGCAAGAGAACCGAAGAAAACAGAAAATCTAAAAAAGTAATTAACGGGACATAAAACAAAAATAGAGTCTGGTAAACAAGAAAAACGAGCCTAACGACGGAAGAAAAGAGAGAGGAAAAGGCGAAAAGCGTATCAGGAAAAGAAAATAAGAGCAACAGTTGGCAGGAAAAAAAAGAAAACGAGATAAATAGATAGGACACGAGACAGCAACCGAATAAACGAGACAAAAAGGTGGGAAAACAGGAAAGAAATAGAGACAAGAAAGGGAAAATGGATAGGAAACACGACAAACCTAAAGGTATTAGAAGAATAACGAGCAGAGAGAGAAGAAGAAGAAGAAAACCGAAAGAGAAAACGGGGAAAATCAGAAAAATAGATCCAAAAAATAGGGAACCAAAAACAGAATAAACGTGACAAAAAGGAACAAAAACCGGGGCACATAAAAGAGGAAAAACGGTACAAACGAAGACGAAAAATGAGGACGAGGAGAGTTAGAAAAAGACAAAAACTGAAAACGAAAAAGGGGAAAAGAAAATCCGGAACACGTTTAATTTCGTGTCCATGTCCAAATTCAGCTCTAATTTAATATCCAATGTCGACCTTAATTTTCTATTGTATGTCAAATTTTAAGCCTAATTTCTAGAAAAATTTGAAATCCGATTTCATGTCTAATTTGAATTACCTTTCAAGGTGTAATCTCAAGTCCAATTTGAATTCAAATTAGGTCCAATTGCAATTCCAATTTTAACTTGAGTTTCTAGCACATCCCAAGTAACAATCTAATAGCAAATTGGTCTTATTCATTTCTTATAGTAGTTTTATCAGAGCATTTCAAAGTCTGTTAGGTTTTATAATGTTTTTCCTCAAGTGAATTTTATCTTATTTGATTAACATTTCTGAAGTATGACTGAAGGAGACTTGAAGCATCACCCATAAAACTAAATTATCAATAAGTTTAATGCACCTTATAAGGGGTTTTAAAGGATACTTCATTTTTGCTTAAAAACGACGCTCCTTAAAACTTAATAATAGTTTTGACAAAAACTTATGACATTCTTCTGCAAGATTCGTTTATCTTAACAATACTGCCATAAAACTCTCTTAAAATCGCATATTCTTGAAAGAGAAATTATACGCTTGAATAAGAACATTCTAACGTAAACAACTAATCTGTCAAAATGGGCGTCTGAACCTGGAGAAAATTGAAGAATACAGATCTTTTAAACGAAAATTCAGCGAAAATCTGCGTAATATTTTGAAAACTCTTTCATATGAACAAATAGCGAAGTCACAAAACAATAAAGATCTCAGGACTAACTGAACTGGGGAAGGACAGTGCTGGTAATGATGCATTTGCCAGAGGCGGTGCGGTATTCCTCTAGAGCTTTTCGTATTTTTTAAACTAAATATAGAGTTCATAAGTCAGATGTCTTTGTATGGAAAATGTTTGAAAGCACTGAAGCAGTTGAAGCATAATTTTTAAAAACAGTTGTACCGATTGTAAATTAAACGCTTGGAACTGATGTGCAGTCCAAATAGCACAAACAACACGTTACGTCGATACTTCGTTGCTGTTTTCTTTGTTTATACTAGAATGGTTATCTTGCAAAAACTTGGTGCCCTCAAGTAATTCAAACAATTCTTATTCAAGCGCAACGTGTCTTCTTCAAGAATACAATAAGTATTGATGAACTTATCGCGCTCTTGGAAAAATTTTCTTTGTCTTGTGCAAGAAATGTTAGTCTAATAAGCGCTTTCGCGTTGATTTGGATAAAACCATTGAAAAAATGGCGAACAGGGCTATTTTGATTACTTTTGAAATTGTAGGCAATTGCATATGGGCGCTTATAAATATGGTATTATGCAATACCATTAGTGATCTTATCTTTTTAAATAAATGTTAGACATATAAAAGCCTTTTTGCCACAATTAGTTAAAAATTTGGTAGCTATCAACTTTTTCATGAAATCATTAATTTTTTTTATTAATTTAATTTTTCAATAATCTAGCAAAAATAACTGGCGCGTTAAAATTTTCTAACTTTCATGTCACAAAACATCGACAAACCGAGCGTGGCATGAAAAATTTCTCATTTATGAGCAACAAAGCAGCTGCTTTTATCACCATTTTTATTTTCAATTTTCATTTATACCCATTTCGAAATAGCAATATCTGTGAATGCTTAGAATTTATAGCTCTTGGTCAATTTAAATCATTTAAGGCTGTGAAAAGTGTATGATGTCTTGCAAGTGTTCTTTGAAGAGACAACCATAAAATCATCAACACTTGTGGCGGTTTTTTTTGTTTTAAGCGACTCTTGGAAGTCATTAGAAATAGATATCGATAAGAATTACAAGTTTTAAAAGGATCTTTGGAAATTTTCTTGAGAACCTTCTTTAGTGTGGGCCTCCCTCGCCTTATAAGGGTTTTATGGCTGTTTTATCGCTGTTTTGTAGAATTATAAGTTTTGAGATCGGTTTTAAGCAGCAAATGCTGGAAACCTCTTCAAGTGCACCTTAAAATTGAAATTGTTACTTGGGATATACAAGTCTAATTTCTAGTTCAACCTAGATTTTGAATCAAATTGCACCCGAAAGTCCGGTGATTTTAGCCTAATTGGCCAATATTTTCGTGGGGTGTGCGACGTTAGCCACACGGACTTTATGCATATGGGCATTATGCATAATGGACGTTAGGCATAATGGACGATAGGCATAATGGACGATAGGCATAATGGATTATAGGCATAATGGACGTTAGGCTTAATTTACAAAACATTGCTTTTCCAAGAATACGCACTTGAGCCAATCGTTATTTCTTCACAATACAATGAGATCCGGGGCGGCCCATTAAACATAAATTCATTTCGCATAATGCGGTTTAGCATAACGTCATTTCCCATAAAACTTAGTTTTGTATCTGTGTCCACCGGTCCAACAGAACAAAGGGATTCTGACATTTACTCACCATGGCTTTTACCTATTGCCAGCTCGGCCCGAATGTCGTTGCCATAAAAATATTGTCATAAACATAAACGACCATCTGAAAGGAAAGCATTTGGCACAACGACCTGTAACCCCTCTAAGGTCTACATCATTTTTAGCACCGCAAAATTCACTAAGACGGTCGTAACTTTTTTATCTTTCAATATTTTTTCACCAAATTTGGGAGAGTTCCCGAAAATCTTTTTTATTTTCATAATATCTATAGATAATGGCCATATGTCTTACGGCCCCGGAGTTATTCCGGAGTTCCTTGGGGGACCGCGATACGGCTTTTTTAGATAAAATTGCCAAAGAGTTAAAACTTGTTTGAAATCTGTTTATTTTTGTAACCATATCATCGACTATGGACATCTCAGTTACTTTGCCGCAATTACGAGTCATGGTGCACACCATCCGGATCCGGGGGGACACTTTGAATCCGGAACCGGTTCCTATCAAGGGACATTTCAGCATCAGTAAAGTATGTCGAGTATGTCAAAAAAACATCAGCATTCGACAAGATAGCGATTGGCGACCATCTCATGTTTCTCAGAGTTCATATGACCGGTTCCGGCCCCGGGGAGGGTTTCCTTTCTGATTCAAGCACGGAACGGATTACGAAGGAACTTGTCCGGGACCTGGAATCGACCATTTGACCTCTGAGAGACATGAGGTGATTATTATTCGCCGTGATTGTAAAACATTTTGCCGAAGTCCATTTCGCGAAAAACCTTGAGCGGAATGTACCATTCCATGGAAAACTTTCTCGTGCAAAGTACCATTTCGTAGAGGTGATCCTCTTCATACTCGCTGTCGCTCGTTCGGACCCAACTGAAGGAAAGTAATAGAGGTCAGTAGACCTAGGAAAACAAATAAACCTAGACAGTGGTGATTTCTGCGGGAGGGTTGGCCCCCCAAATGCCAAATTTGGTTCCATTTGCTTGTTCTCAAATTATGAGGAAATTTGTGTTTCATTTGTTTGGGACCCCCTCCTAAACAGAAGAGGGGTACTAATTCATCAAAAAAAAATCTTGCCTTCGAAAACCTCCGCATGCCAAATTTGGTTCCATTTGCTTGATTAGTTTTTAAGTTATGAGGAAATTAGTATTTCATTTGTATGGGTGCCCCCCTCTTAAAATGGCGACGGGTCATAATTCACCATAAAAACTACAAAGGTATACAGCCCTAAGGGTTGTACGAAAGGGTGACGTAGGACTATATCAGATCATCAGATCAAAGACTAATGCAAACTGCATTTCTGGCATATGTATGTTCATAAGAATCTGCCAATGCCAATGTTTAAGTGAATGTTTAAAAGAGAAGAGCGAAATATTCAGATTCAATTCTTCATTTAATGGACGGGGGTTCATAAGTACAACGCCTGCAACCTTTGAAACATAAAGGTTTCTTTTAAAAATCACTTGTGTGCACGGTCGGTCCGGCACGGTCCGGTTGCCAATTGCGTATCCTCCTACCACAGGGGTGAGGGGTCTCAAAATTCATAAAATAAACAAGTACAAAACCCCCACATGCCATTCCATTTGCTTGATTAGTTCTCGAGTTAAGAAGAAATTTGTATTTCATTTGTATGGGATCTCCTCTTCTCAAAGAAAGCAAAGGTTCTAATTCGTCATAGAAAAATCCTCCCCACCCCTCCTGTTAAAAGACGGATAGGGCTTATTATACCATAGACAAAATTGCTGCCATCTAAAACCCCCACATGCCAAATTTGGTTCCATTTGCTTGATTAGTTCTCGAGTTTTGAGGAAATTTGTGTTTTCATTTGTGTGTCATTTGTTTAGGAGCCCCCCCCTCTTACGCGCTCCTCAAAATTGCTCTCTTACCCCCCTATAAAATTGCTGGTCAGTTTATCTATCCAACGAGTAGTTCAGTAGTTTAGTAGTTATTAGCATTTGAAATCTTTCATTCAAACGTTACACTTCTATTTTCGTTTTCACAAAGTGCTACCCAATGCCAGTAAGTAAACAAAGACGTAGTCCTACGTCAAAAAATATCTGCCCCCTAAAAGCACCACATTCCCTTTTCAAGGTTTGCCGACTCTTGTTAGTTTTCCCTAGCTTCACGAGTCTCCGGGGTGATACCGAATGGCCGAATAACAAATAACCGAAATACGAAGGGCCGAATTTCAACAACTCACAGAAGGCCGAAATTGTATTTGGCCGAATCACGAAAGGCCAAATCATGACTACATCTTGCCGAAAATTATTTACTCGAATTATTGATGAAATTTGATAAAAAAAATAATGTTTTAATGTCAAATTTAAGCTGGTTGGATTGGGTTACCATCGAAATAATTAAAAGCTATTCTCGTACGTATTAGAAAAATATATTTTCGTATTCAATTGTCCTGCAAACAGTAAATAATAGTAGACTGATACTGCCTTCTTTCTCTTAAGCGTTAGTAATGAGTTTAGGGCTGAACTTAATGCTGCGTCAACGCGTCCGTCAGCGTTATTCTGACAGTTTATCCATGGGTTTACTGTCAAATTGACGCGGACGGATGCGTTGCAGCATTCTGTTTGGCCCTTTAGGTTCATTATAAGGTGCGAGATCTATTTACCTTGCAGTAGGAAACGTTTTCTCGATGATTCAGGGAGAGAAATCCCCTCTATTTAGGTGTACGCATTTTCCCAGGTCTACTGACTAGTAAGGGTTATCCCTTAGTTGAATGCGAAGGAGAGGCAGCAAGTAAGGACAGTAAATACCATACTTTTTCAACTTTTATCATTATGATGTCGATTTATACTGGTCAAGTTGTTTCGTACTTTTTATGAGGGATAAAATGCGTTTTTTTTTTGTGAAAAATGAACATTAGAAGAACTGGGAAAAATGATATGCAAACTGTGAAAAACAAATTGTTTGTACAGGTGGTATCCCTCATAAGAAAATATATCCAACATTTGAGCAGGTCAAAAACCGCGAATATTTTCTACGACATTCAACCATTCATGATTCAGCTATGTGTGTTCCGGCCATTTGTGATTCAGCCATTCGCATTTCGGTCATTTTGATTCCATTACATCTGCTATACCATTTATTATTTCATCCAAATGACTTTCGGCCATTCGTGTTTCGGCCGTTCGTAGGTAATCCGATTCACCGAATGATCAATGCTTTTTTAAACTGAGTCGATTGGACCTTTTGCAAGCTAACGGTAGATTGCCTAACTAACGTCCATTAGGCTTACCTTCCATTATACCTTCCGCACATTATACCTGTCTTTCATTATGCCTACCGATCGTTATACCTATCGTCCATTATGCCTATC
Organism: Sabethes cyaneus; assembly: GCF_943734655.1. Classification (NCBI taxonomy): domain Eukaryota; kingdom Metazoa; phylum Arthropoda; class Insecta; order Diptera; family Culicidae; genus Sabethes; species Sabethes cyaneus. Next base: position 170,760,000 of record NC_071355.1, read on the forward strand.
GTCTAACGTCTATTATGTCTAATGCATTTATGCCTAACGTCCATATGCCTAACGTCCATATGCCTAACGGCTGATATCTAACCGTGATATCTTTAATTTGCAATAACTATCGAAAACAAATATTCTCAATTGTGATTACTAAAAATTAATCATGATTACCAATGATTACTTAAGATTAGCATTAATTGCTATTGATTACCACTGATTACCTAATTAATTCGTAGATGGTTACAAAAGTAATCTCTGATTACTACGCATCTACACGCCTTACTGGAAACCCCTTGCTCTCAATGTTACTTTCGTCCTTTTGTAAAAGTACCCAAGAATTTTCCTTTGATGCATGATGTAACAATATCTGCCAATAGATGTAGTTCCTCATTTCAATAATAGTGTTTCAATATAAGTATTGTTTTTCATAATATTCAAACTCTCATGTATGCAGCAAAGAGCTAAAAATTCGTTTAGTGTTGGTTGCGTCAAACCCATTTCAACCCAGAATTCGTTCCATAGTGCGGCCTGTTCTTGGCCGGACCACCAGCATTCTCCACTGCAGGAAACAACGAAAGCTGCATCGAAAAGTATTCCTTCTTTGCATTCAGCTATAGATTTACATTCCCCTCTCTAAAATGCCGCTACTGTGGAAAGCTGTGGTAACGAATCAACAGCAATCCAGTCATCAAGCAGCTGGTTCGTACCCGATTATAGGCCGCTTATCGTCCTAGCAGACCGTCCGGCCTCCAACATCCCCGCTTCCGTTCCCTTCGACGCGGTTGTAGCGCTGCGCTGTGCTGGTAGAATGGAAGAACACAAGCGACAACCGATGACAGCACATATCGGTGCCCTGTAAGAGTGAAACATCGAGAACCGGGATAGCGCAAAAGCAGCAACGGAATACAGCAACCGCCACCCTTCACCACCAGGTGGGCCCCAGCCACCTCCACGTTGCTCGCGAGTAGTGCGAAGAAACAAGATACCACATAAACATCCGCAACATAACGGATCTTTCCAGATACAAATAATACTGTTAGCTGTATTTTACTCATTCTGGCTTACCTGGTTCTCTTCATGGTCGCTAGCATCCATCTGCTTTCGGGCGACATGGTTTCGCATGACGGTGTGGTACGATGCTGATATTCTTATTTTGCTATTCGCCATTCGTTTAGCGTTCTTTCTGTCTTCGTCATTCCCAGCACCCAGCAGCAGCGTGGTGATTGCATATTCTGCAGAAACATACTTTGTAGGTATCAAAGCTGTGGCTTCGCACACTTCGCCTTTGCTTGCGATGCTCTGTTCATGATGTTGTCAATGAGACCTAGTTAATGTGGACAACTTCGTGGAGAAATGCATGCCAACAGGAGTTGGAATTAAAGTTATTCAGAAGCAGCAGTTAGAAGTCGATTTACCGGTTGAGTTCGTCGTCTGGCGAGAAAGTCTCCGGTTTTAGACTGCTAAAATAAGCTGATTGTAAAAGTTCCATCAATTATTAGAATGTGCAAGATTTTTTGTATTGAAAATTTCCCATTTATTAATTTTATCACATTTTTTTACATCACTTCTAAGAACACAAAAGAAATTATCTGCACGAAAGCCGGTGCGCAAACCCTTTTATGGAACAACAGATACGACAGCAGCTTGTTCAGGTCGGTTCATACCAACTCAGTTGCTGTAAATGATGCTGGTTATAATAGCGTTTAAAACAGCGATAGCATTTTGGAACGAATGCTATAATTAATGGAGGCGCGTGTGGCTGATATTGTATTACAATTATAAATATCACTAACCGTGCTACACAAAACATGCCCGGTGAGGAAGAGCGGACTCCAGGTTGGCAGCATGTAAACCGACCTGGTTCTAATTATTGGCTTACTAAAGTGGAAACGGAAAAGGAACTTAAGCATATTTTTTTAAAGTTGGCGCCATCAATCGATATAGGATAACTGAAATGGTGTTATTATTACAGAGGTTCTTGTGACGGAGGTAACAAGTAGACCGACCCCGTCAGACGGGATGCATTAACCAAGGCTTTTTGAAATGCAAATGAGATGAGGCGAATCGATGGGTTTAGCAAATTATCGACGGAAGCCATGAAGAGCATGTTAAGTGACATAGCATGCTGGCTTATTAATATTGAATCGAAGGATAGAACGATCGAAGCTATCGGCACTTCAACCATCGAGTGAGATTAGTGATAATGAAGCGATTAGGTGTTAAATAGCAATTTAACTTATTTTATCTAGAACAGTAAAAAATGACAATACTGCAACAGATTTTATTATATTTAAAAAAAAATTAAAATTGGGTTGTGAGGTAGTTGGCGATATTCAGGTTCATATTATCTGGGTTTGGTTTTTCTCGGCTCATCTTATATATAAAAATGGATTTCTGTCTGTCTGTCGGGATGTTCCTCATAGAATCACTAAGAGGGGAGGCTCCCATACAAATGAAACACAAATTTCTGCATAACTCGATAACTAATCAAGCAAATAGAACAAAATTTGGCATGTGGGTGTTTTTGGTGACAAGAATTTATTCTATGGTAAATTGAGACCCCTCCCCTCTTTAGAAGGGGAATTATGACTCCTCTCCCCTTTAAGAGGGGGGGCTCCCATAAAAATGATACAAATTTCCTCATAACTCGAGAACTAATCAAGCAAATGGAACCAAATTTGACATGTAAGTGGTTTTGTAGGCAAGAATTTTTTCTATGATGAATTAGGACCCCTCCCCACTTTAGGAGCGGGGGCTCCTATACAAATGAAATTCAAATTTCCTCATAACTCAAGAATTAATCATGCGAATAGAACAAAATTTGGCATGTGGGGGTTTTTGGAGGCAAAAATATTTTCTATGGTGAATTAGGACCCCTCCCCACTTTAAGAGGGGGGGCTTCTACACAAATGAAATACAAATATCCTCATAATTCGAGAACTAATCAAGCAAATGGAACCATATTTGGCATGAGGGTATTTTTGGAGTCAACCATTTTTTCTATGATGAATTAGAATCCCTTACCTTTTTAGGAGGGGGGGCTCCCATACAAACGAAATACAAATTTCCTCATAACTCTAAAACTAATCAAGCAAATGGAACCAAATTTAGCATGTGGGTGCTTTTGTAGGCAAGAATATTTTCTATAGTGAATTAGGACCCCTCCCCACTTTAGGAGAGCGGGCTCCTATACAAATGATATACAAATTTCCTCGTAACTCGAGAATTAATCAATCAAATGGAACCAAATTTGACATGTAAGTGGTTTTGGAGGCAAGATTTTTTTCGATGGTGAATTGAGACCCCTCTTCTGTTTAGAAAGCGAGTTATGACCCATCTCCCCTTTAAGAGGGTGGGCTTCCATACAAATGAAATGCAAATTTCCTTTTATCTCGGGAACTAATCAAGCAAATGGAACCAAATTTGGCATGTGGGAGATTTTGGAGTATTGAATTTATTTTATGATAGTTAGAGACCTCTCACTCCTGTGGTAAGGGGATATGGACTCTCATACAAATAAAACGGAAATTTTTGCGAAACTCAAAAACTAATCGAATTCGGGATATTCGAGACTCTTCCATAAAACAATAGTCAATAACAAGACCTTAAAAACTATTTATAGTAACACTAGATCATTCAGGACGAGACGGCCGCGAGTGTTGTCGACCACTGCGAGGGGGGGGGGAGCGGTATTCGTTTTCCAAGTCTTACTAACCTCTATTACTTTCCGCAGCGAATCAGCATATTTGGCATTTTATACTGCACGTTGTTGTAATTAGCTTTTTGACTGCATGGGTGTTGTAAATTGGCATCCAAAATTGTATTCAAATTCTTCGTGTCGGTTATTAGCAACAAATTAACATTGTCAGCACTACAAGAAGACTAGCAATAGAGTAGCTGTATATTTTGCCAAAAAAGCATTTAAGTAGCATTTAAGGCGACCTAAATGTTTATTGGCTTGCATTTGAATAGCATTGGTGATGCTTATTGTTTACCTGGGATGCTCTCATAGTTACGTAACTGCCAAAATGAATCATCTAAGGTTGAATTTGCAAAACTAGAGATTGTGTCAAAGATCATCCGAAATTCACACACAGTTTAATTTGTGGCAATACGAAGTTTGCAGGGTCAGCTAATAAATAGATAAAATAAAGTATTGATAAAGAAAATCAAATGACGCTTACAAATATTTACGCACACTTGGTAAGAAAATGTAATTATTGCACGCAGTACGGACTTGTAAATTTCACTGTTAAATAAGGACTTTGAGGAATAAGGAACTGATATTTGAAAACAAAGTACCGCAAAACGGGGTAACATTGATCATTGGGGGTAACATTGATCAGTTCAGGAAAGTTAGTAGAAGTTGTTTATTTCACTTATTTATGCGAATAGTCCATTTGATCAATGTTACCCCAATGATCAATGTTACCCCATTGCCCACAGTACTAAGGGAGTCCCCGAGCCACCCGACCAAGCAGGGATGCCACATATAATTCTGTGTTTTTTGTTGGAAAAATCTGACGATCTGTACGGCGAGGAAAAATGCAATGCAAAACAATAAGAGTGAAAGAGATAGAGAGTCATTTTACTAAAAAATCTGTTCAATCTGTGTAATTTGGCGAAAATCTGTATTCTATGCATACAGATTCTGTACAGGCGATTTCTTTCAAATAGCTGTTAAACACAGAATAATCTATGAATGTGGCAACTCTGCGACCAAGTCGAGTTTCCTGATGCTTCCTGTCTGCAGATTCATCAAGTTCCGGATGGTTCCTGCCAACAGAGTTGTCCTGGTCCTTCGGTCGTGGTTGATGACGGGATCTCCCGACAACCACTCTCAGGTAAGTACGTTGCTGTTTTGGACGTGACTCCTCTTGATCTTTCGAACGCTTCCAACTCGTCTCAACTACTTCCTGGACGATCATAATCTGTAGGTCATATGCGGCGCATTGAAGCTGGCATGATAGAAGCCTTCGATTTTCGGCTCGCGTTTAGCAGTCGTATTTTTTCCTGCGTGCAGCTCGGGATCTCCACGTGAAAGAAGTACTATTTTGGAACTATCAACACACGCCAGTGACACGGATGGCATTAGAGTGTACTATCAGAATGTGCGAGGTCTAAGGACTAAAGTAGACGACCTGTTCCTTGCGGCTAATGACTGCAGCTGTGATCTAATCATGTTAACTGAAACCGGATTAGGTGACTGCACCAATTCCCTTCAACTGTTTGGAACCACCTTCAACGTTTATCGATGTGATGTGAGCTCAAAGAATAGCCACAAAAGCTCTTTTGGTGACGTATTGATTGCCGTTGCCCAACAGTTTCCTGGTTCGATGGTCAATCTGAACCATCGAAGTTGTCTCGAACATGTCTGCGCTTCTGCTGTTATCAGAGGCACGAAGTTTTTGCTTGTAGCAGTTTACATCCCTCCCGATAGAAGCAAGGTGGTCAGGTTCATAGACGAGCATATCCTCTCGATTCGTGAGCTACGTGAGAAAGAGGTTACTGACCACAGAATTTTGATTTGTGGTGATTACAACCAACCGAAAACTTCCTGATTTAATGGGGAGGATGGAGTACAATACAACAATTCCCTCATGCTCACTGCTGCTAGTGCTGCTGTGGTTGATGGATTAGGATTCCTAAATTTAAAACAAATAAATCCACTGAGTAATTACTTTGGACGAATACTCGACCTCGTGTATTGTACAATATCTCCGCTGCTTCCCGTCGATTCTCACTATCCTCCATTGGATTTATTTTGGCCTATAGTGGTAGATCCCGTTGATGCTCCTGCTGCCAATGTCGGAATGGCACCTCTATCGTCGTATAAATTTTGCGGCACTTGATGGACTGGGCTGCATTATTGGGTGAGATGGACGTGGATGATTTGACATTGCAGTTTTTCAATGCTGTCTGCACTTGGCTGAATGGAAATGTACCTAGAGTTAAACCTCCTTTAAAACCTGCTTGGAGTAACAGTGAGCTGCGCAGATTGAAACGGCATAGGAACGCAAAACAGAGACTACTTCGTAAGCAACGAACACCGCTAAATAAACGCGCTTTCAAAGATGCCAGTGACGCTTACCGTCGCTTTGGACATTCGTAAACTCCAAAAGGAAAAACGCTTCTATTCCTTCTAGTGTGATCTAGGGAATGGAATGGAATCCTCGACAATTACCGAATCTTACGAATTGTTTGCCGATCATTTTTCTTCTGTGTTCGAGGGTGGCTGTACTGCACAATCTGATGCTGAAATAACTGCCTCGGATGTCCCTGGTGGTGCAGTTGATCTGGATGTTTTTGACATCACTCCAGATATGGTTATTGCTGGTGCCAAGAAATTGAAGAGCTCCTACTCACCTGGTCCCGATGGTATTCCAGCTATTATTCGCTGTCGCTGCGCTACTGCTCTTGGCCTGCCCTTCAGTCGGATTTTAAATAAATCGTTTGAGCAGCGGCAGTTTCCTACGCTGTGGAAACAGTCCTGTACGTTTCTCGTATTCAAGAAGGGAGGAAAGCGAGACGTAAGGAACTACAGAGGCGTTACAAGTCTTTCTGTTGGATCAAAGCTTTTCGAAATCATTGTCAGTAGTGTAGTCCTAAACAGCACCAAAAACTATATTTCAGTTGACCAGTAGAGCTTTATGCCAGGTCGTTCTGTGATCGAATTCACTAGTACCTACATCTCACAAATGTAAGCCGGAACGCAAATCGATGCTGTGTACACAGATATTAAAGCCGCGTTCGACACAGTAGATCACTCTTGCACAAGCTCTCTAACTGGGTGTTTCTGATACACTGACTACGTGGTTGAGCTCATATATTACAGACCGTACCTTACGTGTTAAGCTGAATTCGACAGTTTCACGTGAATTTTGTAATACTTCTGGTGTCTCACAAGGTAGTAACTTGGGGCCTTTACTTTTTGCCTTGTACTTTAAAGATATTGCTATTCGGCTGGGTTCCGCATGCGTTCTGGTACATGCCGATGATCTAAAGATCTATCTAGTTGTGAAATCTGTTGACGATTACCGCCGATTGCAAACACTGCTGGTCATCTTCGCTGATTGGTGTAACAGAAACAAGCTAACAATAAGCATCAAATCTCATTAAACGGAGTTGTTCTAGAACGCGTCGATCAGATTACTGATCTTGAAGTTCTGTTGGATAACAAGCTCACAAGCTCATCAAAGATCCGCATTGCTTGAAAACATTGTACTGCGTATTAGTACGGCCAATACTTGAAAACGCCTGTATCATCTGGAATCCCCATAACTTGTGCTGGACAGCTAGAATAGAACGTGTGCGACGAAGATTTGTCGTATCACTCTAAGACATTTACCGAAGCGTCTACCTAATAATCTTCCCCGCTATGAAGACCGTTGTCAGCTTTTAGACTTGGATAACGTATCCAGAGAGTCGTCGGAAGAATCAACAAGCGGCTTTTGTAGCCAAGCTTCTCAGTAATGAGCTTGACGCCCCGGTTTTACTGTCTCGAATTGATTTTAGAGCTTCACGTAGACAGCTTCGTTCTTCGTGTCCGCTGACAACTAGATTCCATCGGACCATGTACGGATTTTATGAACCACTAACGTCATGCACTCGCACCTTCATGCTAGTCGAAGACTTATTTGACTTCGCAAATGTTACCTCACGCACTTTCAGTAGAAGAATAACAAGGTTCAGGGTGTTGCATTAGACTTGAGATTTAGATTTAGTTTTAGATTTAATTTTTTATGTAGATAATGTCAATTGTCAGATGATTCGACCAATATACAATACAACACAATACCCCGTTTTACGGTACACTTAATTTTAGATGTTCCTGTGAAATTAAAAAATAGCTATTGTTGCAGTAGAAAGGTTAGGTCACACCGCTAGGTGGATTGTTTCCGGTTTTTGTGATAAAAATCAGTTCACAGAAAAGTCAATAGGTTTCCTTCGTCGTGCGTAATAAGACAGGAAAAATGAATATATTAAACTTAGTTCAAGCGGACATGACCACCGATTTTATTTTGAAAAAGCAGGAGAAACTCGGAACGTTAATATAAACACTTACTTAAATTTACTAAAAATTGATATGAAGGAGGCAAGAGATAATATATAGGTAGTATGATTATTATTTTAATCATTTATCAACTGAATTCCTATAATGGGATTTAAGTTACATGTAATAATCATTATAAAAGCAGCTGCTAAATAATATATAATAATTCGAAAACTGTCAATCCCCATTTTCATCAAGAACCTTCGATGAATAATTTGACAGCTATCATGTATGAAAAATGAAAAATCTGCCCAGCCCACCAACTGTCTAACCTGCATCTCACATGTCCGGTATGCAAACCATCTCGTTTATCATACCGGTTGATGCAAAAAAAACGACAACATTTACCTCCAACAACGATAGAAGATGATTGATGCAACAACCTAGCGCAGGACAATTGCGGCGACTGAGAAATTCTCATGAGGTAAAACCTAACCGTCCGTCCATCCCTTCACCAGCGTACAGCGAGAAGTGACGAGGGAAGAAAACCTTTAACAGATTTCCCCTAACCACACAGTCATCTGGCCCCATCCGATCCGATCCGATCCACCCGGCCAGCCGAAGCCAGTGTATTACGTAATCGAGAACTTGAAAGCAACTTTAATTCCGCCTGACTTGTCCATGCCACACTAAAAGTTCGCTCAACTATGCTAGGGCCCCTACTACGGTGCCGTCATCGAACGGTCGATGTACGGAGGGAAGGGAAGGGAAGGCGGTAAAGCAAAGCGGCACACAGCACATAGACATCTTTTCTGTGTGATTTTATTGCCCTATAGAACAAAATAGCCATGAGCATAGCCGCAACCGGCCAGCAAAGGAAAAGCTAGCGATCCACGATAATGCTGTGCCAGCAGCAGCTTTTGTGTGTTGTGCCCAGTCAGTGTAGGGTACGTGGAGCGCATCAGCGAACCCTCAGCTACAGCTAAAGTTATGCTGCGCATCATAGTGTATAGTTCTATAGCTACTATACAAACTATATTGGACGGCACTGCGAGTGTCGGTATTTATCTCTGTGTGCGATAGGCTGAAAAGCGTTAGTTTTTCCATTTTTCCTTTTTCACATTTTCCCTTTAAGTTTGGCACCATATGCCAGCCAGGAACAGGCACAACGGGTAGACAGACAGCGTCGCTGACAACTTCAGAACATTGCTCTATCAAAGGGCTGTATCTACACGGAAAAGGCTAGGGTTTTATGTTCTATGAAATCCTTTGTTTTCACCACCATTGAGACTGGTACGCGAGTGAATGTGCAGCCAGAGCGGGCTTGCAAGTGTGTCTCCAAATGGTGCTGGTGTGCTGCCTAATGGTTCTACTTGTCACCAGATGCCGACAGCAGTCCAATGTTTACTCCGGGGGATGCATTTTTTTTTCTTTTTTCTTTTTCAGAAATCCGATACCTGTCAGTATAATTTTAGATCTGTTGACAAAACAAAACGACATAAGCGATTTTATTTATAACTAATTTATAATGACACAGCCAAAATTTATTCCGCGTGATTTCGCGAATCGATGCGAAATGACCTTTTCCGATACGATTGAAAATTTATATTGAATGTGATGCCATACTTCTTAGATGTTTTTGATAGTGAAGTCATTAAATGACTTAAGAACATTTTTATTTACATTTAATTACAGTCATATTAAACAAATTTCAATTCCTACTGGATTGAAATCTTGGTTCAAAAAATTCTTCTCGATTTCCATAAAATTTTGTGATTAGAGGTCTTCTAATGATTTGGTGATGAATGACGAAAGAAACTCCATATTAACCTGTATCAGGCCTAACAACTTAAAACTAGTAACAGTAATTTTTTTTCCTGGAACCGAATTAATTCTCAGTACGTTCCTCAGAATCGCGGTGTGGCCCGGCAATGCGAACACTCTAAATGAGGTTACCAAGAGCGTGTGTGTGTTGCTACATGTTACGTCATACGGTCGTTGTCGCCAGTAACACGTAGACAACGGGTTTTTTTTCCTATGCGCACAGGTTTTGTGCCACTAGAGAGACGTGATGTGCATAGATGCTTCAGCTAATTTTTCGATAATATTATTCGATTCGAAACTTGCGCGTAAATGGTGCTCGGAGAAATTGATGGTAAATTTGTGACATTAGTTATACTGGTTTTCAAACCAGCGACATTTCCAAAATTCACAAATGTAGCATCAAAAAGGGAAAGTTATGATACCGGGAGACTTTTATCAGCTACGATTCATTGCATATGCATGAGGAAGCTCAACCACCCAATCAAATAAACCGCTTATCACCTTTATTCGTCCATACCTAGACCATTTCTGACCGCATAAGAAAAGTCAAATTTAACACAATAACCGACATCCTCAACGCGGAAATGGCGATGCCGGTATGCAAATTTAATTGCCAAAATATACACTCGTAATGCAGCACAGTGCATCATCGATACGGTAACGGACGATCGAATTGCATGATTGACGATAGCTGATTTCCGAGGAAGCTATTGAAGATTGTGGGGATTTTCCCGCCTGTTATCATTAGCGAATAATGCTGTGCTGTAACGGTCGGTGGCGTAAACGTCTACGTTCCAGTGAGCGGTGACGTTAAAGGTGACCCAAATAATACCTCCATACCAGCTAGCTCCAGGAAAGCACATGCATGTTGTATATATGTTAGAGTCATGCTCGAGGTTGTTGCCCTTTGCTGAATGTCACAAAAAGATGCACAGTGGTGAAATGAACGAGTAATAGTTCCAAAATTAACGACCGCTTTTGTGCTACGAATTATATTTACTGAACTGAAATTGTGCTCGAAGGTGTTGCTTACTCCACTTATAAAATTATTTAACAGGTCACTACCAGAGAGCAAATTACCTGAACTGTAGAAATCCTTATTTATTTTCCCTGTTCACAAGAAAGGTGACAAAAGAGACATTCGGAATTACAGTGGCATCACTTCTTTATGCTACTGTTCAAAAGTTTTTGAGCTTATTAGCAATGAGGTTCTTTTCTGCTCATGGTAGAGTTATATTGCAGCTGCTCAGCATGGATTCTATCCTAAGCGGTCTGTTGCGTTAAATTTGACCGAATTTGCACCACTATGTGTTCGCAGCTTGGGCAATGAACAACGGTGGACAAGTTAGTGCTGTCCACACTGATCTCAAAACAGCTTTTGATTGAGTGGATCACGAAATTCTGTTAAGCAAACTGAAGAAACTTGAAGTCTACATTTCCTTGAACGCCTGTTCAGATCGTATTTGACAAACCGATCGTTTTACGTTAAGATTCCAGCTACTCGTTACGAAGAGTTTACGAATGCGTCGGGCATCCCCAAGGGGAGCATACTAGGACCACTTTTGTTTTCATTATTTATCAGTAAACCTTCTGTTATACTGCCATCTCGATACCGCCAGTTTCACGCAGACGGCCACAAAATATATTACATCATCAACAGTACCAATGATTATCAGTCCAAATCAGTGGAAATCGTATGCAGATTTGGTGCTCCCGGCATTTTTTGACTCTTGGCATCAACAAATGCTATATGATAATCTCTCGATGCAGACAGAAACCGATCACCTACCTACTACTTACGCTGATTTCTGCCGGCTACTGGAAATTGATACTCTCGAACGAAGAAGATTCATTTCACAAGCTCTTTCTACTACTAAGCTCATCACTTCGGAAGTCGATTCGCCTGAATTACTCTGCCAGCTCTACTTCTATGCTCCAGAAAGAGTTATACGTCAACGCAACTTTTTATACCTCGCAGCTCGTAGTCGACAATACGGACAAAGTGAGCCAATCCATGCCATTGCGAATGCATTTAAACTCGCGTAGAGCCTGTTTGATTTTAATGTTACATTGCATGTTTTATAAGAAGACTATTATGATTCCAAAACTGACTATATACAAAACGCTAATCAGACTGGTAGTCCTCTACGGACTTGAGACAGTAACTATGCTCACGGAAGACATACGTGCACTACCAGTATTTGAACGAAAGGCGTTGCGGACTATTTTTGGCAGAGTACAAACGGAAAGCGGAGAATGGCGGAGGCGCAACAGACACTGCTTGGAGAGATTCCCATCGTACACCTGGCAAAAGTTGGGAGACTACGGTGGGCCAGTCACGTCGCAAGGATGCCGGTCGACTGTGCAGTGAAATCCGTTCTCTTCAAGAGCCCCACCGGCACCAGGAATAGAGGGGCCCAACGTGTTAGATGGCTCGACCAGGTTGAAGCTGACTTGCGTGGGTCGAGACGCGCAATGAATTGGCGACGAGTAGTCCAGAACCGAGTACAATGGAGAGAAATTCTTGATATGGCAAGGGCCACCCTGGCTCTCGGCTGCTAAAGTAAGTCAGTATTATGATTCTGTGTGTTCGTTTGTTTTATTAAGACATCATGTCTCATTGTCAGATGAATATTTATGCTCAGATGAATAATAGTATTTATTAAATGTATTTATGGAGGACACCGCTATCAGTTAAAGGCCTTGCCGATGGATGTGGGTAGACTTACAGTAAATTCAATTTGAATATTGAATAAAGTTCATACTAATGCTGTTGTATAAGGTCCTGAACGGTTTGGGCAGACTCACAAGCAAAAACACATATGCGCATTCCGGGGATATCGTATGTCTCCCCATTATTCTGTCTTGGAATTTTTACAATTGTTTCAAACACTCGCTATTCCAGCATTTTGATTGATATCGCACATAAAACGGGTGCGGAGACTGCCTTAAAGTAGTCGGGCTCTATCGGGTTCTCTGCTGAACTTTGACTTTATCCGGCTTTCTTGTTACGTGGTCAGACCTCCGTAACCTGCAGTGCTTTAATCACTTGACAACGTCCACATTTCTTTACACTTGGTTCATGCGCTGGCGTTAAACTTCAGAATCGTCAAGAATTGTCCGCAGGATTTTACACGAATACACAAAGATTTCGTGGGTAGCTGGTAGAAATAACGCCTTGTCGATAGTGAGTTTTGTGCGAATTTAGCTGGCTGCGCAGTCCGTAGAAGGGCTCGTTTGGTATCTACTACTTTACTTTTTCGCTACAATCCACGAGAACCAAGGTAAACAAACTTACTGACCTCGTCGAATGTGCCTCCGTCTATTACCACCGCTGTAGCAACACCCGCGAGGCTACCGCGCTCTCTGTCACATACCTTGAATAGCAACTTCCAATGTTATGTAGAACAGTATATTTGACAGTTCGTTACATTGGTTCAAACCATGTAGCGGTACAAGTAAAACCATGTTTCTGGACTATGATAGTCCGCCATAACCTATTTCGTTTTGCTGAATCGCATGCTGCCTGGAAGTCTGTAGACAGTTGGAAGATCTGCAAGTTGTATTCTCAAAATATATCGAGTAACTATCAGAAGGTGAACATTTGATCCGTTGTGGAGCGTCCCATTAGAAATCCAAATCGGATTCTACAGCAAACGATTCCTGTAGCAATCTTGGTCTGTGAAACAAGATGTAGGAGAGAATTATGTACGCCGAGTTGAAGACGGTTGGTTATACCTCGATATTCGCTGCTTTCGAGTTGGCTCTTTTTCTAGATCGGACATATGACTGGTATGATCAGACCTCCCAACCAGTCCGCTGGTAATTTCTGGTCGAACCTTGAAAGCAGTAAGCCCCAATGATTTTTTTAAATACACTAGCTGACCGCCCGATCTTGCTCAGGGCATCCCCAGTTGGGTGCTAGCCATTTGTACGTCTGTCTTCATCTCGGAAATTCCCACAATGCAAAAAACACAACCGTTTCTCCGCATTTTGACGTTCCTCCCCTGCTTATCAGGTCGCTCCGCTCTATTGAGCACACAGTCTACACTGTTGTTAGTCCAGAAATTAAGCATTAGGAAAGAGAAACAAAGCGCTTTTACGTTATTTGGGGTCTTCTCATCTTGTCAGAATCCATGCATTTTTTAATCTCCAAAATGAGCAAAATGATTTCAGGTTTCTTGCCATCTTTTATAAAAATCATTGGCGGAACTAGGGGGAGAGATTTAGCCCCCTTAGAAAAATTGACTTGGCCGACCAAAAAAATGGTCGAAAAAATACCGGGGCTATAGCCCCCCTTAGAAATGAGCGCTAGTTCCCCCAATGATGAAAATACACTATGAATAATAATCATGATATCACGAACTCCTTGCAGTACAACCCAACGCAAAATCATGAATTATTATTCATGATTTGGTGATGCCTGATATAGCAGTTATGATTTGACAGCAATTCAAGCTATCGGAATCGGATTTTTTTCCGTGTTACTGTCTAGAAAGTTGCGGTCATCGAGAAGGTTACTCAAATGACTGTCACCTTCCAAGAATATTACATGTGCAGAATCACTAGCGCCACGTGGTGAGATAATTCCGAAATAATTTAATCCAACGAAAAACCGTTGATCTACTGAACAACTTTGTCGAAGATAGCAACGTTCAGTACTGTCAGGATCACGAATTATTTCATGTTGGAACCAATTGAGTCAGCTTCCATATGCTGCGTAGACTCCAATAAGACGTACGACCGCCTTAATGGAATCCCTTGAGATTGTCCTTATTGGAAACGTTCTTATTTACACTCGCCTTATTCGAGGGACTGCTGTATATTTCTCCTCGGTGGAACCCCCTCGCAATAACCTCCCCTCTTTTCACTTTGTCACAACTGCAATCAGTCGGAATGCAAGAAAAACGCAACCTTTTAACTTATTTGGGCCTCCCCCTCCCTTGTTAGGAACCACTCTCTTTTGTCAAGCCTGCAGTCCTGCATTGATTCTTTTATGTCAAGGCACACGTGTTCATAGCCTATATTCAAATACAAATACGAATGACGTGTGTCAAATTTGATGAAGAACCGTCCAGGTGTTTCGGAGATATGGCGGAACATACATTCAAACTCACGTTCTTTCTCCTCCCTGTGTCTTCGACAAAGTTGTTCAGTACACATAAATTTTTTTACCAAAATTTCGGTGACGCCAAACGTTACTAAAGGTCGGAAAACGTTGATATCCATCACCGAAATTTTTACCGAACATTCAGCAGTTCTAATTTCGTCAAAAAATTGCGGTGTTTCGTAAAAATGTTTAAGTGTGTAGATCTATGTATATTTAATATCTGTGTATATTTAATATTCTTCAGAAACAATTCTGCACTATTTTCCATATCATCTTGAAAGTTACAGTCATTTTATTTACCTTCTGGAAGACCGCAACTTTCTAGATAGTCAGCAGTGCTAGATAGTTACAGCCTATATAAATATACACTCAAGTCTTTTTTTACACGGTTTGTTTTTTCGATTACTCAAGGACGGTGCAACTTAGGGAGCATTTACAAACTACGTGACGAATGTCGGGCCCCTCCGAAATGTATTGAGAAATAAAGGAAGGGTCTCTAAGTTTCCCCGTTCTAAATAATCGAAAAAACAAACCGTGTAAAAAAAGTACTTGAGTGTATTACACATACTATATAAATACATTACAAAACCCTTGATATACTGAACAACTTTGTCGAAGACACCAACGTTCTATACGATCAAGATCACGAGTTATTCCATGTTGGAACCAATTAAGTCAATTCCCATATGCTAGGTAGACTCCATTAAAACAGTTTCCATTAAGGCGGTTCATATTAGCGTTCTTATTGGGAGATTACTGTATGGAAAAAAACGTAAAAGCGTCGGTATCTCAGGACACAAACGTAGGTCTGGCGTAGGACTACGAATGTATGCTATAGGCTGTCGGAAGAGACTGTCCCTTAATGGGAAATTAGCAGTCATTAACTTTTCTTCGGAGAGCCCAATTTCGGAAGCAGTTTTTGGGCCCAATAGCGGGATTCTGTTTATAAAAAGGTAAATACTGCATTCTTCTTGCCAATCTGAACACAGCGAATATATTTTCATGAACAGAATTTTTGTTTCAAACAAAAAAACTGCTTTTGAAATTGGCAGAATCAATGACCACTAATTTCACCTTAATATTGTTACTACCAACCTTTCTATAAATTTCGTTTAAAGATATTAATTTTTAAATGACATAAATGGAACAGTGCAGCGGGTTGATAAATAAGGCAGCCGTTCTCTTACAAGGTTCAAATGGGTAAAGGGATGCGTTTCTCTTGCATTTTGAACGATAGCAGTTGCCCAAGTGACTGGACGACAAAAGGAGATTTCTGAAAGGGGGAATAGCGTGACCACAGACTAACAGACCATCACCATTAGCCCATTAGCATCACCTGGTGCAGTCTTCGCACTACGCTGCTATAAATTTAGCAATGCTATAAATTTACTTGTATATTATCTGACAACAGCGCCAGCGCAGCCGAGTGGCGTTCTTGCGCAGCGACAGTTGTTTGAATCTTGACTTCAGAGAAAATTTGAAATGATAGTTTTTATTGACGATGGAATGAGGCCTCAGTGTTACGTCTGTTAGTCTCTGGCGTGACCATTGAAAAGGGGGAGTTTCAAGAACGTAAAAAAGGCATTGTATCGATTTATAGGGATTACCGAAAAGAACTCAGATTTACGAGTGGCTGGGGGACAACAGGAGGGGGGAGCTGGCATAGGGTAGACACATTCGAATGAAGAGAGGTTTTGTTTCTAGCATTATGAGAATTTTCGTTACACAACAGATGTAGAAGTGGCTAAGAGACAAAAGATCCCCGAGTAAGATCGGGCAATCAGCTAGTTATAATATAATTTTATCATTGTAGCAGAAAACCAGTTCACACCACTATGTGGATCAATGCAAATTTTTAACATATAGACAATAAATTTTAATTAGGAATAGTAGATAGTAGAATTAAATAGTAACATTAACATTTATTTTCTTTTCTTTTCTTTTCAGGTAGTCTACTATACTGAGAGGCTCAAATAACAAATGATCTTCTCCAAACGTCTCCCAGCTATACAAAAAATATATATTTCAGTACATCGTTTAATGATCAAAAAAGGTAGGGTAAATATACCCTTTGTGGATATACTTGTGGAAACATAAATATCCAGTTTGAACTAATTGGTATTGTAGTAACCCTGACAGTCAATTAGTTTTCACAGTTTGCGTATCATTTTTCCCAATTCGTTCTTCACTAAAAAACACATTTTCTTCGTCATAAGAAAATAGTAATCGAATATTTAATAAATTACCACCAATGAATGTTTAAAGAATAGCCTCCACTATAGGAATCAATCATGCTAGAAAAATCTCTCTCATTAAAAAAATTAATTTTTAATGATTGTAGCAGTAATTTTTATAAAGATTAAGGTCGAAGCAGCGTACGCATCAAACAGCGTTGGTGCGATCGAGAAAGATAGCCGTTTGAAAATCTTAATTATTTCTTAAATAACGCTACAGCATAGTTTTTCGAATACATCATTGTGTGTAAAATCCGTACCTGATATGATATGTCACTACAGTTGAGTATTCAAAACCATCTAATAAAAGCGCACTTTCATTTAAAATTTTGCTTTGTCTTTTTTCTCTCTCTAGTGCGCTGACTTGGCCTTAACAACGTTTCAATCATAACGTGTGTCATGGCCATGTTAAAGTAGCACTGTCAAGTTACTACCAACCTTTGAGCGAATAACGATCAAAAAAATGTGTTTGAAGAACCATTGAACATGTTTTGCCTTTCTACTATATAAATATATAGTATAAAGGTATAGCAATCACTCGAAAAACCGGAAATGGAAAGAAGGTCCGGCGGGCCGAATGTCATATACCATTCGACTCACTTTTGAAAACTGAGCATTTTCTCTCTGTGTGTGTGTGTGTTTTTTTTTTTTTTTTTTTTTTTTTTAACGAGTAGGGAAATCTGCTATCAGACACCTGAGAAGACAGCTCAGGGAGTGGGGTTTGGTATCTCGTGAAGATCGTGAAGATCCAGACCCACTAAAACCCTACTCGAGTCTCCAGCCTCAATCCCCCCTGGAACCACCTTATCGGTATTACTTCAGGGAGGGGCTATTGTGCTTCACGCACGCTCTTAGATAACTACTGGACTATGGTAGTTAGGCTGTTTATTCGCCGTTGATCGGCTTTCCAGCGGTTTTGTAGCTCAAGTACGATCTGAGTAGCAGCCGCATTGACCGCACCCCAGACGTCCGAGCTAGAACACATCCTTTGGACTAAGTTATCCGGAGTAGTGTCCTATCCGCTAACTGCCATCATGTTGCTTCTCACGCCCGCGAAACGAGGGCACATGAAGAAAGCATGTTCTGCAGTTTCCTCGACGTCCGCGCATTCCGGACACTCGGGGGACTCCGCATGCCCAAACTTGTGCAGATACTGTCTAAAACAACCATGCCCTGACAGAATCTGTGTCAGGTGGAAGTTGACTTCGCCATGGCGCCTGTTGACCCATCCGGATAGTTCCGGGATAAGTCGATGTGTCCACCGGCCTTTTGTGGAATCAGACCATGCCCGCTGCCATGTGATCATCGAGGCCGATCTCGTGGTACTCCGTATGCCTCTAGTTCCACGTTGGTTGAAGCACTCTACGTCCTCGCTGATGATGATACCAATAGGCATCATACCCGCTAAGACGCAGATTGCGTCATGTGAAACTGTGCGATACGCACTCGCCACTCTTAAGCACATGAGACGATAGGTGCTTTCCAGCTTGGCTAGATAGCTTTTGGTACCTAACGCCGATGACCACACCGGCCCGCCATACCTGAGTATGGACTGGACCACGTTGGCTAAAAGCCTTCGCTTGCTGCCATATACCGCAGAGCTATTAGACATCATACGAGACAATGCCGAAATAGCTGTGGAAGCCTTCTTGCAGGCATAGTCGACGTGGCTCCCGAACTTGAGCTTGTCGTCGACCATGACTCCAAGGAGTTTTAAGGACCGCGTTGACGAAATAGTGCAGTCCCCGACGCTGATATTTGCTTGCTGCACCGACTTGCGGTTGTTCACCACAATAACCTCCGTTTTATGATGCGCTAGGTCCAGTTTCCTGGATCGCATCCAATCTTCAACAATGCTTATAGAGTGGGCAGCCGTCAACTCAACCTCTCTGATAGATTCGCTGTAGACTTCCAAGGTGATATCGTCCGCAAAGCCGACAATCACCACCCCTACCGGGAGCTTTAGCCTCAACACCTCGTCATACATGACGTTCCACAACACCGGGCCCAGTATGGAACCTTGCGGAACCCCTGAGGTGATTGGAACGCATTTCTGACCCTCCTCCGTGTTGTAGCATAGCACACGATTCTGGAAATAATTTTCCAGAATTCTGTACAGCGACACCGGCACTTGGACGCTCCGAAGCGAGCTGGCTATGGAGTCCCAGCTAGCGCTATTAAACGCATTTCTCACGTCGAGCGTGACAACTGCGCAATAACGAATGCCTGTCCTCTTGGGCTGGATTGCCACCTCAGCTGTCTTAGTGACAGACAAGATGGCATCCACAGTAGATTTGCCTTTTCGGAAGCCGAATTGGTTCCTTGACAGCCCGTTTGTACCCTCCGTGTACTGTACGAGTCTGTTAAGGATAACCCTCTCCAGCACCTTGCCGGCAGTATCGAGTAGACAGATCGGCCTATATGACGAGGGGACACCCGGAGGTTTTCCCGGCTTCGGCAATAGGACCAGGTTCTGTCGCTTCCATCTGTCCGGGAAGTGGCCAGCTTCCAGGCATCTATTCATTACTGCCCCGAATAATTCGGGAGCCTCCAGAATAGCCGCTTTAATGGCCATATTCGGGATACCGTCTGGCCCCGGTGCCTTGCTCACCTTTAGGGATTTAGCGATATCGATGAGTTCCTCGTTCGTAACCGTCACTTCCTCCCCGACTTCCAAACCGCCGTCGCCCACGTTACTTTGGATGTTCGGCTGGGAGGCCGACCATCCTACGCTATGGTCTGAGATACTGGAACGTCGGCCGTGGGACGACTCAGCGGCCTGGGGCCAGGGCCTTGGCTCGTGGCACGGAAAGAGGCCCTCGATGATTCGCTCCAGCATATCTGGTGATTGCTCAGCGGGCGCCATCACGCCCTTGGTCTTTGCCATTACGACCCTGTAGGCATCACCCCACGGGTTCGCATTGGCACTAGCACATAACCTTTCAAAGCAGTCTCGTTTACTAGCTTTTATCCCACTCTTAAGCGCTGCGCGTGCAGCAACAAGTGCTACTCGACATTCAACCCTGCCTTCGTCCGAACGAGCTCTTTGCATAATTCTCCTCGCACGAAAGCAGGCTCCGCGGAGTTCCGCAATTTCATCTGTCCACCAGTAAGCCGGTGACCTGCCATACCTAGGTCGACCTTTCCTAGGCATGGTAGCGTCACACGATCGCGACAGTACTTCAACCAAATGATCAGCGTTCGGATCGGGCATACCGCGATCACCGCACTCTCTCCGGATCGCTTCCACAAATACTTCGGGATCGAAGTATGATGTCTTCCATCCACGGGTGGTTGGAGTGTTGGCTCTACTCGCCACCTGCCGCCTCGTTATCTGACCGACACCATAGCGGACCGCCTGATGGTCACTGTGAGTGTAGCCATTATCTACCCTCCAGTCTCCTATCAGACCAGGACTGCCAAATGTCACGTCGATGATAGACTCCGCACCGTTCCTACTGAAGGTACTTGTGGTGCCGACGTTGGCCAAATCTACGTTGAGCTTTGCCAGAGCCTCAAGCAGAATCCGACCCCTATGGTTCGTGCGACGACTTCCCCACTCTACCGCCCAAGCGTTAAAGTCTCCCGCCACAACCACCGGCCTTAGACCAGTCAGCACAACTGATACTCGGTCTACCATCCGCGTAAACTGCTCGATAGACCATCTCGGCGGAGCATAACAGCTGCAGTAGAACACTCCACCCACTTTGGCAACCGCAAATCCCTCGTCTGCGGTTGACACAACCTCTTGAACCGGAAACCTGCTTGTCGTCCATATAGCCGCCGTCCCGGACCTATCCGACACCCAGTTGCCGTTTTCGGCAGGGACGCAATATGGGTCCGAGATGATGGCAACGTCCGTTGCCGACTCGGAAACTGCTTGGTGTAACAGCTGCTGAGCCGTGCTGCAGTGGTTCAGGTTGAGTTGTGTCACTTGCACTATGATCGTGGCTTGGTCGCCGGCACACCAGCCGGGCACCTTGGACCTCCCGTTACGTGCTTTGCGTCCCTTTTACCGGTACAGATCAAGCACTGGGGAGGCTCCGCGCAGTCCCTTGCTTTATGGCCAGCACTGCCACATCTCCTGCACAATTGGCTCCTATCTGGCCCTTTGCAGTTCCAGGCCTTATGCCCGTGCTCGAAGCATCGGAAGCAAGCCTCCGATTGCTTCAGCACGCTTAGTGGGCATACCGACCACCCCACTTTTAGCCTAGCAGCTTTCAGGGCTTCATTTCCGTCCGCCAGCGGAAGTCGTATGGTGGCTACCTGGGTCCCGACAGGACCCTTACGCAGGCGAACCGCCTCAGTTGCCACCACCACTCCACTTTGCTCTTTGAGGGCCTGTACGACCTCACACACATCGGTGATCTCATCCAGGTTTTTAAGCTGGAGAGTCATTTCTGGTGTGAGAGCACGTACCTGCACTCCCTCCCCGAGCACTCCTTCCGCTATCGACTTATATGCGGAACTCTTCTTGGTGGCGTCCTTCTTCAACTCAAGGATCATTTCGCCCGTGCGTGAGCGGCGGATGCTCCGCACGTCCGCGCCCAGGTCCTTGAGTAGGGCATCTCCTCTCATGGCCTTCAGAACCTCCGAGTATTTCGACCCGTCGGTTTTCAGGATAAGAGCGTCGCCCTTCTTCGCTCGCTTCCCTGTCGGTTTAGGTGAAGCTTTCTTTTTGGTGGAGCTTCTTCTTTTCTTCCGCTTGGCCGTGACCTCGATCCACGGGCCACCCGTCTTGGTGTTTCCCGCTGCTTGGTCGGTTGGCTCCACCAACTCGCTAGCCTGAGGGCTTTTACCGATCAGGCGTTTTTTTGGTCCACCAGGGGTGCCATCCCCCGGGGACTGTCTCAGACGCTTAGCAGATGCCTTACTGCTGTTGGTAGCGCTCTCCGTGGCTTCCAGGGCCACGTTGCGACACGCCGTCAACGAGCAGGCATCCGTTTGTACCGACTTCGACGCCTTCACGGTCTTCACCTCTCCTACATGCGCCACGAGGTCGTTATGCACTTTGGTCGCAGCATACAAGGTTCTCCGAAGCATGAGCAAGCTCTGCTTCAGGTCCTTGGAGAAATTGCCGCGACCTGACGTGAACTCGATGATTAAATCGAGCTGCTGTGACGCGGCTACCACTTTGGGTAGTTCCTCTCTATTCTTTCCCATCGCCTTGATTAGCGATGGGCCGTTCATCGCTGTGTCTGGCGTGGCAGGCGTACCGCTGCCCTTGCCACCCACACTAGCACTTCGGGTTGCATCCTTCTCCACCCTTGGTGGAGAACGTTGGATGCCTCCCCTCGCGAACGGGTTTTCCACCGTATCCGCACTTGCTGTAAATTTGTTTAGAAGACTCATTCTGATTCTAAAGGGTCCCCCTTCAAGCCGCTATCCAAACCCATTTGAAGTAGTCGCTTTAATGATCCCATGGCGATCTATGGAACAGGGAGAACCATGCGAGGGTTGGGGCAGCGCCTTATGGGCAACTGCACCTCAGAGCCAGATCGGCGTAAATCAGGAAAAAGCATCTGAACCTACTCCCGCCCGGTGGTCGCCGGTCGATAGATCTGGAACGTACTTGAAGGCCTGCCAGGTTTTACGGGACGGAGACACATGCACCGTTTGCCACCTCGCCGTTTCAAGTCGCTATCACGTGACTTTACTAGGGGAGCTCGTCGCAAATGCCAGCCCTAAGTCGTGTTGTATATCGTGTCCGAATCATGTCCAATAACATAGCCGCCAGTTTACCGAAGTTGAAACCTTACTGGCATCGGCCCCAATGGGTCCCAACGGACCGTCTGTTTACAACCACGGGTCCAACCAGAGGGGAGTTTCTGGTTTTTCCCGGGACTTGGTTGTATTACCAGCTGGCACCACGAGGAGGTAGGGGTAAGAGTTGCTATAACTGAAAGTGGTCAGGTTACACTGTTATAGCCATTCACCAGCCTGTGTGTGTGTGTGTGTGTGTGTGTGTGTGTGTGTGTGTGTGTGTGTGTGTTTTTTTTTTTTTTTTTTTTTTTTTTTTAACGAGTAGGGAAATCTGCTATCAGACACCTGAGAAGACAGCTCAGGGTGTGGGGTTTGGTATCTCGTGAAGATCGTGAAAGATCCAGACCCACTAAAACCCTACTCGAGTCTCCAGCCTCAATCCCCCCTGGAACCACCTTATCGGTATTACTTCAGGGAGGGGCTATTGTGCTTAACGCACCCTCTTAGATAACTACTGGACTATGGTAGTTAGGCTGTTTATTCGCCGTTGATCGGCTTTCCAGCGGTTTTGTAGCTCAAGTACGATCTGAGTAGCAGCCGCATTGACCGCACCCCAGACGTCCGAGCTAGAACACATCCTTTGGACTAAGTTATCCGGAGTAGTGTCCTGTCCGCTAACTGCCATCATGTTGCTTCTCACGCCCGCGAAACGAGGGCACATGAAGAAAGCATGTTCTGCAGTTTCCTCGACGTCCGCGCATTCCGGACACTCGGGGGACTCCGCATGCCCAAACTTGTGCAGATACTGTCTAAAACAACCATGCCCTGACAGAATCTGTGTCAGGTGGAAGTTGACTTCGCCATGGCGCCTGTTGACCCATCCGGATAGTTCCGGGATAAGTCGATGTGTCCACCGGCCTTTTGTGGAATCAGACCATGCCCGCTGCCATGTGATCATCGAGGCCGATCTCGTGGTACTCCGTATGCCTCTAGTTCCACGTTGGTTGAAGCACTCTACGTCCTCGCTGATGATGATACCAATAGGCATCATACCCGCTAAGACGCAGATTGCGTCATGTGAAACTGTGCGATACGCACTCGCCACTCTTAAGCACATGAGACGATAGGTGCTTTCCAGCTTGGCTAGATAGCTTTTGGTACCTAACGCCGATGACCACACCGGCCCGCCATACCTGAGTATGGACTGGACCACGTTGGCTAAAAGCCTTCGCTTGCTGCCATATACCGCAGAGCTATTAGACATCATACGAGACAATGCCGAAATAGCTGTGGAAGCCTTCTTGCAGGCATAGTCGACGTGGCTCCCGAACTTGAGCTTGTCGTCGACCATGACTCCAAGGAGTTTTAAGGACCGCGTTGACGAAATAGTGCAGTCCCCGACGCTGATATTTGCTTGCTGCACCGACTTGCGGTTGTTCACCACAATAACCTCCGTTTTATGATGCGCTAGGTCCAGTTTCCTGGATCGCATCCAATCTTCAACAATGCTTATAGAGTGGGCAGCCGTCAACTCAACCTCTCTGATAGATTCGCCGTAGACTTCCAAGGTGATATCGTCCGCAAAGCCGACAATCACCACCCCTACCGGGAGCTTTAGCCTCAACACCTCGTCATACATGACGTTCCACAACACCGGGCCCAGTATGGAACCTTGCGGAACCCCTGAGGTGATTGGAACGCATTTCTGACCCTCCTCCGTGTTGTAGCATAGCACACGATTCTGGAAATAATTTTCCAGAATTCTGTACAGCGACACCGGCACTTGGACGCTCCGAAGCGAGCTGGCTATGGAGTCCCAGCTAGCGCTATTAAACGCATTTCTCACGTCGAGCGTGACAACTGCGCAATAACGAATACCTGTCCTCTTGGGCTGGATTGCCACCTCAGCTGTCTTAGTGACAGACAAGATGGCATCCACCGTAGATTTGCCTTTTCGGAAGCCGAATTGGTTCCTTGACAGCCCGTTTGTACCCTCCGTGTACTGTACGAGTCTGTTAAGGATAACCCTCTCCAGCACCTTGCCGGCAGTATCGAGTAGACAGATCGGCCTATATGACGAGGGGACACCCGGAGGTTTTCCCGGCTTCGGCAATAGGACCAGGTTCTGTCGCTTCCATCTGTCCGGGAAGTGGCCAGCTTCCAGGCATCTATTCATTACTGCCCCGAATAATTCGGGAGCCTCCAGAATAGCCGCTTTAATGGCCATATTCGGGATACCGTCTGGCCCCGGTGCCTTGCTCACCTTTAGGGATTTAGCGATATCGATGAGTTCCTCGTTCGTAACCGTCACTTCCTCCCCGACTTCCAAACCGCCGTCGCCCACGTTACTTTGGATGTTCGGCTGGGAGGCCGACCATCCTACGCTATGGTCTGAGATACTGGAACGTCGGCCGTGGGACGACTCAGCGGCCTGGGGCCAGGGCCTTGGCTCGTGGCGCGGAAAGAGGCCCTCGATGATTCGCTCCAGCATCTCTGGTGATTGCTCAGCGGGCGCCATCACGCCCTTGGTCTTTGCCATTACAACCCTGTAGGCATCACCCCACGGGTTCGCATTGGCACTAGCACATAACCTTTCAAAGCAGTCTCGTTTACTAGCTTTTATCCCACTCTTAAGCGCTGCGCGTGCAGCAACAAGTGCTACTCGACATTCAACCCTGCCTTCGTCCGAACGAGCTCTTTGCATAATTCTCCTCGCACGAAAGCAGGCTCCGCGGAGTTCCGCAATTTCATCTGTCCACCAGTAAGCCGGTGACCTGCCATACCTAGGTCGACCTTTCCTAGGCATGGTAGCGTCACACGATCGCGACAGTACCTCAACCAAATGATCAGCGTTCGGATCGGGCATACCGCGATCACCGCACTCTCTCCGGATCGCTTCCACAAATACTTCGGGATCGAAGTATGATGTCTTCCATCCACGGGTGGTTGGAGTGTTGGCTCTACTCGCCACCTGCCGCCTCGTTATCTGACCGACACCATAGCGGACCGCCTGATGGTCACTGTGAGTGTAGCCATTATCTACCCTCCAGTCTCCTATCAGACCAGGACTGCCAAATGTCACGTCGATGATAGACTCCGCACCGTTCCTACTGAAGGTACTTGTGGTGCCGACGTTGGCCAAATCTACGTTGAGCTTTGCCAGAGCCTCAAGCAGAATCCGACCCCTATGGTTCGTGCGACGACTTCCCCACTCTACCGCCCAAGCGTTAAAGTCTCCCGCCACAACCACCGGCCTTAGACCAGTCAGCACAACTGATACTCGGTCTACCATCCGCGTAAACTGCTCGATAGACCATCTCGGCGGAGCATAACAGCTGCAGTAGAACACTCCACCCACTTTGGCAACCGCAAATCCCTCGTCTGCGGTTGACACAACCTCTTGAACCGGAAACCTGCTTGTCGTCCATATAGCCGCCGTCCCGGACCCATCCGACACCCAGTTGCCGTTTCCGGCAGGGACGCGATATGGGTCCGAGATGATGGCAACGTCCGTTGCCGACTCGGAAACTGCTTGGTGTAACAGCTGCTGAGCCGTGCTGCAGTGGTTCAGGTTGAGTTGTGTCACTTGCACTATGATTGTGGCTTGGTCGCCGGCACACCAGCCGGGCACCTTGGACCTCCCGTTACGTGCTTTGCGTCCCTTTTACCGGTACAGATCAAGCACTGGGGAGGCTCCGCGCAGTCCCTTGCTTTATGGCCAGCACTGCCACATCTTCTGCACAATTGGCTCCTATCTGGCCCTTTGCAGTTCCAGGCCTTATGCCCGTGCTCGAAGCATCGGAAGCAAGCCTCCGATTGCTTCAGCACGCTTAGTGGGCATACCGACCACCCCACTTTTAGCCTAGCAGCTTTCAGGGCTTCATTTCCGTCCGCCAGCGGAAGTCGTATGGTGGCTACCTGGGTCCCGACAGGACCCTTACGCAGGCGAACCGCCTCAGTTGCCACCACCACTCCACTTTGCTCTTTGAGGGCCTGTACGACCTCACACACATCGGTGATCTCATCCAGGTTTTTAAGCTGGAGAGTCATTTCTGGTGTGAGAGCACGTACCTGCACTCCCTCCCCGAGCACTTCTTCCGCTATCGACTTATATGCGGAACTCTTCTTGGTGGCGTCCTTCTTCAACTCAAGGATCATTTCGCCCGTGCGTGAGCGGCGGATGCTCCGCACGTCCGCGCCCAGGTCCTTGAGTAGGGCATCTCCTCTCATGGCCTTCAGAACCTCCGAGTATTTCGACCCGTCGGTTTTCAGGATAAGAGCGTCGCCCTTCTTCGCTCGCTTCCCTGTCGGTTTAGGTGAAGCTTTCTTTTTGGCGGAGCTTCTTCTTTTCTTCCGCTTGGCCGTGACCTCGATCCACGGGCCACCCGTCTTGGTGTTTCCCGCTGCTTGGTCGGTTGGCTCCACCAACTCGCTAGCCTGAGGGCTTTTACCGATCAGGCGCTTTTTTGGTCCACCAGGGGTGCCATCCCCCGGGGACTGTCTCAGACGCTTAGCAGATGCCTTACCGCTGTTGGTAGCGCTCTCCGTGGCTTCCAGGGCCACGTTGCGACACGCCGTCAACGAGCAGGCATCCGTTTGTACCGACTCCGACGCCTTCACGGTCTTCACCTCTCCTACATGCGCCACGAGGTCGTTATGCACTTTGGTCGCAGCACACAAGGTTCTCCGAAGCATGAGCAAGCTCTGCTTCAGGTCCTTGGAGAAATTGCCGCGACCTGACGTGAACTCGATGATTAAATCGAGCTGCTGTGACGCGGCTACCACTTTGGGTAGTTCCTCTCTATTCTTTCCCATCGCCTTGATTAGCGATGGGCCGTTCATCGCTGTGTCTGGCGTGGCAGGCGTACCGCTGCCCTTGCCACCCACACTAGCACTTCGGGTTGCATCCTTCTCCACCCTTGGTGGAGAACGTTGGATGCCTCCCCTCGCGAACGGGTTTTCCACCGTATCCGCACTTGCTGTAAATTTGTTTAGAAGACTCATTCTGATTCTAAAGGGTCCCCCTTCAAGCCGCTATCCAAACCCATTTGAAGTAGTCGCTTTAATGATCCCATGGCGATCTATGGAACAGGGAGAACCATGCGAGGGTTGGGGCAGCGCCTTATGGGCAACTGCACCTCAGAGCCAGATCGGCGTAAATCAGGAAAAAGCATCTGAACCTACTCCCGCCCGGTGGTCGCCGGTCGATAGATTTGGAACGTACTTGAAGGCCTGCCAGGTTTTACGGGACGGAGACACATGCACCGTTTGCCACCTCGCCGTTTCAAGTCGCTATCACGTGACTTTACTAGGGGAGCTCGTCGCAAATGCCAGCCCTAAGTCGTGTTGTATATCGTGTCCGAATCATGTCCAATAACATAGCCGCCAGTTTACCGAAGTTGAAACCTTACTGGCATCGGCCCCAATGGGTCCCAACGGACCGTTCAGACACCTGGTAGACCAGAAGTTTAAGGTCTAGGTGTCCCTCTCTCCCTGTCTGTTTACAACCACGGGTCCAACCAGAGGGGAGTTTCTGGTTTTTCCCGGGACTTGGTTGTATTACCAGCTGGCACCACGAGGAGGTAGGGGTAAGAGTTGCTATAACTGAAAGTGGTCAGGTTACACTGTTATAGCCATTCACCAGCCGTGTGTGTGTGTGTGTGTGTGTGTGTGTGTGTGTGTGTGTGTGTGTGTGTGTGTGTGTGTGTGTGTGTGTGTGTGTGTGTGTGTGTGTGTGTGTGTGTGTGTGTGTGTGTGTGTGTGTGTGTGTGTGTGTGTGTGTGTGTGTGTGTGTGTGTGTGTGTGTGTGTGTGTGTGTGTGTGTGTGTGTGTGTGTGTTACGCTTTTCAATCTCACTCATTTTTCATGAAAGGTCTAGGAGCTTAGATATGTTATTTGAAAAATAGGAAGTAAACGTTGTACGGTAGTAATTTTGTACGATTTGTTTTTGATAGTGACACTTTAAAAGACAGAAGTCTTATGTCATAGATCATTATTATTAAATCATTATTAAAAATAAATTGAAAATGTTAAGCACAGGAAATTATATCGTTCATATTTCCCATTCTCAAGCATGTTTATGGCGCTGCTTTTGCAATATTTTTTGATCTCATCTAGTTTTCTAAACTCTTTAACGGGCTACATTGTATAAACGCAGCGATCAAGCTAATGACTATCTTTTCATGAAAGTGCTTTCAAAAGAAGCTTAAGTTTTGATTTCCATGCAAAAATAATTATCTGAAAGAGCGCCAGCCAAGAAAAAGTTGAATTTCTCTGTTTCGTTTTTCATATCTAATGCTCTACTCAGTTATTTTTTCAAATTCAGATATATTGCGAAGTTGAAGCCAAGCAATCTAATAGTAAAATTTTGAGATCAACAATTTTTTGGTGGATATCCTTTTTCTTCAAAAGTGAAAAATAAAATATTGCGCAATGATTTTTCTGAATTCTTGTTTTTGAAAGATGCTAACGCAAGGTATTAATATCAAAATATCAATAAAACTGTTATGAACACATTTTTCATATTGTCAATTCAAAACAAGCTTCGTATTGTATTTACAAACATGTTTCTTTAAATCACGTAAATATTATAAAATTAATTAACTAAATTGTTGAACACAAGTAAAATAAATTACGCTTATAAGTATTTGCGCACCCCAGGAAAGAAAATATAATTATTGTACGCAATACGTTGTGAATTTTACTGGTGAATAAGGGTATTGAGGATTAAGGAACAGATATTTAAAAATCTAGTATAGTTAATTATAGATATTCCTGAAAAATTAAAAAATAATTATTGTGGCAGTAGTAAGGCTAGGTCACGCCACTAGGTGGATTAATTCGGGTTTTTCCAATGTTTTGTGTTCGATTTTTTTGTGTATCAACTCGCATAGCAAACAGTAAAATGTTTATAACCTCAATTTTGGATCTCTACCCGATCAGGAGGGCATAACAAGATAACATCAAATTTATAACACATTCTGATATTTATAACACACTAGCTGACCCGACAAACTTCGTATTGCCACAAATTAACCTGCGTTGTACATAAATCATGAATCTCGGATGATCTTTGTCACTTCTCGAGTTTTGCAAGCCCCCCAGTGGGCGGCGCTTCCGACGGCGGGTCACCGGCAACACTCGCGACCGGCTCGTCCTGAATGATCTAGTGTTACTATAGATAGTTTTTGTGGTCTTGTTATTGATTAATGTTTTATGGAAGAGTCTCGAATTTCTCGAGTTGGATTAGTTTTTGAGTTTCGCAAAAATTTCTGTTTTATTTGTATGAGAGTCTCTAACTATCATAAAATAAATTCAAGACTCAAAAATCTACTACATGCTAAATTTGGTTCCATTTGCTTGATTAGTACTCAAATTATAAGGAAATTTGTATTTCATTTGTACGGGAGCCCACCCTCTTAAAAGGGAAAGGGGTCGTAATACACCACAGAAAAAAAATTCTGCCATCTAAAACTCTCACATGCCAAATTTGGTTCCATTTGCTGGATTAGTTCTCGAGTTATGAGGAAATTTGTATTTCGTTTGTATAGGACCCCCCCCTCCTAAAGTGGGGAGGGGTCCCAATTCATCATTGAAAAAAAAATTGTCTCCAAAAACACACACATGCCAAATTTGGTTCAATTCGCTTGATTAGTTCTCGAGTTATGAGGAAATTTGTATTGCATTTGTACAGGAGCCCCTCCTCTTAAAGTGGGGAGGGGTCCTAATTCACCATAGAAAATTTTCTTGCTCTCGAAAACCTTCACATGCCAAATTTGGTTGCATTTGCTTGATTAGTTCTCGAGTTATGAGGAAATTTGTATGGAAATCCCCCCTCTTAAAGGGGAGAGGAGTTATAATTCCTCTTATAAAGAGGGGAGGGGTCTCAATTCACCATAGAATGAATTCTTGTCACCAAAAAAAACACCCACATGCCAAATGTTGTTCTATTTGCTTGATTAGTTCTCGAGTTAGGAGGAAATTTGTATTTCATTTGTACAGGAGCCCCCCCTCTTAGAGTGGAGAGGGGTCCTAATTCACCGTAGAAAATTTTCTTGCCCTCGAAAACCTTCACATGCCAAAGTTGGTTCCATTTGCTTGATTAGTTCTCGAGTTATGAGGAAATTTGTATGGAAGCCCCCCCTCTTAAAGGGGAGAGGAGTTACAATTCCCCTTATAAAGAGGGAGGGGTCTCAATTTACCATAGAATAAATTCTTGTCGCCGAAAACACCCACATGCCAAATTTGGTTCTATTTGCTTGATTAGTTCTCGAGTTATGAGGAAATTGGTATTTCATTTGTACAGGAGCCCCCCTCTTAAAGTGAGGAGGGGTCCTAATTCAACATAGAAAATTTTCTTGCCCTCGAAAACCTTCACATGCCAAATTTGGTTCCATTTGCTTGATTAGTTCTCGAGTTATGAGGAAATTTGTATGGAAACCCCCCCTCTTAAAGGGGAGAGGAGTTATAATTCCCCTTATAAAGAGGGGAGGGGTCTCAAATTACCCTAGAATAAATTCTTGTCACCGAAAACACCCACATGCCAAATTTGGTTCTATTTGCTTGATTAGTTCTCGAGTTATGCAGAAATTTGAGTTTCATTTGTATGGGAGCCCCCCCTCTTAGTGGGGGGAGGGGTCTCTAACCATCACTAAAACCTTTCCTGGCCCCAAAAACCTCTACATGCAAATTTTCACGCCGATTGGTTCAGTAGTTTTTGATTCTATAAGGAACACAGGACAGACAGACAGAAATCCTTCTTTATAGGTATAGATTGTGTTACAAATCGGAAATATACTGATCAGGAAGTGAAAACAAAAGTTTCAAGTTTGTAACAGATTCTGATAGTTATAACTCATTGAGTTATATAGGAGAATTAGGGCTTTGGCCACTACTAAAAATGTTACATATCATCACTGGTGTGCCCGGGACACACAATGGGGAACGTGCCATATCTTTTCTATAAAATTTAACGCAAATTTTATGTGTAACTAGCTGACCCGACAAACTTCGTATTGCCACAAATTAACCTGTGTTGTACATAAATCATGAATCTCGGATGATCTTTGTCACTATCTCGAGTTTTGCAAGCCCCCCAGTGGGCGGCGCTTCCGACGGCGGGTCACCGGCAACACTCGCGACCGTCTCGTCCTGAATGATCTAGTGTTACTATAGATAGTTTTTGTGGTCTTGTATTGACTAATGTTTTATGGAAGAGTCTCGAATTTCTCGAGTTCGATTAGTTTTTGAGTTTCACAAAAATTTCTGTTTTATTTGTATGAGAGTCCATATCCCCCTACCACAGGGGTGAGAGGTCTCTAACTATCGTAAAATGAATTCAAGACTCCAAAATCTCCCACATACCAAATTTGGCTCCATTTGCTTGATTAGTTCTCAAGTTATAAGGAAATTTGAATTTCATTTGTATGGGAGCTCCCCTCTTAAAAGGGGAAGGGGTCGTAATTCACCATAGAAAAAATTTCTGCCATCTAAAACTCCCACATGCCAAATTTGGTTCCATTTGATTGATTAGTTCTCGAGCTATGAGGAAATTTGTTTTTCATTTGTATAGGAGCCCCCCCCCCCTCTTAAAGTGGGGAAATCCATAGAAAATATACCATAGAAAATATTCTTGCCTACAAAAACACCCACATGATAAATTTGGTTCCATTTGCTTGATTAGTTCTACAGGTATGAGGAAATTTGTATTTTGTTTGTATGAGAGCCCCCCCTCTTAAAAAGGTAAGGGGTCCTAATTCATCATAGAAAAAATGGTTGCCTCCAAAAACACCCACATGCCAAATATGGTTCCATTTGCTTGATTAGTTCTCGAATTATGAGGAAATTTGTATTTTATTTGTGTAGAAGCACCCCCTCTTAAAGTTGGGAGGGGTCCTAATCCACCATAGAAAATATTTTTGCCTCCAGAAACCTCCACGTGCCAAATTTGGTTCTATTTGCTTGATTAGTTCTCGAGTTATGAGGAAATTTGAATTTCATTTGTATAGGAGCCCCCCCTCTTAAAGTTGGGAGGGGTCCTAATTCACCATAGAAAATATTCTTGCCCTCGAAAACTTTCACATGCCAAATTTGGTTTCATTTGCTTGATTAGCTCTCGAGTTATGAGGAAATTTATATTTCATTTGTATAGGAGCCCCCCCTCCTAAAGTGAGGAGGGGTCCCAGTTCATCATAGAAAGAATTTTTGTCTCCAAAAATACCCACGTGTCAAATTTGGTTCCATTTGCTTGATTAGTTCTCGAGTTATGAGGAAAATTGTGTTTCTTTGGTACAGGAGCCCCCCCCCCTCTTAAAGTGGGGAGGGGTCCTAATTTACTGTAGAAAATATTCTTGCCCTCAAAAAACTTCACATGCCAAATTTGGTTCCATTTGCTTGATTAGTTCTCGAGTTATGAGGAAATTTGTATGGAAGCCCCCCCTTTTAAAGAGGAGAGGAGTTATAATTCCCCTTATAAAGAGAAAAGGGGTCTCAATTTACCATAGAATAAATTCTTGTCACCGAAAACACCCACATGCCAAATTTTGTTCTATTTACTTGATTAGTTGTCGAGTTATGCAGAAATTTGTGTTTCAATTGTATGGGAGCCCCCCCTCTTAGTGGGGGGAGGGGTTTCTAACCATCACTAAAACCTTTCCTGGCCCCAAAAAACCTCTACATGTATATTTTCATGCCGATTGGTTCTGTAGTTTTCGATTCTATAAGGAACATACGGACAGACAGACAGACAGACAGACAGACAGACAGACAGACAGAAATCCTTCTTTATAGGTATAGATTTCAAATCTGATTTCAAGCCAAATTTTACATGCAATACCAGCCTAACTTCAAGTAAAATTTCAAGTACTATTTCAAGTCAAATTTCATGTTTATTTTGAATTCAATTTGAATTCTAAATTTAATTCGAATTTAATGTCCAATTTCAAGTTTAAATTTTGTTCCAATATCAAATCCAATACCATGTCCATTTGACATGCAATTTCAAATGAAATTCAAAGTAAAATTTCGTGTCTAATTTCAAGTGCAATTGCAAATTGCAATCTAAGTCCTATTCAGTTGTTCAGTTTTCAGTGTTCAGTTTCAGTGCATCAGAACGAAATAACGATTACATGTAGCGAATTCTTATATCTATAAATTTTGCATTAAGAAAATTTTGTCGTCAATTCTAGACTTTTTTGTTTGTTTGGATAACAATTTTTTTAAGCATCCGACAACAGCAAGTGTATAAAATGAAAACATAAACTATTGCAGTTAGAAATATACTCGATGCAAAATGCCGCTCCTGTTAAGCCATCTTTTATGTATTTTCTGCACTTTATTTGGTTCTAACAACGAATTAGGATTAAAAAGAAATTCTCTCAAACTTTTATTTTGTTGGTAGATGCTTGGAACCAAACGTAATCGAGCAAACACATTATGAAAAAAATAATCTATACCTATAAAGAAGGATTTCTGTCTGTCTGTCTGTCTGTCTGTCTGTCTGTCTGTCTGTCTGTCTGTCTGTCTGTCTGTCTGTCTGTCTGTCTGTATTTTGTTCCTTATAGAATCGAAAACTACTGAACCAATCGGCGTGAAAATTTGCATGTAGAGGTTTTTGGGGCCAGGGAAGGTTTTAGTGATGGTTAGAGACCCCTCCCCCCACTAAGAGGGGGGGCTCCCATACAAATGAAACACAAATTTCTGCATAACTCGAGAACTAATCAAGCAAATAGAACCAAATTTGGCATGTGGGTGTTTTCGGTGACAAGAATTTATTCTAGGGTAATTTGAGACCCCTCCCCTCTTTATAAGGGGAATTATAACTCCTCTCCCCTTTAAGAGGGGGGGCTTCCATACAAATTTCCTCATAACTCGAGAACTAATCAAGCAAATGGAACCAAATTTGGCATGTGTGTGTTTTTGGAGACCAAAATTTTTTCTATGATGAATTGGGACCCCTCCCCACTTTAGGAGGGGGGGCTCCTATACAAGCGAAATACAAATTTCCTCATAACTCGAGAACTAATCAAGCAAATGGAACCAAATTTGGCATGTGAAGGTTTTCGAAGGCAAGAATATTTTCTATGATGAATTGGGACCCCTCCCTACTTTAGGAGGGGGGGCTCATATACAAGCGAAATACAAATTTCCTCATAACTCGAGAACTAATCAAGCAAATGGAACCAAATTTGGCATGTGAAGGTTTTCGAAGGCAAGAATATTTTCTATGATGAATTAGGCCCCTCCCCACTTTAAGAGGGGGGGCTCCTGTACAAATGAAATACAAATTTCCTCATAACTCGAGAACTAATCAAGCAAATGGAACCAAATTTGGCATGTGTGTGTTTTTGGAGACCAAAATTTTTTCTATGACGAATTGGGACCCCTCCCCACTTTAGGAGGGGGGGCTCCTATACAAACGAAATACAAATTTCCTCATAACTCGAGAACTAATCAAGCAAAGAGAACCAAATTTGGCATGTGTGTGTTTTTGGAGACCAAAATTTTTTCTATGACGAATTGGGACCCCTCCCTACTTTAGGAGGGGGGGCTCCTATACAAGCGAAATACAAATTTCCTCATAACTCGAGAACTAATCAAGCAAATGGAACCAAATTTGGCATGTGAAGGTTTTCGAAGACAAGAATATTTTTTATGATGAATTGGGACACCTCCCCACTTTAGGAGGGGGAAGCTCCTATATAAGCTAAATATAAATTTCCTCATAACTCGAGAACTAATCAAGCAAATGGAACAAACTTTGGCATGTAGGTGTTTTTGGAGGCAAGATTTTTTTCTATGATGAATTAGGACCTCTCCTCACTTTAGTAGGGGGGGCTCCTATACAAATGAAATACAAATTTCCTCATAATTCGAGAACTAATCAAGCAAATGGAACCATATTTGGCATGTGGGTGTTTTTGGAGGCAACCATTTTTCCCATTATGAATTAGGACTTCTTACCTTTTTAGGAGGGGGGGGGGGGGCTCCCATTCAAACGAAATACAAATTTGCTCATAACTTTAGAACTATTCAAGCAAATGGAACCAAATTTGGCATGTGAGAGTTTTAGATGGCAGAATTTTTTTTCTGTGGTGTATTACGACCCCTTTCCCTTTTAAGAGGGTGGGCTCCCATACAAATGAAATACAAATTTCCTTATAATTTGAGTACTAATCAAGCAAATGGAACCAAATTTAGCATGTAGGAGATTTTTCAGTCTTGAATTTATTTTATGATAGTTAGAGACCGACCTCTCACCCCTGTGGTAGGGAGATATGGACTCTCATACAAATAAAACAGAAATTTTTGCGAAACTCAAAAACTAATCCAACTCGAGAAATTCGAGACTCTTCCATAAAACATTAATCAATAACAATCAAAACTATCTATAGTAACACTAGATCATTCAGGACGAGCCGGTCGCGAGTGTTGCCGGTGACCCGCCGTCGGAAGCGCCGCCCACTGGGGGGCTTGCAAAACTCGAGATAGTGACAAAGATCATCCGAGATTCATGATTTATGTACAACACAGGTTAATTTGTGGCAATACGAAGTTTGTCGGGTCAGCTAGTTAACGATAAAATAAAATGTTTTAGTTTTTTCTCGGTTTACGTCTTGTTTACAAAATTTAAAAGCAACAAGTGTTTTCTCCAATCCCTTACTAACAAAACCTCGTATAATTGAGAAATGTTTTCTTCCACGCATCATTAAAATAATTAGGTTCATAATTTTTTTTTAATTTTTACTGTGGTTGGTTCCTACCAAAATCAGCAATAACATTTATAGAATCAAAACCTGAAATATAAAACTCATTTAAAAACAAAGTTTGAATGGCCAGGTTCACTTCAATTTATTTTCTGGTATATTTGAAAGCACTTCGAGAAACACTGTCAGAACGGTGCAACACTGATAAAACGGATTCGATTTCTTTTTCTTGATCACGGTCTCGTACCAAAAGAGATCTATTTATAGACAGCTCGAACAGCAAAAACTGACAACTGACAGAATAAGCTATCGGTCAAATCATATGAGCATTTAAACTACGTACATTCAAGAGTAGTTTTGGTACAGTGGTTAAGACGATGGCATCGTGTGCGGTATGTCGTGAGTTCAATTCCGACTGAAAGAGTGCGGTTTTTGAAATTGAAAGAATGTGTGAAAGTCTTTTTTTGTTGCTATTTGTAAATGTTCCCGATAAATAGTTGTACTATTTTTCACAATAGGTCGGGAAAATGTCGATATAGCAGACAGAGGTAAAGAAGTTTTTACTTTATTAAAATTATAACACAATTTGTTAGAAATATGGTAACAAATTTTGATATAATTTTGTTCAAAACATAACAAATTTTGTTATATTTATCACTGCTAAGCAGTTTTGTTAGAATTTTAGTTATTTTAACCACTTGCAGTAGCTAAATTATAACAGCCGTTGTTAGCAAAAAATCGGTCGAAAAATAACAGGATCAGTTATAATTTTGTTATGCCCTCCTGATCGGGTATTTTATCACACCAACAAATTTTAGGTGGAATTCCAAGCAATAATTTGAATTTTACTGTACTTTTGGTCTTAAAGTCCGTCATAACAGCAGGGATGGTTCGATCACTTTGACTCAATTTTGACTCATTTGATGGGACCGTTTCAGCCGTGCAAAATTTGACAAAGTTGTGTATGGGACATTCGTAGAACTAGTTATTATCTACAAATTTGCCGAAAAAGTTTTGCTGTATCTTTTGTATTTACGGTGCTACAATGCTAATACCTCATTAGTGACTAAATGAACGTTCTCTTAGTTACTGATGAGGTACTAGCATTGTTGCGTAGTAAATACAAAAGATACAGCAAAACTCATACATCACAT
Source organism: Sabethes cyaneus (assembly GCF_943734655.1). Classification (NCBI taxonomy): domain Eukaryota; kingdom Metazoa; phylum Arthropoda; class Insecta; order Diptera; family Culicidae; genus Sabethes; species Sabethes cyaneus. Next base: position 170,797,709 of record NC_071355.1, read on the forward strand.
ATATCCCATATATAATTTTGTCAAATTTTGTTCTGCTGAGTGATCGATCCATCCCTGCATAAGACTATAATAAAACTTAAATTGTTACTTAGGATAGCTGAAAAAATATTGTATTAACCAGCGACCCAGCAGACCTCATAGTGCTACAAATTGAAAACTAAATGACCTAAATTGTAAATTTCGGATGTAGTCTAAATATAACTTAGGATTTTTTTTAAGAAGCCTTTGGTGAAATTTACCACAGCTTTTTCACAGATCGTCTGTTTCTCACAGCTGTGCTAACTTATTTGCTAGAAATGGCCATCTTTCTGAAATTTTCAAATTTATTACCACACTTCCGTTGTTAACATATGGAACATGTTAATTTTTCTATTCTCAATACCTAACAGCTATGCTGGTTGTCAATTTATTGTTTGTAAAAGTAAACTCGATGGCTTTACATGGCACATGGTTGCTGCAGTTGACTGTCATTAATTTTTAATTATTCATTTATTGATAGTTTTAAACTGAAAAATGATATTTTCGGTTATCTTAATCTCAAATTAAAATGCTGTTTTCAGTTAGTTCTCGAATTCTTGCATTCGGTTTTGTCCTATCACCAATTGAAACCACTTCACTGTACACCGGGTAAGCAAGCCTAAATGCTGGCTTTGCAAAAAATCCAAATACCTATACAGGATCACGTAACAATCAACCAAATAAATTTACGAATTAAGTGGCATCCACGACACCGCAATTATGAAGCGCCGAACCGAACATTAAAACAAATAAATTTACTTAACCCTAATTTCAGGCTTCCCGTTTTTTTTTTCGTTCAACTTTTTATGCAGCAAACGGCATTCGAGTCGATTGGTTTTGTCAGTCGAAGTATTTACGATTGGCAAGGAAGCGGGACGGCAGCTTTTTTTTATTACCGACACGATTGCCCATAAATTTCAACGGGAACGAAAAACCACATACCTACTTGAAAAAAAAACGAAACATGTGGTAGGGGAAAAGTGTATAATGTGCCCCCCCTAAGAATAAATGGATATATCTCCGTTATACTTCCCCAAATTAACGTTACAACTACGTGTATATGTTGGTACTTAAGCTGACAACCAATTGCAATTGTTTATTTCATTTAGTATTGTGGAATAAACATGCTAGGAATTATTTAATAAAAGCACCTAAATGTTATGTTTCTCATCTGCGCGGGGTAAAATGCCCCACCTGCGGTATAATATGCCCAATGCGGTAATTTGAGTATTTCTACCAGTGACAGACCAACTCTATTTTGTAGAAAGTAAAACTATTTCCTTTGTTTTGCAAAATATCGTTATTTTATGTAAAATAAACCTAGTTTCGGCCTTCTGGTGCACTTTTTCTTTTCTGCATGGGGCACATTATACGCAGCTGTGGCGTTTTGTACCGGGTAGTTGAATTACCTAGAATTTGGACATTGGTAATAAATTATTCCCACCACGGTTACTCTACAATACTAATTGAATTAAATAATGGCAATCGACTTTAACTTAGATCTGTTTACATAGTTTTAAAGCCACATTTGCAAGGGGGGCAAATTGCACCACCGCAAGTGGGGCATTTTGGCCTGCTTTTACTTATTTGAAAAAATATTAAATGTTAAAGCAAGTCAAGCGTTTCATACCGTTATTTTTAGCAGGGATGTCATTTTGAAGTTCACTTTACGCAATCGAATCGCAACAACCGGTTATTTACAGATTTTGACAAGAAAATAGCTTATGGAAATGACGCCAAAAGTTACATCGGAAGCTGCTCAAAAACAAATTTATTTTTGTTTTGTTTTTACAGCATGTGACAACTGTCATACTTGCATAGTAGGCTAGTTCCATCAAATACTATGGTTTCTGGGTGGTTTTGCATTTTAATTTCGCTTGTTTAGCGAAAAACGAAGGGGGGGCACATTGGCCACGGGGGGCACGTTATACATAATTCCCCTACGTACCGAACGGATGGCGTATTTCGCCATCGAACAGCATGAGTGGCAGGATATGTATTGTTTCCTTACTGCGATGGATGATCGAGAAAACACTTCTTATTTTAATGTTTCTTGTTCTGGTGCTTGGAGATGTGGTGATTTTTATTCAATGAAGAAAGATGCATTAATTCCACTGCAACTGCTTCATGAAGTTACACTGGACAACTAATGTGTTTTAAATATGAAATAGTTACGCTCATGTACAAGAACTCAAAAATTCGAAAAGTACGAGATTTTATCAATTGACTACAGATTCGGTTCTAAGTTTTTCACAACTTTTGTTTTTTTCTGTTTAGTGTAAACTTATACTGTATTGCCAGGTAACAAATAATCTCATCAATTCCGCAAAGACACATAGAATTACAAAAGCTTTTCTTAAGTCTTAGAACACCAAGCCGCTTTTCTGAGCAAAATAGACACCGACCTATTTCGACTGCACGAACCAAAACCTCTAATAATTATGTTTTCCATTCACGTATGCATCATTCCAGGCCAGGGCAAGCGATCTTTCCCGCAAGCGTCTCTCGCAAACCGCTGCACCCGGGTCCGTTGCGTTCTAGAAATGATGACAAAAGAGACGCGCTGCACCAAGAATCGCGGCTTTTTTTCATCGTGACTCCTTTCAATGCATTGTAAACTACGTACCTACAATTCGTTCCCCCTTCGTTCGAAAGCCGGTGCATGCAAATCCGGCCCCATTCCAGCCACTATTGGATTCCGATGTGCAACAAGTGTCGGGTGAAGCACGTGACGAACTTATAAGCACATGCATTTTGTTTTTAGTTTTCCTTTATTGCATTTTCGCTTGCACCGCCAGCCAACCAGGATTCTTTCTTCAACCGAAGGGCATTACACACGGTTGATGGATGTTGTTTCTTTGTTAGAGTGAAGAGCTGCTGTTGTCAAACCAGTCAAGGCACAGCGTTCAAATTAACGCTGAAATTCAATTAACCAAATGATATGTAAGGGTAAACGGGGTAACAACGCCCACCATGGTTTTACAGGGCCTTGCTCAAATTGGTGTTAAATGTTGATGACAGTCAAATTACTGAATGCGTACGCAATATTTTACAATATCTTGTACAGCAATATAGTATAAACTATCGGAGAAATAAATAAAAACAGATTTTTCGTTATAATCGTTTCGTTTTTTATAACTTTGTTCCCGCAGAACTTAGGGTTTATTTTATTCAAAACGCTAAAACTTTTAGTAAATCCAACCCTTATCGCATCTCTGATCCTGTATTCATCCGACAGTACTTAAATTAGGTAATTGTTCATGCAGTTTTGTGGAAATAAATAGTGAAATGTGTAAGTCGATCATTTGGGGGTAAAACCGCCCACAACGAACGGTGTAGGACCGTCGTGCATAATGCTAGTGCGATAAGGAGATTTTTAAAATAATTGCATAGTTTGGACCAAATAATCTTAGATTTACATAAAACAATGTAAATGTGCTTAACTTGTAGTTGGTAGACTGTTTGAAAAAATCTAAATCGTCAATTTTCCCTGCGGGCGCTATGGACATTTTCTTGTTTTCTCGGATATACCTTTTTTCAATAATTCCTCCCTCTTGGAACAAATATCATGGAATAAACATTTTTGTAATGAAAATATAGCAAATTTTCTTAGCAATGCAAAAATAATATGGATCTGGTTTATCAATCAGAACAATTTGAAATGTCAAAAAATGACCCACTGGATCAATTGCAGGAACTTTAAAACCCATATTGTTATATTTTATCTTAGATCCTCTCTAGTCCTTAAAGATTGACTCCAGGATGCCTAACCCGATCCATCTTGTTGTCTAAGGAAACTACACGGTATCAATTTCAAGACTGTTGGTACCTATAGTACTGATATTCTTCCAATACGAGTGGTTGCCGGACACTTTTTCGAAATTGCGAATCTCGGGAAACCATGTATTGTTTGATGGCAAACTGATTCAATTTGTTTAAATTAGATAAATTCACGAATCCAATGCCACCAGTTTCGTTCAAATCGGTTGAATATTGGTAAAGTTCTACGCTATGGCGGTTTTACCCCGTTAGTGGGCGTGTTTCACCCCGCATGGAAAAAATACTCTATTTTTTGGACGTGTTTTCAAATCGCAATAAAAAATAGAAAATCATTACAGATATTTATGTTTTTATTTTTTACATGTAGGTAATAGATCAATTGTTCATTTAAAGCAGATAAATTAGAAATTGAGCTACAACTTTTTTTTACAGAGGTGGTTTTGCTTAAGTGGGCGGTCTTGCCCCGCTTACCCTTATTTCTTGTGGTGGCACCGAGAATGATGACGAATGCTGTCCTTTATTTTCTTGTATTTTATTAGCATTAGTCATGAAAATTATCTTAGAAAATAGATACCCATTATATACAATACAAATACGAAGAATTTTACAACGGCAATTAAATGCGCTTTGATGTTCCTCTTTTTTTCAAAATAGAAATTAAAAAAATCTGCCTTCCAATTATAACACGAGCAATAAATTAATGCTAGGTATGAATACAAACATCCAATGATTTCACCTAATTTGCTTTACCGGTACAAGACCTATCCAATACAATGAGATCCGGCAAAAGTAATTTGCAAAGAGGAAGATATTATTCTATTATTAATTTTTCTCCAGGCTCTCCGCATGCATCCCCTGATATCTTAATCACCCGGAGATTGCACTAAACCTGCGTAAAGAAACTAGCTTTTCTTTGCCCGAAGTGAATAACCTCCAATCAGTGCACGGTCAAACACGCAAAGTGATTCTAATTTAGCAGCAACAACAGCTAAATACAACAACCCAATGCGATTTGTTTCTCGGCGCAAGAAAACCCATTTCCGTCGACTGCTACCGGTTGGGCACTGACTGGCGCACTGTCAGGAACATCAAACTTCAGCCGGGTTGGTTTAACACAAAACGCATCATCATGTACAGTAAGTGAAACATGGACACAGTGGATAGCCAAGTCAAAGCTTTGTTCTGCTGCACAGTTGCAGTGAGCAGCCGGTGTGCAGTGCAGTTCAGTGGGAGGAAGCAGTCCAAGATATGTGGGCTGGACGCCGGAAAATGCAATCTGTGCTGGCAGATACACGCGTGCAGGCTAACTGCGCTTCGACTTTTCCTTGCCTTAGATGTTCTTAAAGCTGGAGTATATCACTATACATATTATCCACTATCAGATATGGCCACTGAGCTGGAGGCAGTAACGTTTTCGATTCAATGCTGTATTTTTACATCCACGCACAACATTTGGTTATGTTTTGTAGCTACATGCCAGCCAATTCAGTGAATCACCTACACGCAAACGGTCAGTGATGCTAAAGTAGCATGATGATTTTGAATAGAATCGGAACATGGGCGAAAATGTTCTTTAATCAGAACGTATGCCCATTACGCTAATGCGGCATGAAAACTCATTTAGTATTAAATTGTGCAAACTAGGAGTCTTAAGAGAGATAGGAAGTTGTGAGTTTCAACGTTAATAGAGGGAAAAGGTGCCTATTTGATGGCAAAGTAAAAGACAATTACCAATCTATTTTATAACCTTGATTTTCTAATTCCCATTCATTTTGCATAACTCCAGAACAAAAATTAACTTTATTTTTTAAATTCAAAAGATAGTAGAATAGTAATTTAGGCGGTCAACCATTCCGCGAATTTTTTTAACTTTTAGTTAACTTTTAGTTTGAGAGATCAGTGTTATTTTCCGTCAAACGGTTAAATTGCAGTTTGCATTACAATTACAAACCATTTTATATTTTTGATGGTTGTTTGAATGGTTGGATGGATGGTTGATGGAATGAATTTCTGGTTTGGATTATTTTGCTCCTAAAATTTATCCAGTATCGAAGAATCAAATCGAATCTTCCCTCTTTACCTGTATGTATACTAATTGCTATAATTATAACTATCAAACTGTTAAAAATAATCATCAGATCTATTGGTTTTACCATTTCTTAACATGTTCGCTCTTCACACAAAACTTTTGCAAGGCCATGTTAAATAACAGATTTGAGAAGGTACCTCATTAATTTAGTTCATCCAATGTCACGAAATCGAATGCTCTGCTATTCTAATGCTTGATTCGAGTCTCCCCAGTGTTGTTTGAATCAGCCTGATCAGTTTCGTCGGAGAACGATGTGAACGATGAGCATCATCTGCTACAGCTTCTTACATTTAACTCAATTGTACGACGTTTGGAATCCCCAAACAGAAAATGAGAGTGCAAGTTGCACTGCTGCACTTATTTAGGATCGGCCGCAAGGTTAGCACTCGGTACAAAAGCAGGTTATCACTCAGTGGGAGAAGAAGCTACATTAAATTACAGAGTAACCGTTGTCTAACCAGCGCTCTGGAATAAATATATATATGGAAGCAACACAAAGTTCTTTGCTTGGCATAGAATTGCACTTTCCAATTCCTATAATTACTCCATCATAACAGCCGACCATAAGTAACTACTATAAATTCGTTTGAATTTGAATTTTATAAAGGTTTTATTGCGGTATAACTCATCAGCTCTGGTTTTATTATGGTTTTACGCAATACCAAGATGACGAGTTAAAAAATACTTACTTACTAACTTCTAGCTGGGGGGCTCCGTAGCCGCAAGGTTGGCCCCCATAAAAGCTTTCTTGACAGTGCAAAAAGTCACTCTTATAGTTAAAATGTACTGGACAGCCTCGCCAGGGATTGCTGTAATTGGAGATTGTACTGGCATTGAGGAGCAAGGTGGGTAAAGTAGATGTAGCATTGAAGGAAGGATAAACCCCACTACACGCAAACACGCATAAAATTTAATAAGCATATGCAGTGCATGTTATACATCAAACACCCGGGCGATATCACAATAGATCAACGATACTGGTCGCAGTGATGAGTCCATACAGGAAAAAAACTGCTAGCAGCATAGAGTCATCTTGGGCTTGATCCTTGGCCAATCTGTTGAGCATTTTGACACACGCAAGCCAGCTTCAATCTGGTCGAGTCATCTTACACACTGGGCCCCTCTATTCCTGGTGTCGGTGAGTTTCTTGAAGAGAACAGTTCACTGCACAGTCGTCCGGCATCCTTGCGAAGTGACCGGCTGACCGTGGTCTTCCAACTTTCACCATACGCACGATAGGAATATCCCCGAGTGGTACCTGCATCGTGTGGTTCATACGCCTGGGTCACTCATCATTTTCAGTTTGTACTTCATCAAAAGTAGTCCGCAATACCTTTCCGTAGAGGACTATCGGTCTAATCGGTCGTTTTGTCCAACGCTAATTTTATGCAGCCACCAGGAGGACAGAACAGGTAGAAAAAGTAGAGCCGGCTTCCAGCTTGAGTGTGTCCAGGCTTGTTATTTCCTCACTCATTGTGCAAAAGGTGCAACTTTTTTTGTTCAACACAATGAGCAGAACTGCTTTCAGAAATGAGAAATAAATCCACTCAATGAGAAACAGACTAAACACAATGAGAAAAACTAACGCGCAGAAAAATTTCTTAATGCGCTCTTTAAATGAGCAACTTTCGGTTTTGCTCCCGGTCCTCTCGTTAGCTACAGCAGTAAACGTGAAAACAAAACAACCGGTGCACGTACAGCAACTATAGACTCAGAGGCGTCGAGACAATCAAAAGTCGTTAAATTTTGAATCTTAGCGGAGAATTACCTTTGTTTATAATCGGCCTTTCCTGTTGGTGCGCGTCAAGAAGCAAATGCATGGGAATTCAAAATTTGAACATTTAATGTTGTCATATCTAAATAACATTTTTCGCACTGTTGCCGTTGTGACATGCCTAACCATATGATGCAGTTGCGTTCGCGGGCAGCCAAACTCAACTGAATATACTAAATGTAAGAATCATGATTCAACTGCATTAATGCATTAATATTTTTCTGATGGCAATGACCGCTACTGGCAATCGTCGTTTTTTCTCAACGCACTACCCATGTTAAAACTACCCGTAGTTGTCATACGTCAGCATCAACGTATTCAAAGTGTATTAACATTCTCCTCAATGAGTAGCACAGTGTGCGGTTGCTCATACAACTGCGTTCAGCAAGAAAGAGAAAAGTTAAAATGAAACGGAGCAGAATAAATCGCGTTGAAGATTGAGCACAGTTTGAATTTTTCTCTTCTCTTTTTTTCTTCTGAGGAGGAACCATCCCTGAGTGTGTCGTTGGATCCCCTTCCTCGTATTGTTGTTGGCAGTAGCCAGAAATCCCAAATATATGAGATCATCCTCCACTTCCAGATCATAGCTGTTAATAAACACTAATTCCCGTTGTTTGAATCACCGTGCGATTATAATTAAGGATTTTCTTGATATTAAATCAATAGATAGTCCTCAATTAAGTCAATAGACACTGTCCGTGGAAGGCGTAGGTTGTCTTCTCTGGGGACTCTGTCAACCATGTATCTGGTTTTTGACGTAACCCAATTCTCCTAGCCTCCATCTGGCATAGACTGGTTCCGCCCAAGGATTCTAGATTCTAATGCTGCGAAGCCCACACTCGTGTGGTCAAATTTTTTCACACACGCGTACTCATTCTAACGAACACGCTGGCATAAGCGTCCCTTTCGAACTCTCGCTCATATTTATTCATGCATTGCGACGAGGTTGTGCGAGTTCGTGTTTAGCTGACAGCTACATTCATCGCTCTCATTCTTCGTTGCAGCCCGTGCTGTTGAAACCGATTACTCTAGAGCGTTTCCGCTCCCGCCCGTGAGTAGAATCAAGCGCGAGTAAACAATGTTGGCCCAAGAATTAGAAGCCGCTGGTTTGTAAGGGTAAACGGGGTAACAACGCCCGCTGGGGTAAAGCCGCCCACCATGGTTTTACAGGGCCTTGCTCAAATTGGTGTTAAATGTTGATGACAGTCATATTAATGAATGCGTACGCAATATTTTACAATACCTTGTACAGCAATATCGTATAAACTATCGGAGAAATAAATAAAAACAGATTTTTCGTTATAATCGTTTCGTTTTTTATAACTTGGTTCCCACAGAACTTAGGGCTTATTTTATTCAAAACGTTAAAACTTTTAGCGAATCCAATCCATATCGCATCTCTGATCCTGTCTTCATCCGACAGTACCTAAATTAGGTAACTGTTCATACAGTTTTGTTGAAATAAATAGTGAAATGTGTAAATCGGTCATTTGGGGGTAAAACCGCCCACAACGAACGGCACATGACCGTCGTTCATAATGTTAGTGCGATAAGGAGATTTTTAAAATAATTGCATAGTTTGGACCAAACAATCTCAGATTTACATAAAACAATGTAAATGTGCTTAACTTGTAGCTGGTAGACTGTTTGAAAAAATCTAATTCGCCAATTTTCCCTGCGGGCGCTATGGACATTTCTTTGTTTTCTCGGATATAGCTTTTTTCAATAATTCCTCCCTCTTGGAACAAATATCATGGAATAAACATTTTTTTAATGAAAATATAGCAAATTTTCGTAGCAATGCAAAAATAATATGTATCTGGTTTGTCAATCAGAACAATTTGAAATGTCAAAAAATGACTTACCGGATCAATAGCAGGAACTTTAATACCCATATTGTTATATTTTATCTTAGATCCTCGCTAGTCCTTAAAGATTGACTCCAGGATACCTAACTCGATCCATCTTGTTGTCTAAGGAAACTACACGGTATCAATTTCAAGACTGTTGGTACCAATATTACTGATATTCTTCCAATACGAGTGGTTGCCGGACAATCTTTCGAAATTGCGACTCTCGGGGAACCATGTATTGTTTGATGTCAAACTGATTTGATTTGTTTAAATTAGATAAATTCACGAATCCAATGACACCTGTTTCGTTCAAATCAGTTGATTATTGTTAAAGTTATACGCTATGGCGGTTTTACCCCGTTAGTGGGTGTGTTTCACCCCGCATGGAAAAAATACTCTTTTTTTGGACGTGTTTTCAAATCGCAATAAAAATAGAAAATCATTACAGATATTTATGTTTTTATTTTTTACATGTAGGTAACAGATCAATTGTTCATTTAAAGCAGATAAATTAGAAATTGAGCTACAACTTTTTTTTACACAGGTGGTTTTGCTTAAGTGGGCGGTCTTGCCCCGCTTACCCTTAATCTTACAAGATACCTATTTGTATGTAAAAAACTGCAGGAAATCGATTGGTGGTGGTTTCATCCTGCGCAGACTTCGAGAAACATTCCATTTTGCCTTTTATCCCCAAAAATCATGATAAAAACTAATTAAACAGTATAAAAACTTATTTGCCATCAGTGAAATAAACTCAAATAGCTTCCAAATGTTGTCAAAACATCAGAAGAAACAAATCCCATTTATTCCATACTGTACGAAATGCAGGAATAGTCCATTTTACCCAATTCTCCCCTAAACACATATTAAAACCTAATTAAAGCGATTAAAACTAATTCAAAGACAGGGAAATAAACTCGAATAACCCCAGCACATTCGGAAGACATCAGGAGAGTTAAATGTCATCGATTTAGTAGGGTTTTTTTCTAATTCCCGTCATAATAAGTAAAGCCATTCTAATTTTTATCATTTGTTGAATGGATTTAATGGATACTCCAAAAGTTCTTGTGCTGATTTGACTAAAACACACTTACCTTCCGAGCCGTGAACTTTGAAATCACTGAAAAGCGACTATTAAAGCATAATATTGAAATTACGCAACTGGCTTTATTTCTAAAATTCGTCGTACCGTTTTAAAATCCGTCCATCAAAATTTTTCATCGTCCAAACTAAAAATCACAACAATGTTTACGAAGCTAACGCGTATGTATTTGTGTAGGACGGCATGACAAATGTTATTGTACAAAATTTCTGCAGGTCAGGTAAGTTTTCCTTGTTGTAGAATAACGACAATGCCTTGCTTGAGTTATTTTCATTTATGAATGACGGAAATTAAAACGATTAGTCGACATTTTCTTCTTCGTCGCACGAAAAAACATAGGAAATTTGGCTGCTAGGAATTCTTTAATGAAAAAAAGCATTTAAATAGATCTCAGCTCGGTTTGATTCATCGCGTATGAGAGGCAACAAACTAAAATATTAGGGAATAACTCGTTTGGCATTGTGTGTCATAAAAATGCTGATATTTTTAATAATTTGTGTTGGATAGGACGGGAATAGGCAATTACAACGAAGCAGCAACATACCCTACCGTGATGAATTCACAGTCGGTCCGTTTTGCCTGATTCTTTCTTAGATCTACAAAAACACGTTTATTTGCTATTGCGTAAAACAATCGTAATTTTTCAGTCATTGTGCCTTTAGAGAAGTTTATCAATAAAATACAGCGCACCTTTTTAAACTACTAAGATGATCTTATATTCATCCATCAGGGTGCTGCAAACTTTTGTTTTTTTAAATCCGTCCAAAAAAAATTTTTCTTAAGAAAAATTGTAGAACGCAATAAAATGAGCAACTTTGCTGAATATAGTAACTATATATTTTTTACTAGTTGCTAGATATAATGACTTGCTTAAAAAGTACACTTAAAAATCAATTCTGCACAATAACTTTACATTCAATTTATTTATTGCTTTTAATGTTCCTCAAAGTTATTCAGTATGATATAACACACAATTTTTCTGAAGACTGTTTTTGCCTTTGAGTTAGATTTAATCGCTTTAATTAGGTTATCTATGCATATGGGAGTGAATTGGACAAAATGGACTATTCTTGCATTTCGCACAGTATGGAATGGATGGGACTGGTTTCCTTTAATGTTTTAACAACGTTTGGAAGCTATTTGAGTTCATTTCAGGGGCGGCAAATAAGTTTTTATACTGTTTAATTAGCTTTTAGCGTGATTTTTGGGGAAAATAGGGCAAAATAGATCACTTCATGAAGTCTGCGCAGCATGAAACCATCACCAATCGATTAGGTATCTGGTAAGATTCCAAACCAGCGACTTCTAATTCTTGTGATTACGAGCTCGTTTTTGCCCATTGTGCACTAGCTAGGAGTTAACTTCTTTTGCCGAAAATCGTTCCTCTTGTTTCGATGCCTGCTTGCCGGATCATACCTTCAATAGGGCTATTAAACAACACAGAGGACAGTCCATCTCCTAGACGAGTCCCGATTCGAAAAAAACTCGAGAGTGCCCACGATATACGCACGTAGCACATTACTCGCTTCTGGGTAGCTTTGATCAGCCTCGTCAGTTTATCCAGAAATCCGTTCTCGTGCATTATATGCCATATCTGTTCGCGCTCAACTGTATCGTATGCTGCCTTGAAATCCTTGAAAACACGTTGTACTCTCGACATTACTGGAGTATTTGTCTGAGAGTAAAAATTTGATAGACTAATCTCAAGTTTTTAGTCTTGACCTTGAAATGCGGTCATACATATGTATATATTAATATTTTTTGAAACGACGGTTCTACAATTGATGAAGGGACGGTAGGGGAAAGAAATGAAAATTTTTTGGTAAAGGATGGGAAAAGCGGAAAGGAAGGGGGAGGGGGTATTGGTAGCTATGCTTGACAAGTAGTCATTTTGACTCCTACCTTTTGTCCAATGCAGGAAGGTGCATGAGTCGAACCAAGCTGTAATCTGAGATTATAACCGGATTCGAACCCACAACACCCGCCAGGGCATGTGGTTCGCTGGTACTTGTACCTTTGAACCATACAAGTTTGAAAGGTGCAAGTACCAGCGAACCACATGCCCTGGCGGGTGTTGTGGGTTCGAATCCGGTTATAATCTCAGATTACAGCTTGGTTCGACTCATGCACCTTCCAGCATTGGACAAAAGGTAGGAGTGACTACTTGTCAAGCATAGCTACCAATACCCCCCCCCCCCCCCTTCCTTTCCGCTTTTCCCCTCCTTCACCAAAAAATTTTCATTTCTTTCCCCTACCGTCCCTTCATCAATTGTAGAACCGTCGTTTCAAAAAATATTTATAAAAATTGGATCCATGGTATCACGGGCCCCCTTAAAGCTCGTCCGATACTGCTCTGAGAATTCTCTTGCTATTGGGAATTGACAAGCATAGCAAAATCTGGAAGAACCCCTTGACAGAGTTGATCAGCGTTTGCCGCGGTAATTACAGCAATCGAGCCAATTGTCCTATTTGTAGATGGAACAAGCCCCACCATCCACTACTAAGATAATTTTTCTTCCTACCAAAACTTCGAAATTAAGCAGTGAAGTTCCGTTGCTAGTGGTTCTTGGCCTCTTTTGTAGAGATCTGCCGAAAGTCGACGACTCTATTATTCTTTAGTAGACCGATTTCTCACCGCAGCTCTTTGAGATCGAGATTTCTAAATAAACTTCCGTTACATCTCTATCTGTTAGTACCTCGAAATTGGTCTCGAGGTATAATGGTGGCCCAATAAGCCAGCCGTCGTATGTTCGAATCTCGACTGGAAGAGGCTGTTAGAGTCAATAGGATCGTAGCAACTGGCCATGCAATTATCCTGTACTCTAACAGCTTGTTGCGAAGTCTGTCGTATAAAAACGCAGGTCAAGTTTCAATAACGGAATGTAGCGCATTTGCTTTGCTTTGCTTTGCTTTACATCTCTATCTGTTATATCGGCATTACGATGCCTGTCGAAGAATTGCTTCCACCTATCGACCACCTCGCGTTCGTTTGTGACCAGGTTTCTTTCCTCGTCCCTACACATATAAGACTTTGGTGTGCATCCTTTACGAGATCGGTTCACTTTCCTGCAGGACTTGCGCGTCTCAAAAGCCGGAATTAGTTGTTCTAGCTCACCACGATCTCTATCCTCTTTTTGGCGGTTTTCCTCAGGATCGTGATCAACTAATTCCGCGCTTGTCGATACTTAGCCAAATTCTGCTTCATGGCAATATTTAGCATGTTTTTCCAAGCTCTTTTTTCCGCTACATCGCTTGGTGGCATTCCCGTCAAACCAATCATTGCGTGCACTCAAGATTTCTTCACCTAGTACTGCGGTTGCGGTCTCATTGACAGCCGAGCGTATCCTGCTCTATCCGTCTTGGAGGGTTGAAGTACCTAGATGCACAGAACAAGGTCGAGCTTCATCCAGTACGCACGTGTAGTTCTCGGCAGCTCGCGGGTTGCATAATTGCTAAACCGAGGAGAAAGGGTTTGTCGGAACGTGCACCGTCGATAGTTTTGAGAGATCCGAAACGATAACCGTACCTCGGAGGCATACGCTGGTTATGTTCGAGAAAAACCGTCCATCGATGAGAATATGGTAAATTTGGTTCGATGTTTGTTGATCAGGTGATCTTCAGACGGGTTTGTAAATATCTTTGCTGAGAAAGAGAATGCCTCTAATCTCCAGGCCTCGGGAAGCTGCAATAATGACGCAGTGCAGGCCGTTATTGTTCGTGTCAGTGTGCAGGCTCATTCTGACGAACACGCCTGCATGAGCATCTCTTTCGGACTCTCGCTCTTATTTATTCGTCCACTGCAACGAGTTTTTGAGAGTATGTGTTTAGCAGAGGTTGGAAAACTCGCAAAATGAATAGATACGCCGAGCATCGGCAAACGGTTTTTACCATGATAAAACAGCTGCGCGAGTGGTTCAATTCGCCTATAACAATCATACACTCACGCTTCATAGCATCGCTGAATATACGAATATCGTGAGCAACGCCAAAGTGCAAATTACTGCTTTCTGCTGCTTGTAAAACCACTAACACTACTTTAAACTATTCCCTTTTCGTGGTAATATTATTTTGAATATTTTCCGGCGTCCCCGGACATTGTATATCCGATAAATCGAACACACTCAATGTTCAATATTCAATTTTTGAACGAATTCTGATGTTCACATTGAGGTTCTGTTCGTGATAAAATTCAAAGCTGATGCGTGCATCATCGGTGAGGCAGGCGAATAGTGTGTGTTCATGAGGGATGTTCATCGATTCAAACGATCACTTTTTCGCGAATTCTCCAACCACTGGTGTTTAGCAAACAGCTACAGTCGTCGCTGTCGTTCGTCGTTATAGTCCGAGCTGCTGATTCCGTACTGCTGATTGTACTTGCTACGGCTCGCACTCCCGCCCGTGAGTAGAATCGAGGGCGAAGATCAAGAAGAAAAGAAAAAGTAATGCGAAACTTGTACTGCAGTGCACCACTAGACTCACGGGCAACTGATTCCTCACGAGTTTTTTGACTTGCGAATAAGCAGGAATACACTGTGAGCATGTGCATACTCGTGCGTGTGGGTAGCAGAATGTCTGCACACAGCAACGGCGGCTGTTTCTTTTACGCTTGCGTGTGCGGTCTAAGCGTGTGAGCATTGAATGCTATGTTTCGCATACTTTTTCGCGTGTGAGTAGACATCGTTGACTTGTCGCTCGATACGCAACATTGTCTGCAGTTCCAGGTACCATGCATCCATTCCACGTCCTTATTTAGTCGCCTTAGTACATACCGAATCGGATTTTCTTGATTATTTGTAGCATTTTAGATTTAGGTAGGTTGCCTTACTAGAACTACGCTACACGCTATGTCCGAAGGTATTTATTATTTAACTTACATGCACCTCAGATTTCTTTTCACAGGATGTTAGTATTTATTAATCAAAACAATTAATTTAGAGAAGGTCTTAAAATATTCAATCTTGGGTATTTTGAAAAATTGAATTTTTAAGGTATTTCGGGGTCATCCCCTCTCAAGAGATCATATCCGTTGTAATCGACCACCTCCGATTTCAACCCAATTTGGTATAATTGTCTATTCCGACCCCACATTTTATTTCTCAAAGTTTTGTATGGATTGATCAATCCCCCTTGCAGTGACATGCAGTTAAAAATGAGTATTTTCGAAAATCTGAGAAAAATGCAGAGGCGTCACTGCAAGGGGAATCTATCAATCCGTACAAAACTTTGGGAAAATGAATGTGGGGTCGGAATGAGCAATTATACCAAATTTGGTTGAAATCGGAGGTGGTCGAATACAACGGATATGATCACTTGAGAGGGGATGACCCCTAAATAACCTTGAAAATTGAATTTTTAAAAAAACCCAAGATAGAATATTTTAAGACCTTCTCTAAATTAATTGTTTTGATTAATATTAACATCCTGTGAAGAGAAATCTGAGGTGCATGAAAGTTAAATAATAAGTGCAATCGGACATAGCGTGCGCTACCAAGCCTTGTGATGGGGCTGCCATTTTAGGTGTTGTGCCGAGACAACGTAATTCTTAATTTGACCGCGCGCTCCGGAACGCGCACATGAGTGCCTTCTTCCCCATCGGTATACGATCTTGGTCTCCACCCGGATACCCGATCGCCACTAAGGTTGCTTGTATTCCGGTTGGTGCCACGAAGAGTCAGGGATAGGAGTTACTGGATAAGAGGCTAAGGACTACTATGGGGTCTATGTTATGCATTATTCAGCCATTCACCAACGATTTTTATGGAGTTTATATATAAATGTGATGATTATACGAGTAGCGGCACTAAAAGCTATGCAAAAGCTCTGTGATACATTCTGATTTCGAAACTGACCTTTTGATTTTATACGACAGACTTTTTAAAGTACAGAACAATAGCAGGGCTACTGCTACGATTTTATTGGCTAAGAGGCTGTAATCATTTAGTCGATAATCGAACATTGTAACTTGGAAAGCATCAATTTAAGTTTAATTATACTCTTTAAATGGTTTCAACCCAAACTTATTCAACTACTAATAAAACTCAAAACCTTTTGAAAAAACCGAATATGTTTTTCACTACTTGAAAGTAACCGCCATAATTTAATGAAGCTTTTCGTTTTGCTCTGCAATAAATAATAAAGTTTATGGTATAAAAGCTAAATCAATCAGCCAGGTTTGTTAACTTGAGGTATGTCTCCCACCTGCCATAGAACCAAATATATTTTTGGTTTATACACTCAAGTCTTTTTTTACACGGGGGATGCGTGCCGTGTAAAAAAACCGTGTTAATTCGAAAAATGTTGTAAAAAACCTCGTTAATTCAAAAATCACTGTAAAAAAACCGTGTTAATTAAAAAATAAAAAGCCACTCGAATTTAAAAATCGCTGAAAAACTCGTTTATTTGTTTATTCGAAAAATGATGTAAAAAAAATCGTGTTAATTCAAAAATCATAAAAATAAACCGTGTAAAAAGAGACTTGAGTGTATATAGAAAATTTTCAGCTCCTCCAATCAATCATATTTCGCATTTATTGTCTTTCCAAAAAGATGCGGTAAAAATTTGCAGTTTAACAACCAACCAGAATACAACCAATTTTGTATTAGTACGCCATTGTATTGCTACGCCTTCTCATAGACACTTAGGCTGTGAGCCATTTCGCGAAATTTTGAACTTTTAGTTGAAACTTTCCAGATTAGTAGTTATTTCACCTCTGGTAGAAAATAACGCTGTTCTGAGGCATGGTTATTTTTGACAGTTCGATATTTATAATTCTAGACAATAAGATAGACACAGGTGAGGAGAAGAGATTTGATTTGATCAACTGATTTTGCCATGGATTTTTCTTGCCAATGCATAGATACTTATCTTATAGTGATTTTCTTTATTCAATCCGGGCTAAAACTGAATATTCAAAAAGGACAAATTGAATATTCAAATATTGAACTATCAAATAGGGGCAAATGAACAGCAAAAATTCATCCAGTTCGAACCCGATTTCAATAAATGAATTCGCCATTAAAGAAACTTATCTTCATCTTCACATTATTTGCTTTCATTGAGTAAACTAACTATCAATCTTTTAAAATATGAAATAGTTCGCATTTTGAACTGATTTTAACCACTCGAGGAGAAATTCTAAGTTTCTAAGAGATGTGGCGTAGCAAATTAGTTTTATCATGGCAATATGAGCATAAACAATAAATTTGTTTTGTTAACAGTTATATTATGATTTTATTCCTAGCTCTAAGTATTTTCTCATGTCCTCTTGGAATTGCGTAACAGTATTACCTGCGAATGGCCGAAACACAAATAGTCGAAATAACAAATGGTTTAAAAGATCTAATGGCCGTATCACGAATAACCGAATCATAAATGGTCGAATTATGAATTGCCGAATCACAAAAGGCCGAAACGCGAATGGCCGAACGTCATATTCAGCCGAAGATATTCACAGCCTTCAACCTGCACAAATGTGCACGCTGCCGCTTGTTAGAACTTGACTAAGGGATAATCCCTACTAGTCAGTAAACCTACGAAAATGCATGCACTTAAATAGAAGTAGTTTGTGTGGGGGGTTCCCCCTTCGCAGTGGACAGCGCTTCCGAAAACAACAAAAAAAAGTCCAAAATGATCGAAAATGATTTTTGGGACTACCAGAATTAGAAAGGGCCCCTCCAAGCGAAAAAAGGTTTCAATCAGAAACATAGATTAAAAAACTTTTGAATTTTGATTAGTAATTTTTTTCATAAAATTGCTGACATATATAGACATATATACGAACAGCACAAGTGGAAAAATAAACAAACGTGTAGAAAACATACTTAAATGATATAACCTTTGTTTACAGTATGTCTTAGGATACTTAAAGAACGACATTTTTTGTATGCTAGAAGGGCATTGGGTTAATAGGCCACTGTGACAATCTTAATGATCGTTTGAGGCAAAAATCATTTTCAGCAAATATTATTTACTATTTTGTTTTGCGTGTTACCTGGGAAGCCAATATGATTAATTCTTTGTGGGTACAGATAATATTAATCTTACATTATGTACACAGTAAGGACTGTTATTTGTTTCTAAGTTTCCAATAGAAGGAATATGTTCTAAGCAAAAGGTCAAAACGGAACACTGTTATAAATTATAAAGCATTCGGTATTACTATTGCCTTTACATTTAACCTCCAACCACACAGGTTCAAAGCAATTCGTTTCTAAATATATCCATTGATCTTTTCGCCAGATAGCTGGAGTTGAGACATATGATAAACAGCCGCAGCTAATCTCCGCAAAACCGTAAAATGCCACCAACCCACCGAGTGGCTGGTCACGTAATGCTAACCAGTATGCAGGCGTAACATCCTGCGTTTGGCAAGTGGCCATTCTATCGATGCAACCATGCAGCAGCCACAGCCGAAGCCGGTGCCCGACAACGTTTACGTCTATCGAGAGACGTTATCACATGCAGCATATCACGATATCGGGACAACATTTGCAATGATTATATCCGAGAGAGAGAGCGCGCATGTTTCGAGTCTCGAATCGAGTTGTTTGATTATATCAACCCCATATGTACGTACGTAAGCGCGAACGATTGGGCGGACTGACATTTTCATAAATGCATTTTGATCAATTTGCTTATGCGCGAAAAACCCAGCAGATTGCCTTTTGGTTGGCAGTGGACTTTCGGTTCGGTGTGGAATGGGTGACACATTCACAAATACATAAACTGACACAATACAGAATCCGTTTCGACGCAAATCAGTGCAAACTTATTAACTCATTAGAATTATGTTGTCTGTGCTCGTGGTTGAAAAAAAGCAATTATTATTTTAATTTCATTCACACTCAAAACGAAACCACGTGAGGTTGATTCTAAAAGTTATTATGCAATATTTATCTTGTATGGTATGCATTAAATAATTTGTTACGGTTTTCCAGCTTAATTATTAACAGTGTTCTAATTCTTCACACACGAATTACTATTTATAATTCGCTTGAAATGCATTCCGACAGAACGATATCACAAGCGTCACTGAGTTAGTCTAGAATCCGTTAAATCAACAAACTGTAGCAGACCTAGTTCAAGCCGTAACGAAAGAAAACTATTCAGAGTGGGACCGTACCGACACCTGAAAGGGATTTTATTGAAAATTGCAGCATTCAATATTAGACCACCTATGATCGAAGTGACGATGTTTAGCTGTCATTTGCGGTCACCGAAAACAATTCCATGATGCATAATAAATAAAGAATTGAATAATTCCACCCTGCAAACTTCACCGTGTATCACCGGGGCACGGCTCTACCGTAGCAGGCAAGACTTATTTAGTTCGATTGAAAAATTCTAAATCAGTGCTATCGAACAACTCACACACGTTGCATTCGTTTTCAGTGAGCAGCCCCCGGCTGCTGATTTTTCGTTGTCTAAACTGCCAGGTTTTCCTTTCTAGCACTAACAATTTAATTTTTATGTTTATCTAACAGCAGCCGAGCGTATATCGCGGAACGCACCATTGAGCCTAGGCACCCATAGCATAGGTGAGTCGTCCGGTGAATGGTGAAAAGAACGACTCCACCAATAACGGGGTAAGCGGAGGGCAAGAAGCCAATAAGAACCTTCAATTTTCAAGTTCCGAAGCGAATTTTCTTGGACAATACGTACGTGGAAGGCGGAACGGCCGGCGGGAAGTTCTGTAGAGTGCATGGTTGGTTCGTTGGTTCTATCGGCCTTTTAAGAGAGTGAAGTATTATTTTTCCTGCCATAACGGGTTGGTGCGTGTTTAACTTGTTTGGAGATTTTGTTGTTGTTTTCTATTAGCAGTTTAGATAGCGCTCTCCGTGGCCGATGGCTAATGCTCTAACCTTCGATAGGCTTGGAGTTGGGGCATAGGATAGAAAATTGTTTAGCTGATCTAGGTTTCCGAGAAGGATCAGATGTCGACTTCAAGTGACAAGGGTTGTTGAGTACGACAAAGCTGGTCGATTTACTTCAATCACATTATATTATTAACATATCTTAACACATTAAACATAGACAATATTATATTTCGGTTAAATGCGTGAGAATAAATAAAATTAGTGAGAAACAAATTGAAAAGTAGATGGGAATTGAAAACAACAGAAAGAAAAAGCGGAGGGATAGGGTATATTGGAAAAGAAATAAAAAATGGAAGGGAAAAATAAGAAATAAACTCCAAAAAGGAGCTAAAAACAAAAATTGTAAGTGAATAGCGGGGAAAGAAAACTAAAAAGAAAGTTTCGAAGGAAAAAAACAAGAAGAAATAAAGGTGGAAGCTGTAAAAATAAAAAAGATTTAAAATAAAGACTTGAGCAGAAGAGAATGAATAAAAAAGGAATCGATGCAGGTCTAAATATTAATTAACATAACTGTGCTAGAAATTAGAATTACAAAACAATGTTGCCAGCTATTCAGTTTAAATTTTAGAATTTGGCAACACAGTTAAGAAAAATTTCACTATATACTGTGTACATGCCTTTACAATAGGGCAAAGTGTTTTTACATTGCATAGAGAAACTCACCGCTTCATGAGAAAGTAATTTTGCCCTTGGTTTTACATGAGAAAATGGGGTTTACTTGCCTTAAAACGCTGTATCTCAGGATTGGCAAGGCAAGGAAATGGTCGCGAAATTTTGGTTTTTTTACGCGAATTTCGGAATTTACGCGGTTTTAATATACGGGGGACGAGTCCTTCGCGTAAAAAGCGACTTGAGTGTAGTGTCTTTGTAGACTTAATATTTCCGGAGATATAAGCAACTAAACGGATTTGACGAAACCAAACCTTTACTTATAAAAAGAGTTTCTCGCGCAAAGGATCTGTCTGTCTGTCTGTCTGTCTGTCTATCTGTCTGTCTGTCTGTCTGTCTGTCTGTCTGTCTGTCTGTCTGTCTGTCTGTCTGTCTGTCTGTCTGTCTGTCTGTCTGTCTGTCTGTCTGTCTGTCTGTCTGTCTGTCTGTCTGTCTGTCTGTCTGTCTGTCTGTCTGTCTGTCTGTCTGTCTGTCTGTCTGTCTGTCTGTCTGTCTGTCTGTCTGTCTGTCTGTCTGTCTGTCTGTCTGTCTGTCTGTCTGTCTGTCTGTCTGTCTGTCTGTCTGTCTGTCTGTCTGTCTGTCTGTCTGTCTGTCTGTCTGTCTGTCTGTCTGTCTGTCTGTCTGTCTGTCTGTCTGTCTGTCTGTCTGTCTGTCTGTCTGTCTGTCTGTCTGTCTGTCTGTCTGTCTGTCTGTCTGTCTGTCTGTCTGTCTGTCTGTCTGTCTGTCTGTCTGTCTGTCTGTCTGTCTGTCTGTCTGTCTGTCTGTCTGTCTGTCTGTCTGTCTGTCTGTCTGTCTGTCTGTCTGTCTGTCTGTCTGTCTGTCTGTCTGTCTGTCTGTCTGTCTGTCTGTCTGTCTGTCTGTCTGTCTGTCTGTCTGTCTGTCTGTCTGTCTGTCTGTCTGTCTGTCTGTCTGTCTGTCTGTCTGTCTGTCTGTCTGTCTGTCTGTCTGTCTGTCTGTCTGTCTGTCTGTCTGTCTGTCTGTCTGTCTGTCTGTCTGTCTGTCTGTCTGTCTGTCTGTCTGTCTGTCTGTCTGTCTGTCTGTCTGTCTGTCTGTCTGTCTGTCTGTCTGTCTGTCTGTCTGTCTGTCTGTCTGTCTGTCTGTCTGTCTGTCTGTCTGTCTGTCTGTCTGTCTGTCTGTCTGTCTGTCTGTCTGTCTGTCTGTCTGTCTGTCTGTCTGTCTGTCTGTCTGTCTGTCTGTCTGTCTGTCTGTCTGTCTGTCTGTCTGTCTGTCTGTCTGTCTGTCTGTCTGTCTGTCTGTCTGTCTGTCTGTCTGTCTGTCTGTCTGTCTGTCTGTCTGTCTGTCTGTCTGTCTGTCTGTCTGTCTGTCTGTCTGTCTGTCTGTCTGTCTGTCTGTCTGTCTGTCTGTCTGTCTGTCTGTCTGTCTGTCTGTCTGTCTGTCTGTCTGTCTGTCTGTCTGTCTGTCTGTCTGTCTGTCTGTCTGTCTGTCTGTCTGTCTGTCTGTCTGTCTGTCTGTCTGTCTGTCTGTCTGTCTGTCTGTCTGTCCGTCTGTCTGTCTGTCTGTCTGTCCGTCTGTCTGTCTGTCCGTCTGTCTGTCTGTCCGTCTGTCTGTCTGTCCGTCTGTCTGTCTGTCCGTCTGTCTGTCTGTCTGTTCGTCTGTCTGTCTGTCCGTCTGTCTGTCTGTCTGTCCGTCTGTCTGTCTGTCCGTCTGTCTGTCTGTCCGTCTGTCTGTCTGTCCGTCTGTCTGTCTGTCTGTCTGTCTGTCTGTCTGTCTGTCTGTCTGTCCGTCTGTCTGTCTGTCCGTCTGTCTGTCTGTCCGTCTGTCTGTCTGTCCGTCTGTCTGTCTGTCTGTCTGTCTGTCTGTCCGTCTGTCTGTCTGTCCGTCTGTCTGTCTGTCTGTCTGTCTGTCTGTCTGTCTGTCTGTCTGTCTGTCTGTCCGTCTGTCTGTCTGTCTGTCTGTCTGTCTGTCTGTCTGTCTGTCTGTCTGTCTGTCTGTCTGTCTGTCTGTCTGTCTGTCTGTCTGTCTGTCTGTCTGTCTGTCTGTCTGTCTGTCTGTCTGTCTGTCTGTCTGTCTGTCTGTCTGTCTGTCTGTCTGTCTGTCTGTCTGTCTGTCTGTCTGTCTGTCTGTCTGTCTGTCTGTCTGTCTGTCTGTCTGTCTGTCTGTCTGTCTGTCTGTCTGTCTGTCTGTCTGTCTGTCTGTCTGTCTGTCTGTCTGTCTGTCTGTCTGTCTGTCTGTCTGTCTGTCTGTCTGTCTGTCTGTCTGTCTGTCTGTCTGTCTGTCTGTCTGTCTGTCTGTCTGTCTGTCTGTCTGTCTGTCTGTCTGTCTGTCTGTCTGTCTGTCTGTCTGTCTGTCCGTCTGTCTGTCTGTCCGTCTGTCTGTCCGTCTGTCTGTCTGTCCGTCTGTCCGTCTGTCTGTCTGTCCGTCTGTCTGTCTGTCTGTCCGTCTGTCTGTCTGTCTGTCTGTCTGTCCGTCTGTCTGTCTGTCTGTCTGTCTGTCTGTCTGTCTGTCTGTCTGTCTGTCTGTCTGTCTGTCTGTCTGTCTGTCTGTCTGTCTGTCTGTCTGTCTGTCTGTCTGTCTGTCTGTCTGTCTGTCTGTCTGTCTGTCTGTCTGTCTGTCTGTCTGTCTGTCTGTCTGTCTGTCTGTCTGTCTGTCTGTCTGTCTGTCTGTCTGTCTGTCTGTCTGTCTGTCTGTCTGTCTGTCTGTCTGTCTGTCTGTCTGTCTGTCTGTCTGTCTGTCTGTCTGTCTGTCTGTCTGTCTGTCTGTCTGTCTGTCTGTCTGTCTGTCTGTCTGTCTGTCTGTCTGTCTGTCTGTCTGTCTGTCTGTCTGTCTGTCTGTCTGTCTGTCTGTCTGTCTGTCTGTCTGTCTGTCTGTCTGTCTGTCTGTCTGTCTGTCTGTCTGTCTGTCTGTCTGTCTGTCTGTCTGTCTGTCTGTCTGTCTGTCTGTCTGTCTGTCTGTCTGTCTGTCTGTCTGTCTGTCTGTCTGTCTGTCTGTCTGTCTGTCTGTCTGTCTGTCTGTCTGTCTGTCTGTCTGTCTGTCTGTCTGTCTGTCTGTCTGTCTGTCTGTCTGTCTGTCTGTCTGTCTGTCTGTCTGTCTGTCTGTCTGTCTGTCTGTCTGTCTGTCTGTCTGTCTGTCTGTCTGTCTGTCTGTCTGTCTGTCTGTCTGTCTGTCTGTCTGTCTGTCTGTCTGTCTGTCTGTCTGTCTGTCTGTCTGTCTGTCTGTCTGTCTGTCTGTCTGTCTGTCTGTCTGTCTGTCTGTCTGTCTGTCTGTCTGTCTGTCTGTCTGTCTGTCTGTCTGTCTGTCTGTCTGTCTGTCTGTCTGTCTGTCTGTCTGTCTGTCTGTCTGTCTGTCTGTCTGTCTGTCTGTCTGTCTGTCTGTCTGTCTGTCTGTCTGTCTGTCTGTCTGTCTGTCTGTCTGTCTGTCTGTCTGTCTGTCTGTCTGTCTGTCTGTCTGTCTGTCTGTCTGTCTGTCTGTCTGTCTGTCTGTCTGTCTGTCTGTCTGTCTGTCTGTCTGTCTGTCTGTCTGTCTGTCTGTCTGTCTGTCTGTCTGTCTGTCTGTCTGTCTGTCTGTCTGTCTGTCTGTCTGTCTGTCTGTCTGTCTGTCTGTCTGTCTGTCTGTCTGTCTGTCTGTCTGTCTGTCTGTCTGTCTGTCTGTCTGTCTGTCTGTCTGTCTGTCTGTCTGTCTGTCTGTCTGTCTGTCTGTCTGTCTGTCTGTCTGTCTGTCTGTCTGTCTGTCTGTCTGTCTGTCTGTCTGTCTGTCTGTCTGTCTGTCTGTCTGTCTGTCTGTCTGTCTGTCTGTCTGTCTGTCTGTCTGTCTGTCTGTCTGTCTGTCTGTCTGTCTGTCTGTCTGTCTGTCTGTCTGTCTGTCTGTCTGTCTGTCTGTCTGTCTGTCTGTCTGTCTGTCTGTCTGTCTGTCTGTCTGTCTGTCTGTCTGTCTGTCTGTCTGTCTGTCTGTCTGTCTGTCTGTCTGTCTGTCTGTCTGTCTGTCTGTCTGTCTGTCTGTCTGTCTGTCTGTCTGTCTGTCTGTCTGTCTGTCTGTCTGTCTGTCTGTCTGTCTGTCTGTCTGTCTGTCTGTCTGTCTGTCTGTCTGTCTGTCTGTCTGTCTGTCTGTCTGTCTGTCTGTCTGTCTGTCTGTCTGTCTGTCTGTCTGTCTGTCTGTCTGTCTGTCTGTCTGTCTGTCTGTCTGTCTGTCTGTCTGTCTGTCTGTCTGTCTGTCTGTCTGTCTGTCTGTCTGTCTGTCTGTCTGTCTGTCTGTCTGTCTGTCTGTCTGTCTGTCTGTCTGTCTGTCTGTCTGTCTGTCTGTCTGTCTGTCTGTCTGTCTGTCTGTCTGTCTGTCTGTCTGTCTGTCTGTCTGTCTGTCTGTCTGTCTGTCTGTCTGTCTGTCTGTCTGTCTGTCTGTCTGTCTGTCTGTCTGTCTGTCTGTCTGTCTGTCTGTCTGTCTGTCTGTCTGTCTGTCTGTCTGTCTGTCTGTCTGTCTGTCTGTCTGTCTGTCTGTCTGTCTGTCTGTCTGTCTGTCTGTCGAGGAGTTGAATCGAGGAGTTAAGTCAAGCCGTCGAATGAAACAGTTAAATCAAGCAGTTGAGTTGAGCAGCCGGATCGAGTGGCTAAGTCGAGCAGTCTAGTCGAGCTGTTGAATCAAGCTGTCAGTTGAGTCGGCCAATCAAACCGAGTAGTCTAGTCGAGCAGTTGAATCGAGCAATCGGGTTGAGCAGTTGGGTCGAGCAGCCGATTCGAATAGTCCAATCGAGTAGTAGAGTCAAGCAGTTCATTCAAGTAGTCGAGTCGAGTAGTCCAGTCGAGCAGTGGAATCATGCAGTTGAATCGAGCAGTTGAGTCGAGCGTCGAATCGAACACTTGAATCGAGCAGTATAGTCGAGCAGGTGAATCATGCCATCCAGTCAAGCAGTCCAGTCGAGCAGTTTAATCGTGCAATTATGTCGAGCAGTCGGGTCGAGTAGTACGTCAAACAAATGTGTCAAGCAGTCAAACCGATCTGTCCAATCAAGCAGTTGTGCCCCTAAATTTGCATGTAAAGGCTTTTGGGGCCAAGAAAGGTTTTGATGATGATTATAGACCCCTCCCCCCACTAAGAAGGGGGGCTTCCTACAAATGAAACACAAATTTCTGCATAACTCGAGAACTAATCAGGCAAATGGAACAAAATTTGGCACGCGGGGGTTTTTGGAGGCAAGAATTTTTCTATGATGAATTAGGACCCATCCCCTTTTTAGGAGGGGGTTCTCCCATACAAATTAAATTGAAATTTCCTCATAACTGCAGAACTAATCAAGCAAATGGAACCAAATATGGCATGTGAATGTTTTCGAGGCAATTTTTTTTTCTATGGGGAATTGAGACCCCTCCCCTCTTTAAGAGAGGAATTATGACCTCTTCAAGCGGAAGAGTAGGGCTCCTATACAAATGAAATACAAATTTTTTCTTAACTCTATATCTAATCAAGCAACTGGAACCTCCTGAAAAAACAAAGTGATTTTTTTATTCGATTAAAAAAGTGCGTTTTAGGCATTTTAACGTACAGTTTAAATGTGAAAACCGTTATTATTTTCCTTGCAAAAACCTACGAAAAGAAAGACGAAAATGGAAGAAATTTGTTTGGCCGATTTTCAGAAATTGCAATTATTCGGATTTCCATTTCTGTTTCGTGTTAGAAGCATTAGCTTCACTCGTACACTAATTTTTCGAATTTTTTAGTCTGTAGAGCCCACAGGCAATTGATATTATAACAAAGATTAACGTACCGTTTTGATTCAAACTTCGAACACTTAAGCCATGCTAAAACTTTCTTCAAAGTAAAATGTTCGAAAAGAGCTTATTTCTACCCCCATGAATGGTTCAATAGCATGACAATTTATTTATTTTCATGGAAAAATTTTAAAAATGAGGATAAAATGTTATTTATAATGAAAAACACTAAAAAACTGCTGTTCGGTTTTGATTCAAACTTCGAACACTTACATGGTCGACTTTCAAAGCTCGAATATTTCAGTCTCAGACATCGAATACTTGTATTACTTTGCAAAGTATTAATGCTTTTAGTGTCATTCAACTTAAATAAGTGAAATTACATCCTTTTTTTAAACACTGTCCTTTTAAATCCACCTAACAGTGTAATTTAAATTTTTCACACAATAATTAGTTTCAATCCATATTTCTGAAGTCAATTGCTAATATTCTCGAACTCCATGAACCACATCTAAAGTAAGTTTACTTTCTACAGCTTTATCAACGCAGACAATTAATTTTCCCTAAGGAAAACCCGGAAAAACCGGATATTATTCGTGGGTGTTCGAAGTTTGAATCACACCTCAAAACGTGATTCAAACTTCGAACACTTTTTATTTATCTAATATCTTTAAAATAATGCATGAAATATTGTATTTTAACCATGCTTTAGTACATATATATCTTGCACTTACCTAATAATCGCGCAATGGGAAGGTAAACGTTCTAAAATTGGTAAAATAATGCAAACGAAAAAACAGCTACTTTTGCACGAAACGCTAAGAGTATGCGAACGAAGTTAAAATCTGAGTCTCTCACTGTTTTCCAGCGCCTGCTGATTTCTTACAACGAGTCCTACAGTTCAATGCCATACCTCACCGGATAGAGGACATTCTAACGAACACGGTGGTGTACAATAAGCTTAATATTTTATCATATTAGCGATACTAACGAGCATTTTATTCTGAAGTGTTCGAAGTTTGAGACTGTTCTAAGTTTGAATCAGAACGGTATATCCTACAAATTATTTTTTTGCCCCCCGATTTTTCAACCATATTTTTAAGCGGGGTGGGGGGGGGTGTGACAAAAGCTGTAAAAATAATTTGCAATTTCTTTTTTCTAACGACGTATAGCAGTCGGTTTAACTTTTCTATTGGGGAAGAATAAATGCTTAATGCCAGAAATGTAGATTCAGGCAAACTGAAAATTCTTGATATTAGGCCAAAAATATAGATTTAGCGTCTATGGCTTAGTGGTGTAATTGGTTAAACAACACGCTCAACTAGAGATTGGGAGCTGTGAGTTCGACTCTCACCTTCGCTAAGTCTATATTTTTGGCCTAATATCATTATCAGCCTAATATCATTATCATATCAATTATCAGTTTGCCTGAATCTACATTTCTCGCATTAAGCATCTGTTCTTCCCCAACATAATTTGCAATGGCCTAAAAATCAATAAAAAAAATTTATGTAAATGTTATAATATGTACTAAAATAAGTTAAAAAGGGCAGTTGTTATGTGAAACTACAAACAATTTCGGAAAGGAAATAAGGAATACAACATATTGTAAAAGAGAGAAGAGAGAAAATTCTGAGGAATTCTAAAGAAAACCGGTAATTGAAAGTAATGAAAAGACCAAGCATGAAAATGGGAAACCAAAAATATCAATCACGAAATGCAAACTAAAATCAAAGTAAAAGAAGATTCGGAAGAGTTCGGAAATAAATATACTGATTCTATGCATGAAACGAAAATATGAAAAAGATTTGGTTGATTAAATGTAGAGTAGCTTCATGAAAACGGTACGTGTATGGAAATAAGTAATATAAACGTAGCCAATTCGTCACGAAGAAACAAACAAGAACAAACATGGACATGAACAAACAAGAAACCTAAATGAAAAATAGAAAAGGTAAATTATAAAATGGAGAGTAAACTGAAACCAGAAAACAAATGGGTTAGTGGAATGAGGGAAAAGTCAACAAAACTGCATATATATTTTTCATTTTGAAAACAACAAAGAGGAATGAGAAACGAAAATTGAAATGGAGAAAAATGAAAAATTAATCAAGTGATTGTTAAGTCCTACTGCAGCACAATTAATAGAATAAATTTCCAGTTCAAATTTTGTTTATCTTTCCTTCGTCAAGTTTAAATGGTAATTTATCCATATTAAATATATAAAGAATAAATAAACATAAACTAGCAGAACAGAAGGAACTTGTCTATACTTTGTTGTGCTGGGTAATTGCAACGCAATTACAAATTATTTCTAACAAAGCTAATGGTAAAATATGAGCTACAGCTAATAAATTATGTCCCCAAATAGATGAATGGGAAAAAGCTAGCTAATAATTGGCCATTCTAGCGTTAATTTTCGAACCAATTATATGATTGATTCTACGACCATCGTCTCTGCTGCTCTCTCCTTCTCTCACGCGTCGCCATTTAAATCTGTGAGTTATAACTATGGCTGGCAGCTCATCAATTACGCGCGGATATTTATCATGGCTCGGGGCATCAGTCGAACCGTATGCAGCACTGTTCACACGCACCGTAGTTGTAGTTGCAGTTGCTGGTTTTCCGAACATACCACCGCATGCAACCGGTTCGCCGATCGGTCGGTACCCTCTTTTTGGCACAAGATTCTTGCTAATTTGAGCTTCTGCTGGCTGCAGTCGTAGCTCCGTCTATGTGAGCTGCCTCTAATAAACGATTAGATGGAAGTCTAACACCATAAAAAATGTGTACGGCTGCACGATAAGTATGGTTTTTATATTATTCGACTCAATCTGGAAATATTTTAGGTACATAACTTACTGAATATCTCAACTGTTAAATTTTATTTTTGGTTACGAACGTTAACGAGACTTTAGGTAGAAATTTAATTACAACTATCGAAACGAAGTCAAGTTGCGATCAATTTAGAGTGTAACAATAAGCTGGCACTGGTATAATCTGAAACCGATGATGGCTGCTAAACTCGATTCCAAGCCAGAAGGTCAGCCAGTGAACTTAGCATGGCTTTTCCACCGTTCGCCCTGAAACTGCAGCGTATCGCGACGGAATACTGCATCGGAAACAAGATTGTCGCTAGATTTTGCACTGTACCTACGTTTACTCACGGAGAGTAATTAAAACAAATCACCGAGCTCAAATGTATGAAGCTGACTTTTGACTAAATAAACCCTAAATGGAATATAATTCTACCGGCTTTGACAGCAAATCTGTTTAGGATAATTAAAGTAATTGATTCTTAGAAGAGGAAAAAAACGATGCCACATTAGCTAAATTAAAATTGCCACTGGGTAGTGCTAGTAGTTGAAGGCCGCTTGGAAAGACAATCCGATAGATGTTTTGCAAGAGATATTTATCACGTATGACTATTGCATTACATCAAAGCGTCAAATGCTTTCTAAAAATCTTTTTATCTCCGATCCACTTTTCTTCCTTTTGTCGAAACACGTGAATCAACCGAAAGACGCTAAGCGGATTATCGGAAATCCTTATACCTATCCTCGAGTGACGTCCGCCTGTTGGAGGATCCTCCTTCCTACACGCGATAAAAGAAAAAAGAACAGGTAGAGCGTTGCATTTTCTCACAACAATCACAACAGCACGTCAGGTTTGAATTACGGCGAACGTGAAGAAAACAGCCACTTTTTATGTAGGGAAACATCCGTACCAGCTACTACAGTTTCACGACTAGCACCTTTTCGGGCCTGGTGGATATGCTGTGGCATACGTACTCATTCATACTTGTATGTTGCTTTGGTTGGTTGGTGGGTTTCATTCATGCGGTGGTGCTGCTGATTTTTTTTCGACATTATCGGTTTCATTCAGCTCTATTTCTACGTGGGTGGAATAGAATAAGACGAAGGGAACAATTCGTTCTTTTTTGCTTCGGGTTGGATTTTGTTGCATAGCAAATGCGCTGATTTGAACACTCGATACTTTGCATGATATAAAAAGAACTCTGAAGGTAAGTTACTGTTACTAGAGATTGATCTAATCGGTTGCATATGATACACCACACACAAATGGACTTTCCTGCCGGAAAAAACAAAATGTATGATTAGCTTTTAACACAATCAGTCTTTATACTAGGTAATAATCGTACAGATTGTATTCTATGAATCATTTTCCACAAAAACAGTATATAATAATTTTATTCAACAGCAAACCAGTGGCAGTCATAATAAAGTCAAGAAGCTAAGTCGACTATTCATGCTACCTTCTGCAATCGATCGTTTTGCTATCTCGAAAAATGTTTGAAGTACCGCAAAATACGCTAATAGCTGTATTAGTTTTGTGCCAGATATAATTTTTTGGACATTTGTTGATATGTAACGTAATTATCAGTTGTATTTTGCGTGGTCAGGAAGAACAAGCTTTAAGCTAAGTTGAGTACAAGGAAGAGAAACGACAGAAATCAGGCAATCTTCATATTTATCCAATGCACGAAGTTTTCGAAGAAATCCACTCCCGTTGTCTCGATACCACTGTAGGTAGTACTTCTCCGCTGCAAAGGCAGCTTGCCAAATAAGGCCAAAATCTTATAGGTATGAGCTTTAATGTACGGAAAAATACGGTCCTCTTCAAGCATTATCCATGTTTCATGCCGGTAGAGAACAACCGGTCTAATAAGCATCTTGTACAGGGTGCACTTTGTACGGGAACTTAGTCTGCTCGACCGCAATTGCTTGTGAAGCCCAAAGTAAGCACGACATCCGCTGATAATACGCCTCCAAATCTCACGGCTGATATCATTGTCCGCCGTTACCAGTGAGCCAAGGTAACCAAATTCGTCGACTACCTCAAACTCATCGCCGTCGATCAATATACTATCCAAGCGGATCGGCCTTGGTTCCGCTGGTCAGCATGTACTTTGTTTTAAACTTATTTACCTTTAACCCAATCTACTTCTACTTCCTTCGCGTTTTAGTCTGGTGCTTTGTTCAGCCATCGCCACAGATGTTCTGCCGATACAATCCATGTCATCGGCAAAGCAGACGAATTGACTAGATTTATTGAAACTCGTGCCCCGCTTGTTGATATCCGCTCGGTTCATAACACCTTGTAGCGCTATGTTGAACAGCTGGTATGAGAGACCATCACCTTGGCAAAGCCCTAGCTGTGTGATTCGAATCAACTTGACAATCCACCTGAAATCCGAACACAGCACTGTGTACTATTCATCGTAGATTGAATCAGTTTGATGAACTTCCAGGGGAAGCTGTTCTCGTCCATGATTTTACATAGCTCTTTCCGGTCGATGATATCATATGCGGCTTTGAAGTCAACGAACAAATGGTGCGTGAGCACTCTGTATTCACAGCGCTTTTGGAGGATCTGCCGTAGTATAAACATTTGATCCGTTGTAGACCTACCTTCGACGAAGCCGGCTTGATAAGTTCCCGGCGGAAAATTGGAAATCATCTACAGGACTAAGACAGTCTAAGCGCTTTATACAGCCAGACCGTAAAAAAGCCTATCATTGCTTAATTTGAAGAAAACCGAACTAAGTATAATAATAGGACTATTTACCGGTCACTGTCCGAGCAAACGCCATCTCAAAACGATTGGTAGGCTGGACAATGATATTTGCCAACTCTGCGAATTCGAAAGCGAACCCGCAGAACATCTGCTCTGCCAGTGCAGTGCACTAACTCTTCGCAGACTAAGAATCTTTGGTAAAGGAACAATGGAGCCTTTCGAAGTCTGGTCTGCAAATCCCAATCACGTAATAAACTTCATAAGAAGTTCAATGCCGGACTGGGAGAAGAAGTATGAATTGACAATGACAAACACTTCCATCAATAGTGTTATGTCGGCAACTAATACCTAGACAAAAGAAGAAGTATACCACAATAGATCAAAATAATGGTCGCAGAGGTCAAATCTTCCGACAAAAAAAAGTTCCCGGTGGAAAATGATTTAGGACAGCACTTTATAGGCGGCATTGAGAACGATGATCGGTCGCTAGTTCTCACAATCCAACGTGTCGCCCTTTTTATAGATTGGGCAGATAACCCCACCTTTCCACTCCTGTGGTAGCTGTTCCGTATCCCAAATTCGGACAATTAGGCGGTACATACAAACGTTCAGCTTTTTTGTTCCCATTTTAATAAGCTCCGCTCCGATGCCATCTTTCTCAGCAGACTTTCTGAGCTAAGTTGTTTTTTAACTGCATGATGGCCTCCTTAACTTTGCTTATCGCTGGGGCTGGCACCTCTTCCCCATTTGTTGCACCGCCTGGGCACCATTCAGGTATTTGTAGAAGTGCTGCTTCCACCTATCGGTCACCTCACGATAGTCCGTCAGAATACTGCCATTCTTATATCACAGGTGCACAGTAACCTCTAAAATCCGTCATTTCGGGAGCTGCTGAAGCTGCAGGAAGTCATAAATTCTGCGACGTTAGTGAAAATTACTAGGTAACTAACACGATTACCCGTAAAGTTGCACCAAGCGACGCATCGGAGTGCAACCCTTAATCATCAACTGCGGTTGACTCGGATTTCCTTGACTCTCGGATCAAGCAAAAACCTAACCTAAGCCTAAAAAAATAAACGGTGGCCAGAATCCGGGCTCGCAAGCTGTACGACCAGGTGTTGACGAAACGTGAAACTTAAATTGAAAGCAGATTTAACCAAATCCCGGAAGTTGTATTGTACAAGGCTCCTGCTTGCAGCAAGATTCCTAGAAGGTTTAAGTTTGATTTCGTAAGTAATTTTGCGAGAAAATTCATGATTTGGCATGAGATCTGTTCCTGTGGCAAGAAAACCAGCGTTTTTCTGACGTATCCGTCCTTGACCATAAATGCGGATGTATCCAAAAGAAAGTACGTCAAAAACGGACTTCACTCTTCATTAAATCCCGTGATGATGCAGTTACGTTTTGGTCAGTTCTAGTCAGCTAGCCTTCCAGCATGGACGTGCAACCATGATACAACGCAATGGAGTCCAGTTCATCCTAAAAGAGCTGAATCCACCAAATCGTCCCCAGTTCCATTCCAATATTGGATGATAATAAACCGAAAGCTGAAGATGGAGAAAGTAAGGACCATTGATCAGACGTCAGATGGGGCTATCAGCTGTCCCAGCCCGTAACTAAAGAAGGTGTTGAGAAATTCATGGCAGCAAAAACTCAATGAGATTTATTCTTCTTCTTTAGCATAGAGCCGGGGTGACTCGTGCTGTTTCAAGCACTCGTCTGTATTCAACTCGGTCTTGGGCTACTCATCGCCAATTTCCTAGTCGTCTCAGAAGTCGCAAATCGCTTTCGACCTGGTCCAGCCATCATGCACGTTGGTCCCCCCTGTTCCTGGTGCCGGTGGAGTTGTTGAAGAGGACTATTTTCGTCTCACTGTCGTCCGGCATCCTTACGACGTGTCCGGCCCACCGTAGCCTGCTAACTTGCACTAGATGTACGATGGGAGTCTCCCCAAGCAGTGCCTGTAGCTCGTGATTCAAACGCCTCCGCCACTCTGCGCTTTCAGTTTGTACTCCGCCAAATATCGTCCGCAGCACTTTCCACTCGAACAAGACCCGCTTGGATGCGCCGTTGGATCTCCATACTAGTGTTGTTGTCCGCGGTCACCAACGATTCCAAGTACACGGACTCCTCTACCACTTCTAGTTCGTCGCCGTCAACGGTTCCCGTCCATGGGAGATGCGCGTTTGTGTCCTTTGATCCTATTCCTTTCATGTATTTGGTCTTCGACGCATTTATTTTTAGCCCAATTCTCCTAGACTTCGTTTTCAGTCTGGCGTCGATTGCCTCCGCCGTCGCAAAGTTCCTGGCTGCGATATCGAAGTCATCTGCAAAGCCTAGAAGTTGGCTACTCTTGGTAAAAATCGTGCCTCTCTTTTCGATGCCCGCTCGTTGGATCAACTCCTCAAGAGCGATGTTGAATGGCATGCAGGATAAACCTTCACCTTGACTCAACCCTCGTCGCGCCTCGAATGTGATACGTAGGATCGTTGTACTCCCGACATTTCTGCAAGATCTGTCGGATAGTAAACATTTGGTCCGTAGTTGCGCGAGCCCCCATGAAATCCGCCTGATAATTCCCTACGAAACCTTGTGCTATCGGTGACAACTAGCGTAACAGGATCTGGGAGAGTACCTAGTAGGCGGCGTTTACCAGCGTAATACCGCGATAGTTGCAGCAGTCTAGCCGATCAGCCTTTTTGTAGATGGGACAAACCACTCCTTCCATCCATTCTTCCGGCAGCTTTTCCTACTCCCAAATCCTCGAAATAACCCAATGTAGAGCCTGTCGTCCTTCCCAGCGGCTTTATTGGTCTTCAGCAGCCCGATTTCTCGTTTTACTTCTTGGAGATCAGGTTCTAGGACATTACTATCTTCCATGGGCGCTCCTAGGTTAATTTCCGTTCCGCCTCCTTCTGCGACTTCGCCATTGAGGTGTTCATCGAAGAACTGCTTCTATCTGTCGACCACCTCGCGCTTGTTTGTGATTAGATTCCCTCCCTCGTCCCTACACATGTCAGGTTTCGGTGTGTAGCTCTTCCGAGTTCGGTTCACCTTCTCATGAAACTTGCGCGTGTCATTAGCTCGGAATAGTTGCTCTAATTCTTCACGATCTCTGTCCTCCTTTTGGCGCTTTTTGCTCCACAGGATCGTGGTCAACTGGTTCCTAGCTCGTCGGTATTTGGCCAGGTTCTCTCTAGTGGCAATACTTAGGTAATTTTTCCAAGCGGTTTTTTCCCCTTCACTGCTTGTTGGCATACCCCATCAAACCAATCATTTTGTGTACTCCGAGGCTCAATACCTAATGTCGATAGTGCTCTCCGATGGCCGAGCGTATTCTGCCCTAACCGTCTTCGAGGTTTGAAGCACCTAACTCCTCGGAAGAAGGCAGTATCTCATTCAGTACTCGCGCGTAGTTCTCGACAGCTTACGGGTTATCTAGCTGCCTGATGTTCAGCCGAGGAGGGCGGCTTTGACGCGTCCGGTATATGACAGACAGCTTTGAGCGCACATGTACTGCTACTAGGTAATTGTCAGAATCAATATCGGCACCCCGTCGGGAGCGGGTTCGTGACGTTAGAGAAAAACCGGTCCTCTATAAGAACGTGGTCAATTTGATTCATTGTACGTTGGTCAGGGGTTATCCAGGTGGCTTTGTGGATATCCAAGCTAGAGAGCTAGAGAGCAGCTAGAGAGCAGCTAGAGAGCGAAAGAGTGTTTACCACGAGAGAAAAAATCAGCAGCGAAAAATGCCGCACATAATGGCGAAATTTACATATTTCCTTCACGGGGATCGATATTTTCCTAACTAGAGAGCAAAATGCTTTATAGTAATTAGATGTACATACAAAAATATGTGTGTTTAGTTTAACTTTGCGATTTATTTAGTGGTCCATTTTCTCATGCTCACTGACAGCTACGTTTCGCGAGAAAGAATGCCTACCCGAGCAGGGTTTTAGAGCAAATTGAAAACAAAATTTGATATCTTGATGTAACGGATTTTGAATACTCGGTGTGATTTCATTTTGGTCGACTTAGCGGTTAAAATATCAAAATTGATTGCAAAAATTCCACGCCGTGAAATTAAATTGAATACTACTTTTGCTATCAAAAATATCAAACGGAATACTAATCTTGCTGTTACACAATATTAATAGGAAAACAGAATTAGTTATCATTTTACTATCATATCATCATCATTTTGCTATCATCATATAATTTGAACCAACCATTTTACTAGAAAAAAATTTAAGTGAGAATAGATTGATTTAAATATTTAGGGTTTATTTACATCATATATAGAATCTACCAACACATTTTCTTTCAATAAAAATGAAAGCAAAATGATAGCAAAGTCTGATACATCATAAGTGCCATTTTGAGTTGGTAACAAAACATGTTTTCTATTTGATATCAACAGCAGAATATGTAATAATTTTGATATACTTTTGTTGTCAATCCTTGCTCGGGTATGCAGTTCAACAACGAATTTGTGTGTATGTGTGCATAGCTCCGGGCGGCAATTGAAGCAAAGCAGAATGTGTATGTCGAAATGTGAGTCGAAATATATATATGAGTGTTGTGCTTTTTGCTATGGAAACCAAAAAACTCAAGCGAGAGTTTTGCTGTATAGGATCAAGTTGACATTATTCACAGTTAATTTGGATTTTTGATGAGTTTTAATGTTACGAGCTTTAACCATCACTGTTCCCAAGTAACAATTCTAAAGCCGGGTTTACTTGAATTTTATAAAAGTTTTATTGCGGTATTAATCATTACCTTTAGTTTTATTGTGGTTTTGCGCAATGTCAAAAAAATACGAGACCAAGCACATTTGTAGCTAGCTAGAAAATCATAATAAAACTGTTAATAAAGCAAATTTATTGTGGTTGCTTATATAATCACGTTAAAACTTGTTGGTTGCAACATGTTTTATATAAACTTACCATAAGTGTGGCGTAGCAATACAAAATGGAGTGCCAATCAAAATTGATCTTATCGCGGTTGCTTGTCAAATCTCAATAAATCTGTTAGTTTTGTAGAGCTATTAAAACGGTAACACCCTGACCAAACAGTTTTTTTGCTGAAACATTTTTTTTTTATTTATTTTGTTCTTTTTTGTGTGTTTTTGCTTCTATTCTTGGGAAGTAGTAAGGACCGACTCCGTGCAGAGCTGTACAAAAATGGCAAGCAACTGTATTTTGTTGGATAATTTCCAGGCTTCAGGAGTGGGAGAAACTACCCGAAGAGTGGACGGAAGACGTGGAATGTCGGTCTACATAAAGAGCGATCGGCTTGATTGCTCTAATTATCGTGGCATTACGTTGATCAACGCAGCCTACAAAGGGCTCACTCACCCTGTATTCCCAGTGTTTGTCAAAAAAAAACCAGAAAATGGGTTTCTCAACGGTATTCTTTGAATTTGTTCATATTTTTTTCGAATTGAAAAACAATTTTGTCAATGTTTTCTCATTATTGTTACTACACTACTGGGAAAATAGTTAATCTTTTAGAAGTACCAAGGTTTCATCCACCGAAATCACACGGTTTAAAATCTGATCTTTTTTCTGTAACATGAATTTGGCATTGAACCAACTCCAATCCTACTTCATCCATCACGTATGCTGGTAAGTGATATGTTATCGATAAATCTAGAGCAGTTCTTAAATGAAAGATCGAAAGATCACCTTTCCACGCAAAAACGCCAAGAACTGATCGCAATATAGCGTTGTCTCTTGCAAGCACCGCTTCCAATGCAAGAACTTATCTGCTCAAAATTCAACCTCATCCACCGATTTGTTTTCCTCTCCACACCCATGCATGCAAGTGGCATGCATAGACAACCAACTGCAGACGGGTGTGCAGTGCAGTATAGTATCAGTTAATTTCAGGTAATTATTCTAATAAAGAAATGATTAGCTAATATTTATGCGATACCCCGAAGTCCTTGTGGCGTACGAAAGATCGATGAACCCGCTCGCACCGACCCGCTAGCCCGTTTGTTGCGCGCGCTGTGCTGCTTCGACTGACTGTGGCAGTACATTGCATCGGGGTGCAATGCATACTACTGGTCTCGAGGTCTCTATATATCTCTCTCTAGGCACAGAACGCCTCACGTCGTATTAACACCGCCAATAAAAATAATCGATACCGCACGTGTTTAGCCTACACCGTGACAAAAGAATAGTATACATCGATTGCAAGAGATTCCGAAAAAATACCCATTATTGCTAATTGTCATAATTGAATTTCAATAGAGAAAATATGTCAGAACGTATGATAAAAAATTTAATGCTTATAATAATAAGTTGATTTGCTAATATCATTTCCATCATCCATGTAAAATAATAATAGGACGACCATAAAAAATACTGTAATATCTACTTTGAGTTGAAACATGCATCTGTGGTGTAAACAGAATCGCGAACAGCCCTTGCTTTGGAAGGGAAATTGGTTCCGCGAGGTAGCAGCAGAAGCAGCAGCAGCGGGGTTCGCAGCCACGTTGGGTCGCAAGTAACTGTGTGAATGCGACTTCAGCTCAGTGTGTCAGCAGAGTCACCGTCGGACGGGTTCGGTACTGCAGGGGGCGAGAGGACGTTCGACTTGATGCACAGGGTAATTGGCAACACACGAGACTCCACCGCGCGCTGCTGCTGCTGCTGCTGCTGCATGCGCGTATGCAAAAGCTTCGAAGCACGATTGAACGGAGACAGAGAGGGCCCTGCAGAACTGCTGCATCTTGGGAACGAGCAGGGAAGCGAATGCACTTTACGCCGGTACTTCAGCAGTCCATTCTTAAAGTTGAAGCTTCGCAGTGTTTGGATTACTAATTTTCCCATTAGTTGCCGGCCAATGATTGATAGGCTGCGCAAGAATTGTGTTTAAGGTCAGGTTCTATGTGTCTGATGCTGATAAGGTCTACATTTAGAAGCTGAATGCTATTTTGTAACTCTGCATATCTTTTTATCAGTCATAGTTTGCTATTTTAAACAACATAATTAAATAGATATAGCAATATTCTTATTCTAATTATTTTGTCAATTAACGCAATAGAATATCTACAATTTCCAATGCTATAAGCACCCATCTAACATTATAATTATATTAACTATTCACTACCTACCACATAGAAATACATTTCTGAATATTTGCAGTATTCGAATGTTTTAAAAGTGTTGAACATGATTAATGACTTCTCGTTATAAAAAAACTCATTAGCTTTCATTACTTATACTTGAGATTCTACTAAGACGATCAGAAATAACTCTTCTGATTATTTATCATTTTGATCGCCACCACAAAAACCATTCCCAAGGATCGCTTTTGTTGATCACTGATCAACTCTCGGCATTAATTCTCCAAACAAAACCACTAACAGTTATACGTTTTATTTTCTTATCATTTCAGGTAACTTTACCCACGATCACTCTGAGTAATTACGGATTTCCCTCCCAGCACACCGCGCGCTTTCCCCACCCATCAGTCAGTGCAAGAAGCGGAAACTGAGGAAGGCAATCAAATTGGTTAATTCACCCATCTCGGGCCAATCTCGATCAGCCGGGTGAAATCGATATAATAACTTTTTTTACACATACACACACACACAGCCGATCATTTTCTCCGCCCGCTAGGTAAACTCGTCGGAGACGACGGTGTGGTCCGGCTGGTAGTCGGCTGGCCTTCTAATTTGGACCCACTTATGCCGCGGAATTGCTACCTGGCGGGTAAAACTAGCGTTTGGAGATGCGCAAACCATCGTAAATACTTATATTCACCTGTGCGTAAAAAATCGCACAAATCTGCTTCGGCTCATCTAATGGTAGTACGCTTTATTAAATTATTACTCGTAACAACCCAGCTGCTAACTGTGAACGGAAGAGTTGAGAACCGGAATGGAGTTCTAGTTCTGGGGTGATCGGAGCCATACGCGGGGTGCACCACGGTTGGGCCGTGGAATGCCATGATTAGAGCTTGATCTTACGAGCGAGCCACGCTATTAGCTTTGGCAAATTTTTCTTGTACCTGGCTAATATTTCTGCTATTACAAGCGTTGATGAGTCGACGCGTGAACAAAGCCCGAAACAATCAATGCTTCCGTTTTGTGGTTTCTGGTTAAGATGTCCAAGCTGCAAACTGAATAAGAAGTTATTAAAATAAATTGGTTTGGTTCTTGTATTTGCAGTAGAAAAAGTTCGCTGGGTGAGTATCATTAGATCAGAAATCATTAAAAAACAGTACAACTATTTACCAGAAATGCTTAGATCAAACAGTTTTATTACTGAAAAGCATTTGTTGGAGGTTTTTTTTTCACTCCTAATCATGAAACATGGAGCTATTCCCTTAAAACAAAAAACTATTCCTAATAAACATTACTGCAAGACCCTTAGGAAATAAAAACTGTTTGAACTGGAAAGAAAATAGGGAAAAGTCACAGCTTCGTAGTTTTAGCGAAACCCCTTTCTCTTTGTATTTTCAACTCAACATTATCAATGATCGCAAATCAACCACGAACGTAGTCTGGGAGCACGGTTAGCGATCGTGTCAGCTACAATTCCGAATTTATTAACAGTTAATTACGATAACTTACGTACATTGATGTACGATTTTGTCCTAGCTGGGAAAGAAATTATACTTGATGGAGACCGCAAATCGAAAATTAATTTTGGACACTTACTTCGAGAATATTACGTGGTCATGTTCAAAAATCACGAAGTCGTCGAAATTGACTAAATCGACCATCTGCAGCATTCTCTAATTTCAAGTCCAAATTCCAAACCAAATTCTAGTTTAATCAGTTTAGTGTCAAATCAATCTAAACCATATCAAACCTGAAACCACTGACGAACTGACATGACACATAGAAGAAAATCCTTCAAAAACCATCGCCCTGCTCATTTTACTTGCACACTAGCACCCTCTGTTATGCATGTTGCGGAGTAGCTTGCATTTGCAAAGTTTTATGCTACAGGGTTTTTACATTTGTAAGGTTTTATACTGAAAAGTCGAAGCAACACATTTTTTTTTTGATAAATGAGTGGTTTGGTTGGTTTGATTGGAGGATGGAATTAACGCGAGTGTTTCGTCTGTTTGCCTGTGCTTAAACCCTATTTCTCGTTATTATCCAGTTCTCTTTCGTGTCCAATTTCACGTGCACTTTCAAGTCCAGTTTTAAGTTTAATATGAAGTTCAACTTAAAGGCAGTTTCAAATAAACTTTCAAATTTAACTTAAAACCCGACTATTTGGCTAATTTCAACAAAGTACGTGCTTTTCCCTGTAGAAATTAGTTCTATTTCAAGTCCAGTCTAAAATGCAATTTCGCAATTTTGCGGCCACTGGATTCTGGATTCTGAACCCAGGACGCTGGACTCTGGACTCCAGAATCTGTGCCTTGGACTCTGGACTCTAGACTCTGGACGCTGAACTTTGAACTCTGGACTCTGGACCTTGGACTCTAGACTTTGGACTCTGGGCTTTGTACTCTGGACTCTGGAGTCTGGACTCTGGATTCTGAACTCTGGACTCTAAACTCTGGACTCTGAACTCTGGCCTCTGAACACTGGACTCTGTACTCTGGACTCTTGACTCTGGACTCTGGACTCTGGAATCTGGATTCTGGGCCTTGAACTTTGGACTCTAGACTCTGGACGCTGGACTTTGGACTCTGGACTTTGGACTCTGGACTCTGGAAACTGGACTCTAAGCTTTGAACTTTGGACTCTAAACTCTGGAATCTGGACTCTGAACTCTGGACTCTGGGCTCTGGACTCTGGACTCTGGACTCTGGAATCTGGACTCTGGACTCTGGACTCTGGACTCTGGACTCTGGACTCTGGGCTCTGGACTCTGGACTGTGGACTCTGGACCCTGGACTCCGGACTCTGGACTCTGGACTCTGGACTCTGGACTCTGGACTCTGGACTCTGGACTCTACACTCTGGACGCTGGACTTTAAACTCTGGACTCTGGAATCTGGACTCTGAGCTTTGAACTTTGGACTCTAAACTCTGGACTCTGGACTCTGAACTCTGGACTCTGGGCTCTGGACTCTGGACTCTGGAATCTGGACTCTGGACTCTGCACTTTGAACTCTGGCCTCTGAACACTGGACTTTGGACTCTGGAATCTGGACTCTGGACTCTGGTCTCTGGACTCTGGACTCTGGTCTCTGGACTCTGGACTCTGGACTCTGGACTCTGGACTCTGGACTCTGGACTCTGGACTCTGGACTCTGGACTCTGGACTCTGGACTCTGGACTCTGGACTGTGGACTCTGGACTGTGGACTCCGGACTCTGGACTCTGGACTCTGGACTCTGGACTCTGGACTCTGGACTCTGGACTCTGGACTCTGGACTCTGGACTCTGGACTCTGGACTCTGGACTCTGGACTCTGGACTCTGGACTCTGGACTCTGGACTCTGGACTCTGGACTCTGGACTCTGGACTCTGGACTCTGGACTCTACACTCTGGACGCTGGACTTTAAACTCTGGACTCTGGAATCTGGACTCCGAGCTTTGAACTTTGGACTCTAAACTCTGGACTCTGGACTCTGAACTCTGGACTCTGGGCTCTGGACTCTGGACTCTGGACTCTGGACTCTGGACTCTGGACTCTGGACTCTGCACTTTGAACTCTGGCCTCTGAACACTGGTCTCTGGACTCTGGAATCTGGACTCTGGACTCTGGACTCTGGTCTCTGGACTCTGGACTCTGGTCTCTGGACTCTGGACTCTGGACTCTGGACTCTGGACTCTGGACTCTGGACTCTGGACTCTGGACTCTGGACTCTGGACTCTG
This sequence comes from Sabethes cyaneus, assembly GCF_943734655.1. Lineage (NCBI taxonomy): Eukaryota > Metazoa > Arthropoda > Insecta > Diptera > Culicidae > Sabethes > Sabethes cyaneus. The sequence continues at coordinate 170,840,864 of NC_071355.1, forward strand.
GACTCTGGACTCTGGACTCTGGACTCTGGACTCTGGACTCTGGACTCTGGACTCTGGACTCTGGACTCTGGACTCTGGACTCTAGACTCTGGACTCTGGCCTCTGAACACTGGACTCTGAGCTTTGAACTTTGGACTCTAAACTCTGGACTCTGGACTCTGAACTCTGGACTCTGGGCTCTGGACTCTGGACTCTGGACTCTGGAATCTGGACTCTGGACTCTGCACTTTGAACTCTGGCCTCTGAACACTGGACTCTGGAATCTGGACTCTGAGCTTTGAACTTTGGACTCTAAACTCTGGACTCTGGACTCTGAACTCTGGACTCTGGGCTCTGGACTCTGGACTCTGGAATCTGGACTCTGGACTCTGGACTCTGCACTTTGAACTCTGGCCTCGGAACACTGGACTCTGGACTCTGGAATCTGGACTCTGGACTCTGGTCTCTGGACTCTGGACTCTAGTCTCTGGACTCTGGACTCTGGACTCTGGACTCTGGACTCTGGACTCTGGACTCTGAACTCTGGACTCTGGACTCTGGACTCTGGACTCTGGACTCTGGACTCTGGACTCTAGACTCTGGACTCTGGAATCTGGACTCTGGGCCTTGAACTTTGGACTCTAGACTCTGGACGCTGTACTTTGGACGCTGGACTTTGGACTCTGGACTCTGGAATCTGGACTCTGAGCTTTGGACTCTAAACTCTGGAATCTGGACTCTGAACTCTGGACTCTGGGCTCTGGACTCTGGACTCTGGACTCTGGAATCTGGACTCTGGACTCTGGACTCTGGACTCTGGACTCTGGACTCTGGACTCTGGACTCTGGACTCTGGACTCTGGACTCTGAACTTTGGACTCTGGACTCTGGAATCTGGACTCTGGGCCTTGAACTTTGGACTCTGGACTCTGGACGCTGGACTTTGGACGCTGGACTTTGGACTTTGGACTCTGGAATCTGGACTCTGAGCTTTGGACTCTAAACTCTGGAATCTGGACTCTGAACTCTGAAATCTGGACTCTGAACACTGGACTCTGGACTCTAGACTCTGGACTCTGGACTCTGGACTCTGGACTCTGGACTCTGGACTCTGGACTCTGGACTCTGGACTCTGGACTCTGGACTCTGGACTCTGGACTCTGGACTCTGGACTCTGGACTCTGGACTCTGGACTCTGGACTCTGGACTCTGGACTCTGGACTCTGGACTCTGGACTCTGGACTCTGGACTCTGGACTCTGGACTCTGGACTCTGGACTCTGGACTCTGGACTCTGGAATCTGAACTCTGGACTCTGGACTCTGGACTCTGGACTCTGGACTCTGGACTCTGGACTCTGGACTCTGGACTCTGGACTCTGGACTCTGGACTCTGGACTCTGGACTCTGGACTCTGGACTCTGGACTCTGGACTCTGGACTCTGGACTCTGGACTCTGGACTCTGGACTCTGGACTCTGGACTCTGGACTCTGGACTCTGGACTCTGGACTCTGGACTCTGGACTCTGGACTCTGGACTCTGGACTCTGGACTCTGGACTCTGGACTCTGGACTCTGGACTCTGGACTCTGGACTCTGGACTCTGGACTCTGGACTCTGGACTCTGGACTCTGGACTCTGGACTCTGGACTCTGGACTCTGGACTCTGGACTCTGGACTCTGGACTCTGGACTCTGGACTCTGGACTCTGGACTCTGGACTCTGGACTCTGGACTCTGGACTCTGGACTCTGGACTCTGGACTCTGGACTCTGGACTCTGGACTCTGGACTCTGGACTCTGGACTCTGGACTCTGGACTCTAGACTCTGGACTCTGGACTCTGGACTCTGGACTCTGGACTCTGGACTCTGGACTCTGGACTCTGGACTCTGGAATCTGGACTCTGGACTCTGGACTCTGGACTCTGGACTCTGGACTCTGGACTCTGGACTCTGGACTCTGGACTCTGGACTCTGGACTCTGGACTCTGGACTCTGGACTCTGGACTCTGGACTCTGGACTCTGGACTCTGGACTCTGGACTCTGGACTCTGGACTCTGGACTCTGGACTCTGGACTCTGGACTCTGGACTCTGGACTCTGGACTCTGGACTCTGGACTCTGGACTCTGAACTTTGGACTCTGGACTCTGGAATCTGGACTCTGGGCCTTGAACTTTGGACTCTAGACTCTGGACGCTGGACTTTGGACGCTGGACTTTGGACTTTGGACTCTGCAATCTGGACTCTGGGCTTTGAACTTTGGACTCTGGACTCTGGAATCTGGACTCTGGGCCTTGAACTTTGGACTCTAGACTCTGGACGCTGGACTTTGGACGCTGGACTTTGGACTCTGGACTCTGGAATCTGGACTCTGAGCTTTGGACTCTAAACTCTGGAATCTGGACTCTGAACTCTGAACTCTGGACTCTGAACACTGGACTCTGGACTCTAGACTCTGGACTCTGGACTCTGGACTCTGGACTCTGGACTCTGGACTCTGGACTCTGGACTCTGGACTCTGGACTCTGGACTCTGGACTCTGGACTCTGGACTCTGGACTCTGGACTCTGGACTCTGGACTCTGGACTCTGGACTCTGGACTCTGGACTCTGGACTGTGGACTCTGGACTGTGGACTCCGGACTCTGGACTCTGGACTCTGGACTCTGGACTCTGGACTCTGGACTCTGGACTCTGGACTCTGGACTCTGGACTCTGGACTCTGGACTCTGGACTCTGGACTCTGGACTCTGGACTCTGGACTCTGGACTCTGGACTCTGGACTCTGGACTCTGGACTCTACACTCTGGACGCTGGACTTTAAACTCTGGACTCTGGAATCTGGACTCCGAGCTTTGAACTTTGGACTCTAAACTCTGGACTCTGGACTCTGAACTCTGGACTCTGGGCTCTGGACTCTGGACTCTGGACTCTGGACTCTGGACTCTGGACTCTGGACTCTGCACTTTGAACTCTGGCCTCTGAACACTGGTCTCTGGACTCTGGAATCTGGACTCTGGACTCTGGACTCTGGTCTCTGGACTCTGGACTCTGGTCTCTGGACTCTGGACTCTGGACTCTGGACTCTGGACTCTGGACTCTGGACTCTGGACTCTGGACTCTGGACTCTGGACTCTGGACTCTGGACTCTGGACTCTGGACTCTGGACTCTGGACTCTGGACTCTGGACTCTGGACTCTGGACTCTGGACTCTGGACTCTGGACTCTGGACTCTGGACTCTGGACTCTGGACTCTGGACTCTGGACTCTGGACTCTGGACTCTAGACTCTGGACTCTGGCCTCTGAACACTGGACTCTGAGCTTTGAACTTTGGACTCTAAACTCTGGACTCTGGACTCTGAACTCTGGACTCTGGGCTCTGGACTCTGGACTCTGGACTCTGGAATCTGGACTCTGGACTCTGCACTTTGAACTCTGGCCTCTGAACACTGGACTCTGGAATCTGGACTCTGAGCTTTGAACTTTGGACTCTAAACTCTGGACTCTGGACTCTGAACTCTGGACTCTGGGCTCTGGACTCTGGACTCTGGAATCTGGACTCTGGACTCTGGACTCTGCACTTTGAACTCTGGCCTCTGAACACTGGACTCTGGACTCTGGAATCTGGACTCTGGACTCTGGTCTCTGGACTCTGGACTCTGGTCTCTGGACTCTGGACTCTGGACTCTGGACTCTGGACTCTGGACTCTGAACTCTGGACTCTGGACTCTGGACTCTGGACTCTGGACTCTGGACTCTGGACTCTAGACTCTGGACTCTGGAATCTGGACTCTGGGCCTTGAACTTTGGACTCTAGACTCTGGACGCTGTACTTTGGACGCTGGACTTTGGACTCTGGACTCTGGAATCTGGACTCTGAGCTTTGGACTCTAAACTCTGGAATCTGGACTCTGAACTCTGGACTCTGGGCTCTGGACTCTGGACTCTGGACTCTGGAATCTGGACTCTGGACTCTGGACTCTGGACTCTGGACTCTGGACTCTGGACTCTGGACTCTGGACTCTGGACTCTGAACTTTGGACTCTGGACTCTGGAATCTGGACTCTGGGCCTTGAACTTTGGACTCTAGACTCTGGACGCTGGACTTTGGACGCTGGACTTTGGACTTTGGACTCTGGAATCTGGACTCTGAGCTTTGGACTCTAAACTCTGGAATCTGGACTCTGAACTCTGAACTCTGGACTCTGAACACTGGACTCTGGACTCTAGACTCTGGACTCTGGACTCTGGACTCTGGACTCTGGACTCTGGACTCTGGACTCTGGACTCTGGACTCTGGACTCTGGACTCTGGACTCTGGACTCTGGACTCTGGACTCTGGACTCTGGACTCTGGACTCTGGACTCTGGACTCTGGACTCTGGACTCTGGACTCTAGACTCTGGACTCTGGACTCTGGACTCTGGACTCTGGACTCTGGACTCTGGACTCTGGACTCTGGACTCTGGACTCTGGACTCTGGACTCTGGACTCTAGACTCTGGACTCTGGACTCTAGACTCTGGACTCTGGACTCTGGACTCTAGACTCTGGACTCTGGACTCTGGACTCTGGACTCTGGACTCTGGACTCTGGACTCTGGACTCTGGACTCTGGACTCTGGACTCTGGACTCTAGACTCTGGACTCTGGACTCTGGACTCTGGACTCTGGACTCTAGACTCTGGACTCTGGACTCTGGACTCTGGACTCTGGACTCTGGACTCTGGACTCTGGACTCTGGACTCTGGACTCTGGACTCTGGACTCTGGACTCTGGACTCTGGACTCTGGACTCTGGACTCTGGACTCTGGACTCTGGACTCTGGACTCTGGACTCTGGACTCTGGACTCTGGACTCTGGACTCTGGACTCTGGACTCTGGACTCTGGACTCTGGACTCTGGACTCTGGACTCTGGACTCTGGACTCTGGACTCTGGACTCTGGACTCTGGACTCTGGACTCTGGACTCTAGACTCTGGACTCTGGACTCTGGACTCTGGACTCTGGACTCTGGACTCTGGACTCTGGACTCTGGACTCTGGAATCTGGACTCTGGACTCTGGACTCTGGACTCTGGACTCTGGACTCTGGACTCTGGACTCTGGACTCTGGACTCTGGACTCTGGACTCTGGACTCTGGACTCTGGACTCTGGACTCTGGACTCTGGACTCTGAACTTTGGACTCTGGACTCTGGAATCTGGACTCTGGGCCTTGAACTTTGGACTCTAGACTCTGGACGCTGGACTTTGGACGCTGGACTTTGGACTTTGGACTCTGCAATCTGGACTCTGGGCTTTGAACTTTGGACTCTGGACTCTGGAATCTGGACTCTGGGCCTTGAACTTTGGACTCTAGACTCTGGACGCTGGACTTTGGACGCTGGACTTTGGACTCTGGACTCTGGAATCTGGACTCTGAGCTTTGGACTCTAAACTCTGGAATCTGGACTCTGAACTCTGAACTCTGGACTCTGAACACTGGACTCTGGACTCTAGACTCTGGACTCTGGACTCTGGACTCTGGACTCTGGACTCTGGACTCTGGACTCTGGACTCTGGACTCTGGACTCTGGACTCTGGACTCTGGACTCTGGACTCTGGACTCTGGACTCTGGACTCTGGACTCTGGACTCTGGACTCTGGACTCTGGACTCTGGACTCTGGAATCTGAACTCTGGACTCTGGACTCTGGACTCTGGACTCTGGACTCTGGACTCTGGACTCTGGACTCTGGACTCTGGACTCTGGACTCTGGACTCTGGACTCTGGACTCTGGACTCTGGACTCTGGACTCTGGACTCTGGACTCTGGACTCTGGACTCTGGACTCTGGACTCTGGACTCTGGACTCTGGACTCTAGACTCTGGACTCTGGACTCTGGACTCTGGACTCTGGACTCTAGACTCTGGACTCTGGACTCTGGACTCTGGACTCTGGACTCTGGACTCTGGACTCTGGACTCTGGACTCTGGACTCTGGACTCTGGACTCTGGACTCTGGACTCTGGACTCTGGACTCTGGACTCTGGACTCTGGACTCTGGACTCTGGACTCTGGACTCTGGACTCTAGACTCTTGACGCTGGACTCTGGACCACGGACTCTGAATACTGGACACTGAATACTGGCCTCTAGACACTAGACCGTGAACTCTGAACTATGAACTTTGGACTCTGGACTCTAGACTTTTGACTTTTGGCTCTTAGTATTTATCTTTCAACATTTTTTTTTGGCTATTGAACTTTGTCATTTGACTATTACTCTTCGATTTTTGACTCTGATTTTTTTTATTTTTTTGCTTTTGATTTTTACTCATTAAATGTTGCCTTTTCATAGATAGATAGATCACATGATGGAGCTTGATGACATGGTTGTTGTTTTTTATATATTTTGTGACTCATTAAATATACGTCCTAACGACAAACAATTTTCAAGGAAAATATGTATTTTATTATACTAAATAACTTTGTAGAACATTTGAAAGCAATAAAAAATCGTGTGCAAGGTTATTGAACATAATTGACTTTAAAGTGCTCTTTTTAAGCACATCATAATATTTCGCAACCAGGAAGAGATAGATAGTTACCAGAGGTGGGCACCGCTAATGAGCTAACCGCTAACCTTTTAACCAGCGAGTAGTGCGTTCGCTAGGTTTCAAATCTGTTAGCGCTTTCATTAGCTTCCGATAAGTTAAAGTGCCACTAAATAAACTACTAGCCGCTAATTTTTGAAAATAATAACAAAAATAAGTGTGCGGTTTCTTACAAATTGATAAAATTGCTCGCTGCTGTTCGTGACGCGAGCAAATATAGTTCATTCATGGCTAGTTGAACTATTTCCAAAAATTATTTTCAAAAATTAGTGGCTGGTAGTTTATTTAGTAGTACTTATGTTTATCGGAAGGTAATAGAAGCGCTAGTACATTGAAAACCTAGCGAATGTGCTACTCGCTAGCTAAAATGTTAGCGGTTAGCTGATTAGCGGTGCCCACCTCTGATAGTTACTACATTCAGTAAAGTTGCTTATTTTAGTATGTTCTGCAACTTCCTGGAGGAAAATATTTTTTTCACATTAAAAAAACCAAAGATTGTATCACTATTATAAGTGTATTCACGGTCACCCTAATAGTGCAGAAGGATGCGCTATATTTTATTAATTAATTTCTCCAGACACCACCCTTGAAAAATAACGCATTTTACCCAATTGCTAGTGTCCGCCTTTTTGCGATTCCTGACCACTGTGCTTTGGAAGGGAAGGTTCTATGAAACATGCAACGCAAGGTATTGATGCTACATTCAACAGGATTTTGGGCGTCTACTTTTTTTTCAACAGACTTCACACTTTCGCAGCCAATTGTTAGCTCGCGGGTCAATTACGCAGCTCTAGTGCTACGATCCTATTGACTCTCTTCCAATCGAGAACAACGACTGGCATGTTAGACCACTGTCGTACTTTGAGACTAATTGGGGAATACTAGGGTAACCAACCAGGGTATTTGGAACCTCATCAGCAGCTATACATAATTTGAACACTTACAGCAAAATCAAATGGTAGTGTCCAAATTATGTACAGCTGCTGATGGGGTCCAAAATGATTATATTTAGATATGATTCCTTTTCGCTGTGAAAATAATGGTAAATGTAAGTTTGAGAGATAAGAAATATGACCATTTTTAATAGTTGTAACGGACTGTTTTCCATCGTTTTCCAAAGCAAACATTTTTAAAACACTTAAAACTGCACAATGAAATGTATTACACGCAATGCTGTGTCATCATCGCTGACAACGCCATTCGAGTATCCGCAGAGTTGAGCTTTGCTATCACCATCATGTTAACTGGTTTAAGGTTCACCCTTGGAGCCTACGCCCGCCCGAAAGGTATTTCTATGCTTTCCAATGTCTAGCGTATGTCGAATCACGGCCCGGTTGGAAACCGTGCATCACCGCGAATGGGAAAGATACAAGCTCTGCTTTAGGGGTTTCCTATTGATATGGGTACGTAACGTTCCGGCTTAAGATATAAGACACGCTATAGGACAGTAGCTTCAGCTGTAGCACATAGAGAGAGCCCATATTAGCCGCCAACAGCAGAAAAAATAATAATAATAGAACCTATAACCATTCTGTATGATTATGATCATCATTATGATTGTACTTTACTGTACTTTTCGCTGTCTCCTTTGTTCCCGGCCGCGAGTGGTGTGCAGAACGGAGGAAGGTAGGGCAGTACAAAAAAGAGGCTTTTTCATTCACACACCATCCCCGTCTCAGTTCTTATTACATTCACCTCCCCTTCCCCCTGAAGTCGATGCGATGGTGCTGTGACTAGGCTTCCCCCTGTGTTCCGCGACTAGCGGCTAGGTTCTTTTGCCAGGCGGCCCCGTCCGCACTCCTGTACAGTTCTGCACAGTTTTCGTCCATCGGCTCCCGTAAGCCAGGTAAAGTGTACATAATAATAATACCGTATGCTTTATGATTGCTTGCTAGAGAACCTACGTTGGCACTGCACGGGCGGACAGCGGCACCGGCAGAGGAGTAGGTAGTTGATGATACTTTCAGCGGCCCTCCTTGGCTGTGTTGTTCCACGGCTACTTGAACAGCGGAGTACCGTGTAATTGCCGGTGCAGAGCTGGGGCCCAGCAGTGGAACGGGACTCGGGACGGGAAGATTGTCATATTTTTTGGAACTTTTGTATAGTCCTTATGGACTGCAGCCAGCCAGCAATAGATGTTTAGCAAGTAGGCTACCAATTGTCAGCTGTAAGTACAATACCGTTTGTTTCCGTAGTCAAAATGTTGTTTCCGTTGCATCGTGTCATGCTTTGACAGTTCTGTGTAGTGTTTCGAATTAATTGTTGAGACTATGAATTAGCTACGTTGTGACCACTAAATTCTCAGATATATTTACAAACATCCTGTACGGATAAGATTTTTATATTGCTAATACATTCCAATTACGATGTGCGTTTATTTTAATACCAGCAATTCACCGCTATATATTTGTTGCGAGAATAATCTGCAAATTAGGAATACATCAAACTTAATCCTATTAAATTATTTTAGCAATTTTAAAACAAAGTTAATGTAGTCAACCAACCAAATGTTCCAGGCACTCCGACAACACATTACGATATCGATATCTCTAACTGAGCCTAGCGTCCTCGGTTGAGCTTTTCACTTCCAAATAATTTTTTCGCCCAACTTTCCTATGACGTTGATCTTCCATTAAGCTGATTCCGTTTGGTGGTAGTGCGGCAATATATAGAACACACTTCACCAGCAACGACTGACTTCTCGTTGCATCATTTCACCGTAACGGCACAAGAGGTGGAAGTATAACATTACAGAACATCTCTTCTACTGAGCGTGTACGGTTTGGCCTGAATGTTCCACGCATGAACATTTTGGGCTTTCTGCCGCATGATGCCGTAAAATCGAATACAACTTCGCGAGTTATATACCGGTTAACGGCATTAATCCAGTTATTAAAAATTGTCATTCCAGTGGCAGTGGTTCGCTTATTTTTGTCGGTGTACTCGTTTTTTAACACTCGGTTGATGGACAGATTCTCATTTGCACAAACCAAAAAGGTACCGAGAAAAATGCTTTTATAACTCGGTCTCTGCAATAAAGTTAACGTTGGTTACATCTGATTTCAAAAATGCTTCCTCGTCCTTCCTCCTCCAGCTAAGCTCATTAGTAAAAATACACATTCTGTGCATGTGATAGTGATAGGGATTTTAATGGAAATCAACTAGGCCTTCTAACTCTAAAACATCAGTACAAAGTTGTGTTCGAAACGTTCTTCATTGGGAAATCAAGAATTGTCGGAGAGAAGAAAATTACAGGGTTTTTATACTTTCTGAGTTCTCTCTTGGGTTCCGCTAGTAAGCGAAAGAAACGGAAACCTGAACGCACTTTTTCACCGGAAGCTAATGGTTTTGTTCCGATGGAGTGAGGATTTGTTAGCGTTGTTTATTTTTTAACAAAAATGTTGATTAGCTGACGGATTCCTTGAAATTAATCTACGTATTTCTCTGCAATAACATTTCAAATCTGAAAAAAACTGTAAGATCCACTAGTTGAACTGGTGGAAAAAGTTGTTTTCGCACTAATTTTTTAATTGCAAATAGCATCTATTCCATACACTTACATGATTTATTTATTTGAGACTTTCCCAAGATTGGTTTTAGAGTGAGGAGTTTAACGTTAGAAATGTGTAAACTACCAACATCTTGGATTTATGCAACGTGAAATGGTGAATGAAAAATCAAACCACATCATTCCAATCAATTTTAATCAATTTTAAATGTTTGATTGTTTTTTATCAAAAAAAAAATTGTTTTTCAACATATCGTATTGCAACTGCAGAACATTATGCTCAGTTTTTTTAGAAAACCGGATGCTATTAATCATATTCAAATCAATATCAAATCAGCGATCAAATTTATTTACAATTTATTTACATTTCAATATAATAAATTTACGACTACGACAGACAGCCTTTCAGTATTCAATAGCGCAGTGATATTGTTGTCCGAAGTAGGGTAAAGAACTAGTTTTAAACAGTCTAAGCGGGTCACTGATTGTTTTACCTTATTACAAGCGATGGGTTGACTAAGTGGGGGATATCAGCATACCAATCTTCTTGCTATCTTTAGTTCTTCAAGCTGTTACCATTGGAAGACACTATTGTTGAGCTAAACTTTTGATTTTTCGCTTTAAAAGTTGGAGCGGCGGAACTAATTTTGAACAGACCGAACCCATTTTCACCCGCAAGGTGCTTTTTTAAGCAATCCTGAAATCTGAATGTTTTTACGTCCCCTTAAAAAATCCCTCGAACTTTTACCCCTATTCAGTAAGTTCGCGTTCCTATCCGCGACCTACTAATCGGCATCTGATGCATAATCGGCATAGCGTATCGGCATAGATGCGTAAAATGCCATCTGTCTAAATTGTTTATCGGGGCATACACTCACCGCACCGTTCGGCAAACGGTATTCGTCGTCTCTTTTATTCTCTAGTGTTCTTATGGGAAACTGCGAGTTTGACGTCTCACTCGCTGTTCATAAGGACGGTGGGAGAACAAAAGAGGTAAACATAGCAGTACAAACGATGCGACTCAGAACAGTGTTGTCAAAGCAAATAACATTGAAACACATCGTTGCTTTATTAAATCACTGAGAAAATCTTCGAAAATTATTGAAAAAGCTGTCTTTTGTGTTATTTTTAATAAAGAAAAATTAATTATGAACATACATTTCTCTTGAAAGTATTGAACCACGTTTTCACCATAGGAGGTTTCAGTTAATTTCAAACTTAAAATTCTTATTTCCAGAACCGAAACAGTGTCTTGGCAACACGATAGTTCATCAGTTGTGCTGCAACTGCTACTACCGGTGAACAGGTTCCGTCAATTCAGAATTTGTTTTCAGTTTTGTTAGAAAATAATAAAACTTTCGGCTAGTGACAAAGCCTTAGATAATAGAAAAAAAGAGAGTGAATAATATGATATGTGACAATTGAGTGCTTGACTTTTAGAGTGGTTGTAATCAGCGCTGAAAAATGTGATGGATTCGTTAGTAGCGAGGTGGCGATTGCCTTCAGCAGCTGAAAAATGTACGTTTTTGAACAACAATTTTTAATTCATCATATTTCTTGTCGGAAACCCAATAAATTGTGTTTGTGTGAATCAAATGTATGGTTAAGTGATTTGTTAAGATGATATGAAAATATGAATAAAAAAGTGCATTTTCGGCTCATTTATGTTCAACTGATTAAAAAAGGTGACACTGCTTAACTCGTTCCTTACCCTATTGTCCAAAGTTTTTCAATACTTTTACTTATAATTTAGCCAAACACGAATACCACATACATAGAGAGATTTCTTTGCCTTTTCGTTAGATAAATAAATCGGTCAAATTCTTCCTTTGCTTGAGATAGGCAAAACGTCTGAAGTGACGTAACAAGTGAAAGTCAGATGGAGTGGTGTCTGGTGAATATGGCGGGTGTGAGAGATCCTCCGTTTTAGGAAAGCTTAGGGTATAAACGTTTTTAAAACTTAAGCCTTCTTTATCAACAGACTTCGCGGTCGGTTATTAGAGTATACGACAATTACGGGATAACACAATGATCCTACTGATTCCAGAAGCATCGCCCAGCCGAGATTCGAACATATGACCGCTAGCTTGTTAGGCTAGTATCGTATCTCGAAACTAACGGGATGGTCACCCTCCGTTTTAACAATCCCTAATTTTTTTTTTCAACTTCCACATTGGCAATGACTTTTGATTTTATCGTAAAATTGCCGTAAGTTAATTTCATGACGTATAAAAGAGTGCCTCATTTGCCTGATTTTTAAAAATGGACGTCAACTCGAGTGTAAAAACTATTGAGGCATTACATTGCTCAATTCTGCTTATAAGGGGCTCTTCCGGATCCTGTCCTGTAAACTGAGACCGCCAGCGGAGTCCCAGCTAGCATTTTCGTACGTATAGCTCAGTAAAAAATAAGACACATGTACCGGTATACAGGTCGGACTCGATTACCCGGGTGAAATTTTTTTTTGTAATGTTAAACACGTTTTGAACATAAACACATTTCAAAAAATCTATTTACAATAATTGTTTTTCACCCGGATAATCGAGTCCGACTTGTATATAGAAAAATCGCATTAGATGTACAAAACTAGTACATATTTTTATTATTTATTGTATGAAATTCAAATGACAAAATATTGTCCTAATGAAAAAAAAGCGAATACAGGATTCTCATAAAAATATGCAATGGAATGTTAAAGTCAAAAATGCTGTAAGCGAGTTTGAATGCACTGGCAATGGCACGGATTGGCTAATTTTGTCCATATTGTCGACTACGAACTGCGAGGTGTAAAAGTTGCGTTGACGTATAACTCTCTCTGGAGCATAGCAGTAAAGCTGCCGGAGTAGTTCAGGTGAATCGACTTCCGAAGTGATGATCTAAGCAGCAAAGAGAGCTTGGCGATGAATCTTCTCCATTCTAGGGTATCAATTCCAAGTAGCCGGCAGCGATCAGTATAGGAAGGCAGGGTCGTAGCATCACACCATGGTAGCCAACGAAGTGCGAAGCGGACAAACTTTTTTTGTACTCTCTCGAATCTAGCAATCCAGCACGCTTGGTATGGACACCATGCCACACTACTAAACTCAAGAACTGAGCGAACTAGTGAGCAATACAACGCTCGTAAGCATAGCGGGTCGCGAAAGTCTTCGGAGACTTTGAATATAAAGCCAAGTTGTCTGTTAGCTTTCGTCAGAATGTCGTTGTAGTGAGGTTTGAAGGTCAGCTCACAGTCAAGAGTAACTTCTTCTTTCCTACCCAAGCAGCACACTTTTCGAACTTATGTTTGCAGAAACTTATTTATGACTAAAATTAGTCATAAATCGGTTGCAACAACTGGCTTCTAACAACTGTGCTAGTAGGGTAATTTTGGTAAACCCGTTGAAGCCTGTGTCCAGCAATAGAATAAGTTCGCATGATCGGTTTCTGTCTACGGTGAAAGGTTATCACATTGCATTTGTTGATACTAAGTGTCAAAAAAATGCCGGGAGCACCAACTCAGCATACGATCTACACTTGGTTGCAAGTAGCCGCAATCATTAGTACTGTTGATGATGTTATATATTTTGACGTCGTCGGCGTAAAACAGGCGTCATTCAGATGGCAGTATGACAGAGACTTCATTGATAAATAACGTGAACAAAGGTGGTCCAAGATTACTACCCTGGGGGACACCCGAAACATTCGTAAACACTTCGGAACAGGAAGCTCCGATCTTAACGCGTAGCGTTCGGTTTATCAGATAGGATCTGAACTAGGTGACTAAGGGTCTGTTGACTCCAAGTTTCTCTAATTTGCTTAACAGAATTTCGTGATCCACTCGATCAAATGCTGCCTTGAGATCAGTGTAGACAGCATCAACTTATCCACCGTTGTCCATTGTGCGAACGCATAGTGATGCAAATTCGGTCAAATTTGTCGCAACAGACCGCTTGGGATAGAATCCATGCTGGGCGGCTGAAATGTAATTCTTAGATGAGCAGAAAAGCGCCTCATTGATGATAATCTCAAAAACTTTAGAGCAGCAGCATAAGGAGGTGATGCCTCTGTAATTCCGAACGTCTCTCTTATCACCTTTCTTGTGAACAGGAAACATAAATGAGGATTTCCATAGTTGAGGAAATTTGTTCTCTTGCAGTGACCTGTTAAACAGTTTTGTGCGTGGAGTAATTAACACCTCCGAGCACAACTTTAGAATGAACGCTGGAATGCCATCGGGACCAGCAGTATAAGAAAGCTTTAACTTTTCGAGAGCAGACATGACGATTTGTTCACTAATGTGAAATGGACGAAGCTCAAAAGTATCACTAAAATATCACCAAAAGTATCGTTGATCGCAATGGCGACTTGTGCAGGTCAGGCAGAGCGTTCGTTGAACGAATTCCTAAAGTGTTGGACGAAAAGATCGCACTTCTCAAGTTCAGAGTTGGTAACTTGTTCCCCAAGGTGAACTGACATTGGCAGACCAACCTCTTTCTTCTTGGAATTTACGAATCGCTTTGGATTCCTGCACAGAGATGCCTGTGTACGGAGAACAAATCGTTGGTACAGAAATCTGTTCAGTTTCTTGTAGTCGGTACTCGCACGGTTAAATTCCTGTTTTGTAAGGTGAGAACGATTCCGGCAGTATCTTCGTAGAGCTCTAGCTCTCAGCTGTTTTAGTCTGCGTAGGTGATTATTCAACCAAGAAGCCCAAGCAACAATATGGGTTTTATTATACTCTTATGATGGCATTTAAGACCAAAATTGGTCTTGAAGACCACCATAAAAGTACAATAAAATTCACCGTTATTTGCTTTTACCACCTGGCTACATTGTTATATTATAAATATCTTAAGTAGATAAAACGTCCTGCTCAAACCGTTGTAGGGGTATGAGGTGGGACCATCATCATCATCATCATCATCATCATATTCTTTAAATGATAAAGAGCGGGGCTGTGTCCTGTTAGGAGTCCCGTGATCGTGCGTAATTCACTACGAGTTAAATGGAGTAGTATTTTAGCTACTGCAGGGGGGGGCGCAGTCCCGGCGTAGTGGTTAGAATTCACTCCTCTCACGCCGAGGACCCGGGTTCAAATCCCAACCCTGCAGAAGTCACGAATGACCCAAGCTGTTAAAGTGACTATAATCTAACAAATAAAAAGCTACTACAGGGTTTGGGTAGATAAACTGTTTAGCTGGTCTACAGCCCTGTGTTTGATTCCAACTGGATACTATTTCTAGCTTTTGACAAGTCATCAATTCGCCTTTCACGGCGGATGTGGAGGTGACCAGAAAAGGTTCAAGACCAATAAATTGCTGAGCTGATCCTTGTTTTGCTAGGTTGTCAGCAAATTCATTGCCCTCGATTAAGCAGTGACCGGGCACCCGAAGTAATAAAAGTTTATTTTGGCGGGAGAGTTCCCTCAATGCTGTGCTGCACTTCTAAACTAATTTGGACACGCATTTGGCGGACTTGAATACCATTAGTGCTGCTTGGCTGTCCGTGAAGATACCGATTTTCGTCTGCCTGTACTTTCGTTTCAAGCATATTGTTGCACAGATGTATATCGCATATACTTCTGCTTGAAAAATGGTGGGCCACTTTCCTAATGAGATCGTTTCCCTGATGCCGGGTCCGTAGACTTCGAGCCTGCGCAGGCCCCCATTTTTGAACCATCTGTACAAAACCTGTTCCAGATGGAAGATCGGGCCCTCCATTATTCCACATTGAGCGATCTGTTTCAATCACCTCATATGGAACGTCTATATTGGGCCTGGCTTCCATGCAGTCAGAGACTGAAGTTACTAAGGGTGTCAGATTGAATTCCCGAAGTATGCGAAGATGACCGATTTGGTCACCTTCGAGTATAGTTGTACTCCTTTGTAATTGTAGTGCGCCGAGCTCTGCTTCCTTCTTCACATGAAGATGCAAAGGCAGTAAGCATAGCATTGCCTCCATGGCAGCAGTATGTGTTGTACGCATGGCACTGGTAACTGTAAGACAGGCCAGACGCTGAACTTTGTTTAGTTTGGCTTGGGCTGTCACCTCATTCACCTTTGGTCACCATACGACTGCAGCATAGGTTATCCTAGGCCGTGCAATAGTAGTATATGATCAAAAGGCTAGTTGAGATTTCAATCCCCAGGTTTTGCCAAACAGTGACCTGCATGCCCAGATAGCCGAAGTTGCTTTCTTACAGCATAATCTAGGTGGGCAGACCAGTTCAATTTTTTGTCGAGAATTATTCCGAGGTGTTTGACTTCATTACTGAAGCCCAGTCTGACACTATTCAGTATAGGGAGAGTAATGGTATGTTTCCTTCGCCTAGTGAATGGTATGCCGACTGTGTTGGTGGGGTTTACACAAGTCCCTCTTGTGAGCACCATAATATGGTGGTATTTAGAGCTCCTTGCAAGCGACTTGACAATACTGCGTCAAACTTACCACTGACTATAAGTACAACGTCGTCGGCGTAAGCAATGGTCACATAACCAAGCTGTGATAGCTTGTGAAGGAGTACGTCGGCCACCTGTGACCAGAGCAGGAGGGAGAGTACTTCTCCCTGTGGACATCTTTTGATCACCGAAATCGTGACCGACGTATCTCCCAATGATGCTGTAATTTCTCTGCTCTAGAGCATTGCTTGAATCCAGCTCATTGTAGTGTGGTCGATTCTCTTTGGACAGAGAGCCGTGTTAATTGACGCGAAGAACGTGTTATCGAAAGCACCTTCAATATCGAGAAAAGCACAAAGGGATGTCTCTTGATATTTGAGTGATTTCCCAATTAACGTCCCAAACAGTGCAGCGGGGTTTCCGTAGATTTACCGTGTCGGTATGCATGTTGACTTACATGTAACGGAGAGATTTTTAAAAACTCATTGCGGATATAGTTATCCGTGATTTTCTCCATCAGCTTAAGATGCGTTGAAGTCAGACTTATCGGTCTGAAAGCCTTAGGCATGGTTTTGTTTTTTTTGCCAGTCTTAGGTAAGAACACCACCCTGACTTTCCGCCAATTCTCCGGGATATATCCCAAAGTGAAACTGGCTCGAAAGAGGTTGATGAGCTCGGACATTGCAGCACCGTCCGTTTTTTGGAAGTAAATGGGTAGTATATCATCCGGACCTGGAGATCTCATTGGTTCAAAAGAGCTGAGTGCCCAATTGATCGAAGCCTCCGTAAACAATCGGCATGCAAGTAGAACCGAGTCATTTGACACTTTGTGTAATGACCCATTCCACAGCTGCCCGCCTATGTCTTGTTCAGTGGTCATTGTCGAGCCAGGGAAGTACGTGTTCATTAGAACTTCCAGAGTTTCCCTGGTAGTAACAGTGAGACTCCCATCCTCTTTTTTCAATTGCCCTAAACCATTGCAGTGGTCCTTGGACATCGCTTTCTGCAGACGCGTAGCCTCTGGCAGAGTTTGTATGCTTTCGCAAAATTTAACTCGTGATTACCTGCTGGCTTTTCGTAGCTCTGCGTTGTATTTGTAATTAACCGTTAAAAAATTGTAAAACTAGTCTTCGGTCACCTGAGCGAGCGTTTCAATTTAGAAATTTATTTGAATTATTTGAAGTCTTTGCTGAACTTCAATTTCACTACAAATTCGTATATAGAATTTGTTTCAATTCGAATTGCTACGGTCATGGAATTTGCTTGTAACAATAAGAATTCATTAGGGTAGACACTGCTTTTTGCACAAATAAGCAAAATTATAGATAATTGCTAGTTCTACACGTGTTCCTTATGTGTATAACGTTTTCAAATTTTGCTTGGCTGAGACGGAACTGTCTTTGTATAATATAATCTATACCTATAAAGAAGGCTTTCTGTCTGTCTGTCTGTCTGTCTGTCTGTCTGTCCGTATGTTCCTTATAGAATCGAAAACTACTGAACCAATTGGCATGAAAATGTGCATGTAGAGGTTTTTTGGGGCCAGGAAAGGTTTTAGTGATGGTTAGAAACCCCTCCCCCCACTAAGAGGGGGGGCTCCCATACAAATGAAACACAAATTTCTGCATAACTCGACAACTAATCAAGCAAATAGAACAAAATTTGGCATGTGGGTGTTTTCGGTGACAAGAATTTATTCTATGGTAAATTGAGACCCATCCCCTCTTTATAAGGGGAATTATAACTCCTCTCCTCTTTAAAAGGGGGGGCTTCCATACAAATTTCCTCATAACTCGAGAACTAATCAAGCAAATGGAACCAAATTTGGCATGTGAAGGTTTTCGAGGGCAAGAATATTTTCTATAGTAAATTAGGACCCCTCCCCACTTTAAGAGGGGGGCTCCTGTACCAAAGAAACACAATTTTCCTCATAACTCGAGAAGTAATTAAGCAAATGGAACCAAATTTGGCATTTGGGTGTTTTTGGAGACAAAAATTTTTTCTATGATGAATTGGGAGCCCTCCCCGTTTTAGGAGGGGGGGATCCTATACACATAAAATACAAATTTCCTCATAACTGAAGAACTAATCAGGCAAATGGAACAAAATTTGGCATGTGAAAGTTTTCGAGGGCAAGAATATTGATCTATGATGAATAAGGACTCCTCCCCACTTTAAGAGGGGGGGCTCCTATACAAACGAAATACAAATTTCCTCATAACTCGAGAACTAATCAAGCAAATGGAACAAAATTTGGCACGTGGGTGTTTTTGGAGACAAATTTTTTTTCTATGATGAATTGGGACCCCTCCCCACTTTAGGAAGGGGGGCTCCTATACAAATGAAATGCAAATTTCCTTATAACTCGAGAATTAATCAAGCAAATGGAACCAAATTTGGCATGCGAAAGTTTTCTAGGGCATGAATATTTTCTATGGTGAATTACAACCCCTCCCCACTTTAAGAGGGGGGCTCCTATACAAACGAAATACAAATTTCCTCATAATTCGAGAACTAATCAAGCAAATGGAACCATATTTGGCATGTGGGTGTTTTTGGAGGCAACCATTTTTTCTATGATGAATTATTACCCCTTACCTTTTTAAGAGGGGGGGCTCACATACAAACGAAATACAAATTTCCTCATAACTCTAGAACTAATCAGGCAAATGGAACCAAATTTATCATGTGGGTGTTTTTGTAGGCAAGAATATTTTCTATGGATTTCTCCACTTTAATAGGGGGGGCTCCTATACAAATGAAAAACAAATTTCCTCATAACTCGAGAACTAATCAAGCAAATGGAACCATATTTGACATGTTTTGGACGCAAGATTTTTTTCTATGGTGAATTCAGACCCTTCTCTTCTTTAGAAAGCGAGTTTTGGCCCATCTCCCCTTTAAGAGGGTGGGCTTCCATACAAATGAAATGCAAATTTCCTCTTATCTCGAGAACTAATCAATCAAATGGAACCAAATTTGGCATGTGGGAGATGATGATGGCAGAAATTTTTTCTATGGTGAATTACGACCCCTTCCCCTTTTAAGAGGGGAGCTCTCATACAAATGAAATTCAAATTTCCTTATAACTTGAGAACTAATCAAGCAAATGGAACCAAATTTGGCATGTGGGAGATTTTGGAGTCTTGAATTCATTTTACGTTAGTTAGAGACCTCTCACCCCTGTGGTAGGGGGATATGGACTCTCATACAAATAAAACAGAAATTTTTGCGAAACTCAAAAACTAATCGAACTCGAGAAATTCGAGATTCTTCCATAAAACATTAGTCAATACAAGACCACAAAAACTATTTATAGTAACACTAGATCATTCAGGACGAGATGGTCGCGAGTGTTGCCGGTGACCCGCCGTCGGAAGCGCCTTCCACTGGGCGGCTTGCAAAACTCGAGATTGTGACAAAGATCATCCGAGATTCATGATTTATGTACAACACAGGTTAATTTGTGGCAATACAAAGTTTGTCGGGTCAGCTAGTACTGTTATAAAATGTAGAAGAACAGAATCATTATCACCTATAATGATCGCGTTCACATTAAACTGTTCAATCGAAAATTATTGCTGAAGTGTAAATTGTAGGTGAACTAAATTTTCAATCAGTCATAATACAGATTAATGTGACTTGCACCTTACTAACGGGATATTAAAAAATCATTTGAACTTGTACATTGACTAGCCGAACGAACACATAACACATTTGCATACCACAACTAATTTCGTTCCATTTTCTGTGATTGGTTTTGGTTTGAAAACAACTCTGTAAAAGAAACTAATTCTGCTTCAATCTCTAATCATCATGTCACGGAGAAAAATAGTATGCCATCGTAAGGGGTAATAAATAATGCTACACTCCAGAAGAAGAAAAAAAACCTAAAGCGGGAGTAACAGAAAACAGCAACATTAACCGCATGCTCTCCGGTCCGTCTGTTTGGTAGCATGGTAATGGTACCGCGTGGCGGCCCCGTTGTAGTGGACATACTCGCGGAGAGCCTTCCCATCAACTCCACCGGGCGGGCGGCATGAAAAAACAGTACAACACACAGCATAAGAGAGTGAAGTGAGTGAGAGCATAGAGCAACAGCAACATCAGCAGCAGTAGCAGCAGCAGCAGCAGCATGTAGCATACCAATGCAGCCTAAGAGTGCTGCTCCACATTGTCGGATTGGGTTGGGAAAAGTGGGTGGTGGACGCGTGCGGTTACAGCACCGTACAGAAAACGAGCGAAAAAAGAGAGAACCGGCGCAGTTGCGGAGAGCACTGGTGAGCGATATTACAGCTAGAGATGCATATTGCTGCGGCGAATGTAATGAGATAGGAAAAAGAGAATGGTAAAGTAAACAGCAGCAGAAAACTGCAAAAGAAAAACGGCCACTGCTAAAGAGAAACCGAAAAAAGCGAACCCCGTGGTTGTGCTCTCCACTCGGTTCCACCAGCCGCCTAGGCCTATGTTGCGCAGCCTTCGAAGTTGCTGTGGAAATATTATGTTTTGTCTGTTTCTCTATGACCAGTCTTTCGCCGTACTTCGTATTGAACGCATCTCTTTGTTCGGGGGTTCGTATATCGCTATTGCGCTTTTCGTACTTTACTCCGGTTCGGTGCTATTTTGTGTCTTACTATCCCGTTTCCGGAACCGTCGATCCGGTCTATCTCCAGTGGATACCGGGAACAAGATAATCCCAGTGATCAGTGCCTTGAAACGGGTACAACTCCCGCATTTAGTGAACAACTGCGGTAAGAAGTGTCGTGATTCAATTGAAAAGCTAAAAAAAAATCATCTGGATTCCATGGCTTAGCCGAAAGCAGCTTAAGAATGTGTAAGTGTCTAGCAAAACGAAGGCCCTTGAAGTGACCAACTGCAAGTCCCAGTTTGAATCCTACTTAGAAGAGGAAAACCAACTACGCCAGAGCCCCCAATAAGCCCCGAAGTGCCACAACGTGAAAAAAAACAGTGAAATAACAGTAGTGCAGCGTTTTCGTAACACCTTTTCCGCGAGTGTATTTTATCAGCGTCATTGATGATGCAAAGGCTTTTTTCTGCCTGTTAGTGGTGATTTTTGAGAAACAGAAAAAAAGCAAAAATCAGCCTCTCGGCGTGGTGGCGGAAGAAAAAGAAATTTTCGGGCCCCCTCCTCGATCGCTAAGCTGTCGGCTGACCACCGAAAGTTTCAGAGACAACCATCATAACACTATCCGCGTGCGCTCCCCGGTTTGTCGGTGTTTGCGTGCGTGTGATGATGAGATGATGAATACAGTAGGGGTGGCGACGGCGGCGACGGAGGAATCGGCTGGTGGAAAGTGAAGTGAAAGAAGCATAAAAAAATTTCACCCTTACATAACGCACGACGGCGACGTCGGCGACGCGGTGTACATTAAGTTAACACATCGATGCCGAATCTGTTCGTCCGTCTGTGCCCAGCTCTAGACGAGAAGAGAGCCGGAGGAGGGGGAGACCCGGGGT
Source organism: Sabethes cyaneus (assembly GCF_943734655.1). NCBI lineage: Eukaryota > Metazoa > Arthropoda > Insecta > Diptera > Culicidae > Sabethes > Sabethes cyaneus. The sequence goes on from NC_071355.1 coordinate 170,862,796, forward strand.
AGCTGAGATGGACCGGTGCAAACTAGCGGTGATAGGGGGGTAGCTCACAGGAGTGCCTGAATGGATTAATAATAATAATATTCATAATACAGCCGAAGAAGCCGAAAGGCGCTTACCTTTTGCGTGGTGTGGTGTGGTGAACAAATCGAAATCGAAAAGCAAACGAAATCAAAAGCCGAGACAAAGATCATAAACGACGAAAAGGAAGTGGAAATGAGGCGAGCTTTTTTGGGGGGCTCAAGCGCGAAAAAAAAATTAACTACACATAGAAAGAAGCACTAAACACTGACGAACCGAACCGAATGAAAGTTCGACGACAAAAAAAACAGAGGATTAACGAACCGGGGGCTAAAAGTGTCACTCGAAGGGCCTGCTGTGGATGCTGTGCCAGCTGGTTGCTGGCAGAACAGCCAATTGTGGAGCCTACCTTGGTGGAGTTTTGATTCGAAGATGATATGTATGGGAAATACCGGAGGGAAAGGGTTTATATACTGTGTTTTTGGGTGCTGGGACGAGCAAAATGGTACACAAATATCGATTTTGAAACTGGTGGATAAACAACAGGAAACGAAAGACATCTTTCGGAGGAAAAAAGCAGTTTCGTGGATTATGGATTATCGTTGGATGTGCGACGTTATTTGTTTCGAATAGATTTTTTGTGTAATATCATGCACTGCCACACTAATAAGAAAAGCATTCGTCGCTATTTGATTAACGTCTACAATTAAAAAAAGACAGAGGAACAGCAATGTGTGATACGTAATTATTCTTATATTAATACTCATTTTAGTAAGTGTTTTGATATTTCTTAAATGTTTAAATCATTCCTATTATTGTTCCACATTGGAAATTCTTATATGTAAAATATTTTCGAAACATTCCGTTTGATTTTAGTACTTTTTTAGTTTTTTATCTTGTCCTGAGGAATACAAGTGCCAATACTTTTATATTATTTGGATTTTTGTTTCCACTATCATTCTCGGGTAACCAATAAGCATTTCCTATGCAATTCAAATGTAAACCAATTAGTATTACAGAAAGTTTCAATGTTACTTAAAAACAACTTTGGGCAAAACATTTGGTTACTTTACTGCTTACCCTCCTTTAGTGCTAACAATGCTTATTTGCAGCTGATTAGTGACAAGAAGACTGAAAAAAATTTTGGATGCCAGTTTAGGACTGCTCAAAAAGCTAATATACAGCTGCGTGCAGTAAAAAATGCCAGAAATGCCAAATAACGGTTGATTTACTGCTTATGTGAATGTTTATTGGTTGCCAGGATTATCCTACTCGTTCATAGTATACGGGTATACTACATGCAAAAGTATTTTACAACAGACCGGTTTTAACCATGGACTCAGATCACATAGGGTTATTATACCTATTAAAGAAAAATTTAAATTAGACTGGAGAATATCTTCGCACCGTCGGTCGGTGCATAAAATTGTGATTCTGGTATTTAGATTACGCCGTTCTTGAGAATATAACCAATTATATTGGCTCTTTCGGAGAAGAATTCTGCTAGCAATTAAACGTCAGATTTTGACTGACACTGTATAAGCAAATTACGTCACGATCACGCTGTAAACCACTTTTACTGACGAGGTGTTTCTTTGAGTAGTTCATTTCATAACCTTGAGTTAATAGCCCTACTTAGACGTTAAAAACGAAGAATATGCTTAAAAACTGTGCATCGTTTGGCTGTATCTTTTTGCGTTTACTCGAAACCATTTAGAGCACTTTAGTTTGTTTCTATCGAAAATTTAACTTTTCCTTAGCATCAAGTTTGTTTGTCACATATTAGTCGCTGAGGTCGCCTCATTTGAATATGTTGGCCCTCCAACGGCTAAGACCATCTCAAGTAAATCTTTACTTTTAGAAAATTATGGTAAATGTTATTTCGGGAATTTTTGTTATTTTAATTTAAAAAAAACGCTCTTTCAAAAATGTTTTATCTGTATTATCTAATTTGAGAAAATCATCTGGGAACGCCATTTATAGGTTATTTTTTATCCGGTGTTAGTCCCTTGATAATTATTTTTGCATGAAAATCATACTTGTAAAACTTAAACTTCTTTTGATTGCATTTACATGGTAAAAAATTATTAGCTCGATTAGAGAAATAATCACAATTTTTACAAGTAGGTACTACTAATTTTACAACTCCTGTCACATGCAGATGCAATGCAACGATGCAACCTCACAGAAAGCATCTATCAAATCAGTGCTAAATGAACTCTTCACGTCTATATTATTATTGCATAATTTGCATGTACAAAAATTGTTGTGTCATTCACTCGGCAACCTTATCCGATAAAAAGATGGGCGTAAAAATTGCTTGTTGTTTCTTTAACGCTATTTTACAAATGAAAATTATTTTCGATCAATAATTTTCGCTATTAAATTAATGGTCGTAGAGTGTCGAAAATATACTTATAAAATTCACTAACAATAAAATTCACTGTACACAGCATTTTATGTGATAGAATTACTGTCGGATCTCGTTCTACAGCAAAAATAGATACGCGTTTCTACGTTTTATAATTGTTCATAACATATTATTAACCTACTACTAGCAACTCTGTTTTCGTCGTGAAAGTACTGAAATCACTAAAATGCAACTGGACTCTGACGACCTTCACCTTAAAACTATACCCTAGCAACACATTACCATCGCGTTCAGTGGTGGCAACTCATCTATAACAATTTCTGGTCACAGATAGGTTGCAGTAATTAAAAGGGACGAAAATGTGCTGATTGGGTAATAAAACTGCTATAAATGTTGATGGTTTTATGGTTATCCTCTTAAAGAACATAGTTGCAGGACATCATAAAATATTCACAGACTTTATTTCCTGACCTGGTATGCAATTGGCTACCATTTCGAAAGTAGTCAAAACAGCCTTAAATGGTTTTATCTGAAACACCATAAATCGCTAATAAAACTAATACGTGTTGGACGACAACAAATATTTTTCCAAGAGAGCGATAAGTTTGTCTATATATACATTTTATTCTAAAAAACAGATTGCGTTTGAAAAAAATTGACAATTCAGATGGAGAAATTTTCAAAATATTGAGCAGATAATTTTCGTTTAAATCTCCTTTTTTAATTTTTTCCAGTTTTTATAGACCATATAAAGAAATTAGTTGTTTATGCTAAAATGTTCTTTCTTAAGAATATGGTGATTCTTTTGCAAGGATATACGGATTTAAGAAAAGTTTTTGTCAGCATATCTTAAATTTAGCTTACAGAGGAATGTCATAAAACTTTGTTAAAACTATTGTTAAGTTTTAAGAAAGCTGTAAAACGTCGTTTTTAAATGGGAATCAAGTATAACCGTTTATGAGGTGAATTGCACTTCTTGATAGTGCAATTATATAGGGGTCATTCCACGTCAGGCGACCGAGAAAAAGTTTAAACGTGTAATCGACCCTCACGGATTTGAACCAAATTTTGCAAGATTGTTCGATTCCGGTCAGAAAGTAAAAATCCAAAATTTTGCTGCCGGTTGGACATTCCCTCGATTAAAAGGAGGACCTCCATTTTGAGGAAAAATACCCGTTTTTGTTAACCCTGTTATTGTCTTTTGCTTATATCTCTGGAAATATTAAGATTAGAAAGAAACTAAAGGGTGTCCCACATCAAATTGCACAACGGAAGAAGCGCTGTAGAAATTTACTTAATTGACCGATCCTTTTCAAACTTTCAGACAATAAAATATAGTAAGCTTTTGGCATATTTATTTCATTCAACTTCACTACCATAACTGGTTGCTCGCACCTTACGCATAACTCCACTCATAAGGCTCTATACAACATCTGGCTACAGCTTCTTCTGTACGGAAACCCACTTTTTCTTTATGTCTCCCTCAGATTTGACCTCCTTGGGATGCTTGCGTAGTGCCTGCTTCATATAAGCCCAGTATTTTTTGATGGACCTTAATACCGGTGCGTTGTGGGGGTTCATGTTCTTGAGTACGAGAGTAACCCCGTTGGCTTCGTACCACTCCAGGACATTCTTTTAAATGGGGTGCGCGAAGCAAGATCCGGCCAGATGATCGTAGAACCCTCGTGTTGCTTCAACAGAGGAAGCAGTCGCTTCTGTAGACACTCCTTGAAGTAGATCTGCCCGTTTACAGTCCTGGTAGTCACAAACGGCGCACTCTGTTTGCCACATGACCAGATCGCTTGCCAAATCATGTATTTCTTGGCAAACTATGAAAGTTTCTGCATCCTTACTTCCTCCGGAACATCAAACTTGTGCTGGACGGTGAAGTACAGTAGCCCCAGAAGCTGCTGGAAGTCCGCCTTGACGTGAGTCTCATCATCCATGATGAGAGACTTGAGAATTTTCCAGGTGCTTGCGTGGCGTTGCTTTTCGGATGACGCCATTTTTTTCCAATTTTCAAAAAACTGACCGCGATAAAATACAGTGTACAATATACTCTAAACTACTTCTACCCAAATTTTCAAGAGAAAATAGCCAATGGGTAGTTTTCTACAGCGTTTCTTCCGTGGTGCCATTTGATGTGAGACACCCTTTATTTTCACATTTTCAAAGTAAATTATCCAAGGAATTCGAAAAAGATATTATTTTTGCAGCACTAGTGCTGCCAAATATTTTTTAACTCGATTTCAAAACTAAATTTTCCTTTTTCTCTCAATGAGTACAATTTGATCTCAAAAATTCCAACTTCATTGTGTTTCGCAGAATTTTTTACATCAGAATCACAGATCGCTCCGAGATGTTCTTGCCATATCGTAAAAACATTTATGCAACCTTTTAAGTAGTCTTATTATGCTCTGCTGAAACTAGCAATAAAATCGATTATGTCTTTCACCGTTTGACATCCACCGCCAAACTAAAAAGCTAAACTAGTGTTAACATAAAAATATATCTGCAATCAAAGAAGCTAAAAAGTAAGCTTTTACTGTCAGATCATCCTGACCGATTTGGTCTATGTTTGCCATGAAAAACTTTCAGAAAAAGATCACAAAGGTTTTCCCATGGATGTTCTGTCAATTTGTTTGTATCATATTCTCGAAGATAAAATTAGTAGAAAAGTAATGTGACAATATTTCAAAAATTTAAGTAATAACTTCATTCAGGAGAGTATGCTCCTATATCATCTACAAACGTATCGAATTTCAACTGGAAAAGACTATCAGACTATTTTACAGACGGTCGTTGCACTAGCCGGCAGATGAAAAACTATGAGTTTCCGCACTCAAAATAATTTTCACGTCGAAGTTACGGGAAAAGTTATGTGAATATTTTCCATTCAACTTTTCTCGTACTATTTACATGAATTTAGCGTAGTTTGCATTGGTATGCGTGCATTTCCAATAACGATCAACTGAAAGTCACGTAACTCCCTGTAGAGAAATTTTCTTAATTTTTCACGTGGATTATTTTGCGTGTAGAAAGTCAGTTTTACAGCGTTACAGGAATCGTCTTCTTTTTAAAAAAGTTACCGTTTAGTGGTCATTAACGTTTGGTTAAAATGTTGTGAAGGAGATGACAGCCTAGGCCGTTGTGTTTAAACTTTTGCATCATTTTGTCTTGTTTGATCTTATAGGTGCGCATTGAATGATAAGACAGATTTTATGAAATTGGATCACACCTGTGCTAAATTATGTTAGACACTCACCAGCAGTTTTTTTTGATGAATATTTCTTTTTGGAATCTGTTTTGATAACACAGGTCTGCAATAAAAAAACTGCTTAAATTTTTTTATTCGACCAGGAATCAGGAAAAATAATAAAAATTGTCCATTACATTCTGATAGTATTGACTTTTTCACCGAAATTGTGACTTTTCCATATAAAAAGCATATTTTGCAAACTAAATCTGGACGGTATTCATAGAATTGGAAATCATAATTAGGATAAACTGAAAAAAGTTCGATCTACAGACTAAAAGTACATTGGGATGTTCGATGGCAGGTGGAACTCGAACCCATAACTCTCGATTGCCGGTCCAGTGTGATACCTTTAGACCACCACCGCACCCTTACATTAGATAGTCCTATATCTGGTTCTTTATGCGCTCTTCCAATTTTACCATTCCACACACTTATTCAGACGATATTGTTTTTGTGTGTCTGCTCTTTTTTCTGGCGTAGAGAAGACAGACGGTTATCTGCTCGGTCGGTGCGGGTTCCGATGATCTGAACTCAAAAATTTTTCTTCAAAACAAAGACATTTTGATGAGAATTTCAACGATTTAGTGCTCTTTCACAGCAGACAGCACCTGTTGCTTCTTGTAGTTTTAACTAAATGAACAACATTTAAACTTTATCTTCATGATGAAACCAAGAAAATTAGTGTGAAATTCCTTTTTATTGCCACAATCGAACACCCTGTTATCGATTTCGCGGACAAATAACTTTCGCTTAAAGAAAAAAATCAATTTTGACAGAGATACTAAATGATACATTTCTTACCCCAAGTAAAGCAGGGTAAATTATTTTCATTTGACCAAAATTTTGGAAAATAACCAATAGTTAGCTGAAGAAACAACATTCCAAAAATAATAGTAATAATTCAAGCATCATGCTAGCCTCTACTTGAACCTTTCATGAACGTCCTTCACTCGAATGAAATGTGCGTTGAAAAAGATATTTATGAACAAACAAAGTTTGCCAAAACTAAAAAAAAATCTTACTGTCACTCTTACAAGCACTGAATTTAGAGCACCTGTTACAATTATTTATACCTTTTTCATATCTTAGTTTTACCTAATTATTGAAAACTTTCCCATTCCCTTTTTGGCTCTACCGTAAGTAATTCATTTTCATTGTTTTTTATTATTTTTTTTTCGACATCCTTGTTGCGAAAATCCGGTCAATTACTCCCGAAAGCGGTTTATTTACCGTGCCATTCCAAAGCAGTAAAGATGCATCATTGCAGCGGTGGCAGCGGCAGCGGCAGGCTCCCTTTTCGCAAATGCGCCAAAAATCGTAAAATCTAAAAATAAGTAAACCTACCAACATTTCGACTGCGTGCGAACCGGTTGTTGTAGGATTAATTTGGCCAACTGCATCATCATTTTCCCTTTTCGCGAACGGCCTTTGCCAATGCTTTTCGCTTCAGATAGAATTATTTCTGTAACACTACTGCTTTGTACTTGGGTAAATGTTTACTTTCGTCGTCAGCAGGTTGCATACGCAGTTTCTGGAACGGAGAGTTTCTCGGTATCAAGTAAGCATACTCGACATCTTTTTACATAATCTATCTTTTTACTTACTAGCATCGTTAGCTGGTAACCTAAGCGTGTAGGGCGCTATATCTCTGCATATTAGCGTTGATAGGAGGAAATGCTTATCAACTTAGGAACTATATTGGCTTGTTTCATTATGCCTGATTTTTGTTTTCAGGTATAATAAATTCAAATTTGTCACGAGGTTTTCGAGTCATTTTAAATCTCGCATGTGCATAATATTTTTAGATATAAATTATCAAATTATGGTTGTATATGAGCACCAATGGCATTATATTAAATTTATTAAAAGGTATTTTTTAAAGGTATCTTAATTTTCGTAATTACTGGCTTTACCAGAAAATTTTTGAATAGTCAGGTTAGTCTCATATAACTCCCCCCATCTACTAACAACAATTCCTTTCCCGAAATACTTGTGAAGATGCAGAGGATTCCCTGGTCTTTAGTAGCAACAAGTATTGGACTAACATTCCTTCCCATCCCACCAGGACCCGCATTCGGACGTGGCCGGCGTCGGTATTGATCAGCATGCAGGGACCTGATAAGGTTGCACAATGAGGAATAGCGTGCTGTCCCAAGCATGCTCTTTCCAGCCATCATTTTGCAATTTTCATCGGTCCTGGTCAATAACGGAGTAGCAGCACACGGGCGGTATCCTATGCTTATGCTTATGCTTATGCTTATGCTTACTAGCATCGTTAGCTGGTAACCATAAATCTTGTCGTTGAACTCCTATCTGAATGTAGCGTAATATGAATTGAAATAACAAAGGACTTTTTTGTTCCGCTCGCAGAGTGAACTCAGTATCGAAATGATTCATTCAAGTTTTCGGTGCTGTGTTTTGCTACCAGCAGTGCAGGTCAGAAAATTCTGAACTATTTCATTTCGGATTTTTTTGTAATCACTAGTTGGAATATTTAAGTAAATTCAATTGTTTATCAATTTAGCACTAATCTTTTCGAATAACTTTGAGCTTACACAGTGTCAGTAGGTAATCACAGCCATACTGTTAACCACCATTGATAGAGAGAACATTTCTTCCCCTTCGAAAAGATATCGTTTCGGGCCTTTCATCGAAATGGATTTCTGTCATCACATCCATGGGGGATCGTGACACCCTCCGTTGTTGGTTGGCTAGCAAACGAGGGAAAGGAGCTTCCGAAATTGCATTATTTCGCACTATATCATATTTATCAACCCAAGACTAGCTCTCCCTCCCCCACTTTCTTTTCAAATCACTATAATAGAGATGAAAGCTAGGCTGTAGCAAGTGCTTCAGCCAACCGACTGACAGTAATGGAAACCCCAGGAATCGGGCAGGGTCACACTGAATGCCTTCGGATCTAATGAAACCTGACACTCTCGTGCCGGGACGTGCTATTGGCACGATGAACGCGCGGAAAGCATTCCCAGTAAACATGAAATCTAATAAGTTTCCCTCCCGGAAAATGGAATCACATTCCAGAGAAGGATATGCGTTTGTGGAAACAAAAAAATTTGGCTCTCTGGAAATGCAGTCCCTAAGTGGATTAAGACGTCGCTTCATCTTGCTCCCCCTCCGTTGCCGACGGCAAAGAACGCATTTTAGTGTTCCCAATCTCTGTTTCGCCCCATCGAAACGTTTTCCCTGTGTAGCCGAATCCCACCGGGGGCTTTTCTCGAGCAACTCCTCTCAAAGGGCTATAATTGAAGTTTCCGTTTGCTGTTAGCCACCCTGAAGCATGGGCATGGGAGGTAGAGAAACTGGAGGCAGATTGCAGCGTTAAAAATTGATTAATTCTTGAATTTGGGCCAATTATAGCAGCATCAGCAGTAGCAACAACAACAACAACAACAACAACAACATGGTCAGCAAAGATGGGGGTTTTGCTTCCTGTTCGGTTTCGGTTGCTACAGCGAAGCACTACTGTCACCTAATGGTTCGCCCGAACAATCTATCATCTTCAGGCAGTGGCGAACCTTCGCTGTCTGTGGATGCTGAGGGTTTTTCGTACAAATATGAAACATACCTACCTCTGAGCTGGCTTCTGTGCCAAATGACACGTGTCGTGCTACAGGGTGTCAAGGTAGTTACTTATTTGAACATTAGTTGAGCCCGAATATTACGATCCGGAAAATATATTTGTCTGTCAAGAAAACACATTCTGTTTATCAGTTTTTTAATACCATTTTTTGTTTTGTTTTGTAGTTGTGAACTTTGAAGTATTACCATTTTTACGGTTGTATGTTGATAGTAGTGAACTTTAAACTTTAAATTAGTTTTATTTAAATCATGCAATGATCTTACGATTACAACAATTTGGCTCTAGGATGTTGTTTGATATAAAAAAATCATTATCCGAAACCCAAATTAATAGTTTTTATGCTCGCATTAAGTTTTATTTTTCTAACAAAGATCTCTGACGAACTGACATGGCATACAGAACAAAATCCTTAAAAAAACATTGTTCAATACGTTCCTTTTGCATACTAACATCCTCTGTTATACATGTTGTGTAGTAACTTTTATTTGAAAGGTTTAATACTGTGGGGTTTTCACATTTGTGTGGTTTTAAACTCAAAACTTTAACCAACACTCGAGCACCGTGGTACGGCCATGTTGCGAAACATGCCTTTGTAAAAAATGAGTGGCTTTTGCATCGACAATGGAATTAACTATCATATGTCTTCTGTTCATTTGTGATTTTTATTCATCTTCTAAGTCCATACAAACAAACCACCGATAAACGGCCAGGTTCGCTTCGCCCGTGCAACACTCTATAACAGCAATATAGAGATTGCTGACAGTTACCGTACGCATACTTTGCCGCGTATATTTACCCGCGAGCGGTGCCGCAAGGAAGCCATCTAAGTCCGTTACTCTTCGTACTAGTGATGAACAATCTTCCAACCTACATCGACAGAGTAGAGATTATGGTATATGCCGATGATGTTAAACTACTTTTACCAGTAAAGACCATTAAAGAATGTTTTATCTTGCCAGTAAATCCCGGGAAATGCTTTGTCTTAACATTTACTCGAAGATCAGCACAAACTATATTCAAGTTATTCACTGGCTTAGTTCGCTCCAAATTGGACTTTGCGAGTACTGTCTGGAGACTGCAGTATTCCTATTAAATCAATGGGCTTAAAAGCATTCAGAAAAAAATCATGAGATTTGCTCTGAACAACTTAGTACAAACCAACGATCAACTCCCTCCGCTGGCTCAGCATTGTATGCTTGTCGATTTGGACACCAGACTGCCAGACATAAAATAACGGTTATTGTTCTTTGTCAATGTTTATCTGGTCAAGTAAGAAGCCAGGTGTTGTGCAACAAATTGAATCTAAACAGGAACCACGCTGTCCTTCGTTGGAGCGGATCTTTTGAACCTAGCCCTAAAAAAGCCTTGGGTATAACCGTTTTTAGATATTACCCTTCTTTATCGACAGACTTCGCCGCCGGCTGTTAGAGTACATGACAGTTACGGGGTTAGTGCAACAATCCTACTGACTCTATCTAGCAGCACCACCTAGCCGAGATTCGAACATACGACTACTGGCTTGTTAGACCAGCATCGTACCTCGAAACCAACTGGGTTGGGCTCCCGCCCAATCAGTTTTATTGGGGAACCATTTTCAAGCATAAACCGCTACAGCTAATTTTGTTTAACTAAATCGTACACCGCCTTGAAGTCTATAAACAATTATGAATTCCCGCAATAGAGTATTTGTCGCAAGTTGAACATTTGGTCCGCCCTGAAGCGTCATAAGCCGCATTGATTTTCGGGCCAACAAAGGTTTCTTGCAGCAGCCTCATTTTATGAAATAGGATGCGGGAGAGAATTTTGTATGCAGATTTGAGGAAAGTACCGGCTCGATAATACAAATAGGGCATGTGAGACCTTCCTGCCAATTCCCAGGTATTTCTACCTCAGTCCATATATTTAGTATCACCTGATGGTCATAGTTTCAAAAGCTAGGGGGGTTACCGTCCTTTGTTTTGTACGTTTTCAGCTCTCAAGCTGCTTTTTTAAACCTCTTCCAAAGGTGGTGGATCCACTGCTAGTCTATCATCCTCAATCGCTATCCTGTTTCTGTTGGCAGCTTCATATTGCTCATCATTCAAAAGTACAACGAAATGTTGTTTCCATAGCTTGGCCATCGCCGATCTTGCCGATTATTATGGCAACTAATATTATATATTAAAGATTGGAATGTCCTCTAAAACCTTAATTATGCTTAATTATGCAATGATACCAATTACATAAACTAGACTCAGAAGTCTCACGTCAATCATGTCTTGAATGGAATACAACTCTGCCTGTCTTTCGCTATAAGAGTTTTTCAAAAAGTATCGTCAAACGGGGTAACTTGCAACAGCGGGGTAACATGCAACAACGCTATATCGATCCAATTTATTGTACTTTTTGATCTGTTACTTCAATTTTTAGTCTATATCAGTCACTGAATCTTGTTGTTAACAGTTCAAAGAAGCCTTAGATACTGTTTAGTTGATTTTCTGCTTTTCTGATGATTTTTAAAAAATCATACAAGATGGTGTCAAATTTATCGCCAATTTTTCGTCTGTAAAACGTTTGTGTCGCCCACAAGCACTTCAAATAAAAGAAGCCTAACATACATTTTATAGTAAAATGAATAATAAGGAAACAAAATAATTGATTTATGATGACTAGTTCTGTTCTTGTTATCACATTATTCGTAAAACAAGTACTTAAACGGGGTAACTTGCAACAGCTGGTAGATATAAACAGCTGTGTTCCGTTAACTTCACGAAGCAAGTTATCATTTAATTTTGCATCAAACAATACTAAAGCACACCTGAAGAGTGTAAGCTACTTTCGGTAAGTCAGAAATATGCCAGTTTTTCTCTGGATATACTGAAAATGGCCATAGAAGAGGCCAAAAAGAAAATATCGTCACCAGCAATATGACGGTGTCTAATTACGATAACTCGTAACGTAATGAACATTCATGTATTACGTAACCAAGATATCGATGATTTTTAACTCCCCTGTTCCAATTCGTGACGCGATTTTGCATAGTGGATATACGACGTGTAATGCATTGTTACACAACTCTCGCTCCCCTCATAAATTATTTTCACCAACGTGACATAGGACATTTATGCGTATATTCATAGTAAAAGCATTAAAAATCGCAAGTCGGATTATCATTTGCATATTCAAGTCCAAAGAAACTCATACAAATCATTAAATTCGTTCAATATCCAAAAATATTGCTTGTTGCAAGTTACCCCGTTTGAGGGGTTACTAGTAACAAATTAGTTAAAAAATTCTGCAACAGCCAATATTGATAGCATATTTTTTCTCAATATGTGAAATTGTTCTATCCTAGACCTAATAACTTTATATTAATTAAATATCCTCAAATGTACTGCAGATAAGTTTTTACTTGCAATCATAGTTAAGAATTGTTGCAAGTTACCCCGTTTGGCGGTATCAATCAATTCATTTCATATTTATTTACGTGCGGAAGTTACGTTTCTCCATACTTATCCACATGCCCAGCTAGCACCAACCCAGTAAACCATTTGGTTTGTATATCTCGATTGCAACTGAGATATACGAAATCATATCTGAACGAACAAGTTATATTTCACGCCATATAAGAACATATATGTACCAAAGTGGAGGCGATATACGTGCGAAAATTTTGCCAATTATTTGTAATTCTATTTTGCGTAGTTTTTATAACACGCAACTAAATACTCCTGAATATATGATTAAGATATAATCAAATATTGCAATCGTCTATACTGCTTTATAATTCACAGTCATGAATTGTATATGAAGACACGCACGACTGCAAAACAACTTATTGTTCACTTCGATTTGACATACTCTAATCATTATTCAATTCCAATTTGAAATTGTCGTGAAAACGATTTAATGTGAACTATTTATTACGATTTTGTGTTATCTGGGAACTCGTATATCAATGTACGAAAACTATCGTAAATATCTCCTAACAAACTCGAAATCGTAACTAAAGCTGAATAAAAAGGGATCAAGTTGATTTTTTGTCGTATAGAATGATAATGACTGACATACATAGGATTTTCAGCACAAAATCGTAGAATAGTACGGAGCGACTCGCGCTTAATCGGATATTATTGTTTTTTAATACTTATATAGTCGTAACGATCAAAATTATTCATAATCACGTATATCGCCTCCAAAATAGTACGGATATGCCAATTGTGCACATGAAATACGATTTATTTAGCATGTATATCTGTACGTAATGCTGATTTTTACCTTTTTTATACATTTGAAAATGCTGGCTGGGATGTTTCTCCACACAAACTTTAAGCTCACTGTGTAACAGGAGCTGAAGAACCCACCGGACCTGTCAGATTGGGTCAGATTGCCCAGACTGCAATATTCTCATGACAGTAAATGTAGTCTCAGGCAAACTGAAAAATTCTTGATATTAGTCCAAAAATATAGACTTAGCGAAGGTGAGACTCGAACTCACAGCTCTCAATCTTTAGTTGAGTGTGTTGTTTAACCAATTACACCACTAAGCTGTCACCACTAAGACAGCTTAGTAGTATAATTGGTTAAACAACACACTCGACTTGCATAATTGATTTGATCAGCTTTCCGGAAAAGCCGTTGTCGGCCACGACTGTAAACATCATTTTACGGTCGATGGTATCATACGCAGCTTTGAAATCGCTGAAATAATTGTGCGTGGAAACTCTGTATTCATGAATTTGGATGATCTGCAGCAGTGTAAATATTTTATCTTTCACTGATCGTCCTCCGACGAACCCAGGAGAGTACTTTATATGTGACATTGAGGTTCTCACAGTCCAGCTTGGTGCCTTGCTTATAATTTGGATGAACAACTCCATCCAGTCCGCCCCTGCTTTGTAACTTTAAATAGTAAACAGTTTGGCTCGAAACTTTGTCACAAACTTGTGTATTCTGAATTGTGATATTCTGATATTAAATTATTACTGCACTTAACAAACTATTTTAAAATTTAATTCAGTCTCACAATATGTTATTACTGTAGCAACTAACTTCGCATATGTTTTATTTTTATTCAGAAATGTACGATCGTTAACTTCATTATCCTCGATCTTAAAAATGCTTAAGCAATTCTGGGTACGCATCATATATCTTCCATAATATGAAATATAGACAAAAAAGTCTCTTTATGCAACTACGTTGTCAACAAACTCAAAAAGAATAAACCATTAAACTACGGAGAGCTGCTTACGGCAAGCTCTCTGCTTGCAATCGAGCATACACTTCGAAGAAACGCTAATGAACGGCATCAGCAACGCAGTTATTTTCGGTTGAAATCCCCCCGGTTAGACCAGCATCAGAATCGGTAACCCCCCTCTAGACAGTCCAGCAGCAGCAGCAGCAGCAACAGCAGCTGGCGTCCCAAAACTGACGCATCTCGTTGTGGGTGGAGAGGATCAATGCCAGGCCATTAGATTGTCATGGTGGCCGTTGCCGTCGTAGGGTTGGGTTGGGTTCGGTTGGGTGCGACAGAGCCAACCGAAAGTGTATTACAAGCGTCTTTATTTTCGAGCAATGCATCTTAATTTAAGCGTGCGTTTCGCTTGTGCATCCTGATTCCACTTCCCGGTCCCTACGGAGGAACCTCTGGGAACGCCGAATATCTCGGTCTGTGTGCCAGTGTTGAATGCACACTGCCACGCCGCACCGTCGACCGTCGTCGTATTCATCGGCTCCAACTCCGCTGCCAGCGATACGGCGGCACTGCTGTAAATAGCATATGCATATGCGCGACTGCACGGTTGTTTATGCGCTCCAGCCAACCAGCCAGCAGCGCGCGATCGCTGCACACACTACTGAGAACTGAAAATGATGTTTGGTTGGTGGCGTCTGGAGCCCCACGTCTTCCCCCTCACTATTAGTGCTAGTTTCTACGTGTGGGTTGAATTGTAATCATGGCTGGTTGGTGCTTTTGTTTAGCACGATTTTTCTTCTTCTGCCACGTGAAGAATCTAAACGTGAACAGCATAGTTCTGCTGAGCAGCTTAGAAGACGTACAAAAAGTGAACGAAAAACAGTGCTGCGGAGAGAAAAAAGAGCCGGGAATGCAGGACGGGAAGGAGGATGAACGGTGGTGCTAGCTAGCTAGCTAGCGTCGAGGAAAACTTGCATTTTATGGATATGCTCAAGCATACACACATAGCGGGTCTCTCTTGAATAACGGTCTTTGTCTCGGATTAATTATTTTGATGGGTTGTAAGTAATAATATAGCAATGGAGCCGCTTCTCATTGTTGTTGTTTTTTTTATTGTAGTTGGTTTTTTAATTCGCAGTGATGGGTATTGGGAGGTTCTTGCGCCCTCGTGTGTACGAATTTCTCTGGAGGTATTGTATCGCACAGTTAAATGGGGGTATTGTCATAGATTTTCGGTGTGCCAGCTTACGAGCGTTGAAGCGCATAAGCTGGCTGCCGGTGGGTAGCTGGTCATTGTAAGTAAGCATATGCTTCTGACAAGTGTGCGATGAGAATTATATTGCCTCGATGCATAATTGATGAAAACAATTCTCTTACTTCTCTGTTCAGCTTGTTGGAGGTGTTCTCTTGCCGAAGAAAGCTAGAGATGGGCAAATAGTTGTAGGAGATTTGCCGCAAATGAGACCGAGAGATTTTGCAATTTATGTCAATTATGAATATTGAACAGTTATTGTGTAGCGCTATCAGAGTGTACTTCTTAAGTACCCTCGAAGTTCCATGCCGGTTTAACAAGCCAGTTATCTTTAGTATGAATATTGGCTGGGAGCAAGGCTGCCACATGCACAGATTATTCTGTGTTTAACAGATATTTGAAATAAATCGCTTGTCAGAAACTGTATGCATAGAATACAGATTTTCACCAATTGCACAGATTAATAAAGTACCGATATTCTTCAGAATAATATTCCGAAACTGTTATATGATAACAAGCATGAAAAAGCAAATCCAAGGTGCTACATTCAAGTTTCGGAACTGTATCCTCTGTTTTTATGAGAAAATCTCGCAGCCGACTGTAAGAGTAGGGTAGAGACGTCTACAGTGAGACATTTTTTTCCAAAAATTTTAAATTTTTTTTATGATAGCTACCAACGCGCTCTTCAATCTATTTGAAAGGTATATTCTTCTAGTTACCTGAAAAAAAGTTTCAGCCGTTGTGGTTATAAGCTAAATTAGTTACAACCACAAACGTGGAGGTGTATTTTTATCTCACTGTTGGTCTCACCTATTGGTTGAGAAGAGTGAGACAACGAGTATTGAATAACGAGACACCAATTTGAAATCGATTTAAAACATATTTTTCAGTAATGAAGAACATGTTTAATGTGTCGTGTTGTTTATTATGTCTATAAAGCATACAATATTATGGGTATGATTGAAAATTCCGATTATTTTCACACATACATTTATGCTCATATAGAGGACAAATCCAGGACATCTGACTTTTAACTTACACTTCAGAATTCATTTACAGTCAATTCCTATGGATTGATTTGCAATTTAACACAAAAAAAAATTTTCAAAAAAATTTGCATGGCAAAAGCTATGTCTCAGTGTCACCCACGACTCTGTGTCTCACCGTTGCCAATAGGAATGTTTTATGAAAAATAGTGAACTAGCGGAGTTAGCAAACAATTCGATTGTCATACATATTTTTTCAAATATTTACTCTTATTAGTATGTGATGCCGTGCAGTAATTTTAATTTTAATTTAATATGCATTTTGTTGTTGAAAATCACTTGAAAATGATTGCAACAAAATTTACTTTAACCCCCCCTCCCCCAAACTAATTTTTGTTGAAAACTATGTTAAAAAATCAACAAATTTTTCTCAAGCTACAATATGCAATATAGATTCACAAACTTGACGTTACATGAAAATATCATGGATCTTCAATGTTTTATGACGTAGCTATTCCCGTTGACTCACTGTTCCTGTTGTCTCACTGTTGACTACTCTCCCCTACATAACAGTTGTGTTTTACAATAGTTTTACGAACCTATTGACTCTTACAGGCCCACCCAATCGAGATTCAAACATTCGACGGCTGGCTTGTTAAACTGGAACGCTATTATTAATAAACATACTATGAATTTAATACGTCTTATTATATCTGTCTATAGTGAAAACTCCTGACAGGACGTCATGTTTACGTGGCAAATCTCGCAGTTCATTCCCTAAATGATTTCACAGAGCTAAAATTGCTTCTCATAAAGTTGCATAGCGTTAGAAGTAGACGTTTTGGCCATACGTTTCGGTTATCTCGCAAATCTCAACCAAAATCTAGGTTATTTAGCAAATCTAGATTATTACAGCAAAAAAGTGATGTTTTGTTGAAATTATAGAAAATTAGGTTAAGTACCTCCGATTCGCATTCAATCTGACGCGAGGTATCACACGCGGGCTACAGCTAGTTAAATTATATTGATTTAATAAAAACTGCTCGTCAAGCATAACACCAAAAAACCAGGGAATATTAGTAAGTCTATATAAATTCAGTCGCCTAATTTAAAATAATTATTAAAAAAACTTAAACTAAAAAACTATTTAAAAAAAAATAATAATTAAAAAAACGGTGGAAGCTAAAAATTAAAACTAAATGCAAGCCATAATGCGGTGAAAGACTCGCACATTTTTCTTCAGGAGGAAAAGCACAAAGCCAATAGACACCAAAAGAACAAACACCGGATATAGGGTACGGGAGGGTATTTTCAGGCCATTAAGCGGTAGCCTAAACAATATTCAGGAATTACGTTGAAACTATATTCATTCGAGACAAGATTTTTATACCAGTTGATAGAATAATATTTACTGAATATCAGCGTGTATTTTGGTCTTAATAAAACGCTACTGGATTTGATTTATAGTCGCGAGTAATGATGAAGTCGCTGCGGCTAAATTGGGCCCATTTTCTATAGTGGTGCCTGTGTTTTTTAAATCCGACCGGCCGAAATAGCCTGCACAGGGATTAGATGCTTTTCAAAAACAGATCAAAAGAGAGACCGATGGATAACGTGTCGGTATTGCCTAGATACCGGTTCATTGAAAATGACTAGTTTTGCAGTGATAACAGCTTCCTGCTGGCGCTAGTGTATCATTGAATCGTGCATATACATTAGCGCCAGAAGCAAGCGGTTGTCACTCAAATACTAGCTATGCCAACACGATAGAAGAGTTTCAGGAGCTACTGCATCACATCTTGGTAGTAGTGTAAATAAAACACCATATGCTGAAATTAAAAGTAAAATGCTACAGATTGCTAGTGAATGAAAATTGATTTATATTTTCATATCAGAGGGGAATTTTTGTGTTCTTCCGTGATGAAAAGAAGTAGAATTGTTCTGTGAAAGCATATTCACAGCTGTTTAGTTTCTATAATAAGTAAATGTGATCATAATTGTGTGTTTTCCAAACCATCATCAAGAGCGGATACACGTAAGCGATTGCTGCTGGTTTTTTCAGCCTGATTACGCGCCAGTGGAAAAACAGTGGTTTTGACGTTTATTGAATAAAATTTAGCAAATTACTTACATTTTTATAAAAGTAGTTATAACACATTAAAGCTTATGAGTGCTACATTCGTTTCAGTATTGGTATATAGCGGCAAAGTTTTTATTTGGGAAAGCGCAGCAAAAAAAAGGAGATGTATGCCGAATTTAGTAGCGTGCTGAAAATACCCTCCCGTACCCTAGATAGTTTAAGATGGCACATACTTCATTATGAAATGGTTCCTTCATAGTATATTTTCATAGATTTTTCATGACTAATGAGGCCCAAATGCTACACATTGTAACGGTATTGACGATGACAGACCAAACGTGTGCCGCCGAATGCTTATCTCCAGCTTTCTTACGCAACTGCACGAATACTGACATGACTATCAATAGCAAAACTACGCACTAGCTCTACACGCTTAAAAAATTTAACTCAAGAATGAATAATATTAACTCAGAAATGAGTGAGTTTCAATTCAAAAATGAGTAAAATCCGACTCACTTTTACCCAAAAATTTAAGTAATTTGGCCATTTCTCAATACTGAGTAGTTCAGGCCGACCTCATAACTGAGTTATATTTAATCATAATTTGTGTAAGTATTACTCAGTTTAGGGTGAAATGGCACTCATTTTTGAGAAAATATTGCTTATTAATGAGCTTCTGCGTTGAACTCATAAAAGGAGTTAGAGTTACTCAAAACAGTGTGTAAAAATACGCATGTTTTAAGCTGTTCCACTTTTTGTGAAAGTGGGTCAAATTTTTTAAGCGTGTACTGTTACAGTTGTCAAAATCAGCTGCTTAAAAATGTAAACATTTCGCCAAGAGATTTTTTTGTTGATTGTGAAGATTACGGTCCGTGTTAATTTCGCAATCGTAGTGTCAATTTTGTGGTCTGTGGCCATCGGTGGTTACTCGTCCAAACTAGACTTATTCGCCAAATATCTTCAAAAACATAGTTTTTCAAACCGCTCGGCAGGAAGCATAGCATAGCTTGTGACGTAACAAGCATTGGAATGCATTGCAAGGCCATTTTGTAATACACACAGTTAAAAATCGTGATCACGCGCACCTATAGCAAAGCGTGTAGCTCTATTGGCCTCTCGAACTGACAGATTTTGTGTTGTCACCCCGTTGTCAGCGATTTTTTTTTTCAAATCTTACGCAGATGACGACTATGTGCTTCGTGTTATTTATTATCGCGTTCAGGATATAGGGAAGTCCTTCTAAGTCCAATCCGGAGCAGGTACTGCTTGAATCAAGCGTGCACCAATAGGAATTGTGTTCACCTATTTGATGTTTTTATGGCAAACGACGTTATGTTAAGCAGCATTATGCCAAATGAATTTATGTTAAATAGACAGCCCTATTTAACTGCGTATTCGTAGAAAAGCGAAATTTTGTAAATTATGCGTAACGTCCATTATGCCTATTACCCATTATGCTACCATCCATTATGTCTATCATGCATTATGCCTTACGTCGGTTATGCCTAACGTCCACTATGCCTATGTCTGTCGTCTGTATACCTAAGGTCGCGCACCCTGATAAAACCATACCGAGGAAACTGGTGCCTAGATAGAGGGTGTTCCATACTTATTGGTGAGCTGATGCCCTTGTGTTGCTTCGAAATAGGTGTCTTAGAACTCTACTCTACTACTCCTCTGAGAGAGAATAGTACAACGTGTGACTAAGACTACACTAAAACAGGCGATAAATGCAAAGCAAAACCAACCGTGTTGAAGACGTTAACCCCTAGGATGACAGCTACTTGCAGTGCCTTTCCGATGGATGCCAGCAAAATTCGTTTAACTCATATCTTCGAACCGTCAACGGTGTATATGACATCTTCGATCTCAGTGTTTAAAAGACGATGTAACGAATTATTGTAATATAGTTTATAAGTAGGGTACGGGAGGGTATTTTCAGCAGGTTTCTAAATTCAGCCTATTTGCCTTTTCTTTCGCCAGTAAAAATACTTTGCCGACATACAATTTTAATATGTTATAGCTATTTTCCCAAGACTTTGGTTACCCAAGTAACAATTTGTGTTTTATTATACCCTTATGATGGTATTCAAGACCAAAAATGGTCTTGAAGAGCGCCATAAAAATACAATAAAACTCACATTGTTGCTTAGGTAATCTACTATTTTTTATATACAAAGAACGTCAAAACCACCTGTTCTTCCACTAGAACTAGGCTATAGGCCGAACAAGTAGAAGCCATCGCTTAATGGGCTGAAAAAATCCTCCCATGCCCTATATGCAGTCTGTATAACTTCATCGAAAGCGGTGTAAACAAACAAATATCGCTGGCTAAGATAAGAGTTCCAACGACAGTTACTGAAATGTATCCAGACAAGTTAAAGATCGTCATTACGGGGCGCTAATCGTCGTTGTGGCCATCTTCGGCGATTTTGGCGGAGATGACACTAAAGATAGACGGGTTACCAATGAGGAATTCATAGTACTAGCAAAAGGATGGAAGCCGAAGAAAGTATCCAATGTGGTGCTGAAAGGGCAGGTATTTCCAGATATGTTCAGAACGGTCCTGTAGACATGTGTTATAGAATCCAAGACTGATAGAAAATACAGAAGCTGTAGAAGCTGTTACTTCTACAGAAACCAAGAAATTCCCAGACAATTTCAGTAACTTTTAGATTAATAAGTCTGTCGTACACACTC
This sequence comes from Sabethes cyaneus, assembly GCF_943734655.1. Classification (NCBI taxonomy): domain Eukaryota; kingdom Metazoa; phylum Arthropoda; class Insecta; order Diptera; family Culicidae; genus Sabethes; species Sabethes cyaneus. Next base: position 170,884,236 of record NC_071355.1, read on the forward strand.
GCGAAGCCCTTAGAGAGGATTATCCTCAATAGAGTCACTAAATACACGGAGAGTGAACATGGAGGCTATTTTATCTTTCCTGACGTCCAGTCCAATTCACTGTACTTCAAAGGTTCATCCACAGGGCCTGGGAGGAGAAATAAATTCAAATCCGGTTATAATTGGCTTCGATTATAGCTTGGTTCGTTCCGCAGATGCCCCAGCTTAGATAAAAAGGAGCGGTACATAACAACGTTGCTTCAATGATGCTCCCTTATCTAATTTTCCGTTCATTCCCTATTGTGGCCGATCCCATTCTGTAGGATCCTATCAGCATCTTTGTTTCATTGCGTTCCTTTACCGGCCCCTACGCTAATTGCAAAAAAACTATCGTTATAAGAAATTTAATTATATGCCTAACCAGAGGTCAAGACAAAAACATGAGGTTGGTCCTTTCCGGACGCCCAGAATTTACCGTTGAATATGGTCGCCATTCGAACAGTCATCGATAGAACTGAGAATGCATCCAAACAGAAGTGGAGAGAAATTCGATACAGTGCAGTAATTGAGATCAGCGTTAAAAATGCTTTCAGACAATACCAAGCGGACTTCATAGAGGCCCGTATTACTGCGGATCAAATTTTCACACTCCAACAAATCCTCTAGAAATGTCGAGAGTGACGTGGTCACGCATCAAATTTTCGTGAATTTCTGGGTAGCATATGATATAATCGAGCGGGAACAGTTTTGGCAGATAATACATGAGAATGGTTTTCCCGGCAAACTGAGGCGGCTGATGAAAACTACCCTAGTGCGAGTGATAAGCTACGTGCGCATTTGGGGAACACTTTTGAGTCTTTTCGAAATACGCAGTAAATACTTATCCTTCGCAGACGTCCTTGATACCATAACGAGAGACCATGGGACGGCGAAGTCCATCTACGCCAAACTAAAAATAGAAACTACCCAGCTGGCACCAACTCTTATATCAGTGTACGAAAGTTATCCTAAATATCTCCTAACAAATTCGGAATCATAACAAACGCGACACGAGGTTGGTCTGTAGAAGGTTTTATTATGCTAGTATGATGGTTTTTATGTACAAAACTATCCATAAATATCACTAAGGGAGTGCAGTAAAATTATTGCTTGGGTAAAGTCCTCACTGACTCATGTGATCTTCTCTTATGTCGGGTACTGCCGAGGACTCCGTGTTACTTGTAGGTCTTTATCATCCCCCAATCGGTACTCCTATTAATGCTTCTGGCGAATTATCGGAATCTCCGTTAGTGATATGTGAACAAAACACAGAATTGAACTATCGAATAATTGATCTAGACTGGAATTGTGGCTACAACCAGTATTGGGAAGCCCACACTCGTGTGGTCCAATTTTCTCACACAAGCGTACTCATTGAATTGAGTCTCATTCTATCAAATACGCCGGCATAAGCATCCTTTTAAAATTCCCGCTCTTATTTCTTCATGCACTGCAACGAGTTTTTGCAACTGTGTGTTTAGCTAACAGCTACAGTCGTCGCTCGTCGTTCGTCGTTCCAGCCCGATCTGCTGATACCGATTACTCACGACGGCTCGTACTCCCGCCCGTGAGTAGAATCGAGGACGAAGATGAAGAAGAAGAAGAAAAATTAATGCAAAATTTGTATCCCAGTGCGCCACCAGCCTCACGGGCAGCTGCAGATTTCCCACGAATTTTTTGACTCGGACGATGTGAGGATGTGCGTGCACGAGTGTGTGGGTAGCAGAATATCTGCACACAGCACCGGCAGTTGTTTCTTTTACACCTGCGTGGGCGCCGTAAGCATTGAATGCTATGTTTTTCATACTTTTTCGCGTGTGAGTAGGCATGGTTGACTTCTCGCTCGATTCGCAACGTTGGCTACAACTGTGTGGACGTTCATATGGCTTCAGTTTAAAAAACCGCTAAATCTCCTATTTTTTGTGAAAAGTATGGACACAATTCTGGTAGATCTCTCGAGATTGTCAGGTTTCATTACCACTTGTTTGACAGTTATACAAGGTAGAGCGTAAGTTGATGACATTAATACGGATTTTAAAACGACAATCGATAAAAATGGACCACATAATATTACAATGAAAATGGTCTCGAAAGGAAACCTTGAGTAAACTAGTGGTGTGCTTTTCATTATAACTCACCGAATGAACGCTGCACGTTGGGCACGATCCCTGCGTTTCCTTGCCACCTATTAACACCTCTGGCGTTCCACAAGGGAGCAATTTGGAGCCCCTTTGGTTTTACCATCTTCCTCAACGATGTAGTATTCTCACGTAGCCGTATCTTAAAAAGATGATGATATTTGTGTAATTGCATAAAATTTAAGTATTAAGTCAATATTTTTACTGAAACCATTTTAAAATATTTTTTGTTTATTATGAAAACCCTTACAATCAAGTGTCTAAAATGCTTAGAGGTAAAATTAATCAAAAATGATGATTTTTGGGTCACCATATATCAAACGGAGGCATTCTTAGCGCAGCTTAAAACTTTATATTTTTCAAGAAATTTCTTTAGCAAGTATTTGGTTACAGTTCCATAATCGACAAAAGACTCAACTATTTGCAAATTTTAATAAAACTTCAATTCAATACATCTACCTAAACTGTATTTTTATCTTCTGTGTCTTAACTTAATCCTACTTACAGTTTATTTAATTAGGCTAATCTAAGTGTATTTTTTGTCTCTAATTTATCTATCTAATTTGTTCTCAGTTTTATTTTCATTAAATTTCCTTAACCTGCACTATAATCTATTATCATCTATTACATATTTATCTCTTCTTTGGTCTTTCTGACAATATTTATTTTCTATTGGAGTTGTATATCAATGGTGCTTTATAATTATTTTATGAGAGTTGGTTAATTATTTATATATTACTTCAAAATCTCAACTTCACAGATTTTTCTTTCAACAAAACAGTGCTAATCTGAATTCAAAAACCTCCTATTAGAATATGAAAAAATAAAAGAAACGAAAAGAAAATAAAATAAAAGAAAAGCAAAGGCAATTAACGTCGATCTTTACCATTCACAACTACGCTAACGTTGTTTGCAATAGAATATTGCTTTATTCTGTTTCAAATAATACTCTATCTAATAGGTCAATTAGAGCACATCGCATCAATAGTCCCCGATCTAACAATTTCGGATAGTTAAAATCAGAAAGAAAGATGCATGATTCTCGAATTATCTCTTTAATTTTTTCTTACATCATATACAGTAGATGAATATATATAATTTTTTTTTAGGCCCTAACAGGGAACTGTTTCTATAGCCCCCTTTTCAACTATTTTAACCAGTAAAGAATTGAAATAACTCGATTTCATCTTTTAGCAGGAAAATTAGCAGCCATTAATGATATACGAGCAGAAATTCTTCAAATGAGTCCGTATGTTTTATAACATACCGACCTACCATTACCCGCTGGCAGCGTCTGTATCGATCGCCCAGTATTTATGTTTCTCTTCATCTCCGTGGGACATTCATGCTTTGGTACTAAATGTTTTCCAACGGATCTAACCAGAGACACATACACGCACACACACACTCTCAAACCGGGCAGAGCTCGGGAATAAACAAAACAATCATGTCCCCCTCCTGGTAGCCATCCTGACCATCAATCGAAACTTTATGAAACCTTTAACGCTATTCGTTCCGCAACCCCATCAGCTGGGAAACCGGCCACCGACCGAGCACACGCTGCCGCTGGCTGCCGCGATAGCTCATCAATCCACCCGTCGCTTGCATAGTAGTCGTTCCGTCGTTGGATGCACACCCGCAGCCCAAAGACCGGTGGCGAGCGGCGGGACCGACCAAGATGGGTGGAGGACACGGTAGCATAAAATAAATGAAAAAGAGTCAAATCAAAACACACCACTGACACATAAAATGAAAATGCATGCATACACTTCACCCACCTTCGGTGGGCCGCACGAAACGCACTTACCGGCTCTACCCGTTCGAGACGTAGTATGTGTGTCACCATTCCTGGTTCCACTTCCACAGCCCGTCGCCGCGGTCGCCTCACCCATCAAGCAGTGACTTCTGAGGGTCTTCATGAAACTGTTTCCCATTGCTATTGCTGTTGCTGTGTGTTCGGAATGTGCAATTGCACACACATCGATCGGCAGGCGGCGATGGCGTCGACTACGACAACGACGATGACCGAGTCCGGTTTCTTGGGGCCACCACTGGGTATGGTGTCATATTTTGGAACCGCGCGCCGTTTGTTGTTGCAGTTGCATTTCCTTCCGTTCACTGATTGGTGGGTTCGATTTATGCAATTGGATAAGTTTAGGAAAAATCCTATGGGGAATCCCTTGAAAATCAAAATAGGGCTCACCCTGCTACTAGATCGGGAACGAACGATGGACGGCATACTCGCGTCGCGAGTATGATATAATAATCACAACAGCAACCAACCGCTCAATGCATTCAACGATGCACTCATCGGAGCGGGTGGATATGCATTCGGATGATGATGATGCCCCGACGGTTTATTCAGGGTGGGAGGGGCATGCCACGGAACGGATTGGTGGTTGGTTTGCATTTTCTGGTACAGTGTTTGTTCCTTCTTCGCTCACGCAAGGGAAAAAAGGACAACGACTTTTCACCCAGTCACACCCAGTGCATTCAGTCACCTTCTCCTCCGTCTTCTACTCCTTCGCTTGCACAGACTAATGCCTTGCAAAGTCGTCCGTTGAGTTTTTTGCACTCTTTTCTCTGTATGTCAGTAGGTATGTATTTATACTTCTGCTTCAGTGTGTTTACCGTCTCGCTGCCGTCCCACAGCCGCTGCCTGTGTCGGCCGGCCGCTGATTGTTTCACCGGTGCATTCAGGCCGGTGCATTTATGCATTGCATTGCATTGCAATGAAAGAGAATCTAAGGCTATCGCATTCGTTCTCTCTAGTGAGCCGAACGTTCGTTCGATGCGGCGGCGGCGACGGCGGTGTAATAGACATTGCAGAGAATCAAAAAGATATAACAATTTGCCGAGGTGTTTGTGTGGATTCCGTTGCGACTGGGTGGGACAGAGGGGGGCATGCAGGTGAAGGCAGACTACGGACGACGGATGGATGGGAGGATTTCAATCAACGAGAATGGTTGATGAAAAGAGGATTCCGGTGTGCACACGGAATAAACGAGGATGTAAAGGCATAGATTAATGAGCTACATTGTCATCCGAGTTGTTTACTCACTAGGTGACACGAAATTTGGTGACGAAGCTGAAGAAGAGTGGTAATAAAAAGGGCCAAAACTGGATATGTAGTAGTAGCAATTATCCTGTATTACATCAAAACAAAACAAATCATTTATTTATGTACAAATCGAAATTACCCTAATTATTAATTATAATTTTATTGCCGTTTTTTTTTCTTATAAAAAAGCTGCGTTTATAAATATTTAACTCAATTTAATGACAATGAAGTCTGTCTGAGTGTTTTTAAAATCACATGCATATCTACTATGAATTCAAAAATAATTTAGCCGATTAAGCGAGGTAGTATGAATGCGACGCACAATTAAAATAATACTCAATTAAATTCAACACAGCTGGGTTTGTTACACAATTCTTTTTCTAGTTAAATTATTTCTGCCGAAAAAATAGAACTGCACACTAAATTTTCATTGCACACCAAAGAATAATGTTGGAATTGGTAAATATATTTTCATTAGTTCGTCCACTGATACAAAGTAAAGCTTGGTCCATTTGGTTATGAAACAAAAACAATTGCGTGTACCTATTTCATGTTCTGAGTTAGGCATTTTAGAATTAATTTCACACAAATGAAGGACTTCATCTCTATGTTCATGAAAAAATAAATTTTAATCTATACTTCAGGCGGCTCAAACTTTCCCAATTTCCCAATTGGTCTGAGTTTAAGACAATTGGGCGGGCTGGGGTTTTTCGGTACAAACTGCCCGTTTGCTTTATTCCATTACTGTACAACCTTGTTGTAGTGACAGTTTGTGAGATGCTGCCAGAAATCATGGGACAATCATGGTACCGTATGATCGCTAAATTTGCTTCTGTTAGCACTTCTTCTTATAAAGATGGAATTGCATCTTATCTGTAGTGAGAGACATCTGAGACAACCGTGAATGTCCCAGCCATACTATGAATTTAAACGTCAATTTATAAGCAAAATATTCATTTTTGTCAAGAACATCACCCGAGCTGTTTCCAGCTAAAGGTTTTGCCCTGCTAACTGCTGAAACGGCTCAAAGTCCACTTTCATGTACCTTTCATCGTCCATGAGAATGCATACATCGAATTCGAAATTTTATCGTAAAGTTTTAGAGCAAGACTTCTGACCAAACTGTTCTATTTAAGCGACCGGTTTGATAACATACCGGCTCGATAGGACGTAAAACCTTTCCGAAGGCGAATTCCACGTACTGTGTAATGCCCGTCGTTAAATTACTCAAGGACATCGCTAATTAGCACGCTGAACAGGCCGTCACCCTATCTTAACAACCCTCGCCGCGTCTCGGCTCGCGGGGCTCGTATGCTGTATCGTATGCTGCCGTGAAATCGAAGAAAAGATGATGTGGATTTTTTAAATGACCGAGAAAATCAAAAATTCTGCTTCTTCTTCGCTATCCTTGCGCATTTCAGTGAAATGATTCTCTCCATATCTCATTCGCTCCTCCCTCAAGGTGCGTCCGATTGACTTTCCACCTACGGTCTCCAATTTTTATTGCTAGCGGTCGAAGATTACACCGATCACGGAGTACCCGATTCAATGTCCAGTTGTCAGACCACTAGGCATGAATGATATACTCGCATTGCAGTCAGTGATCAATAAATATCGGCAGGTTTTGCGATGTTGAAACGCAATTCCGTTTCGCAGGCATACTGTAATACGGATTTAATGTTTGACTTGAAAATTTTGTGGGTTTTTGTGGGTAATCTGACTTCAGCGCCAGATGTCTGATCCATCCATCCTCACAATCGGACGATGTCTGGCTACCCAGACATTGAAAGATATACATCTGCTCATCCTGTTGTCCCGCTACTGAGAAGTTAGATCTAGTCTACTGTCAAAAGCCTTAATTTCTCATCCATGCTATAAATCCATTAACTTCATGAAATTTTGGGGGTTTTCAGTCCAGTCCAGTAATAATTTTGAATGTTGCCCTAATACAACATTCGTGTAGATAGCATGGACTCGGATTTGACCGTCTCTACTGATATGCTACTTTCGGACCTTTGATTATTTTCATACAGTTAGGTTAGGAGAACCGATTTACGTGCTATTAGCTTCATTTGGCAGGTAATATAGCCGGATAGATCATTATTGAATGGTTTTTTGATTGGATGTTTAATTTGAAAGTTATGAGTAATTCAATACACCAAACCAAAATTAACAATAATTTATAATGATTTTAACCAAGAAAAATAACCTAATTTCAATTATTTTAATATCAAACGAGAGGTTTTCACACTACGAATATATATGCAAAATTTCATAAGAAGTGGTTTTGCCGGTCAAAAGATATTAACTCTTGAACATACGCGCCAACTTTTATAACACGGTTACTCGCGCGCACAATAGCCCAAAACCAAAGAAAATGTGCGCACTAGAGTTTTGACTAGGAAAACTTGGTTTTAAATTTATCGAACCTTTGGAAGAGTTTCTTGAAATTGAAAGCTCTATCGTCTGGTAGAATTTAAATATTGATTAATCCCCCTAAAAGTGGAATAAAAAAATTATTTTCCTTCAGTTTCAATATAACACATTGATGTGTTCTGCAAAGTTTTAGAGCATATTATTACAAGAAATTTTGCTGAAGACAGTAACCTTCTATCTCTTCAACGAAGAGATCTTATTTATTGTATACTAGCTGACCCGACAAACTTCGTATTGCCACAAATTAACCTGTGTTGTACATAAATCATGAATCTCGGATGATCTTTGTCACAATCTCGAGTTTTGCAAGCCCCCCAGTGGGCGGCGCTTCCGACGGCGGGTCACCGGCAACACTCGCGACCGTCTCGTCCTGAATGATCTAGTGTTACTATAGATAGTTTTTGTGGTCTTGTATTGACTAATGTTTTATGGAAGAGTCTCGAATTTCTCGAGTTCGATTAGTTTTCGAGTTTCGCAAAAATTTCTGTTTTATTTGTATGAGAGTCCATATTCCCCTACCACAGGGGTGAGAGGTCTCTAACTATAGTAAAATAAATTCAAGACTCCAAAATCTCCCACATGCTAAATTTGGTTCCATTTGCTTGATTAGTTCTCAAGTTATAAGGAAATTTGAATTTCATTTGTATGGGAGCTCCCCTCTTAAAGGGGGAAGGGGTCGTAATTCACCATAGAAAAAATTTCTGCCATCTAAACATGCCAAATTTGGTTCCATTTGATTGATTAGTTCTCGAGATAAGAGGAAATTTGCATTTCATTTGTGTAGAAGCACCCCCTCTTAAAGTTGGGAGGGGTCCTAATTCACCATAGAAAATATTTTTGCCTCCAGAAACCTCCACATGCCAAATTTGGTTCTATTTGCTTGATTAGTCCTCGAGTTATGAGGAAATTTGAATTTCATTTGTATAGGAGCCCCCCCTCCTAAAGAAGGTAGGGGTCCCAATTCATCATAGAAAAAAATTTTGTCTCCAACAACACCCACGTCCCAAATTTGGTTCCATTTGCTTGATTAGTTCTCGAATTATGAGGAAATTTGTATTTCGTTTGTATAGGAGCCCCCCCCCTCTTAAAGTGGGGAGGGGTCCTAATTCACCATAGAAAATATTCTTACCCTCAAAAACTTTCACATGCCTAATTTGGTTTCATTTGCTTGATTAGCTCTCGAGTTATGAGGAAATTTGTATTTCATTTGTATAGGAGCCCCCCCTCCTAAAGTGAGGAGGGGTCCTAATTCATCATAGAAAAAATGTTTTTCTCCAAAACCACCCACGTGTCAAATTTGGTTCCATTTGCTTGATTAGTTCTCGAGTTATGAGGAAATTTGTATTTCGTTTGTATAGGAGCCCCCCCTCTTAAAGTGAGGAGGGGTTCTAATTCACCATAGAAAATATTCATGCTCTAGAAAACTTTCACATGCCAAATTTGGTTCCAGTTGCTTGATTAATTCTTGAGTTATGAGGAAATTTGCATTTCATTTGTATAGGAGCCCCCCTTCCTAAAGTGGGGAGGGGTCCCAATTCATCATAGAAAAAAATTTTGTCTCCAAAAACACCCAGGTGCCAAATTTTGTTCCATTTGCTTGATTAGTTCTCGAGTTATGAGGAAATTTGTATTTCGTTTGTATAGGAGCCCCCCCTCTTAAAGTGGGGAGGGGTCCTTATCTACCATAGAAAATATTTTTGCCCTCGAAAACTTTCACATGCCAAATTTTGTTCCATTTGCTTGATTAGTTCTTCAGTTATGAGTAAATTTGTATTTCATGTGTATAGGATCCCCCCCTCCTAAAACGGGGAGGGGTCTTAATTCATCATAGAAAAAATTTCTGTCTCCAAAAACACCCACATGCCAAATTTGGTTCCATTTGCTTAATTACTTCTCGAGTTATGAGGAAAATTGTGTTTCTTTGGTACAGGAGCCCCCCCTCTTAAAGTGGGGAGGGGTCCTAATTTACTATAGAAAATATTCTTGCCCTCGAAAACCTTCACATGCTAAATTTGGTTCCATTTGCTTGATTAGTTCTCGAGTTATGAGGAAATTTGTATGGAAGCCCCCCCTTTTAAAGAGGAGAGGAGTTATAATTCCCCTTATAAAGAGGAGAGGGGTCTCAATTTACCATAGAATAAATTCTTGTCACCGAAAACACCCACATGCCAAATTTTGTTCTATTTGCTTGATTAGTTGTCGAGTTATGCAGAAATTTGTGTTTCATTTGTATGGGAGCCCCCCCTCTTAGTGGGGGGAGGGGTTTCTAACCATCACTAAAACCTTTCCTGACCCCAAAAAACCTCTACATGCATATTTTCATGCCGATTGCTTCAGTAGTTTTCGATTCTATAAGGAACATACGGACAGACAGACAGACAGACAGACAGACAGACAGACAGACAGAAATCCTTGTTTATACCTAGATGAATTTTAAAAATCAGTTTTTCTATTTTAGCTCTTTTTGTAATTGTTGTATGACTTTTTCATGTATTACAAAGTTGTATAAATAATAAAAATACACAACTTTGCTGAACATAGTATACCTCTATGTTTCCTTGTTTACGAACTGTAGAACTTTGATTATAAAAAAAACCCGGATTTTGACCCCGAATTACTCGACTACCAACAGACGGATACATTTTAAACAATTTACATTTGCTGGTAGTTTTGCTGCACACAGACACCATTTTACATATGAAGAAACGAAAAAAAAATCCAGTTGGGGCCAATTGCGGTACACCTCACATGCTACTTGCTTCGTTTCTGTGATGTCGGTTTATGCTAATCTATTAGTATTACGTATCTATTAGTATATACGTAATATACGATTTGTAACTATATAACAATATGGCATTCAAAAACCTACTTATGGTGTACAAAATACAACAACGTGAGTAACCGAAGGTTCATAAAAATTGATGAAATTTATTCAAGAAAACTTTATTGTTGTGAATCAAATAGAATGGCGTTACAGGATATTATGCATAGTTCAAAAACCTATTAACTAGACCTTTACTACGCAATGTATATGTTAAAGAATAATATTTTATCTTACAACTTACTTTTACTTGCACTTACCCTCATTAGTAACTACTTACTCAGCAATTTCATGAGAAAAGAAACTATCAAAATTTATAAGTGCTTCTATTTGTTTCAAATTTTGTAAAGTTATTCAATTTCCAAAAATTTCATGTAAACCAAACGTGTCGATTTCTATCTCAAATTGCAAGTAAGACGGTATAACAAAGGTTCCTTTCACCGCTAGGTGGATTAAATCAGGTTTTTTTTAAAAATTAGCTAGCTAATGAGGCAGTGCATTTGCATCGCCGTTATAAGCTCTCCCGTGAAGAGATGAAGAGACCTGAGTAAAGAGCCAGGTTTTTTTGAAAAGTTATGCGTAACGTGTCGGGAAGTATCAAACTGGTCTGTATGACCGTGGGCCCCTATAAAACCTGCCTAGTAAAAAAATCCGTGTAAAAAAAGAATTGGGTGTACAACTGTTGTTGGCGAAATTTTAGAAAAACCGTGTTATTTAGAGAGACTGTGCAAAAAACGTCGTTCAAAAAAAATCCGTGCAAAAAAAAATTGGGTATACTAACAAAAACAGTAACGTAACAAGATCTGGGAGAGTACCTTGTCGGCAACGTTAATCAGGGACAAAAACTTCTGCCGGGAGTCGATCCTTTCCGTGGGTTCTATTTGTCTTTAGCTATCCGATTTCATGCCAGATCTGCTTAAAATCGAGTGCCGAGTGGCTACTTTCTTTAGAGGGCATTCCCAGGTTAAACTTCTTTCCGTAGGTTTCGGTGTGTAGACCTTGCAAGATTCGTTCACTTTCCTAGATAACTTGGGCGTGACCCAAATATTTGTTCTTATTCTTCGCGATCTTATTAAGGATTTTCCGATCATACTAACGATTGTGGACAACGTAGTAGCGGCGTGTACTGGCGTTCTCAGGGGTAGGACCCCACCATTTTTCTAAGGAAAATAGGAAATAGGAATAGGAAAAACACGTATTTCAACGTTCAAATTTTTGTAATTATCCAAGCTCAGACATATTTTGAATAAATGCTGCTCTGGGCATGCCTGTAGCGGCTTGTTCTGCTCCAACCATCTTCGAGAATTAAAAAGCTCTAGCGAGTCATCTAGTATTCGCACGTAGTTGATACTGTGTTTGTGTTGTCGGATGTCAAGTAGGATGGCTTTGACGTGTTTTGTTGATAACTTTAAGCGCAAACATGAATATGGTCAATTTATTTTGAATTAGTCAAATGATCTCCACGTAGTCTTGTGGATATCTTTAGGCACGTGGCAAAAAGAAGCGTCGGATTTCTTGGCCTCTGAAGCTGCAAAATTATAGCTAACGTTTGTGTTGGTATACATCCTATGGGTCCATCCAGGTCCAGGTCCAAATCCAAATCAAAGTCGAAATCAAAGTCCAAGTCCTAGTCCAAGTCTAAATCCAAGTCCAAGTCCTAGTCAAGTCCAAGTCCAAGTCCAACTCCAACTCCAAGTCCAAATCCAAGTTCAATTTCAAGCCTTAGTCCAAGTCCAAGTCGAAGTCCAAATCCAAATTCAAATCGAAATCCAAATCCAATTCCAAGTCCAGTTCCAGCTCCAAGTCTAAGTTCAAGTCCAAGTTCAAGTCCAACTCGAAATCCAAGTTCAAGTCCAACTCCAGCTCGAGTTCCAAGTCCAAGTTCAAGACCAACTCCAAGTCCAAATCAAAGTCCAAGTCCAACTTTAAGTCCGAGTCCAAGTCCAATTTCAAGTCTAAGTCCAAATCCAAGTCCAAGTCCAAGTCACGATCCAGGTCCAGGTCCAGGTCCAGGTCCAGGTCCAGGTCCAGGTCCAGGTCCAGGTCCAGGTCCAGGTCCAGGTCCAGGTCCAGGTCCAGGTCCAGGTCCAGGTCCAGGTCCAGGTCCAGGTCCAGGTCCAGGTCCAGGTCCAGGTCCAGGTCCAGGTCCAGGTCCAGGTCCAGGTCCAGGTCCAGGTCCAGGTCCAGGTCCAGGTCCAGGTCCAGGTCCAGGTCCAGGTCCAGGTCCAGGTCCAGGTCCAGGTCCAGGTCCAGGTCCAGGTCCAGGTCCAGGTCCAGGTCCAGGTCCAGGTCCAGGTCCAGGTCCAGGTCCAGGTCCAGGTCCAGGTCCAGGTCCAGGTCCAGGTCCAGGTCCAGGTCCAGGTCCAGGTCCAGGTCCAGGTCCAGGTCCAGGTCCAGGTCCAGGTCCAGGTCCAGGTCCAGGTCCAGGTCCAGGTCCAGGTCCAGGTCCAGGTCCAGGTCCAGGTCCAAGTCCAGGCCCAGGTCCAGGTCCAGGTCCAGAGCCGCTCCACACGTGCAGAATAGACGTTCGAATGCTCGAAAAAGCCCTTTTTCTCCTGTCCAAAATATCTGATCATTTCCTCCGAAGCTGGTTACCCGATATTTCGTTGGTTACCCGTAACCTTGCTTGTACCGCTTGGGGAGGCAGCGATAGGTTACTTCATTATACAGTTGTAATTTATCGAAAAGCAAAACCGTCTGTACTAAAACGGCTGATAACTGAGGTTCGTTTCTGATTCGAAGTGATTGAGGAAATAAAAGACACGTTTCAGCAAAATATGGTACATATTTGGTGGCGTTTATTAAGAGCCTATCAGTTACGGTGCACTCATCCATTAGAAAGTATGGCTATTGTGTGTTTTAATAATACTTGCCTCATTCATTCATACGGCTGGATGGATGCATTCAATTTTATTTATGCGTCCGATTGGATGGAAACAAACAGCTATTTATATATCGGCAAACAAAACAGACAATCAAAAAATAATGCAATCATATCATTCAATTTAAAACATCGCATTAAATCTGTATACAATTTTGCATATCTATCGAACATCAACCGGCGAGCCTAGCGCAATCAATTATAATTGGTTTCGTCACAAACACTTACTCATTCTCAAACGTTTCCTCGCTGTATTCAGTTACCGGTTCCGGGATTCATTTTTTATTCCCAACAAACATTTCAACGTTTCGAGTCCATCCGAACCAACGCAGAACCAACAACAACGCAAGGTAGAGAGATATAAAGTCATTCAATCCCGTGCGCTTTCCTGAGAAAGCAAAAGAAATGGGTAGAAGATGCAAGCAATTCCCACTTCCGGCTGTGGGTGGCTAGAGAACAGAGCCTCCAGAGCAGACGACATAACGCAGAAAAAAAGGATCCCTCAAGCCAAACCCCGCCAAGCCAAGCGATATAACAATCCACGGGATGAACGGCGTCCGGTAAATAGTGTTTGCGGAATATCGTGTTTCCTTGTTTTGCTCCGCCTGTGCATTCTTCGCGAGATTGCTAGACCCGTCCATCCGTGCGCCCGTTCCGCACGCCACGGCGCCATGGTTTCAGCTGTGACCCACTGAAAACGGCAGCAAGCAGCAAACGATGGCGACGACGACGGCAGCAGCGGCTACATAAGGAATCGATTATCGGAACGGGCTACCCCTCCACTCTCCATCGTTCGGGAGTTATGTTCGCCCTCGCTTGCGACCGACACCACGCTTCGTTCGTCGACAGGCGCAGCTCCGCACTAAGAATCCCGCCGGCTCACTACATTTAACAAGCTACATTTTTTCCCGAGTTTTTCACCCCGGTAGTATCGGAGGAAGAAACGTCAAGCAATGGTGCGATAGTTTTATAACAGCATTAAAGGGGTAGTATCCATTCATTCATGGCTACAGTTACTGTCAGGCTGAGGGAACAAAATACAACGTAGGCAGGGCAGTCCGGGTAGTCAGTGGTTTAGTTGTGGTTCAAAGCGCTTCAAAACAAGCGATGTCGCCTAGCTAGATGGGAAGGCAGTGACAGCGAGGAGGCTTAATCGAGAGTGGGAGGCAATAGAGGGAAGCATTGTTTATTATTATTTGCCTCGGGATTACCCCTGCGTTGCGATTGTGTAACAAGACGATTTGAAGGAAGGAGAGTCAGTAAGAGGAATATTTTAGTCGCAGAAAAACGTAATATAGGAAAATGTCCATGTAGGTTTTGACTGATGAAAATAACAATTTTAATGGGCTTTTTGCTGACCAATATATTACTTCTCCATTTTATTGTTTTCGTATGAGACAACAATTATCATAAAATAAACGTTTCTTAAATTTGTTTGCTAATCTTACAAAGCATACAAAACGGAATATGTCATTTCTTTTTATTTCCAATCAATAAAGGTTTCAATATTTCCTCCCATTTCCAAACGCCAGAATGGTTTTATGAAGCAATATAGCAATTTCTTAAACTCCCTTTATGGCCTTGTTCGCGGTCGCAGTTGCTTTCCTCGAACCACCGTGCACACTCTACCGGAAGACCGTTTGCTAGTGCTCCCCCGAGGCCCGCGACCAATCCGTTACACACGCAATATAGGTTTTGCTTTGGCATTCCCATTTTCAAAATGTCAACCCGGAGTAAAGTGTCCTGTGAGGGTGAACATCTATTGTTTCTTCTTTATTTTACGTTTGGCAAGCCTCATATCATAACTCACGCAGCACGCAAGCGTAATATTTTCTCAGTCCATTTCCGCTTCCGGATGGCAACCACCGAATCGGCAATTGCCATTTGAATTATATTATTGTTCAAGTTGTAGCTTATCCATGCTACCATTACGCCGCCGGTTCGGGTTTGCTAAAATATCGTACCTTACTTACATAGGGTCGAAGGGATCGAGTCCTGCATGGATAGAGGCATTTTATTTGCCAAACTATTAAATTTCTATCGAGCCAAACTGATCGGTATTGCAAGCAAAAGTCATGGTTATTAATAGATGTGTTGATACGAACGGAGTCAAACATGGCTGTTTTAAAGACAGAAACAGGCAAATAGCAATCATGCGTCGAACAAGAGCGCATCGGTATGCAAATATCAACAGCAGAGGAAATGTGCGAAAAGCATTGCGTGTAAATATGTACACTAAAAATGCGACGTCAATTTAAACTTGCTTCTGCTGAGGCATGCCGAGGGAGCATAATCGCCACGAAGGACGTGAAAAAAGCTACGTTTGATGAAAACAAGCCGTGAGCGGTACTGATAATAGGCTCGACAGGGGAAGGAGGCTCATCAAACTGCTTACCGAAACACACCCAATGCCACCCACTATTTCCGCTCTCCGGCTGTCATGAAAGGTGGGGTGTCACGTGACGATGTGCTAATGTTTAACGATGCACGTTCGGCACATTTCTGATTTCTGAGGCTCTGCTGCAGTTTGTCGCCGAAACGAGCGAACGGGCAAGCGCGGGAACGGACGCGGTATTGCGCTGGGTAGGGACGGCGAACCGAGTCTCCCAGTCAAATGCAAGTGACGGCTGCCGCGTAATGGGTACAGACGAAACTGAGGAAAATGGAAGGAGATAGTCTGTATTGATATATTAACAAATATGTTATCGGGTTTATGGAGCACGA
The DNA here is from genome assembly GCF_943734655.1 of Sabethes cyaneus. Taxonomy (NCBI): domain Eukaryota; kingdom Metazoa; phylum Arthropoda; class Insecta; order Diptera; family Culicidae; genus Sabethes; species Sabethes cyaneus. The sequence goes on from NC_071355.1 coordinate 170,900,315, forward strand.
CATGACAAATTGCCGGTCCAATATCCATTCAGAAGCTCGTTCCAATAGTTTCGGGTCTGCCGAGGATTGTTTATTTAAAAAAATCCAAAATGGATTTTTACAATTAATCTTCAAATCTACCCATATAAACACGCTGTTTGTCTCTCAACATACTAAATTCAATAAAAGCCCTTTTTATCGTTATCGAGGGAACTGTCAGTACACTTTAGCAAATATCCCAATCATCGATTTACAGTTAAGCTCTAGCTGTGTACCGTCTACTAACGACAACCTTTACCGCTAAGCCTGTACTGCCCAAAAGCTATTTTTAACTCAACTACAAATATCGATTATACCATCGTGTGACAAACCATCGATAAGTGCCAACACCTTTCCTTTCCCTTTGCTACGGCCTGCAGGCAGCTATCATGTGACCACCCATTAGCCCACCAACTAAATCTCTTCGATGGTCGACCTGCCTGCTCCTGCCAGTATCGTACGCCTAAGGGAAAGCTTATCTGCGCAGCCATTAGACCGCACCCTACCAACCGGCCCAGCAGCGTGAAAAGTTACTTTGAAAGTTAGAATACACCAATAAAACCGTCCCGGTTTCCTCTCACAACGGAAGCTGAACTTCGGGCTGGAGCTGAAAAAACGGTAGATCCCGTTTTTTTTGTTTAATCTTTTCAAGTAAATGATCCGACGCCGTAAAACTGCACAGCAAACTTTCCAACTTCAGTTTTATCTGCAGCCTTTCCTTATCTATGGGAAAAATTTACGGCTCTTTCACGAAACAAACCGTACCGCGCAATTCATTGAGAAATAAGGAAGAAGAAATTCTTTGCACCCATTTATGGCCGCTTGGTTTTAGTACGAAACGGCTAATTGCCGGATTCCGGAATCGTTCCAACCACATAAAATTACTTTCACAAAACCGAACCGATACCGGAGGATCAATTTATTTGGCGAAATGTCTTTCGCCAGCGAACTGACAACTGAAACTCCGATTACTGTGAGCCCGCTTACGTAGCCTTTACGAACGGGTACACGAACCAAAAGCCGACCAGAACGTCCCCACACCATCAATCAGACTTTTGTGCGATGCTGTCTATATTTTTGGAGCTTTATTTATTTTTTGTATTAATTCGTTTCTGCCTTTATTCGCATACTTATAATAAGTACGTAACAAAAACCACCGTGCGTATGAGAGTATGCGGTGCTGACCATGCAGTGAAAATTAATGCATCCCGCCGAATTCCGCGTCACCCGTTGGCCCTCACCACCGGTGAAAGTTCCGTCTTAGTTGACCGAACTTAGGGTTGCCCTATGCACTGAAAAAATTATTGCATGTTTTCAATCACTTTTAACTTCAAAAGCATCCCCAGTGAGGAACCGAAACCGAAGAACAATAAAACTACATTTCCAGCATTTCTACAGCACTGCAGATGTAAATTTGAATTTTGCAATCCGGGATCCATGGAGGAAAACCAGTCCGCGTATCTTCGTGTTGTATTTTCCCATCATGATGCGGATTCGACCGCGCCATACGAAGTGGAAGTGAAAAGTCATTTTTTATCGTGTCAGCCTGTCAAAACTGTCCGCCGGCCACCGCGCCGTGAACAGGATGAATTTTCGGCAATTTACTGCGACTTCTGAAGCTGTGACTGAGCAAGTCATCAATTTTGCTGCCTTGCAGCCCTGCAGGGTGAGATGCCTGGTTTTCTTCGATTTTTTTTTCTTTCAAACAACGACGTCTGGTATGGTTTATACCACACACACACGGTGTGAAATCGTTGGAAATAACAAAAAATTGCCATGAAAAATTGGATACAGACTTTTTGGATTTAGTTCATTACTTGCTGTGTAAGAGTATTAAACACGACAAATTTCCTAAGCTTAGTATGTGATCTGAATTTGGTGACAAAATTTGACCGTTTAACTCCTTGTAAAGACTTAAAAACAAATATATTTTGCTCAACAAACGTGTACAAGTCCGTTGAAATATTCTCGAGAAAATTCAATTATAAAAAATCAATAAAACTTAAGAAAGGTATGATAATCAGGACCCGACAGCGGTACTTTCAATTGCAAATCGTCACTCAACAATGAAGCAGTGAAGCTTTGGTTTCAGCTTTCGCTTCGAAACTGGCTTCAATCAGCGTCAGGGAAAAGGGTTTCTCTTCATCCTGACGATTGATTTTAAAGTTTCATTTGTATTTTTCTATCAGATATTCAATAGAATGCCAGCTCTGTTGATACAAATGAATTGAATTTGAGTAACGTTTCCTACTATATAACGCATAGCTTGCTTGAAATGTTCTGTTCAACAAATGAAACAAGCTGCAGCTTCATTTATTTGTTTCGACGATGCCGAGGCTTGATAACAATTAAGATTGGTAGCCATGAGAACATTCATTTGGTTACTAACAGGGTGGCAGTTGTATAGCACCATAAATACCAAAGATATAGTAAAGCTTTATTCAATAATATTGTAGATAATAACTAGCTCTACAAATGCTTCATGCAAAACGTTTTCAAATTCTGTTTAGTCAGAGGTCAGTCCCAATCCCGCTACTTACAATTTCGTATGCCTAAAAGACTCTTCCATTGCTCTGCAGTTGATCTTTACCACGTTTGCTCTTAACGTTACACCTCCCTAGGGAATTATGAATAGCAGGTTAAAGAGTGCGTCTCCATGCTTCAGTCCATCCAGAGTGACGAATGCTGCTATGCTCTAACTCGACTTTCTGACACATGATTTTGACCAATCTAGTGTCGTACGAATCAGCTTTATTAGTTTCGTCGGAAACCCATGCTCTAGCAATATCTTCCACAACTTATTTCTTTTGACTGAATCATACACTGCCTTAAAGCCAACAACAGATGGGCAAGTTATACTCCCGATAGTTGTCTACTAGCTTTTGCAGGGTAAACCCTCAGCGACCCTCAAGAAAAACAGGTTGGTAATGGCCGATGAAGCACTTCACTGACGGTCTACAAAACACGAGAGAACACCTTGTAGGGAGAATTGAGCCTCGATAGTGATAACAAATGAGGCTGTCCAATCATTGCTCCTGCATTCCAGTACTTCCACCAAGATTCTGACAATGATCAAGTGAATTGCTTCGTACATCCGCTCGCTTCCCGCTTTTAGAAGTTCAGCCGTTCTTCCCAGTAGTCTTACCATTTCAGCTTACTAATTACCTTCTCAACTTCTCCCTGAGTTGGTCGGTCCATCGCCCATAATGCTTATCCTCCTCCTGCTCTGCATCTAACAGGGTCTGGAAGTGTTACTTCCACCTGGCTACTACCATCGTGTTGCACACACTTAAAACATAGTACCGAAGTCGGTAAAATTTTGCCGAGATTTGGACAGCCGAGCGTTCGGTAAAATCCTCCCTAACAGTCGATATGCACCACCGAAATTTTCACTGAACGTTCGACTGTCTAGATCTCGGCAAATTTTGCCGAGTATTTTAAGTGTGCAGTAAGCAGGTTATCACCACTTATCATTTCACTTATCAATTTAGTGCGATCCATCACACCGTATTCGACAACTTTGCGCGGATCTTAAGACAAGATAGTGATCAGAGTCGATATCTCGGTCTTCTGCGCTGTATCATGAACTTCTCTCCATTGTACTCCGTCCTGGATCACTCAACGCTAATTCCTAATGTATTGGCATATGCAAGTCGGCTTCAACCTGGTCGAGTCGAGGTCGAGAGTCGAGGTATGCTCTTCTCCTTCGGCCCGGGAGAGCTAGGGTCTCCATTTGGATGTCTCTAGATATGTTTTCGAATATTCAAACGGACAGCGACCAAATTTAAGAGCCTCCCGCGCCTGTCACAGTCCTTAACATCAACGGATTTGTCTTTTGTCAGTGCGTAAATGATGATTAGACTGTGAATTTGCCAGATATTGAAAAAATTACTTAATGGTGAAGTTGATGCCGTCGAATTACTCTCAATATTAAATGTTCACACATCTTCTCGAAATATGTACGACGTAACTTTTACTGATTTTCCTCCAAACGGTGTTGGGATGTAATAAACGATCAGATCAGCATGCACTAGGATATACTCACGGTTGATGAGTCGCGATTCTTGCTAATCTTGTATTGCTCAAATACACGCAGAGCGCTGTATCGCAAAACTGTTAACTTTAAGTCTTTAACATCTCTAGGGTATCTAGCTTCTAGAACTCAAAATCACTCAAAATCAATCTAATTTCATATCCAATTCAAGTTTCAACTCCGAATTCATCCTCAATTTCAAGTCCAATTTCTAGTCTAATTCCAAGCGTAATTTCAAGTTATATCTCGTGTCCAATTTAATGTCCCATTTAAGATTCAATTTCGAGTTCAATTTAATTCCAATTTCACCATCGATCTTAAGTCCAATTTGGATTGTAATTGCAAGCCCAATTTAGGTCCATTTTTAAGTCCCGTTTCATGGATAATTTACCCGGCCAGCTAGCTTTGAGGTACGGTGCTGAGAAAACAAACCAGTCGTCGTATACTCGAATCTCGGCTGGGTGGTGTTGCTGGAGTTACTAGGATCGTTGAACTAGCCCCGTAACTGTCCTGTACTCTAGTAATCCACTGCGAAGTCTATCAATAAAGAAGGATGTCAATGTCTAAACACAGTTATACCCATGGCTTTGCTCTTTATGGATAACTTAATTTCAATTTCAATTTCAACTCCGAATTCTGGCCCAATTTAAAATCCAATTTATAGGCCAAGCGCAATTCTCAGTTAACTCTCTAGCGTGTAAGATCGCGTATTCGGCCAAGAATGAAAACAGCAAAAGAGAAAAAGAAGACACAAAGAGAATCTCTCATTTGCACATAGGCCCTTTCCACATGTTGCGCGAGAATTGTGATCCAATTTCAATTTCTATTTAGTGTCTCATTTTAAGCAAAAACATTCCATCAAGAAGACTGGCATCTCTTACTCGCGCCTATACAAATGACGTGCAACAAAAGCAACAGCACACCCCTCCCGACAAAAGTTGAAGCTGTGTGTACATGTATTGGTGGGAAAAGATGTGTACGAGCGTTGCAATGCATTGCATACGTATTTGTGTACATACATTTTCTAATATACACACACTAGTATGTGAAAGTTCAACTTTAACTCGGCAGATAGCATTGCTGTTACTGTCGTTCGACTTTTGGCAGAGTTGCCAATCTTCTTGATGGAATGTTTTTATTTGAGGTCTAATTTTATGTCAAATTTTATTTTATTTTCAACTTTCATCTCACCAGCGGTTTCAGATCTAATTTAATATTATTTTCAATAACGCACAATAGGCAAGTCCAAGTGGAAGTTCAATTTGATACCTAATTTTAAGTAGACTTTCAAACTTTCAAATTCAATTTTAAGTCCAAATTGAAGTATAATTTTATATACGATATCGAGTTCAATTTCAAGTTAAATTCAATTCCAATTTCAACTCTGATTTCAAGTCCAATTTCGACCTCAATTCAAGTTCAATAAAATGTAAGTTCATGTCTCATTTTCGGCCCAATGTCTTGTTTAATTTAATTGCAACCTATGTCCAACTCAAATCGATAGCATTCAGGCCAAAACATACCCACCTTCTGTGTCTCCAATTCGTTGAACGTCTCGACGCATCCCAGATAACACAAGATCGTAATAGAAAGTCCACATTAAGTCGTATCCATGCCAATCTTATATTACAATTGCAGAATGATTAGAATATATCAAAGCGGTACAATAAGTTGTTTTGCAGTCGTTCGTGTCGCCATATACAACCTATGGCTGTGAATTATAAAGCAGTATATGGATGATTGTTGGAAGTGGAAGTTGGAGTATTAAGTTGCGTGTTCCAACAACTGTTGTATAGAATGCAAGATATAATTATAAATGATTGTTGGAATTTTTGCACGTATGTTGCCTCCACTTTGGTACTTATGTGTTCTTATGTGGCGTGAAATATAACCTTTTCGTGCGGATATGATCTCGTATCTCTCAGTTGCAACCGAGATATACAAACCAAATTGTTTGCTGGGATGCACGTCGGCTTTAATCTAGTCGAGTTATCTAGCACGTTGGGCCCCTCTATGCCTGTTGCCGGTGGGGTTCTTAAAGAGAACGGATTTCACTGCACTGTCGTCCGGCATCCTTACGACGTGACCGGTCAACCGTAGTCTTCCAACTTTCGCCAAGTGTACGATATTAATCTCTCCAAGTAGTGCCTGCCACTCGTGGTTCATACTCCTACGCTACTGTCCGCTATCTGTTTGTACTTCTCCAAAAATTGTCCCCAACACCTTTCGCTCAAATACGGCAAGTGCACGTATGTCTTCCATAAGCAAAGTTGTTGTCTCAAGTCCGTAGAGAACTACCTAGTTGATCAGCGTTTCGCACATCATCAGCTTTGTGATCTCCTTGATCGAAGCGTCTTGCGGAAGGAAAAGTATGCACGATTTCCAGTTTAAATGTGTTGTTGAATCTCCTTATTCGTATTGTTGTCATCAGTAACCATACATCTCCGACATATGAAAAAATCAATCGCTCCTAGTTCATCGCCATGCATGGTCACTATCCGTGGGAGTCAAACTCTGTTTTCCCTGGTGCCTCTTCCTACCATACATTTGGTTTTCGACGTATTGATATGTAACCCAACCCTCCTAGCCTCCGTTTTTAGGCTGGTGTAGATTGCTTTCGCCGTCCCAAGGTTTCTTATAGTAATGTCAAGATCGTCTACGAGGGCTAGAAGTTGGCCACTCTTGCTGAAGATCGTCCGTCTCGTTTCGATGCCCGCTCGCTGGAGCACATCTTCAATAACGATGTTAATCACCTTGCTGCAACCCTCTACGCGATTCGAAGGGACTCGAGAGTGCTCCCGAAACATATATGGCATTCACGAAATCCACAAAAATATGATGCGCACGTTGTACTCCTGACATTTCTGAAGGATTTTCCGGAGAGTAAAAATTTGATCCGAGTAGCACGTGTCCCCACAGAGTCACAGAGTCACAGAGTCTCTACTTCTTTGATTTTAAAAAAGCTGTAAAACGTTTTAGTGTCGTTTACGCAATCGAAGATCATTTTAATTTGTCAGGTTTTTTACGTTCTTATACCATGTTGTCCTATAATATCTTTGCAAATATAAATAAATAAAAATATTTTTTTTATTTGACCTCATTCTCTATTAAATATAAGGCCATTGCAAATCATATTTAAAGTTTTTGTCACCCCCACCGCCTTCGAAATTGGCTTGAAAAATCGGGGGGCAAAAAAATAATTTGTAGGATATGAGTCAAATTTGTTTTTATAAAATCAATTGGCTGTGGGCTCTACAGTCTGAAAAACTCGAAAAATGAGTCTCCGAGTTGAATTAACGCTTCTAGCACGAAACAGAAATGGAAATTCGAACAATGGAATTTCCGAAAATCGTCAAAAAAAATTTTCCTTCGTTTTTGACTTTTTTTCGTATATTTTGCATAGAAAATAATAACGTATATATTATAAGCAAGAATAGATTCGGTTTTCATGTTTAAACCTTAAATAAAAATTCTTAAAATCCATGTTTTTTTTTGCTCGATTCTTTTTAAAAAACACTTTGTTTTTTTTCGCCCACCACCCCCCCCCCCCCCACCCTTCAGTGGCCGAACACCGGAAGGACAAAAACTTTACAAAATATTTGTAATGGCCTAACTTATATAACTGATTGTCAATTTGGCAATTTTTTCGGCTATACCATAAAATTGCTAAAAAATTGCTTTTAATTATTAACTTTGTTTGATTTGGTTTTGATACTGAATTTAGAGTACATTTTTTGTCAATTGTATTTAAATTATACAGTTTAATTTCAATTTTGTCCGTTTATTTTGTTTAGTTTATTCTGATTTCTGTATTTATTTTTTCGGCGTTTAAAGATGTCAAAGTTTGCTAAAAACAACTTTTTTGAAAACTTTCCGACCCCTTGACGAACGAGGGGTCCATAGTTTCCAGGTGTTAGAAGTGTAATTGTCATTTTTAACCATTTTTAACCAATCAAGTACAAAAATATGAATATTTGAAGACCTAGCGTCAGTAGTGACCCCGTGTCTACAAGAATTACTCTTTGTTGGTTGGTTCATGGCTACAAACCTAACGTTGTTTGATTTTGATTTAATGTTTACATCGTTGGCTAATAAGTTAAAACTGAATTAAAAATTTATTATTTTTCATACTTCGCAGAGTCTGGATAAATTAAGTAGAAACTTGATATCGATTATCAATAATGTTGAATTTTTAGTAGGTTATCAAAACTTTAATTAAATTAGGCATTCTACTGAACAGATAAGAAAAAAAATGTAAATGTTATCATTCAATTCTAATACCAGTTTATTATCTAATGTAAATAATTATACGTAAAATGTGTTTCACGGAATCTGTAGTACATTCTACCACTATTATTTTCAAAACAAATAAACGATGATTATCAAACGCGTAGGAAATCCCGGAATCTAAATAATCCACGAAACTGCAGTTGTTGGGCTAGCATCACTTCGAATCAAAACTCTTCCTCGAAGGCATCAAAACTTTTTCGAGGATCATTGTTTCTAATCATAATATTTTTTCCCCATACAGATCACTAATAGCAGCACTTAAAACAGGCAAACATGTATCGCAAAATATGGACCAAATTCAATCAACCTGGGTAGCAGCAGAGCCATCAAGCAAAACACCATTGATTAAAGTTTAGCATTTTGACAACAAACGAAACAATTGTGTCTGTGTGTGTGCGCATCCGCAGCGGGTGTGTGTCTGTGTGTGAATGTGGTGATACGGGTGCCTTTGTGTGTGCATAAAATTTCGAAGTCTCAATCAGCGACTCCACTGGCAACCCTAAATGAAGTGCTTTTATCATAAATCAAAGTATAAAAAACTAAAACTCAAAAGTCTGAAACAACGCACGACTGCTGGAAAGACGACGACGAAAACGGCGGCTCCAAGCGTGATGATGGTGATAATGACGGGTGATGTAAGTTTTAAGTGAGTCTGCGCCAGCACGTCGTCATTCGGTGGAGGAAGTAGAGAAGAAAGTTTGACCGAGCGGAGTCAGCCAAAAGCCAAAATCGAAAGTGAAATTTTTTGATAACTACCACACATCAAGTCGAAAATAGCTTGACCAACAGCTGCTGGTATCCACCGAAGCAGCAGCAGCAGCCGAACAAACAAACAAACAACCTACCACCAGCAAATTGTGTTCTCCCCTTTCCACCCAAAACAAAAAAAAAAAAGAAAACCCACTACGCCGCCTCCACAAAACGCACTAAGTGAAACAGCACGTGTCACGAGAGTTCGTATTTGGCTGTACTGTGCACGTGTCGCTTCGTTTCGTCGAAGCCGGACCAGCGGAACTTAGTGTTCACCCAAGATAAGAGCAATCGCTAAGTTCCAAGTATACGAACCGAGAAAGAAAACGATTTTAAAGAAATTTTTCTAGACTACATAAACTAATTAAAACATGTTGTAATAAGGGAGAATTGGAGATTTGTGTTGCTGGAAGAAAAAACCTTTTGATTGTACCCATTATTGCTTCCTATTACGCTCTTTCCGCTTGTCAACAATTTTCGTGATCACCAGAAATCCTGAATATCAAGCGTGTTTTGGGTTTGCATAATTTAGATCCATAATCAAAATATAACCATCAATTAAAAGAGTTTATGGATGTCCGTCGGTCGATCCGTGGGGGAAACAGTGAATTCATAATAATAGCCACCTTTTATTTTCGTTAAGGTTGAAGAGTGCGTCTGCTTGGTGAAGGAAGAAGAAGAAGAAAGCGAAGCAAAAGAAGAATCAATCGATTTGAAGAAGCCCAGCAACACTAACGTGAAAGTGTTTCGTCACACGTACATCTCTCGGCACCCATGCGAGCTCGGGCTCAATTTCCAAAAAGTGATGGAAATTGTCTTTTTACATAATCCTACAATCCGCTTATAATCATGTTTATTCATACAAACAAACCGAAGAAGAAAAGAAAAATTTGAAACTGCGAGTGCGGTGCAGACGGAGAGAAACAATAATCGGTCACTGGTTTATTTAATATAAACAACTGCAAGTGTGATAATTTATTTGGAAGAAAGAAAAATGATTGGGGTCTCTTATACAAACCATTAATTTTTTTGTTATGTGCGTATTAATTGTTTTTCCTGCAACATAACTTGACGGTGATGGCTAAACGATTGCTGTGACGAAAGTAACGAAAATGAAGTTGAAAATCAAATTTACCAACAACCAACCGTGCTATATACTGTGATATCCTTTCATCGGGTTATCAAAAAATAAGTAATCAACCGGAAAGCAAAATCAAAACCAGTCACGACGACTAGTGAATTTAAATCAAAAGAAAATCAAAGTGATCAGTTTATTAATCGATTATTATTGGTTTTTGATTAGTGTGTTAAGTGTTTACTACAACTAAATTTAACTCTGCATTCTGAAAGCTAAGCTGAACACGCGTGGGGAGTTCGGATACCGAGAGACTACTTAGCAGCAAGTAGACCGATCAACACGATGTTTACTCCGCGTATGTTTGAAATGTGGACAAATGTCACCTCGAAACTGGAAGCACACATACCGATGCAAACGAATGTGCAGCAAGCGGCAGTGCAGAATTCATCCAGCGGATCTATTAAAGGTAATGTTTTCAACTGTTTGTTTGCCACCTTGGGGGTTCAAACCGGAACTGGTACGGTTTAGTTTAATCATTTCATTTCACCAATATATATATTGGTAAACAATTTAAGGCGATTTAGTCGTCCAATATTTTTTTTTTCTTTTGTTTTTCAATTATTTCAATATCAATTTTATAACGATCTGATCAGACGAAGTGAGAAAAAATATTCTCCTGAGCATTCTAATAACTCACGGAACAAAATTGTGTTGTTCAAAATCATGTTTTTCCAAAATTTTTGTGCATGTTTCTTGGAAATTAAGCCTTTTTTTGTCGGACGTTTGAAGAAGACTTGTCTAATTTTAAGGCTTTCAGGGCTTTTGCCTTCTACCTTTTGCCACAGCTTGATATAAAAGAAAAAAAGAAAAAATATAGATAGGCAAAATATGGATGAACAAAAACTCAAACGTTTAAAAAGCTTCCTGAAGCGTCTACCAAGAAAACAAGAGAGATTTGTTCCAATAAATTGCTTTCCGCTAAACACGAAAACCGCAATTTTACAGGAGCAGAGTCTATCTGGATACCGTTTGTTCTACGAGTCACAGGAATATTAAAGTTCATGATTTTTTTTGTCGTGCTCTTCGCCTATTTTAATCCTAATAAAATTACCATCAAAAAGCGGGAGAAATGTCAAGATCCGAAGTAAAAACCCGATTTAATCCACCTAGTGGTGAAAGGAACCTTTGTTATACGGTCTTACTTGCTATTTGAGATAGAAACCGACACGTCTTCGGAGTATAATCCATCTATTGGTTAACGTTGCGTAGTGCGTTGGTTTACATAAAATTTTTGAAAATTGAATACGTTTACAAAATTTGAACAAAATATGACCACTTATAAATTTTGATAGATCCTTTTTTCATGAAATTGCTGAATAAGGATAAGTAAGTTGTTAATAATTTGAGTAAGTGCAAGTAAAAGTAGGTTGTAAGAGCAAATATTATTCTTTAACATATACATTGCGTAGTAAAGGTCTAGTTTATAGATTTTTGAATTATGCATAATTTCCTGTAATGCCTATTTGATTCACACCAATAAAGTTTTCTAGAATAAATTTCATCAATTTTTATTAACCTTCGGTTACTCACGCTGTTGTATTTTATATAACACGTGTAGGTTTTTGAACGCCATATTGTTATAAAGTTACAAATTGTTGTGTAACTAACGTATATTCTTCAATAAACTTGTTATGAGCAAAATGTCATAATTATTCAATGCATTAATACTTTAAATTGTTGGGAAAATTGATCAGCATAAACTGACATCACAGAAATGAAGCAATCAGCATATGAGGTGTACCGGAATTGGCCTGGAATTTTCTCTCGTTTCTTCATATGGAAAAATGGTGTCTGTATGCATCAAAACAATCAGCAATAATGTAAAATGTTTAAAATGTATCCGTCTGTTGGTAGTCGAGTAATTCGGGGTCAAAATTAGGGTATTTTTTATAATCAAAGTTCTACAGTTCCTAAACAAGCAAACATAGAGGTATACTATATTCAGCAAAGTTGTGTATTTTTCCTATTTGTGCAACTTTGTAATACATGAAAAAGTCATACAACAATTACGAAAAGAGCTAAAATAAAAAACTGATTTCACTAATTCATATACAATAAATAATATTTTTCTATCTTCGCTGAAGAGATAGGGGGTTACTGTCTTCAGCAAAATTTCTTGTAATAATATACTCTAAAACTTTGCAGAACACATCAATGTGTTATATTGAAACTGAAGAAAAATAATTTTTTTATTCCACTTTTAGGGGGATTAATCAAAATTTAAATTGCACCAGACGATAGAACTTTCAATTTTAAGAAATTCTTCCAAAGGTTCCATAAACCTAAAACCAAGTTTTCCCAGTTAAAACTAGTGCGCATGTCTCTTTGGCTTTGGGCCATTGTGCGCGCGAATAACCCGTATTACAAAAGTTGGCGCGAGTGTTGGAGGGTTAATATCTTTTGATCGGCAAAACCAATTCTACTGAAATTTTGCAGATATATTTGCAGCATTAAAATCTCTAATCTGATGTCAAAATAATTCAAACTAGATAAAGCATCTTAGATGAAATGGTTATAAATTATTATAAATTTTAATGTGTTGTATTCAATTGCTCGTAACTTTCAAATTGAACGTCCAATCAAAAAACAAATCAATAGTGATCTATTAGGCTATGTTACCTTTCAAATGAGACTAATAGCGCCTAAGTCGGTTTAGCCATCTCTAAGAAACAGGCGATAATTATTACCTTGTCAAAACAGATTTTTTTAGGGTAACTTTTAAACTACTTGTTTGTTTTCAATAAAATTTACCCAAAAAATTTAGCGTTAACAAGAGCTTTCATTCGATACCAAGATCGTTGAAATCGGTCACTTGGTTCCGGAGAAAATCGTGTCACGTAATTTTCACGTTTTTACTTATAACTTTTAAACGAAATGTCGGACCTCGAACTAATTCAATAGTGATATACTAGGCTATAATACCTTTCAAACAAAAGTAATAGCGAACAAATCGGTTCAGCCATCTCCGAGAAACAGGCGATAGAAAAGTTGCGCCCCGCACATACATACACACATACACACACACACACACAGACATTGCTCAGTTCGTCGAACCCTGTCGATTGGTATATGTGGCTCGGCCCTCCGGGCCTCGGATCAATTTCGTGTTTTTCGACCAATTCCTAAACCTTTGTTATAGTATAACAAAGGTAAAAATATTGATTGTTAAAAAAAATGTAGCCGTTCATGTCTCCTTAACATAACACGGCCATTCCTCGTGTTACTTTTTGCAAATGACGAACATTATAATATTATAATATTAGACGATTCAAAAATGAATTTTTAATTAATTCTTAAACATCAAATTTAAAAAAAAGATTGTTTCATCGCTTTCGGTTATGAAAATTATGAGAATTCTCCAAATCGCCTAGTCCAAAATATTTAGCAGCTTTTGCAGATTATGACAGGCTTCAATTAACCATAAAACATACCAGTACAACGAGAAGAGCAATGAGCCCATTTCACTGCCTTGCGGTACCGGCGATTTGACAATGGGGAGGAAAACCATGATCGTTTGAATGTTCGATCGCATAAGTAGGAACTATTCTATCAGTACAGATCATGACAAAGTATTTATCGCTTGCAAGAATGTGTTTATATCTATATTTATAGAGTAAAGAACCGGTTTTAAGTAGTCTAAGCAGGTCACTGATTGTTTTACCTTATTACAAGCGATGGGTTGACTAAGTGGGGGATATCAGTATACTAATCTTCTTGCTATCTGTAGTTCTTCAAGCTGTTACCACTGGAAGACACTATTATTGAGCACTTTCCTTTAAAAGTTGGAGCGATGGAACTAATTTTGAACATATTTTCACCCTCAAGGTGCTTTTTTAAGCAGTCCTAAAATTTGAATTTTTATACGGCCCCTATAAAAAATCCCTCGAACTTTTCCGCCTATTCAATAAGTTCGCGTACCTATCCGTGACCTACTAATCGGCATCTGCATTAATACATTTGATATTTCTGATCGGTAGATGCGTAAAATGCCATCTGTCTGTTTATCGGGGCATCACTCACCGCACCGTTCGGCAAACGATATGTGTCGTCTCTTTTATTCTCTAATATTCTTATGGGAAACTGCGAGTTGGACGTCTCACTTGCTGTTCATAAGGATAGTGGGAAAACAAAAGAGGTAAACATAGCAGCGCACTCGGTCCGACTACAAAACAGTGTTGTGAAAGCAAATAATATTGAAACACATTGTTTTGGCAACACGATAGTTCACGAATTTCTCTGGCGTTGCTGCTACTGCTGAACAGGTCCCGTCGATTCAGAATTTATTTTCAGTTTTATTATCAAATAATAAGTCTTTCGGCTTGTAATAAAACTTTAGTTTGTAGAAAAAACTGAATTAAATAACATGGTATGTGAATGTTAAGTGCTTGACTTTTAGAATCGTTGAAATCAGTGTTGAAAAATGTGATGAATTGCTTAGTAGCGAGGCGGCGATTGTTTTCAGCAGCTGGAAAATGTACGTTTTTGGACAACTATTTTTAATTTATCATATTTCTTGTCGGAAATATAGTAAATTGAGTTTGTGTAAATTAAATCTATGGTTAAGTGATTCATGATGATGTTCTTATCGAAAGATTTTGAAAATATGAATAAAAAAGTGCATTTTTGGCTCATTTATTTTCAACTGATCAAAATAGGTGCACTGCTTAGCTCGTTCCTTACCCTACATTTATATTTATAAATTTATATTTGTTATGAATTTATTATTATATTTATATTATTATATTATGAATATTTGTTATGTTATTAATTATGAAACTCAACTAACAAAAATGTCTTATAGCACATTTGGGGTCATGTTCATAAAAATTTGGCAGTATTCAAATTATGCGCAGACATGTGCATATCTCAAAAAGGCATTAAACGGAGGAGAAAGTTCAAATGCAGGCTTCACGCGGGCCTCATAAAACGGTTTTTACTGGTTCTATACATACATTCTATGCCAACTGACAATGATATTATGCCAAGCAGGCATTTCAGACATTAAGGATCATTAAAATCATGAACAACTTTAACGATGAAACCAAACTGTCGTGAGCTTTCGATATTGCTGCAGTAAAATGTAAGTTGAAGATGACTTTGGGGTCATGAGTACCACAAGATTGCTGACTAGATCGTCTCTAGTGAGTATATGTTCATTTATTTGATAGTTGTAAATGACTGAACTGGCGCAACGGTGGAAAATCACTACTTGACATTTTGCCAGCTTTTCCTACATCAATCAACGAACAAATCCAAGAGCCTCTGAAGCCGAACACAATCATTTATAGAACGAATCACTGAGTATAATTTCAGTTCATCAGCATACATCAGCGTGCATCCAATTCCAAGCAACGGAACAATATCTTTGAAAACAACACACACACAGGAGTGGTTCCATGTTGCTTCCTTAAGGAACACCCGAGCAGTTGGTAAACTGGAAAAAGAAACAGGAGTCAAGCTGCACACGCATAACTCCGCCGCATAAATAGGAACTCAGATATTCCGTGAAATTCCAACATGCACCGAGTCTCGAAATTATCTGCAACAGTATTTCATAGTGTATACGATCGACCGCTGCTGTCCGATCAGTATTAATTACTTGAATTTTTGCTTTTTTATCATACATGTAGTAAATCTTCCAGTTATTTGGTAATGTGACTGCTACTAGCCGTGCCAAAAACACGCTTTGTGTAAAATGACACAAATAAATCTGTCTGGCAACAATCTAGCAATCTATTTGACCGACAAGAAAGACTTTTTCGGGAAAATTCTTGCAAGTACTGCTCAACGCAAATGTAAAACTTGTCTGAAATATAAAGTTATAACATTTTTGCAAGACGGAGAAACGAAAGTCTAGCTAAAAACTGGTACATTACCAAATATCTGGAAGAATACCACTTTTCAGAGTTCATTTAATTTGATTGTTTTAAGGATAGCTACAAAATTGTTGTATTAGTTAAAAATCAGTTCTAATTTCTATAAGGTAACTGAAAAAATCAGAAAACTAAATGCAAAGGAGCATAACTACTGCAGAATAGTAGCAGATTGGATAACCTCGGATTCAGAGGCCCTTCACGGCTATGGTTTAATACATACCTCTTCGATCGCCATCTAGAAGTAAATAGCGACGATTTTATCTCTGGATCTTTCACTGCTTGCTCTGAAATTCCGCAAGGCAGCCGCCTTGGACCTTTGGTCTTTCTCGTCTACTTCAACAATGTCGATTTCCTGCTCAAATGTCTGCGATTCTCTTTTATTGACGATCTTAACCATTCGATAACGTGTTTCTGCAGCATCAGCTATCGATCTTTGCAAAATGGTGCATAGAAACCCGCATATAGCTAAATTCTGGCAAATGTGAAATTATTACATTCACCTGGAAATTAAATCCTCTCGTCCTCGACAACACACTATCGGACGTGCCTTTACGCCGCGACAACTGTGGCAAGGGCTTGGAAATACTACTTGACTCTTCACTTAACCGTTATGTGTGCAACAGAGTACCCGGGTACCCTATCAAACGATAGTAACGAATCAAATGCCACCTATTTCATCAAAATCGGTTTAAAATTGTTGATGTTATAACAATATCAATTTTGGATACCCGGGTACCCTTGTCACCCTGCTAAAGGTGTTTTTTTTGTCGTACACATAACGGTTAATTTCAAACAGCACATCGCATTTATTGTCGACCTAAATGGCCTGCAGAAACCTGGAATTTATCTTGCGCATAGTCAAGAACTTCTACGACATCCATTGTCTCGAAGCTCTCTATTGGGCACTAGTCTAGTCCAATCTTGAGTACTGCGCTACGAAAATGGAGTTGACCGAATCGAGTTAGTGCAGCGCAGATTCATTCGATTCGCTCTTCGAAGATTGCCTTGAAAACGACCCCTTCCAGCTGCCTTGCTATGAACAACGCTTCCTAAGCAGCAATTAAAGTTTTATTATGTTCCTATAGTGGTTTTCATGGCCAATTTCATAAAACCACTAATTTATAACCGCTTCTGATGACCAGTTTAAAATTTCCTCCCGATCAAGAGACCCTCTCTTCAGAAGGTTTTATAACTTTTTGAAAAGTCGGGCCATAAGCTCAAATAGGTTTATTACACTCTGCTGAAAACAGCAATAAAACCGATTATGCTTTTCGCTGCTTGACGGTAACCACCATAATCTAATGAAGCATTTCGCTTTGTTCGACAAAGCTATAAAGTATAAAGCTTGCTGCGTAAAAAGCTAAATCACCCAGACAGCTCCATTTACTTACAGTTGAAGCAGAAAAGAAAATATATAGACGTAAGCAGAAAAGATAAAGTTTTACTGTCAGATCATCCTGATCGACTTGATATACAGCGACTATAATAAAATATCCGATAGAATAAATAATACATTATCACCAGTTTCCCTAGTTGTGCTGCATATGCGCGTTAAATTTTATCGTGCATATTGGAGTGTTAAACGGCTAAAATTTACGCGCCTTCAAAATTTTGCAATTTTCGAAAACCAGTTGTTTTAACAAAATAACTATATTCGATTAGTCAATCTTTGTTTTTAGCAATACCATTCTAGTTGCATTCTTATATGGAAACCGATTAATAACAACTTCCTTTCTGCAACTCACAGTTTTCTTTGACAGTTGTTTCGCGCCCAAAAAATGCAAGAAAACGGCTCCATATTGCATGGCTGCGCTCCACTTATAGTGAGTTTATAAGAGGACTGTCGCAGCCAACTAATTTTGACGTGATAATATTAGCAATAAATTTGCTCTTTTAACAGTTTTATCAAGGTTTTATAGCTTGCCATAAGTAGTTTTTGACTTGTATCACCTTGGTATTGCGCAACACCATGATAAAACCAGAGGTTCATACTGCAATAAAACCGTTATAAAATTCAAATAAAACCAAGCTGCTTTAGAATTGTTTCTTGGGTTTAGACTCATCGATCTTGACACCATGAATACTCTTCGTGATGTGATCAGAGCAATAATTATCGCCGATATGCTGACCTCGAGAGTGGATTGGTTATATATTCACGCTAATCTCAACATGTTCTTTTCTGCAGGACCTATGGTCCTTTTCTGCACACTCGATAATCTTTTGCTGCACGTATCACACCGATGAGCCAACTGGAGCAGCTTTTGTACGATTACCGGTCTGCAACGCTACTTCATTCGCTTCAAATCCAGCTTCCAATCCAACGTTAGCCGCAAGGTAGAACGTATATTTTAGGTTAAGTGTATCACTGGGACCATAAGGCCTGTTGATACTTTTATACAAATAAACAAATTACGTGCTATTGTGTACAGTCATCAATGTCGCCAACAAGCTTCTCTCCCATATTTTGTTACGTCGTCTGTCCCAAATAGCAAGATAACTCGTAGGGCAGTTCAGGCGGACTTTTTGGGGGCCCGTACTACTACAGATCAATTTTTCACTCTCTTACAAATCCTCCAGAAATGTCGGCAGCGCAACGTACCTACGTATCATGTTACCGAGGATTTTAGGGCAGCATACGATACAGTTTAGCGCGAATAACTGCGAATATATGTAATATATGGTTCTAGGCGATTATTGAAGGACTCAAAGTACACGTTATTGCAGAAGATTGCAAACCTCTAGGACCTTTCCTTACAAAGTCATCGCTCTTACCTCGTGAAGTTAAGAAAAAATAAAGCTTAAACAAGCGATAACTTTGTAAGGAAAGGACCTAGAGATTTGCAACCTTCTGCAAAAACATGTGTTTTGAGTTTTTCAATAATTGCCTAAAGCCATATACTCTTGTAAAAGGCAACTAACAAAGTCTAAATACGAAAAATTTATTTTCAAAGAATTTCCAAAGAAAATGTTCTATAACTCTGCACTGGATAGAGAAAGAAATGTCATTTCTTTAGCAAAGTTATTTGCCTTTATATTTTCCATAACTTTGCCGAAAAAACCATGTGTCTATCTACTAACACAAAAAATGGACATGTATCGTGCCTTTAGCGAATGCGAAACACTTAAAACGGATGCTTGCCGTACTCTCATTAGGGTGGTTGGGGACAAGCGGAACCCATAACAGTTTATAGTACTCGATTTAAGCTTTAAGATGAATCACTAATTTCACAAATCCGCTTGCCCCATTTTACCCCATAGGCTCGTGAAGCTACGGAAATTTGAAGCTTGAATATATGATAACTTAGTAAGTAAAAGTCCCAGAGATTTGCGGTCTCCTGTAAAACGTGTGTTTTGCAAGCTTCGATAATTGCCTAGAACATTGAATTCTTGTAAAATGCAACAAAAGCTAAGTATGAAAAACTAATTTTTAAAGAATTTTCAAAGAATATGCCCTATGGTTCAGCATTCGATAAGGATAGAAATTTTATGTCTTCAGCGAAGTTGTTTGTTTTTCCAATATTTACAACTTTGCTGAAGAAACTATGTCTATCTTTCCTAACACAAAAAAGTTATTTTCTTTTATTTTCATTATAGTAAGCAATGACTAACTTTTAACAGCTTTAGATTAAGGGGAATATTTATACGAATAAAAGTGCTGAAGACCATAAATGATAAAATGAAAGCAAAAGACACTAGGAAAAAAGTTTCACTTTTCGTCCTTTTTGTCTACTGTGCGTGAGCTAAAACGGAAAATATTGAAGTGCGTCAAGTCGAATCCTGGGTTCTCCAACCGAGATATGGCTAGAAAAAGTACGATGCCAACTATCAGACCACGCGGAATATACTCGCACGACAAAGCTATAGGTCTTACAGTGCCAGTAAGCATCCAAATCGGCACTTGAAGCAGAATTCGGTAGCCAAGAAGCGTGCTAAGCGTTTGTACAAGCAAGTTTCAGGGGACAGTGAACAGCGCTAAAGAAATGCGATGGAAGAAACACGCATCTTCACGCAGGATATTATGAATTCTATTAAGAAAAAAATCTAGATTTTATCAGAACCAGAGAAATGCAATAATGTAACACTGTAAAACTTAAATCTGAATAAAATTACTGCAATCCAGTCATTTATGGGTTTTTCTGCGACACTCCAGTCCCGAATTATAGGTTGTTCTATGCGTCCAGATTAATTTTTAGCCACTTTTTGTTTTTCAGTTTTGATTTTACATCCCATAAAACGTAGTGTTACGTCAAATATCAATTAAATACACTCATCTTGACGATATTATCTCTAGAGGGTAAATATTGGGCGTTGACGTAAGACGATTTTGCATTGCAAAACGTTACAAGAAGACATCGCGGATACTTAAAAAAGCAGAGCATGACTTAGTGCAAAACTTATCAAAAGGTTGTCTGAGACAAGTTCTTGCAGTTCCTTTCATATCAAAACTTAATGGATTTTCAGAGGAATTTTTTGTTCGCTAAAACGCAGGTCACTTTTATGATCAGCTTATGTAAACAGTGGAATAGCGCACTATTCACTGTTTAGTCACACAATGTCTGGAGTACAAAACTGAAGAACATACAGAATGTAAACACCTGATAAAAAATGCATTTCAAAAGATACGATACATATCCGTAGTCTTGAAATTTGCAATTTAAACCAGCTCTAGCAAGCGAGTATTTTGCTAGAATGAAGATGCCATTTATGTTATAATTATTATCTATAAATTTACAGATTTGTTTTGTCGACTGTAGAATTTAGTATTCTCGTTTTAATTGGCTGTCAGTCTATTGATAGTAGAACAGAACAGAACAGAACAGAACAGAACAGAACAGTAGAACAGAGTCCACTCAGTGGACGTAAGACCGTCAGTGTACATACAGGAAAAACAGGTGCAATGATCCAGGTAATTAGACAAAATAACAGATGTGCGACAAAAACAATTTTAACGACAAGTAATTTCTACGAGACACAGATACTTGACAAAGAGTAGACAGTATTCAATCCCTGAAGAAGACTGAAATACACAGTTGAAACGTTGGAAAAATTACAAAATCTGTTCTACTATCAATAGACTGACAGCCAATTAAAACGAGAATATAAATTTACAGATTACATCCATTAATAAAAGAGTTAATAGAAAATTTAGGTACAGTACCTTTTATTTCTTTTTAAAAGTCATTCAAGTAGACCGATAGAAAACTAGTGACAATGATGTTTCATGGTTTACTTTCAATACTGTGCAGCCTTTTTGGTTTGTAATTAAATATTCAATTTTTGTACTAGGATACTATCAAAATCATTTGCTACCAAGGATTTCCAACAAATTTCATAATGAATTCTGGTTCTCCAAAACTATCGATCGTACATTTCCCAAGGTTGAACTGTGAGACACGCCAGATAAACCACCATCCATGATGATGGTTTGATCTTGCGGTATCCGTGCTGAGTGCTCGGTGCTGCCACAAGAACATCGCAACTCTGCCTTGTAACCGTGCATCGATTCTCATCAGACCGTTCCGAAGGCCCCTCCCGGCGCAATTTCAGCAGACCGAGCTGCGCTTCCAGATCAAAAGGCATTGATTTTGACGATAATAAGATAATTGAAATCAAAAGTAGATAACGGTGCTCTCGCAATCCGTTCTCCGCGGCCACGAGCGAGCATCTACGTAGCATTTCGTCTCGAAATCACTGTGCACTCGCAACCTGCGCCGACTACCGTGCCTCCATCAACTACCTCCCGGCTCCACCGATGATGCAGAGCATGGCAGTGTATGGCACGATATAGCGGCACTTTTATACCGAACGAATGAGCGAACGAACGCCCAGCGGCCCCCTCACGAAATAAAGTGGCGATGATGAATCAGCTTTTTTCACTCATCTGTGCCCCGTTCTATGCAGCGTAGGATCCATCCGGGAACTTGTAGACCAAACCAGAACTTACCCCACAGCCAGAATGTACCGTTCGTTGCTGCTTCACGTTTCTGTTGTTTACCGACATGTTTTACAGTTTCCCGCGTACTCCCGATGCCCTCCGCGTTTGCATTGCTGGATGCGGTCCATCCGAGGCCCGTTGCGGTAGATTATGGCGGTCGGGTTGTACTCGCCGGCTCGGTTGTCTGTTGCCTGATGTGTTGCTGTACTGAGCAAGGCGTGGAAAAACGAATTTCTAGCGATTCTTCGTGGGTTCTTTGAGTTGTGAATATTTCCTGAGTTGATTTTACCACTATATCTGCACCGAAGTGAACACAGGAAGTAGCACACGAACAGTGAAGCTGAGGAATGGTTTGGATTGCATTGGAACCGTTGGCCATGTTTGGTAGATGGGGAGAGCAGACGAAAATCGGCATTAGCAGAGTAATTGCAGGGAAGGAAAGGTGATGGGTAAATTAGACGTTTTAGACTGCACATTTTCCGTCGACTCACTGAGCACGAAGCTTAGGCTTGGATTCTAGCTGGAAAACCAAATTCCGAGTGCAACATCTCACACTTACACAAAACTGAATGATCATTGTGTCGATATCTCCGAAATGATTCCTCTTTAAAAGCCATCCGAAATAAAGATAACATTTTTCAGATATTTTCAAGAGGTATTAGCAATAATTCGACATTTCCGTGAAAACTCAGTCTACTGAACTTATTGAATAATTCGTAACGCGAGGCCGAACCTATTTCATGAAATCAGGATCAGCTGTTACAAACCCAATTCCAACAGCAACAGTAGCTCGAATCCCGAATTTACGAGACCACGCAGTTACTTTGCGATGAGACTATGAGCCGCTACAAAGTAAATGAGTGAAAAAATCGCAACAGAAAACAGACAGAAAACTCTCAGCAAAAGAAGAAAAAAAGTGCATAACGGAGTGCAGTAAAAACTGCAAACTTCCCGGGCCGCTGGAATATAGGTCAGTCGAGAAAAAAGCATTACTGCGCGCCATCGTCATCATCGTCATCATCATCATCATCATCATCATTACCACCGTCATCACCTCGACAACAAGGCGATGAATCTTCCGTTTCTTTTCACTGGCTCTTCTGATATGAAACCGCATTCTTCCGTAGTTTCCTCCCGCCTGGCACACAGAACTGCAATCCAAAGTGCTACCTCCGGCCTGTGCTGTTCATTTAAACATACAGTTATTATAACAGGTGATTCACAGGCTGAGAGCAGCATCGGTACCTACCATGCACTCAACTTCTACCAATGCTGGTGTTCTTCACTGGTGTATAGAGGAGGGTACCATCATCGCGGTACCCCGTAACTGGATCCTCTCCTTGCATACTTTTCCCATCTCAGGCAAGCCCTAGCCGCAGCAGAAAAGCAGTAGCATTCGATCGGGATAGGCACACTGGTCGTATTTGCAGCTGTTTAAAATGTCACATTTACCTTTATTTTAATCACGTCATGCAGAATTGCATCACACAAAAATACGAAAAAAAAATGAAAAAAACGAACTTTTTTCTGAAACAATCCCGCGGGAAGAAATTAAATCTTGACGACTGTTGATCGAAAGCCTTATTTTGCCAATTTGCCAACCACTGTCCACGCGGAAGTGCAACCCACGGAAGAAAATGGTCGGTGACTGCATCGAACAATGTGTGCATGTGATGGAAATTATGTGGGTTGTTCTTCCTCCTTCGAATGACTGCTGGGTTAGTTGCTGCTGCTGCTGCACTGACTGCACACACCATCCTGCATCTTCTTTGGGTGTTCTATTACACGCTTTCTGTTACAATCTGGCGTAGGTACTTGTGCACCTAACTGGTATAAAGCTTATAACAGAGAATCCTCTAGCATAGCGTTTCGCCATCCGATCCGATTGTCGCGGTACGTTCCGGGAATGTTCCCGAAAGTGCAGACAACACCAATGAAGGAACGTACACTTTTACTTCAGTGTTCTTTTTCGATTGCTTTTTGAAGTAATAGTGCAGACCGCGGCGAACAGCTGTCGGCTCGGTTACTGGAGAACCGTAATTGCAATGCGATGTTTCTTATTTCGTAACATAGAGAGTTACGGAACATATAAAACTAGAACTATTTATTATTTACTGTGATGTAACTTGAGAAGGCGTTGATTTAGCCAAATCATTCATTTCTTTTCACCTTCTCAAAACACAAAATGGGATGTCGAATTTTTAATGGCAACTTGCACCTGGATTGATATATCAAAATTATAAGTGGCAAAATATTGTCTGGGTTTGATAAAAATTCAAATGAAGCAAAATTTACTTTTTCCTTATTAGTTATTACGAACCTTATTGCAAATTTTATTATGCTTGCAGTGAAAACATCAAAACTAATAAAAAGGGTATATGTATTTCAAAATTAAATATATAAATTCAAATATGGCTGTACGAGATCTCGCGAAATTTCGTGTTTACCGAAATCTAACGAAACGATATATTTCGGTAAAGTTCGTACGATATCGTCAAATTTCGGTAAACACGAAATTTTGCGGAACCTCGCACAGCCTTGAATTCAGATTTTTATTATTTTAGGATTGAGAACCTGAGACAGAAAATGTATTTATAAGAAACTCATAGAAACTTAAATGCGTATCAATTGACATTGAATTCTGAAGTCAAGTTGGCATATGGCAACTCAATGCCTAGTACCTACACTATTGATGATGTTCATCACGAGGCACGGTGTAGGACCCTAACCCACCCTACCCTAACTGTCGTGACTTTAGCATGGGTTTATTCTCAGGCCCCTCCATTTACCCTTCCTTCATGCTGAATTCTATATTTACCCTCTGACGCCTCTTGACAGTGCAAATGTCCCTCCTATAGTTAAGTGTACTGGTCAGAGGTACGAATGAGTCCTCGCCAGGGACGGCGGGATATATGGGATAGTACTGGTAGCGAGGAATATGTGGGTAAAGTAGATCAAGCTTTGAAGGAAGGGTAAACCCCAATACACACAAGCACGCATAAAACTTAATAAGCATATCGCTCATTCAATAGCGATTATAGCTAAAAGAAATGCAGTGCAGGTCATACAGCAAACACCCGGGCGATATTACAATAGATCAACTATACTGGTCGCACTATAATGAGTCCACACATAAAAAAAATTCTGAGACTACCGTAAGGTATTCAAAAGTAGGGAGGCAGCGTCATCGCACTGCTCCGTACAACTATTGATACGTATACCGATCCGGAGATAGCGAACGTCATAATGTCCATTCCTTCACAACCACTCTCGCAGAATTTTTTATCACAACTTGGAGTTTCTCCGTGTCGCTCGACGATCCAATTTTCCTGCGTCATCCAGAGATGGCGACCAACATGACTTCCATCCTATCATGGCCACCCTCGCTCTCGCAGGGTTTCTTGACACGCCGGCTGCTTTGCCTCCAGTACATCTGTTGATGTACTGGATGTAGAGATGGCGACCGTCCCAACTTTCATCCCCTCACGATAAACAGCGCAGGGCTTTTTATCAATGTAAGTACTGCTTCTTCGTGCACCGCTTCGCTTTTGCTTTCAGTACGTCTAGGTGGCGTTGTCTAGCTCGCTGATCCCATTTCACAATTGTTGCAGCTGCACCATAATCTACGCCAAAGCGCTGCCGGCAGAATTCCAAATACTCTCCTTCCGACACATTTCGCCCACTATGTTCTCCACGGTCAGAGGTGGGATCTCGCATCGCGCCGCGGCAAAGCTAGGGTGTTAAAAAACCACGTGATCCGGTGTTTCTTCTGCTTTTTCCCATTCTGGACAGACAGGTGTCGCTGCGTGTCCAAACCGATATAAGTATTGCTTGAAGCAATCGTGCCCTGATAGAAACTGCGTCAGGTTGTTGCCTTTCCCGTCGACAACACCGCGGTGTGAACCTGTGCATCCATCTACCATTCAACGCCGCATCCCATTCCTTTTGCCATTTGGACTCCACTCGCACTAGCTACCGAACTCCTCTAGTTTCGCTTTTCATGTAACACTCTCTATCCTCTATCCTCCTTCTGATGGAAATCATCACGGCCATGACGCATACTATTGTTCTAAATGCACTCGCACCTCGCATGGACACATTTGTTACATTTCGCTTGCTTATCAACGCTGAAATCTATGCCGGGCCTCCGTATCTGAAGATCGATAGGAAAACAGTAGCCGAAAGATGACGGTGGTAAGCGTCCATATCTATTGGGTATCTCAGTCTCGTATACCAGCACTCTGTTCTGAACCTAACTCTTCAGGATCTAGCACAGATAGTCAGGGACCTTCATTCTATGCAGTGACGCTGCAGCCGGAGCTATTAAAGGCATTTTTAACGTCTACTGTTATCACGGTACAATGTCGACTGCACCCTCGCTTCGGCTTGGCCGACTTTTCGGCCTTCTGGACTACTGTTCGAATAGCATCAACCGTTGACTTGCCTTTGTGAATACCGAATTGCATCTCCGACAAACCATGCACGCTCTGACCGTGAATTTTATCATTCTCTTAAGAACAATTCTTTCCAGCAGTTTTCCGAGTATATATATAACAGACAAATTGACCTGCCCTACTAGCACAATTGTGACAAACCAGTTGTGGCAAGCGATTTATGACTGATTTCAGTCATAAATAAGTTGCTGCAACCATAAGTGCGAAAAGTGTGCTACTTGGATGTGTGCTACAGTTCTGTAGCACCATCCTAAATATGTCCAGATACGCTTGGATTACGGCTTTCAGGACACCATTCATCAAGATAAGATTTATTGTCACTACGTCGTTCCTCGTTGGAGACCTCTCTGCCTCTTTGTCTTTTTTTTTGTATTGTTTATGCAGGGAGAAAATCTTCATAGACAGCACCTTCACGGTACCGAATAGGATTCACAAGCGCCTACCTACTAAAAACTCTCCTGCTGCCCGTTCCTGAACCCCTCCTGGAACTACCGCTAGGTTTTACTTCAGGAGGGAGGACGTGCCTACGCACTCCGACTTATCTGTTGCGTATGTGGGTTCACACAACCCCCTTGTCACTTCATACCGCCACTACCCTTCACCTAGGGCCTGGGCTGCCCAATCAGCCCATTACTGACCCTAGTTAAGCTACGTCAGGCCCTGTCGTTGCAAACGTTCTAGCCGTTGCAACTCTATTATCACCTCCGTTGCCGCCCTATCGACGGCACCCCATGCGCGCTACTCAGCGCACATTCTCTGCATGATGTTGTCGGCGTTGGTATCTTCCCCAACGACCGCAAGCATCACCCGCCGAGTGGTCGTGAAACGCGGGCAGTGAAACATCACATGCTCCGCCGTTTCCTCGGCTACTGTGCAAACGGGGCAAAAGAGTGAGCCTACCCGCCCACGCGTATGTAGATACTTCTTAAAGCATCCATGTCCCGACAGAAACCGGGTAAGGAAAAAGTTTACCTCACCATGTCCTCAGCTTATGTGTCCACGTACCATGATCGGTGCGATCCCATTCCGCCTGCCAACGCCTAATAGAGTCCAGCCTAACTCTGTCCCTAGCGCCCCTGACGTTCCTCTGCCTATGGCACTCGATATCCTCACCTAGAAATATGCATATGGGAATCAAGGCTGCAATAACCCCAATCCAACAACGGTAGCCGCACGCAACGCGCAATGCTAACAGTCTGAACACCTTGTCCAGACATGCCTGATTGCGCCTTCTCTCCAAAGCCGGGTGCACCGTACCGTAGCACCGACATGGCAACGCTGACCATCAGGCGTCCCTTACTGCTGCTAGGACCGTAGTCGTTCGGCATGATCTTGGGCAGCGCAGTAACCGTCGTTGACGCTTTATCACAAGCATAATCTACATGGCTGGTGAAGTTCAGACTGTTATCTGCCATAACACCCAGGTACTTCACACTTCGTTTGGAGACAATCACCTGTCCTCCAACGATTATTTTGGCCTCTAAGGCCGACTTGCGGTTACTGATCATAACCGCTTCCGTCTTGTGGTGGGCCAATCGTAGATTGAGGCCCGCCATCCAACCTATTATGCTTATGGCGTCCGAGGCCAGCATTTCTACCTCCTCTAGAAACTCGCCTACCACTCTAAGGACGATATCATCGGCGAAGCCAGTGATCTCGACCTCTGTGGGTAGTTCGAGCCTCAGCACCCCATCGTACATGGCATTCCAGAGCGTGGGGCCTAGAATTGAACCCTGTGGAACACCCGCTGTCACTTTGTACTTCTTCGCCCCATCCGCCGTGTCGTCCGGTTCTCGAAGTAACTTTTAAGCAACCTGCATAGATGGTCCGGTACCCTCATCCTATGCAGCGCTAACGCGATTGCACCCCAGTTAGCGCTGATGAAGGCGTTTTTGACATCGATTGTGACTATGGCACAATACCTGTCGCCTCGCCTTTTCCATTTCATAGGCTTCTCGGCCCTCTCCACCACGGATTTTATGGCGTCTACAGTGGACTTCCCCTTACGGAAGCCAAACTGCGTGCTTACCAGTCCGACATCACTTTCCACCACAGGCGTCAGCCTGTTTAGGATTACCCGCTCTAGCAATTTGCCTAACGTGTCCAATAGGCAAATTGGCCTGTACGACGAGGGATCACCAGGCGGTTTCCCCGGCTTTGGCAGCAGTACCAATCTCTGGACTTTCCATTTGTTGCCTCTTTGTCTGTGTACGGAGTATATGGCTCGTGATTAAGCCGTTTCCAGCTCCATACGCATCTATCGCGAAAAATAGAAATAGTAGAATTTAATTTGAAAAAAGTTATCTTTTATCTAATTTCAGAAACAGTAACATAGCTACTTCTCATTGAGTTACATAGCGTTAGCGTTACATAGCGTACCTTCAATTCGCTCTTAATTAGATGCGTGGCGACGCTTGTGGGTTACAGCTAGTACTAAATAAACGTTGCTTCAATAACCCTCGCTTACCTAATTTTCCTTCTTATCCTACTCGGTTTGAATGCTATAAAAACTATTTTTATCAAGAAAAATTAACAAGATAAAAATTTCTCAGTTCATCCAATTTTCAACTGAAGCATTTACTCTTCCCGAAATGAAAAGTAAAGTGACCTATCTCTATACCTATAAAAATGGATTTCTGTCTGTCTGCCTGTCCGTATGTTACTTATAGAATCGAAAACTACTGAACCGATCGGCGTGAAAATTTACATGTACGGGTTTTTGGTCCCGGGGAAGGTTCTTATGATGGTTAGAGACCTCTCCTCTTACTAAGAGGGGGGGGGGCTCCCATACAAATGAAATACAAATTTCTGCTTAACTCGACAATTAATCAAGCAAATGAAACAAAATTTGGCATGCGGGTGTTTAAGGAGACAAGAATTTTTTATTTGGTGAATTCAGACCCCTCCCCTCTTTAGGAGGGGCTCTCCTCCTTCAAGAGAGGGGGCTCCCATACAAATGAAATACAAATTTTCTCATAACTCGATAACTAATCAAGCAACTGGAGCCAAATTTTGCATGTGAAGGTTTTTCTAGACAAGAATTTTTTCTATGGTGAATTATGACCCATCCCCCTTTTAAGAGGGGGGGGGGCTTCCATAAAAATTTCCTCATAACTCGTGAACTAACCAATCAAATGGAACCAAATTTGGCATGTGGGGGTTTTTGGAGGCACGAATTTTTTCTATGATGAATTAGGACCCCTCCCCTTTTTAGGAGGAGGGACTCCCATTCAAATGAAATACAAATTTCCTCATAACTCGAGAACTAATCAAGCAAATAGAATCAAATTTGGCATTTGGGTGTTTTCGGAGGCAATTTTTTTCTATGATGAATTGAGACCCCTTCCCTCTTTAGGAGGGGAATTTGGACCCCTCCCACCTATAAGAGGGGGGGCTCCCATACAAATGAAATACAGATTTCCTCATAGTTCGAGAACTAATCAAGCAAATGGAACCAAATTTGGCATGTGGGGATTTTAGAGGCATGAATTTATCTTATGGTGGTTTGAGACCCCTCATCCCTGTGGTAGTGGAGGCGGACTCTCATACAAATGAATCAGAATATTTTGCGTAACTTAAAAACTAATCGAATTCGAGAAATTTTTAGACTCTTCCATAAAATATTAGTTAATAACTACATGATTCGGGGCGAGACGGCCGCAGGCTACGAGTGTTATCAGCAACCTGCCGTCGGGAAAAACCGCACGTTGTCGCTGACAAAACAGCTGCACCGACTACCGTTCTCATACACTAACCGAATGGCTAACGAGCTAGCCAGTGTGAAAAAAATAAAACTAGTCGAACAAATAATACTCTCGCTGGGTGGGGGTGTGGGGAATGACAAAGTTGGATGAGCGCAACAAAACGTGATGTTAATCTACAAAATATCAGACGGCCTAGTGGTGTAATTGGCTAAACTAACACGCTCTAACGGGGATGGAGCGCTGTGAGATCGACTCGCACCTTCACTTAGTCAATATTTTTTAGTCTAAGAACAGGAATTTTCAATTCATCCAATTTCAATCCAAGCTAAATTTCTCCATGCATTTTCTTCGTAATCGTGATCGATTGCTTTACAGGAACAGGCAGGGGTGACAGTTCATTACACCGTCTATTTACCGGGATTTTGTTTACTTTCCTTTTCCTTTTAGAAAAAGTCTCCGCGTCCCAATAGGTCGAAGATTCTTTACGATGATTAAATCTAAACCAAATTGATGTCTGTGCTTGGAAAGTACGCAGAAAAAAGTGTCAAAGTCTCATCGTCCCAACAGGTCGAAGTTTTTTCATACGGTAATTAAACCTAGACCAGTTCGATGTCTGTGTTGGGGAAGTGCGCCAGAAAAGTGACAAAGTGTCCTTGTCCAGCGCCTCTGTGGCTCATAGGTACACGGGTACCAACGAGCCACATGCCCTGACCGGTGTTGTGGGTTCAAAACCGGTTATAATCTCAGATTATGGCTTGGTTCGACCCATGCACCTTCCAGCATTGGACAAAAGGTAGGAGTCACAACGACAACTTGTTAAGCGCAGCTAACTTTTACCCCCCCCCCCCCCTCCCCCCTTCCTTTCCCCTCCATTCCCAAAAAAAATCCTTCATTACTTTCCCTTACCGTCCCTTCATCAATTGTAGAACCATCATTTCAAAAAATATTAATATATGCCTGACCGCATTTCAAGGTCATGACTAGAATCACGAGGTTTGGTCAATTCATTTTTACGCCAATTTCGAATTTTCGTTTTTACGCAAATTTTGAAATTTACGTGGCGTTTTACACGAATTTTGGAATAAACGCGTTTTACCTTTGTTATACTATATAACAAAGGTTTAGAAATTGGTCGAAAAACACGAAATTGATCCGAGGCCCGTAGGGCCGAATCACATATACCAATCGATAGAGCTCGACGAACTGAGCAATGTCTGTGTGTGTATGTGTGTATGTGTGTATGTGTGTGTGTGCAGCTCATTTTCTATCGCCTGTTTCTCGAAGATGGCTGAACCAATTTGATCGCTTTTACTTTTGTTTGAAAGGTATTATTACCTAGTATATAACTATTGAATTACTTTGCGGTCCAACGTTTCGTTTAAAAGTTATAAGCAAAAATGTGAAAACTACGTAACACGCGGTTCTCCTGAACTACGCAACCAATTTTAATGATCTTACTACCAAACGAAAGCTCTTGCTGTTACTAAACTTTTTACCAAGTTTTATTGGAAACGGACAAGCAGTTTAAAAATTAGCCTTAGAAAACCATTTTAATAAGGTTCAAATGATCGCCTGTTTCTCAGAGATGGCCAAACCGATTTATGCGCTATTAGTTTTATTTGGCAGGTAATATAGCCGGATAGATCACTATTGAATGGTTTTTGGATTGGACGTTTAATTTGAAAGTTAGAAGCAATCGTATACACCACACCAAAATTAACAATCATTTATAATGATTTTAACCAAGATAATTTACCTAATTTCAATTATTTTAATATCAAACGAGAGGTTTTGATACTACAAATATATATGCAAAATTTCATAAGAATTGGTTTTACCGGTCAAAAGATATTAATCCTCGAACGCTCGCGCCAACTTTTGCAACACAGTTACTCGCGCGCACAATAGCCCCAAACCAAAAAAAACGTGTGCACTAGAGTTTTGACTAGGAAAACTTGGTTTTAAGTTTATCGAACCTTTGAAAGAGTTTCTTGAAATTGAATGCTCTATCATCTGGTAGAATTTAAATTTGGATTAATCCCCCTAAAACAACCCTACACATGTTGTTCAGAATACAACAGCGTGAGTAACCGAAGGTTAATAAAAATTGATGAAGTTTTTTCAAGAAAACTTTATTGATGTGAATCGAATAGAATGGCATTACAGGAAATTATGCATAGTTCAAATACCTATAAACTAGACCTTTACTACGCAATGTATATGTTAAAGAATAATATTTCTTCTTACAACTTACTTTTACTTGCACTTACCCACATTAGTAACAACTTACTCAGCAATTTCATGAGAAAAAGAACTATCAAAATTTGTAAGTGCTTCTATGTTGTTCAAATTTTGTGAGCTTATTCAATTTCCAAAATTTTATGTAAACCACCGCACAATGCAACGATAACTAATTATGATGAATTATGTTCCGAAGACGTGTCGATTTCTATCTCAAATAGCAAGTAAGACCGTATAACAAAGGTTCCTTTCACCACTAGGTGGATTAAATCAGGTTTTTTTTTGTTTAGATTATAGTCACTTTAACCAGTTCTGGGTCATTCGTGACTTCTGCGGGGTTGGGATTTGAACCCGTGTCCTCGACGTGAGAGGCGTGAATGCTAACCACTACACCGGGACTGACCCCTAAACGCGGTTTATTTATGCGCTATTTTCGGAATTGCCGCGGATGTGCTCTAAGAGTCTATAATTATGCGTAGTTTTGATTTACACGAAACGCATCCTTCGCGTAAAAAGCGACTTGAGTGTATATCCGTAACATTTGCCTTCAATCAGTCCAATTCAAATCCTTATTCCTTTGCTTTAATTACCGTGAACGTACCATATTCTGCGCAGTTAAGACATTTTTATGATTCCTCCGCTATTATAAGTATTCTAGAGTTAAATTGATAACGTTGATAGCAGCAACATGTAGTGCTACGGTCTATAATATATGGTAAAAACATGGGAATTAAAAGTCGACCAACAATTGAGTATATCTTTCGTTTTGTAAACTTATCCACGGTGCCTAATTCTGCGCACTCTCTTGCCCATGTTCCTAATTCTGCGCATGTTTGTTCCTAATTCTGCGCACCTAAAAAGTAACAATAAACATTCATACCATGTAGTTTATGTCTTTATACGCTGAAAGCACATCAAAAAACCGACATTAGCCATTACCATGATTAAATCCATGATCTGGCCTTCTTGTGCTGTCCAGGTGGCACAGGAACATTATTATCATTTGAATTGGCTTATTTTAAATATTTTATTGTCGATAACGTGAAGGGCGAGTTCATTCGGGTTTTCTCTATACTGAACATTATACTTTAGACTAATATTAACAATTGTGTTTTCATATAGAAACCACTTCCCCACTCCCTGACAGCTCAATGAAGTTCGAATGTCGAAAGAATCAGAAGACATGGTTCCATGAATGGGCGTTCGTAGGTTCGGACCCCGAGCTGTAACACAGGATTCCAATCAATGAAAGTTAAAGGTTCTACTTGAATTTCTATGCCTCTATACCTCAGCCATTTGGGAGAAGTTGCGTATTTTTTCGCGATTTCTTCATAGGATACATTACTGCGCAGAATTTGGAACATGAATAAAAAATCTGTGCCCAAATCTGCGCACTACTGCATCGCATTTTTCCAACGAAAACAAGGCATGCAATCACTCTTTTTGCCTAAAACATGACTAAAACTAATTATTCTTTCTAATTATGCTGGGTAATTTGATCATTGCAAAGAATTTCGATCATTATTTTGTTAATTTTCTAGAAGGACAGTTTTAGCGTTGGCGCTAACGACATTGTTTTCTGACATATAAAATACTTTCAGTTTCACTTTAATTTATTTCGCTGTCAAATATTATGGCCCTTTTGAGAATAATGGCGTAATATTCAACAGAGATTTATAAAAAAATAACACAATGGCCATAGTTATGCACAATGTTGAAAAATACATATATAAAGAAAAATGCGCAGAATTAGGAGCTGCGCAGAATATGGTAAGTTCACGGTACCAGTCGCAATCGCTGCTGAAAAACGTGACAACTGGCACGATGTGCTAAGGCATTTCATCCCAATTTTTTTTCTAAACGTTTGCTTGAAAGTAAGCCCAGTCAATCTTTTGGTGGTCCCCAGTTTGCCTAGCATAGAAGTCGCGAGAATTCAAATCAGGTTCTTTCGAAGAAATAAAATCCGGATAATGATCCACCTGTGATAGCCTGTGTAGCTTTCGCCTGATGAGACGGTACAGAATCTAGTTGGAAGCAGTATGGTACATTCTTGGAGTATATTTTGACGATGGGAAACAAACGGTTCAACAAAACATCATCGATGTAATATTCAGTGTTGATGTTAACACCAGGTTCAATGAACAGCAATCACTGGAAACATTCTGGTACCTTTGAACCACCCGTTTGTCCCAAGAAATATCAGAAAGATGTGCTGCTTATATGCAATTAATTTGTCGGTTGTGGTGATCCTGTAGCAGGAACATTTTTTTGTCCTAAAACTACATTTCACAATCACCGTGCCGCTTGAACAGCTGTCGACAACTTTCGACTCCTGCAACATTCTGCTTTTCAGCCAGACCGTGCACCTGTTATTTTTTGTATGGAATCAATCGAGGATTAACTTTCAAACTATTCTTCATGGTTGACTGTGAAATTCCCAGTTGGTACGACCGATGAATCTTTCGTTTATATATGAAACGTATATACAGGGATTCCTCGATATAAGACAATTTATAATTTCAAAAAGTTGTCTTATATCGAAATTGTTTTATATCGAAACATGATCTTTTCAAGCATTTTTGCATTCGCACTCGCCAATTTTAGTCTGTGTTGTGTGTTTACGTTTTACGAATTATTTATTATTGTATGAGCTATTAGATTTATTTGATTTGATATTATTTAGAAATAATGAACATCTTTATGGCGCCGCTTTTGGATTGGAAAATTGGCTCAGGTGTCGTTACCAACTATATCAAAGGAATTTGTCTTATATCGAGGTAAAAATTGTCTTATATCGAATTGTCTTATATCGAGGTTGTTTTATAACGAGGTTGTCTTATATCGAGGTATACCTGTAAACGTATATTATATGACAACGCGTTACGAATACTATGACAGGGTAGTAAACTCGCTCGTCGTTGAGAGCCACTTTACTAACAATTGTATCTGCGCAGAGTGGTCTTTCTATGATCTTCAATAATCTAAGCTTAAACTTAATCCTATCCAGAACAACTAACTCCTTCAGTAGTGCGTCGTAAAAGTCTCATAAATTAGTTTTATATATTAAAATCAACGATATCAAATACCTCAACACTAACGCTCTTCCCGCAAGCAATCCACTTAACATAAAACGCAAATTGCCGCAATAATTGCCGGCAATTCATTAATTCAATGGCTCTATTCATGAAATCAGAACACCAGGTTAGAACAAGAAATAGTACCAGCTTTAACAGCAACACAATCATTCCACGCAAAAACGTAATAGTGACCGTCCGCCACCGGCGGCATCCGAGGTTGACAATCGGAATTTTATTCAAAATAATTTCCATTAAAAGCATTACTGTCTCCACTAAGGCAACTGTTGATGTTGTTGTTGGTGTGCCTGCCTGAGCATCTCCGGACCGGGTGCAGTTCACACCCATTCGGAAGCAGCCAGTGGATTATACTTTTTAGTTTTAATTGGCATTTCTCCCACTACGGACTGCCTGTTCTTTCGCTCGGTTGGCTGCTGCTGCTGGGCTTCGGCGACTGAAGTGTCGTCTAATTTCCACACACAGACAACGGCACAAACAACGACTCTTTCACCCTAGACTCGGTACACTAGACAGCGGACACAGGTCGAGGACCGAGCAAAGCGAAACTTCAATGGAACAAAAACAGCCATTCTTTCCAAATAGATTTATGCTGGACTGAAAGAACTGAAAGAACGATGGTAGTTTCAGAGAATGAAGCCACCGATGAAGGATACCCAGGGATCGGAACTCGGGATGGGATGCTGAGCAAGCTTTTCACTTCCATTATTGGCTTCGTGATGCGTCTCCGCAGTAGCTGGCTTCCGGTTGCTCGAGACAAGAAGTGGGCAAACTAGAAAGAAAACTGCATTGCACTAACGATTGTAGGCACTGTTTTAACCATTCACAGAAATAACTAGCAATGGTGCTGACCCGGTGTTGTTGTGGGTGGAAAAATATATACAAAGCCCAGAGCAAAAAGATGATTTAGTTTGCCGTTAATTAGTGATCCGTTGTTTATCTATTTGCTGATGGGCGATATGACGTGGATGAAGAGTATAACTTCGCAAACATTTGTTGCATATTTAGTAGACTAAATGGGCTTGCTACAACAATAAATGGGCTATAGAATGATTTATTGACACTAGAAGGTCCAGTTTCGAAAAAACTGAGCCTTATTTAATTTAATAAATATCTACATTCTACATTTCTGTAAAATAATAAAAACTTCTTTGATTAGAAAAATAGAACCAAAAGTAGCCTGTAATAACTTGGGTAACAATTAAAAGTGCTTTTCAGATGAACAGCTACATTACTGTATAATACGTTTTACATAAGCTTCACAAATCATATGGCCGATGAAAAGGTATATTTTTAATAGCCGCGAAAACGAGAATCGTGACGGACCTAATCTAGTTTTTTTATAATGTTCCTAACAATTAGCAAATTTCATAACCGACCTGTGTTCTTCGAACAGAAAAGTGATTTCTGCTTGTGAAACCCAATCCCCATAATAGGCTACTCAAATCTTGCGTCAAACTCGAGCTAGAAATTAATCATCTTCTATCATGGAACCGTAATCTTTTCTGTCCAAACGGATGAAAAAAAAAAAACGAAAACCAAGCAACTCTAATTACCGTCGACAAATCCGTGCAATCAGAGACGCGAAGAATCATACCCGACCCTTGACGGTTGTGATGACGCGAATATCACGACCTAACGGCAACGACAGGCCCCGGCAGCCGCAGCAGCATAGCTCGGTTACATAAATCACCACAATTTTGTCTCAATCTAGCCGACAGCACACGGCATTGATTTATTGGCAGCCGAATTCGTGACAGTTCGAGACCCCTGGAAACAATGCAACACCACAGTGCAGTGTGAGCCTTTGCCTGAAACGCTCGCCCGATTGCAATTGCAAGTTCGTTCGAATGATTGTAGTCGCAATTTCGGTTCAATTTGTTTGCTTACAGCCTACAGCCCAACATCCCAATCAATTTGACGATTGTTTCGGAACCTAGAGTAACAACCAATAAGTGGAAAGAATTTGATTGTTTCTAGTTTTCACGTTGCTCAAAGTGATTCATATCACTAATTACTGTATGTTATAGATTGATTACGAATATATAAATAGGTACTTTACCAATTTAACATGGTAATTTAATCATTATGATCGTTACCTAGGTTAATTTAGTCTATGGTAAACGCTGACCATTTATCATACCGGAGAAGCAATTTTTCGCAGAAACTCCTTGCCTTGAGATTCGTAGCTTCCTTTCAAAATATTGGTATGCAATATCTTCGGCGTCTAGCCGCCAAGGTACCGATAATAATCTAAAATGAAATAAAATTCAATAATAACCAATTAACACGCAAAAAAAACACTTACCTTACTGTTTGTAGCGCGAATCATTATTATGCAATCAAATCAAATTGCTATAGCGCAAACTTCAGTGAGAGATGATATTATTTCCAAACAATTATTTTGTTAACGTTTTTTTTCTTCTTATTTTCTACTTCCAGGTATTATAAGAAACGGTGAAGCAAAACCACTATTGCCTGCTTACTACTGCGTACTCTCGGTTCGATTGGCATGTCCGACGCATATCCATATCATACAGATGTAAAAAAGAGCAGCGCAGCGACACCGTGACGTGATACTTGGATCAACGATCAACAATGTTACAAGCAGTGTTGGTAAATGAGATTGCGTCCGTACAAACTAAACACCTTCCGTCAGATGGTAATCCAGCGGTTGAATATAACACTAAAAAAAATTTCTGGCCTGCTAATGCCAAACATAAATATTTATTTATGTTCAATTTAGCAACCTTTAGCTGCAATGCAGTTAATAACCTCAATTGTTTTCTATTGCAAATAAACTCATGAACTATTGATCGACGAAATTGAACTTTTTTTCAATTGGATCGATAATTTCTAAAATACAATATCATAATAAATGTAAATTTTGATGCAATAATCAACATGAAATTTCATTCAATTACGATTTCAAAAAATTGGGGATCACTCGAAGCTAAATTTAAATAAAAAACACCCAGTGGCCAATATTAAACTTTCAATCAATTGACGTTATTGGTTTTTAAGTTCTGCTAATATGTTCAAATGAAACGATACCTGTCTGTTGAGCATGGCGGGTGAAATAAAACTCACCATTTTAGCGTTTCCAAATTGTTTGGAAACTTAATCTTAACTCATTTGAAGACAAAATTTAAAAAATCGTCACTTCATAGCATTACTTCCAATAATGTAACACTCCCCGCAAAATCAGTTTATCAGGCGCAATTTTTTTCGACATGTTTGATGATGACACTCAACAAACTTTTGGTTGAACACAAACACAACAATAAATTATCAAACAGTGAAAAAATGTGTCGCCAACTAAGCAGCTTCGGTGTTTCAAAGCCCACACTCGTGTGGTTTAATTTTCTCACTCACGCGTACTCGTTCGAATTAACATGCCGACATAAGCATCCCTTTCGGACTCTCGCTCTTATTTATTCATGCACTGCGACGAGTATTTGCGAGTGTGTATTTAGTTAACAGCCACGGTGGTCGCTCTTGCTCGTCATTGCATTGGTTGCAGTCCGAGCTGCTGATACCGATAACTAGCGAGGGCTCGCACTCCATCCGTGAGCAGAATCGAGAGCGAAGATAAGGAAGAAAAGAACAAGTAATGCAAAATCTGTATTCCAGTGCGCCATTATTCGTGATGAGCAGCTGATTGCTCATGAGTTGTTTGACTCGCGAGTGGACTAGGCAGAAAAACGGTACGAGGTTGTGCGTGTGCTGTCGCGAGTCTGTAGGTGGCAGAATGTCTGAACATAGCAACAACGGCTGTTTGTCTTACGCTTGCATAA
The DNA here is from genome assembly GCF_943734655.1 of Sabethes cyaneus. Taxonomy (NCBI): domain Eukaryota; kingdom Metazoa; phylum Arthropoda; class Insecta; order Diptera; family Culicidae; genus Sabethes; species Sabethes cyaneus. The sequence continues at coordinate 170,939,643 of NC_071355.1, forward strand.
ATGGTGTAAGCGTGGCTTGCGTGAGAGTAGGTATCGTTGGCCTCTCGCTCGATTTGCAACATTGAGCAGCTTTACGACGCAATCTTTTGTTGAAGTAATTTTAACCCCAAAGAGTAATAAAACTAAAAACTTCGGATATAGTTGTTTACGATGTGATCCGTTCTGAACGGTAACCGGACGAGAGTCGGATCCTGTATCTATACAGACGGTTGCCATACATACAAATGCCATAATGTATGTTTGCCATAATTCATATATCCAACGTTTCCTAGATGATTAAGGGCGTGACGACCGTAGACCGCGAGTGGTCGTCATCAAAAGACGAATATATTAATTTTTTTATTTTTATTTTTAATGTGGTTTTAACCATTGGTCCTTCACCAGAATATATTAATTATGGCAAAGTCCACTATGGCTTTCGTCCAGTATAGCAAACATACATCATGGCATTCGTACGTATGGCAATCATCCGTATGGCAAACGTATAGATGGGTGTCGTCATGTTGACGGTTGAAACATAATTGAGATTTGCGTGGACTGGTAGTTTGCAAACATTTCCTTTTGAACAGCTCAAACTTATTTGACGTAGACCTACGTTATACTGCAGGATGTCAATCCAACATTTGGAACCAGGCCAGCATCACAAAAGAATGAAAGATTTTGAACCTTAAAAGCTTAACCAATTGGTCGGTGTTAAGGTCGCAAAATCAAAAAAACGAGGTAATGAGACCAAACGATTAAGAATTTCTCAAGTTGCATTTTACTTTTACAGTCCGGACTCGATTATCCAGGTTTACATTTTTATTTTCAGCCCGGATAATCGAATCACCCGGATAATCGAATCATCATTTTTGGTACAAAATTTTTTGTAGGCATGTCAAGCTTTTTGACTTTTAGGTATCAGAAATGTTTTATTTATTACTGATCTATCTTCCCAAAAGTCAGAAAACTCCATTCTTAAGTTTATTTCCACTGATGATTTTTTTTGGTACAATATTATTTTTTGTATGTTATGTTTTTCAATATTTAGGTATTATAAACGTTTTTTATTATTGATCAATCTCCCCTAAAGTCATGAAATTCCTTTTTTGCAATTTTTTTTAATTGATGATTACGATGATGATGATGATGATGGTAATGATGATGATGATGATGATTTTTAAGTAAAAAAATTGATTCCATCATCGCAGGATTTATTTTTGTTTTGTTCGCCGATAAAAGGAATATAAGAAAGGAATTTTGTAGCTTTAGGGAGGTGAATCAATACTTGTCAAGTTTGAATCACCATGTAGCATGAAAACTATAACATTAAGGTTTAAAATAAATCAGTGAAAAAAAAATATTTTTTTTTACCCGGATAATCAAGTCTAAAAACCCGGAAAAGCGAACCCCGGATAATCGAATCCCTGGTTAATCGAATCCCCGGATAATCGAGTCCGGCCTGTATTACAGTTCATTAAAAAGTCGTAAAGAGCACAGGTTATAACATAAATTTACTCTGAATGATCAACAAAAATCGATCATACTGTTCAGTCAGAGCGGACCAAGTGTACATATACGGCAATGGCGCCTAGAAAGAAAGCACGTTTTGTAAAATCAAACAATAGAAAAACTTTTCAGAGATTTGCCAAATTTTTTTCGTGTCAGGAGACTTTTCCTTTCATCCTTCAACGAAAATTGGTGGATGCCTCATATTGAAACACATTTGAACTGAACTGAATATATTTTTAAACGACTTATAGTGATTTAGTGTTATTGAAAAACTGGTTGAATATTTTAATATTTTGAGTGCAGACAGAAGTTGTAATTATTTGTAATTTTTCCAAATAAATTTCAAAGGGTACTTATCTTTCGTTAACTGTATGGTACTATATTAAAATGCACCCTGACCCGTTTGTCGCAAAAGTATATTCTAAGAGTAAATTAGGAATTTTAATTGGCTCATATTTTACACATACATGATGGAAGATTGTAAGTCTTCAATGTGAATTACAAAAACCTTTTTAAAGTTGTAGTATCAGCCATTTTAATTTCTAAACTGAAAACCTTTTAACGAATCTAGTTTTGTTTGTACGATTTAATCGACGTTTTTCGGCGAAATAAGTATGAAGATTTAAATTACCAGTTAGTCCGGACGTTTCGAGCTACTACTGGTCTTCGCTCATCATCTAGTTTTATCGAGACACGTTCTATCAAAAGCAAAACGACGATAAACACGATGATTTGTAATACAATTTGTTAAGCAGTTTGCAAATAATTCTTTGTCAATAAGGGTTTGTTTTGTCGACTGTGAAATTCACTATTTTATTTTTATCTGCTGTCAGTCTTAATAAATCAGAACAGATTTTGTACTTTCTCCGACGTTTCGACTATATTTTGTAGTCTTTATCAAGGATTTCTACGATACATTGGGTGTTAGATTTGTTACAAATTTTGTTAATTTTTAATTTTATACGTACTGTCTGTCGTTTGTCAATTGTCTTTGTTTAGTTAAAGTAACATGTCCTAAGTTATTATTGTTGCACATCTGTTTTCCTGTCTGTTAAATTAAATTGTCACGATTTGGGTTTTCTTTGCACTGTCGGTCTAACGTGAGCAACGGACTCTCTGCAAGCGACCACCAGATTGTTTCTCTCAGAGAAAAAACTGCGCTGATAGTCCATTGCGTAGAACAAGACCACAGATTTGATCTGACCAATACTAAAATTATCAATCACAGTTACAAAAATTATGCACTGCCTATACTTGAAAAGTTCCATATCTCAAATTCTCGCAACTCCATCAACAAGCGTTCCGACGCAGAAGGCCTCAACCATACATACTCAGAATTATTAGCTTCTCTCAAACCCACCAACACCCCTTTACCATAGCACTATAGCCAGATACTCAGACATAAAATACCAGGTACAATAAGTGGACGTTAGACCGACAGTGCAAAGAAAACCCAAATCGTGACAATTTAATTTAACAGACAGGAAAACAGATGTGCAACAAAAATAACTTAGGACATGTTACTTTAACTAAACAAAGACAATTGACAAGGGACAGACAATATTGTACGTATAAAATTAAAAATTAACATAATTTGTAACAAATCTAGCACCCAATGTATCGTAAAAATCCTTGATAAAGACTACAAAATATAGTCGAAGCGTCGGAGAAAGTACAAAATCTGTTCTGATTTATTAAGTTTGTCAATAAGTTTTGTGAACTGAAATACTATCTTTAGCTTATACAAACAGTTGTGCACTTAGTTGATCGAATTGTGTAGTTTAGAATCAATCTCGACTAAACATTAAATAATTGATAGACTTGTATCACTTTGATGTTCAGTCATAATGCAACTATCAATGGCTAAAATATGATTTTATTACAATAATACTATAGGACGGCTTCGTTGACGAGAAACTAAAAGTTTGGTAAAAAATGTGGAGAACGAACGAACGAAGCAAAATTATGTCACTTTGTTCGGTCTGACATGATATCGACCAAGCGGCTTTCAACAAGTTACTTTTTTCTTCTCACCGCCCACTTTTCACTTCCCAATACTACCGCTCGTTCTCACCTCTTGCTACTAACATCTCACTTTTCATTTCTCACGTCTCACTTCTTTCTTCTTAGTTCTCTCTTTTCGCTTCTCTTTTGACACTTCTCTCTCGAAACTTTTCACTACACAATTCTTTTTTCACACTTCTCGTTTCACACTTCTTAATAGCCACTTCTTACTACCAGGGCTTAAAAAGGGATCGCAAGTTGAATGTGACTGCCGTGAATGCGAACTTTCCGCATTCAAACTCCGATTTTTGAACGATCATTTGACCGTTTTTTTAATCCAGTCAATCTGCCGCTTGCGCTGCTGCCGTCGTACAATTCATGCGGCATCTCAGCAAAAGCAAACAGTCGATCTCCCGTTTTGCTTTTCGCTTTGAGAATATAAACTGCAAACTGACTGGAAGCATACGGTGACGTATTTTTTCGTTTCTCTTTTTGTCTCCAAATCGGCTGCTCACAGTAAAAGTTTGTCACCCAGACGTCGGTCCGACGTAAGCAAAATATTCGTTTCTATTGGACGGAGTCCGACCGACTTCTTCCATGCACATGTAGTGGTTGTTTTTTTGTAGTATTGAATCATACGATTGTGCGGTTGCTTTTCGTAGCGTGGTGATTGCCAGTCATTTGACTGTTTTGCAGTCATTCGCTGCTCCAAACGGTAAAGGCAACTTGATCGAAACGAAAATGTCAAAAAGTTTTAGAAGCCGTTCGTTCTGCAGCGTGCAGTCGGCGTTTGACTGAGCAAAATGCCAGTTGTGTTATGCATAGCATTCGTATTCCACCTCTAAACGGACGGTGTGAACTTGAATGCGCGTTGGTGTGACTGCGGTAGAAAAAAAGGATCGGTCGAAGCCCTGCTTACTACTCACTTTCCACTACTTGTTTTCATCACTCACTTTTCACTGTTCGCTGTCCATTACTAACTTTTCACTGCTCGCTTCTCATTACTCACTCTTCACTACTCACCTTTCATTACTCACTTTTCACTACTCACTTTTAAATACTCGTTTTTCGCTAGACAGCACTACACACTTTTGAATATAAATTTTCACTACTTCCTTTCGCTTCTCACTTTATTTTTCTCATTATTAACATAAACAACGGGGAGCAACCGAAGTAACACGTCGTCTTACAAGCAAGATACTGCAAATGCTGCATGAATGGTTCCGAGCGAGATGGACACAGGCCACGACACAGATTACCTAGGATCTTCAATACTTACGTGTCCATGTCCACTGGGCAGACTTCTGCCGTGCTCTGAAAAAATCTCAATTCTCGGCGTTTTACTGACAAAGCTCAGAATACGAATCGATGTGCTCTCTCTCAGTCGAATGTTACCTTCTCCGATAATCCTACTCGTCCATTTGCTTTTGTAGTGCTTTGCTGCTTTGTTCTGCCCCCGAATGAGCGTCAGTTTTGTTCCATTGTTCTTTTTCTGCTCGAGCGCTACCGAATGCATGCTCTCAAGATCACGGACCAAATTGATTCAATCCATATAATTGCCTACCTGATATTCTCTTTGGGATACGGAGCAAATAGTCTCTTGCCTCCAAGCTGTGCGAAGAAAAGATTAGCTCTGCTCGTAGTTGTGCACCCTCGCTTGTCGCCAGAAGAGGTTTGCTTCAACAGTCTGAATATCGTTGGTTAGATTACGCCACCATAAGCTTTTGGGCCAGTCTCTTCTGCACGATCTACTTCTAGCTACACTCCCAAGTTTCTGTTTATATCGGGCGCTGATGACATTGCCGATAAAGTTCCCAATTGGGGATTCAAACGGGAGACCACCAAGCCCAAATGCTGTATCGCAGGCCACAGTTAATGGATACCTTGGTCCATGCTGAATATTCCAAACTAAACCAATCAACTAAAATTCCAAACAATTCAATCAACAAAGTGCACAACTGTTTGTATAAGCTAAAGATAGTATTTTAGTTCACAAAAATTATTTAGTTCATAATTCAACCGCTCGCTCCGGATCAAACGCTATCGTGAGCCGCTCCCAAGCTGGAGTCCAATCGCTCACATGGTTGAGGAACCACGAGCTGCACGCCCTACTTCGAGGAATTCCCATTGTTCACCTGGCGAAAGTCGGGAAGCTACGGAGGGCCGGACACGCATAGAATGTCACAAGAAATCTGTTCTCTTCAAGAGCCCCACCGACACCGGAAATAGAGGCGTCCACCGACCAGGTTGAAACCAACTTGCGTGTGTTAAAACGCTTAACTGACTGGGAACGAGTAACCGAGGACAGAGTACAGTGGTCAGAAATTCTTGATACAGCACGAGCAACCCTGGTTTTAGAAGTTTTATACTAGCCCCAGAAGTTTTATTATTATTATACTGGTGAGAATCCACGGCGCGTCGATTTCCCCTAACAACAGTTTACCGACATAGGACGTCTTCTAAATGTTTCTTCGCTTTTGAAGGGTATATATTCCCAGATGTCTACATCTTGCTTCGTACAGTGGTATTACGCTTGGGTTTTCCCAAAGAAGAAGTCTTAAAGCATTTCTAATGAATCTCGATTGGATTTTTTCGATTCGGTGGATCCAAATGCTGCGGAATGGACTCTTAACGATAGCTGCTGTTTCCAACACAGATCGAACTAAGCTGAAGTGCAAGGCACGCTGGCAATATGGGTCGCTGAGCTCAGTATGGGTCGCTGAGGTACGGAGAATGAACCCGAGGTTCCGTCTAGATTTAGAGATGTAATGACTATAATCCTGAGTCTATCAAAACCCCGAGGTCACGTAAAGCATTTGATCACTCCATTTTTTCGTTTCCTATTCTATATCTCCATTGTATTGGGTTTTTTTCCTCGTCAACGTGATTATAGAGCATTTCGCCATGCCGCCGTCGATAGTCATGAAATTGCGTTGGGATCAGTCGTAAAACTTGTCAATGACTATTTGCAATAACTGACAGTCTGTGGAAGCACTCCAGAAAATTTTGAGATCGTCTTCTTCTTCTTCAGCATAGAGCCGGGGTGGCTCGTGCTGTTTCAAGCACTCGTCTCCATTCAACTCGGTCTTGGGCCACCAATTTCCTAGTCGTCTCAGAAGTCGCAAATTGCTTTCGACCTGGTCGAGCCATCGTGCACGTTGTTGAAGAGGACTATTTTCGTCGCACTGTTCTCCGGCATCCTTCCGACGTGTCCGGCCCATCATAGCCACCGTAGTTTGTATTCCGCCAAATATCGTCCGCAGCACTTTCCGTTCGAACAAGGCAAGAGCGCGTATGTCCTCCGTGAGCAGCGTCACAGCTTCAAGTCCATAAGGAACTACCGGTCTAATAAGGGTTTTATACATTGGTAGCTTCGTGCGGCGGCGTATGCTTCCTGGTCGTAGCGTTCTAGGGCAAAAGTAGGCCCGATTTCCCGCTTGGATGCGCCGCTGGATCTTCTTACTAGTGTTGTTGTCCACGGTCATCAGCGATCCCAAATACACGAACTCCTCTACCACTTCTAGTTCGTCGCCGTCAACGGTTACCGTCCGTGGGAGACGCGCGTTTGTTTCCTTTGAGCCTCTTCCTTTCATGTATTTGACCTACGACGCATTGATTTTTAGCCCAATTCTCCTAGACTCCGCTTTCAGTCTGGTGTAGATTGCCTCCACCATCACAAAGCTCCTGGCTATGATATCGAAGTCATCTGCAAAGCCTAGAAGTTGGCTACACTTGGTAAAAATCGTGCCTCTCGTTTGGATGCCCGCTCGTCGGACCACCCCCTCAAGAGCGATGTTGAACAGCATGCAGAATAAACAGTCACCTTGTCTCAACCCTCGCCGCGTCTCGAAGGGACTCGAGAGTGTCCCAGAGATGCGTACGAAAAACATCACTCGATCCAATGTAGCTCTGATCAGTCGCGTCAGTTTGTCCCGAAAACCGTGTTCGTGCATTATCTGCCATAGCTTGTCTCGATCGACTGTATTGTATGCTGCTTTGAAATCAATAAAAATGTGATACGTGGGCACGTTATACTCCCGACAAATCTGCAAGATCTGCCGGATAGTAAAAATTTGGTCCATAGTTGCGTGAGTCCCCATGAAACCCGTCTGATAATTTCCTACGAAACCTTGTGCTATCGGTGACAAGCGGCGTAACAGAATCTGGGAGAGTAACTTGTAGGCGGCGTTTACCAGCGTAATACCGCGATAGTTGCAGCAGTCCAGCCGATCACCCTTTTTGTAGATGAGACATACCACTCCTTCCATCCATTCCTCCGGTAGCTTTTTCTCCTCCCAAACCCTCGATAGCCTTTGTTAGCGTTTCTCCGCCATGTTTATAAAGGTCTGCCGGTAGGCGGTCCTTCCCAGCGGCTTTATCGGTCTTAAGCAGCCCGATTCCATCCCTCGTCCCTACACATGTCAGGTTTCGGTGTGTAGCTCTTCCGAGTTTGGTTCACCTTCTCATAAAACATGCGCGTGTCATTAGCTCGGAATAGTTGTCCAATTCTTCACGATCTCTGTCTTCCTTTTGGCGCTTTTTCCTCCTCAGGATCGTGGTCAACCGATTCCTAGCTCGTCGGTATTTGGCCAGGTTTTCTTTAGTGGCACCGAAAAATATCAATTTTAAATTGCACACATAATTGACCGGTGACTCAAAAATTCAAATAATACTTAGATAATGTTTCCAAGCAGTCTTTTTCCACTCCACCGCATGTTGGCATTCCCTATTAAATCAATCATTTTGTGTACTCCGCGGTCCAATACCGCGGTAGCGGCTTCTCCGATGGCCGAACGTATCCTGTCCCAACCGTCTTCGAGGTTTGAAGCGCTTGACTCCTCGGAAGAAGGCAGTGCCTCATTCAGTATTCGCGCATAGTTTTGAGATCGTCGAGAAGTATAAAAGTTTGCAACCTCTCGGTAACACATGACAGACGTCATTCAAGAATATGATAAACAATAATGGTCCTAAATTGCTACCTTGTGGGATACCTGAGAAATCCCAATCCGTTGATGCGTTGATCCCAATTTGACGTCAGTTGGCGATTAGTCAGACGCAGCTCGAACCAGTAAACAAAGTTTGATGACACACCCAGACGATTGAGTTCGCCAGTTCTAATACTCAAATAGATCTATCTTGGGGACTTTTATTAAGATTCAGGCCATCGAAAGAGTCGCAGTTTCCCAGACATTGCTAAAAGGCTACTGCAATATTGCTCTGACAATACTTGGTCAACTTTCAGCATCTCAGTTGAAATGCAATCTATCTCTGCCCTGGAGTTCTGCTGGACTTTATACGTTTGAACGCTGTTTTAATTCTAGCCAGCGTGTTAGACTTGATGTAATTGAGGCGACGTACTTTGACCATCCTGCGCTACTGATTTTGTTGGCCTACACACTCTAGACTCGGAGAAGCTAGCGAGTGGACCCAGGCTCTCTTGCCTCGTCTATAAGACCTGTTAACGCTCCTTTCCAGCTCGGTGTAGTCTTAATGAGTTGCTGTCTTAGCTGCTGTGGTTCGTGCCCGCTCAATGCAGGGGGTCCTCCAAATTTCGTCTTAAATCTATTTCCTCCGGCCACTACGCACCTTATTGAGGGTTCCTTTATTCAGTGTGACTAAGGCGTTTCAGACTACTGCGGAGTTTTTCAGTCGAAGGACGTCGTAAAGGCTGTCGTTGGACACAAGCGGCGCGCATGCGTATCTCATCTATGACAAGATAGTGATCTGATGCTATGTCAGCGCTACGTACAGGCTCCTTCTCCACTTTCCAATGATGAAAATGTGGTCTACTACTTGGTTTTCAGTTCGAGCACCTCGAGAAATCCACGTAAACGTAAATGGTTTTCTGTTATCGCTCATTTCGTCGAAACTATGGCGTTCCTGCGTTGTTCGAGCCACTCTTTGCGTTGAAGTTGCCTACATGATTTGGATGTCAACCTTTGTGATTTCCTCGATCATACTGCTCACCTGGCTATAAAAATTTGCTTTCTCCCGTGAGTTGTGCCATCTGTTGGCTCGTAATACTGGATCATCGCAAGATATTTCAATCGAGTTTTATAGTTAATCGGTTCCCAACTCATTAATAAATGCATGAGGCATATTTCTAAATTAGAATGATGTTGTTTTATTATTTATTGTTGACATTTACCAATATGGTAGGCTCAAACATATTAGTTATTTGTCAAATTTGTCGATTATTTTCGGTGAAATGATGACATACATATTAGGATTGTGGACCAATTTCGGTATTCAGACTGCTGGCTTACATAACGTCCACTCGGAGAATTTTGTGGTGTGTTTCAAGCGTAATCGTTACTTTATTTTACTTTTTGTTCTTACAATAAATATAAATTACCTTTTTACCGACATAAATCAATACAATGAATAGATCAATTCCAATTTTGAGAATGCTGGTGCTTACAACTATGAACCTATCTTATGTTAAATCTCATTGTACCTGAAATCAGTTGAAAAGGTTTGGTAACAAATACAAATTTGTGAAGTTACAATAATCTCGATACCAGTTGACTGACCTACTTCTAGAGTATAAAGTTGGTAGTCAAGTATAAGTTTGAACAGAAAATAATAAAAGATCAAATGCACCGTCATTTTAAAACGCAGAATGATCATTGGCAGATCTGGAGTATTAATCACCGCTGCTTCTATACTTGGTTGCTAGAATTGCACTCTTCACGACGGCTGACCACGAACTGCCCAATTAACGACGGCCAACCATGAATGTGCTGGCCGCTGTTCCCGTCAAATTAATTGGATTTTCTTATGCTCGAAAACAAAAAGCGATTCAGTCTCGAGCGGCGGCAGACCGGAGGCGGCGAACAGCAGCGCCGTCGTCATCCCTCCTGACCAAACCAACTGCAGCAGTTCCAGTACAATCGATTCCTTCAGATGCTGCTCTCCCCGCCGTCGTCCGTGTGTTGTGAATCGTAATAGGCAAGTCTATTGGCAATTGCCGATTTAGGACGTACCAAGTGCATAGCGATGAATGATTGATGACCGCTAAGAGATCATTAAATAGATCTAACCAACAACGGGTTAACGAGTGCACTAAGTCTATTGCTTAGGAACGTCACGAGGTGTATGTGTGTACAGGGGTTCAAAGTGATTATGTTTCGACAGCGAGTACAAAGGTGATCATTGATACGGCGAAGCTTTCATTCAGTAAATGGTACATTTTAATGGTACAAACTCGATCGAAAGGCAACAGGAATGAAAAGATGAAGTTTAAAACATGTTCGGATATTTCTTCACCGTCCGTCAATTAATGGATAGCTTCTTCATTAGGAAGCAATAACAAAAATATGAGTTATTAAATATTTAAACCAACCCTATTAATATTCAAATTATTCTAACATATGACCGACTTGCCGTAATCAAACAGTTCAAAATCAAAATCAAAACAGTTAACTGGATTTCTGGAACGCTCCACTCCTTCGGCCTACAATATCGGTTAAGTCTTTCGTCGTTTGAATCGTCCAGTGGCCACTATAAGCTCGTGCTCCTGCGGGACCTAAGTATGACTATAGTCGTCATAACGATGATTTTGACATTGCTTCTCGGACTAAGTTTTATAGTACCCTTCCAGCATATCTTCTACGACATTTCACAAGGAAAGCATACGAATGCAAAGTGCGCAATCGACCCTTAGTAAGTTACCAAGCTCCAATGAGAATTCTTTATCTGGAGGACTAAAGATAAATAATAAAAGCTGTAATGCATCTTTATTTTAGTGACTAACTAAACAACAGTAGAAATTTCGGCATTTAATTTATTTCTTTTATTCAATGCTATGTTAACCCTTTGCTTATGCAACCAAATCAATAATATTCGGCGGAATGTGTAGTGTCGAAAACGGAAATCCGATGCTATTCGCTATGAAAGAAAAGGAAACCCGAAAGTTCCCACAAAACCAAAACGACCATGGCTTTGCAAAAGAGATGAAACCAAATCGATAAAATCGCCATTATATTTTAACTACCATCCAATGTCGACAGGAACCAAACGACGAATTTACTACCGATCCATAGATCATTCAATCGTTAACAAAAAAAAGCGACCCGCCTAAACATAAATAACCCGCATACTAATCGAGAAGTGGATGTGAAATCCACTTGCGCGTTTTAGAGTTTTCTTTTAATTTTTCGTTTCGTCTGTATCTGTGATTGACTGACTGACTGACTGACTAACTCACTGCGTGTGTATTCACATAAATACATACATCATAAGATAGGTACAGTTACCTAACTGTTTTCCATTCCCCTACCGACCGGTATCCACAGACAGTAAAAGCTCAACCTTCCTTCCCCGCTGCGTGCGCCCGCCCCTCGCCGAATACCGCCTGGTAGGATCAACCGCCACCATCGCATCGGCCATGTTGCTCAGCTCACACCTCAGCCATCCTCCGCGACGGAGTGCGTCTACCTTTTATCTCTATTTGTAGTTTAGTAGTGTTTTTGCGCTCTTTCTTTTCGACCATTTCTTCGCGCTCGGAACGGAGGCGAAATACAACCGGTTTCTGAGGCCCACTCCGGTTGTGGCTAACCTTTTGGAAGGCCATTCGATTTGCATCATGCGCGACATATCATCTGCCGCTCGTTCGCCGGATCGCGGCCAGAGCCGCTGCACCAACCGGGCGCTTGTCGAGCAGGTTCTCAGCTCGGCACAAATCGGGGGAAGCCCCTGTCAATTAAAATTTTCTCTCCTCTTTCTTCGCCTGCCGGTCCCACTAGAGTGACGCAATTTCTCCTGACTGACTGTCTCTTGCTTCCGCTTACATCCGGGTGGCTTAGTACCGAAGAGTTTGGTTGTATTTTGTGAATGTCTCTCGCTACAATACACCCAAGTGCCTAATTTTTTCGGTACACTGGTAGGTATGACGATTCTGTTCTAAAATTTCTACCAACCCTGTTGTGCATCTCTTCTAAGGTAAAAGAATGGGTTGGCTTTACAGAGTCTTTAACGGTACTGGCCATAGTGACTAATTTGGCTTGACTCGAAAGTAGCAACCGAAGAAAGTACGGAGGAGAAGCTGAACACTGTTTTGTTAGCATCAGCCATCCGGGCCGACTTGTGAATTACAGTCAACATTAAAAAAACACGCTTTCGATGCCAGCTCGTATTTTGAATGCCAATTAACGCTGTTGTTCGACAGACGAAGAAAAAAAGTTCGACGTAGTGTCAGCGAATTGTTTGTCGTTCATTCAAGTACAGTTAGAATATCTTGGATCAGCACATTTGAATGTTGGTCAGTTGATAATTCACGTCATCACACCGTCTGAGCTTTCGGAGACTATCGAGGATCGGGTTTGAGTTAAACCTACGCCGTGAATGGTGGTTTATGAAATGTTTATGAAATGTGAAGGCCGAATACAAAACGGCCAGAGAGTTTTTGATCTATCAAACTTCAAGAGCAGAGTTTTAACGTAGGAGGGATACACTGTATACGAGAACTAAACTTGTAGCGTCGTCCTCGACAGCGCACATCTATCGGGTGCGCGGTCTGCCCTGAAGTCTACGGCCTCTTCCTAACTCTTTGCTGAAAATAGTTTTGGCTACTCTTTCGTCAGGCATTCTGGACACTTGCCCAGCTCGCCGCAACCTGCCACATTGTACTACCCTACTAGCACAGAACAGAAGTGAAAGTCCGAAAGATTCGGCGATCAAAACTGGTAATAGACTCTTTTTTGCTTTTATTTTTCTTTTAGGGAGGTTTTCGCACAGAAGCGAATAACAGTAATATAAGCAGAACGCTCGCTACCTATCGCATGGCAGCTTTCATATGCTTTCGTGTGCATTCGTAAGCGTCCGGATGTTTTCGTGGAAAAAAGTGACTCGCCACCGCCGTGTTTGGATTTTAACTCCCACTTCTGTTCTGTACTACTAGCACAGCTGTTACAAACCAGTTGTAGCAACCGATGAATGACTAATTTCAGTCATAAATAAGTTTCTGCAACCATAAGTGCGAAAAGTGTGCTACTTGGGTACTCAACTAGCACCAACTCGTATATCAATGCACGAAAATTATCGTGAATATCTCTTACCTCTTAACGAATTTAAAATCATAACTAAAGCTTGATAAAATGGGCCCAAGTTGATTTTCTATCGTATATAATGATAATACTTGACATACATACGATTTTCAGCACAAAATAGTATATCATTATGAAGCGAGTCGCGCTTAATCGGATATTATCTCATATAAATACTTATATAGTCATAACGCTTATAATTATTCCTAATCACGTAGGGTATGTTGCTGCTTCGTCGTAATTGCCTATTCCCGTCCTATCCAACACAAATTATTAAAAAATATCAGCGATTTTTATGACACACAATGCAAAATTAGTTATTCCCTAATATTTTAGTTTGTTGCCTCTCATACGCGATCAATCAAAGTGAGCTGAGATCTATTTAAATGCTTTTTTCATTAAAGAATTCCAGCAGCCAAATTTTCAACGTTTTTTCGTGCAACGAAGAAGAAAATGTGGACAAATCGTTTCAATTTCCGTCATTCATAAAATGAAACTAACTCACGCAACGCATTGTTGTTATTCTGCAGTCGGGAAAACTTGCATAACCTACAGAAATTTTGCAGAATAACATTTGTCATGCTGTCCTACACAAATAGGGTAGATGCTCCAGTAGTTGTGGTAGTACCAGTAGTGGTGGAAACTCAAAATATATCATAATTTTGGCGGATTTCGCGATAATTTCAGTTTTCTATTGTTAAATATATATTTGTTAAAAGTTTTATCTAAGATACACAGTTAAAATTCAAGATGTTGATGCTAAAACTACAAATTCTATTTCAGCAGACCAATAAAGTACAATTCCTTAAGAAATTTGTAACAATCCATAGCATTATAACAAGCCTACGCTGTTATCCACCTGTTGCCATGCTCACTGCAAGCGTTACTAAGGCGGTAAACAATATTCCACTATTATAGGCAAATGTTCCACTATTAAAGGAACATTACCACTATTTTAGGAGCACATACTAATGTCAGTAAAAGCAATATTTTAGATATATCAACCAGCAGAATAGTATAATTTTTGTATGTATTTAAAGCCAACATTATGGTACACCATATTATCATGTAGTTCAATTGGAAACTGATAAATTAAGCGTTCAAATTGTCTTTACACACTATCCCCCGACATAATCCCTCCATTACTGGAGCATCTACCCTACCTGCGCGCTAGCTTCGTGAACATTATTGTGATGTTTAGTTCAGACGATGAAAAATTTTGATGGACATTTATTAATCACTTTTTATTGAATTCAAAGAGCACGGATCGGAAGGTAAATGTGTTTGAGTCCAATCAACAGCAGAGCTTTTGGAGTATTCATTAAATTCACCTAAGAAATGATGAAAATTAGAGTGGCTTTCCTTACTACGACGGGAATTAGAAATATACCCTATATCGCCTCCCAAATAGTACAGATATGCCAATTTTACGCATCAAATACGAATTATTAGCATATATATCTGTGCGTAATGCTGATTTTTATCTTTTATGTACACATGAAATTGCAAGCTGGGTACCTTCACTATATCAACATATTTGTGTACTTGATACGGAGCGTGGTTCATACGTCTACGCTGCACTCCAGAATTTTACACTCGAAATCCCTAAGTACTTGTCGATCAGTGTTTTTGCCATCAGTGTTTTTGCCAAGCCCGATTTGTTACTACATGTCACGAACATACCAAGGTATATGAATTCTTTCACACTTTCACATTCACTGCTCCATATCCTTCCCCATCTAGCTCCACTTCGGCACAAACAGCATTTGAACTCCCACGTTTCCTGCCAGCTACCTTGTACCTCGTTTTGGCGGTGTTAATGATGTGCAAAGCCAAAATTATAGCCACAAAGAATCGCCCAAGTCCTGGTTGTTGACCAACTGCAGACGATCGACTATGCTCAGCATTCAGGTCGTTGAACGTGGTCGGAATCTAGACGATACCGATGATTGCCGGCAGGATGACGCACCGAACTGTCACGACGGTAGCACAACGTATCTCTGCCGAGACGGTGTATTGCGTGAGACTTGCATGATGCTCTGATACTGAGATAAGGGACATTTTGTATCAAGGGTATTCAACCCCCACTTCTCTTCTCTACTTAATATAAAAACATAGAAAAGACGTCTAACTTAGTCGCTTCGAAACAATTATTTTTGACAGAATTTGCGATTAATTATTATATTTATTTGGGGATAAAAGCCGACCTTGTCATACATTCAAATGAATGAAATCCTGAAGATAGCTTTTCCTGACGAAACTGACCCATAATTTTCTGATAGCCCAGATGGTACAGCAGTTTGGCACAATTACCAACTCTTGCATTGTTCAAATCCTCAATCAAATCGACACCATTAGGAACATGGCCCTAATCCGGCCCTAAAACATTTGTAACCGTGATACCAGAGAAGGAAAAAAAAGTTCCATGCTATTTATTATAAATGGCGCTTACAAACAATACACTTTTTCAGTATCCAATGCCGCTTTAAAAATCTATTTAAATGGACCTATCATTTCATCCGTGAATCATTGTTTAATGTAGGGGTGTGTCGTCGTGGTTGGGCCACGTTTTGGAATTCGCCCATAACTTTCGTTTTAAAAGTAATTTTGGAAACCTAAATACATCGTTGCAAAGGTCTAAGAATAAGAATAAGAATATTTTCGGAAAGTTTTGAACTGATTGCTTGAAAAATAAAAAAGTTATAGGCATTTACGTGAAGACAAAAAATGCTGTCATAGTCGGGCCATGTTGTACAGGTTGGGCCACCGCAGAAAATCTTTTATCGTATTAATTTTGCTTTATTCCATCACGTGGCCATCAAGTAGCCCAACCTTTACAAATAGCACTTTTCTAGTATTGCACCTTAGCCTTCCCTTACTGGAGGGGATTTTTCTATAGTCTTCAGGTGCAGCACAACACACTTCATTGCGCCTGGAAAACTTTTTTTGTAAGATTTACTCACTGAATTCAGTACGGGTGTTTTGAAAACACGATTGAAACTCACAATATTATGAAAAGTTAGCTATCACAGTAGGAAGTTTTACAATGGTTGTATCATAGATATCAAGAGTTACTAAAACTGTATAATCGTGATGGCCCGACCATAACAGTGACCCGACGTTTACGACAATACCCTACTATTTGGTTCGGTACGATCATTGTTGAATGGAGTTATGATAATAGGTTATACTTGTATAACTGCTTATGTACATAATCTGGTGGTTCATTCACACTGAAATTTTTTCAACAATGATCGTACAACACAATTTCATGTATCAATGGTCGAATCAAGCTGTTTCTTAAGTCTATGACCTTACCCATCCATACCTTTTTATTTCAGTCGTAAACTTTCAGTCGTACTGAACAATACAGTTCTTTAGTCAATGATCGTACCTATTAATTTTACTTATAAATGGTCGTACCGAACCTAATGCTTCATTGAATAGTGATTGCACCGCGTCATTTTACTTATAAATGATTGTCCCGAACCGTTTAAATAATCTATGGTCGTACCGAACCATATATTCAATTATTATTTATTACAAAAAATCCATCTGACCATCTGTCTTAATGAATAAAATAATTCTGGCTTCTATTGAAAACATTAACGAAGCGCTCTCGAAAAACATGAACTGGTACATTGAAGTCAAATAACTCAAACACTAGGTACTCAAAGGTAGGTCCGCGGCACTAAGTACAGAAAATTTCTATGACGTAACTGTCTAACAGGAGCGTATATGTTAAATTGCTCCAGTAGCGAAGAAGAAGCGAATTCGTAGTCTCAACTCCAACGGCTGAACACCAAGAAGGATGTATGATAGTAGGTTCAGCGGGTCATTCCAAGGCAAATGGCGAAGCGCGTAGCGGATAAATTTCTTCTGTACCGTTTCTATTCTGTTGCACCAGTTGGCGTGAAATGGGCACCAAACAACGGGATTAGTCTCTAGAATTGATCTTACAAGATAGCAATTGAGTGTTTTAAGGCAAAGAGGATGGATCACCAAACTCATCGGGAGTTTTGAAAATAAATCCTAGTTGGCGGTTAGCTCTTGAGATGATACTTTCTGTGGTTCCTGAATGTTAGCTCGTTGTTTAGCAATACTCCCGGGTCTTTGACACCTTGTACACGGTGGAGGCTTAACGTTAAACAGTTTGTTGCACTCTAGTTCACAAAAGTATTTAAGAATTCCTGTAGTTCCACGCAGTCGCTTTGGCACGTGATAACTTTAAAGATTTTTGTATCATCAGCATAAAACAACCGGCAGTCAAGCGCAACGTCGTTTATGAAAATCGAGAAAAGAAGCGGGCCCAAGTTACTGTCTCATAGGGCTCCAGATCGATTGGAAAAGCGGTTGGAAACAGTAGATCATAGTTTGTCAAATAAACTTCGTTTCGTTAAGTAAGATTTAAACCAGCAGATGGCGTCCGTAGATATGCCCAGTTGCTCTATTTTTCCTAGTAGTATCTCGTGGTCTACACGGTCGAATGCAGCTTTCAGGTCCAGATAGATAGCATCGGTTTGCATGCTAGAGCTCAAGCTTTGCATACAGTGAAAAACAAATTGCATCAATTATGTGGTTACCGATTTTTTGACGTAGGATTACGTCTTTGTTTACTATACTGGGACTGGGTAGCACTTTGTGAAAACGAAAATAGAAGTGTAACATTTGAATGAAAGATTTCAAATGCTAATAACTTCTAAACTACTGAACTAAACTGAACAACTTATATATCGTTGGATAGATAAAATAACCATTTTAATAGCAATTTTATAGTGGGTAAGAGAGCAATTTTAAGGGGGGTGTAAGAGGTAGGGCTCCTATACAAATGAAATACAAATTTCCTCAAAACTCGAGAACTAATCAAGCAAATGGAACTAAAATTGGCATATTGGGGTTTCAGAAGGCGGGATTTTTTTTTCTACGGTGTACTGAGACCTCTTCTCCTTCTAAGAGGGGGGGGGGCTCCCGTACAAATGAAACACAGATTTCCTCAAAACTCTAGAACTAATCAAGCAAATGGAACCAAATTTGACATGTGGGGGTTTTTGGAGGCATGAATTTGTTTTGAATTTATTTATTTTATTATGGTTTGAGACCCCTCACACCTGTGGTAGGAGGAAAAGGACTCTCATACAAATAAAACAGAAATTGGTCATTCATTACCACTTCAACCTTTATGATGCACACAAGTGATTTTTAAAAGCAAT
This sequence comes from Sabethes cyaneus, assembly GCF_943734655.1. NCBI lineage: Eukaryota > Metazoa > Arthropoda > Insecta > Diptera > Culicidae > Sabethes > Sabethes cyaneus. The sequence goes on from NC_071355.1 coordinate 170,958,394, forward strand.
TTCTATGTCTCAAAGGTTGCAGGCGTTATACTTATGAATCCCCGTCCACGTATTTTCAAAGCCACCATTGGAATAAATTGAAGATTGAATCTGAATATTTCGCTCTTCTCTTTTAAGCATTCAGTCACAGATTCTTATAAACATACATATGCCAGAAATGCAGTTAACATTAGTCTTTGATCTGATGATATGATATAGTCCTACGTCACCCTTTCGTACAACCCTTAGGGCTATGCCTTGTAGTTTTTTGGAAAAAAATCCGCGAAATATTCAAAAGCTTGACGATAGACTTCATTCAGCAATGATCGTACAGTATTTTTTTACTTATCAATGCTCGTACCGAACCCTTTATGTCTTCTATGGTCGTACCGAACCACATCACAACGTAACTCTGCCGAGATGGTGTATTGCGTGAGATATGCTCTGATGCTGGGATGAGCGTTATTCTATACCAGGGGTATTCAACCCCCACAAATGGTAAGTCCCAGTATCGCTGCTTCCCACTCAAAGGCTTCACTACTCTACGGTTGATTCCGATGATATCGACGTTATCCACAAAACAAACAAATTCGTGATGATAGTCCCGTTCTATTCCATGTTTGCTCTTCGTAGGCATTTTTGAATATCCACCATCCAACGTCACGAAAGTTGCTGTGATCTCACCCGCTATTCCGACACATGATTTTGCTCCATCAAGCGTTGCACAAATTAGCTTAACTAGTTTCATCCGACGACTATATTCTAGCGTTGTCCGTCATAGCTCATTTCGTTTGACTGAATCGTAAACCGCCCTTAAGTTCACAAACAGTCTGCAAGTTGTACTCCCGGAACTGACGCAGGGTGATGTTTATCTGATCCGACGGGGAACGACCCTCATGAAAACCAGCTTGGTACTCGCCGACGAAGGATTCCGTTGCCGGTCTAAGTCCACAGAAAACGGCACGGGCAAGCACGTTATAGGTAGAATTGTGCAATATAATGTCTCAATAGTTTTTACACTCGAGTCGTTGTCCTTTTTTAAAAATAGGGAAAATGAGGCCATTCAACCACTCCTTCGGCATTCCATTCGTCTTCATCGCAGACCCTGACAATGATCCGGTGGATTGCTTCGTACAGCCGGTCGACCACCTTTTTAGTGGTTCAGCCGAGATGCAGTCCTTCCCAGCAGCTAGACCGTTTTTCAACTCTCTGATTGCATAGTTAACCTTCTCCTCCTTGGTGGCACAACAGCTTAGGCATCGCTCACAATTCTTATCCGGTTTCTGCTGATCCCTGTGTTTATCTCTCTAACAACAGCGTTTAGAAGTTTTGCCAATAAGTAGGTTGCAGGCATGGCAAAATTCCTACACCTCAACACTTTATAGAAACTCCGTATGCCGTCCGTAGTTGGCAAATCGCTCCTTTGCGCCGGTAAACTGGTGCTGCTCATACACGTTTTTTTCTGGCCTATTTATACCTTTCTCTGTTCTGACGTGCAGCCACTGTGATCCATCTGCTGGCTTGGTTCTTCTTATCTGTTACTCCTTGGCATCAAACTAACTGTTACGCTGTCTTTCACGCACCGTGCCTACTATCTCTCTCGGAGTTGATTCAATGACACACATAGAGGTTCCTCCACAGCCCACTTATATCTTCTTTCCTTTCTTCCTACTGTTCTGCAACTCGTTAATAAAACTTTCCGGCGTATTCCACTGCCACGCCATCCGCTGTCAACCACCGGATGTTGAGTAGCAGTGTTCTCTCAGTGCGAGCCTTCGCCGAAAATAGTGAAATTGTGGTTAGAGTCGATATTTGGCGCCCGAAAAGACCGCACATCGATTATATCCGAAAAGTGTCAACCGTCAATCATGCTTTGGGCAGTCTGCATAGGTCCTCTCGAGTCTGCCGCAGAACTCGTCCTCAGCATCATCGGATTGATCATTTGTCGTTGCGTATACGTTGATTACACTGTAGCTGAAGAACTATCCCTTAATTCTGAACGCAAATCTTCCGTCATCTACTACACTCTAGTCTTGTTTTTTCACGGTTTGTTTTTTCGATTATTAAGAACGGGGCAACTCAGGGACCATTAACTTATTACTTAATAAATTTGGGAGAGACACGACATTCGTCACATGGTTTTTAAATGGTCATCTAAGTTGCACCATTCTTGAGTAATCTTAAAAAACAAACCTTGCAAAAAAAGACCTCGGTGTACCTCTACCAGAGAAGCGGCTTTCGACAAAATATAAGGAATTATCATGGCATAAGTAGTCTCTTAGCGTCATGCAAGCTGTTCGAAATAATAGTAAGCTCTGCTATTTGCTCTTATACGAGAAGCTATATCTCTGTCGATCAACATGGGTTTATACCAAGACGATTCGTTTGCACTAACTTTATGGAGTTTACGTCGACCTGTATCTAGCACATGAAGCAGAAGGCAGCGTTTGACCATCAACTACTTTTACGAAAACTTTCTCGATTTGGTGCATCACTAAACTTTACTGAGTGGTTTATTTGTTTATTTATTTGTACATCAACAGGCCTTGTGGCCCAAATGATAATTTAACCTAAAAACTACGCGCTATTGAAAAAAAGCGATTTTTCAGCACGTTACGGCTGACGTCAAATTCGAAGCTGGTGTAAAAGCGGTTAAAATGGCGTTGGAGACCGGTAATCGTGCTGAAGCTGCTGTAGTTAGTCCGTCGATTCGGCACGTGTAAAAAGTGGCTATTGCGTAATGTACGACTCCGGACGTGAATATCAAGGTTTTGCAATATATACGGGCAATCCACCCGTGAGGTCAATAAATCGGAAACAATTGTTGCTCTATTTACATCGCGACGAACATGAAGGGGGTCTAGGTCGATGAGCTTACAGCGTTGTTCGTAGCTTGGCAGCTGGAAAGAGTTATTCCACGGAAGTTTCCGAAGAGCAAAACGAATGAATCTCCGCTGCACTGACTCGATTCGGCTAACTCCATTTTGATAGTATGGGCTCCAAACTGGAGCACAGTATTCAAGGACTAATGCACAATAAAGAGCTTTCAAGCAGTAAACATCGTTGAAGTTCTTGCCGATGCGCATAATGAATCCGAGGTTTCTGCAGGCTTTGTCCACGATGTACGCGATGTGCTGTTTGAATGTAAGTTTAGAGTCGAGCAGTATCCCCAGATCCTTGACGCAGTTTTCACGACGTAATGGCGTATTTGACAGCTTGTAGTCAAAAGCGAACGGGCTCAGCTTTCTGGAAAATGTGATGACTTCACACTTGTTGGGGTTAAGCAGCATTCGGTTGTCGACACACCATTTATCAAAGGTCGATAGTTCCTCCTGAAGGACAGCGGCGTCGGATAGATTTTCAACTTTTGAGTATAACTTGAGGTCGTCAGCAAACAAGAGTCGCGGACCTTTAAGCAGGTAGTTGACGTCATTAAAGTAGATTAGGAATTGTTGCGGCACAAAGCCGCAATATGACCGCGTTGACCTTCACATCTAGCAGAACAACAATAGCGCTTTGTCTCATTGTTGTTCTGGCTAGATATAGTGACAATAAGCTTTTAACGAACGATGTACCTATAAATAGGGCAATAAACGTGAGTCTTGAGTTCAGTCCGTTCGCAGCCACCGCCGCTGGCGGTAGTGTGCAAATCGCAACACGTGTTTATATATTGCATAACAATATCACAGTCCCGTTGGTAACCGGCCCCCCTTACGACGATCACGGAACATTGGTGCCGTGACCAGGATTTGTCCTGGCACTGACAACGTTTTACCAACGGGACTTCAGTTTTATCGATCGTGCTATCGGTTCGAAGCAACACGTGATATTTTCGGTAGTGGTATAGTGACTAGAACAGTAACAGTTTACTAACGGGACATCAAATCCATCGACCGTGTTGCTGCATTGCTACTAGAGTGTGTTACATTTGGCATCCACGTAGTGGGATGATGCCGCTGAACCTTGCTGTGCTCGTCGTACCAGAGGAATTACGGCATATCGATAGTCGAAATAGGATTTCATTCACTACGCTTCAGCTAGGCCGGTGTGGGTGACTTCGCAGCCGCTTAGCAACAAATCCCCGAGCGGAGCTATGCCGGTGTGGGCGAATCACAGCCGCTTAGTAAAATACATTCAGCTTCTGAATCCCCGGTTTTGGATTCAGCCAGTAGTAGGAGGGCTGTACAGCACCGAAGCTTGCAGCATCCGAGGGTGTATTCTTATCAGCAAGTGCTCAGTTGCGGATAGAAATTTCATCTGGGTCGTTCGCCAGAAGGAAGCTAGCTCGCTGGCATTCTGTCGTTCATCCATTTCGTTTCATCGGTACATCGTTATGAGAAAAATTCATGTGTGATAGAATCCGGCCACCAAGCGCCAATTTGTGAGGACGCCAGGTCCAGTTGTTATAATCCGGCCACCAAGCGCCAATTTGTGAGGACGCCAGGTCCAGTTGTTATAATCCGGCCAATCAGCGCCAATTTATGAGGACGCCAGTTCCAGTTGTGATAATCCGGCCATCCAGCGCCAATTCGTTTTTGATGATCCAGCCACTCGGCTCCATGTTGGGAGGACACCATGTCCAGATACGTTATTCCGGCCACTCCGTGCCATTCTGTAGGGACACACGGTCCAGTTACGTTATTCCGGCCGCTCTGCGCCAGTTCAAGTGATAGTCAGTCTACGAGATTTCAACTACAACTCACCAGTTAAATTTTTTGCCTTACTGCTAAGACCTAGAATCATTCTCGTTTTGTATATCGCAGTGTAAAACCTTCGGTTTTGGTGCGGGAGTATGTTGCGGCACAAAGCCGCAATATGACCGCGTTGACCTTCACATCTAGCAGAACAACAATAGCGCTTTGTCTCATTGTTGTTCTGGCTAGATATAGTGACAATAAGCTTTTAACGAACGATGTACCTATAAATAGGGCAATAAACGTGAGTCTTGAGTTCAGTCCGTTCGCAGCCACCGCCGCTGGCGGTAGTGTGCAAATCGCAACACGTGTTTATATATTGCATAACAATATCACAGTCCCGTTGGTAACCGGCCCCCCTTACGACGATCACGGAACAGGAATATTAAAGGACCAAGATGGCTGCCTTGTGGTATTCCAGAATGAGCAGTGAACGATCCAGAGAGACTGCCCTCAATGTTCACCTTTAAGTGGCGATCGGATAAGTATGAACGGAACCAACGCAGCAACGGACCACCTATGCCAAGCTTATCCAATTTAGCAATAGCGATTTGGTGGTTCAATTTGTCGAAAGCTGCTGAAAGATCAGTGTAAATGACATCTGTTTGCGACCGAGCATCGAAACTATTTATCACGTAGGATGTGAGAGTCAAGAGATTGGTAGTCGTGGAGCGCTTGGGCATAAATCCATGTTGGTTATCAGAGATGTACGGTTTGAAAAATGCAAATACTGGTTCAAACAGGGCGAGCTCAAACAGTTTCGAAATTGAGTTTAGAGCAGAGATTCCTCGATAGTTATCTACGTTTTTCCTATTTCCCTTTTTATGCACAGGGAACATGTAGGCCGATTTCCATGCTGAGGGAAAGACACCTGAGTTAACGGATAAGCTGAAAAGATGACTCATTGGAGCAGCGATAGCGTGGATGCATTTTTTCAGGAACACAGGTGGTATACCGTCCGGTCCAACGGCACGAGAGAGTTTCAACTTCGCGGCGGCCGATGTAACCATCACTTCGTCGATGGTGAGGTTGTTCAATGAATGACCCAGGAAAGGAACACACTCGGTCGCTGTGGATATCTCTGCAATCGTCAAACTTGCATCAGTAAATACACTGGAGAATTTCATCGAGAACAGTTCAGAAATTTGCTGAGAGTTGCTTGCCGTTTTATCACCCAGGAACATAACCGAGGGTAGACCGTCATCTTTCCGTTGCTCGTTGACATATTTCCAAAAGGATTTGGGGTTACGCTTCAATCTTCGCTCGACATTTCTCAGGTAGTTTCGAAAGCAGGAACGACTCAGGCGTTTGTATCTTATATTAATCGACAGGTAGTGGTTGCGGAGGGCTAGGGTCCTGTGCCTCGTAAATTTCTTTAGAGCCGCTTTCCTTTCGGATTTGAGACGTCGCAACATAGTGTTTAGCCAGGGTATCTGGTACTGAGCGGGAGCAGTTCTTTTGGGAACGTGACGATCGATAACGTAGTTCAGGATATTGGAGAAGGTTGTGGCAGCAGTGTTTATATCGTCATTATCTAAAACTGTGCTCCAGTTGATGCTGCCTAAAACATTTAGAATATCCCCAAAATCAGCATGGGCGTAGTCGTAGAAGACGGCCGGAGGCGCAATATTTACGTCACGGATAATTTGTTGGCTTGTAGTAATTAGCAGACCTGGATGATGCAGAACATGCTTGACAAGCGGGGTAGGCGCCATCGTCACTTCCGGGGCCTGACTACGAACACTGGCGAAGCATAGATCGAGGAGGCGCCCATTTTCGTTGGGTATATCGTTTACTTGTTGAACGGTTGCAGTACTATAGCAATCGAGCAATTCAATATTGATAGGCGATAGAGTTGACGAACCCATGTCAGCGTACATGTACCCGTTGCCGCGTTCACGCCACTTAATGCTTGGTAGATTGAAATCGCCCAGAATAATAATGTCATCCGACGCAGATGCCATCGATGCTATTTGGTATACTGAATTAATATGTGCATTCAGAATAACCGGGTCTCGGATGCGGTCAGGAGGTACGTAGATAGCACACAAGAATAGTCTACGGTCAGAAAGTTTGATATTTACCCATTCTTGCTCGACCGGTAACCATTCGACGTTTTCGATGACGAAGGTCTGCAACTGGCGGTGGACCGCAATCAAGACTCCGCCTCCCGTAGCTTTGCGGCTGTTGAGCACACTTCGATCACAGCGAAAGACTTCGTAGTTCGGCCCAAATATCTGCCGAGAGCACGTACGGTTGTCAAGCCAGGTTTCGGTCAGCACAATTATCTCGTACGGGCTGTCGGCGCATGCTAGCAGGTAGTCAGGAACACTCGTGTTCATACCACCAACGTTCTGGTAATAGACGTGAACGGGATGGAATTTCAAGAGGCTCGATGGTAATGAACTAGAAGTGGAGAGCGGATCAACAGTGGGGCTGGGATCAGCGATTTCAAACTTGCCTGGAAGGCGATTCTGGAAGCCCCGTTCCCTGCACCCACCAGCAGGACCGGGACGACTGCTGGTCGCTGGCTGGAAGGGCTCGACTGCGGCGGGGGGGTCGGGGGCGTCCATAATTCCATCTGTAGTGCGTCCCAGTATCACGTTGGGCGAGGAGACATGCGGATGTCTGAGGTCACGGTCATTCTGGTGGAATGTCAGTTCAGCAGTTGGAGTGTCGTCATCAACGTGTCGTTCAGTAAGAACCGATGTCGGAACATGCAAATGTGTAGTACTGGAAACACGGTACGAGTCAGTCGCCGGATGTATATTAATAAATGTGTACTTGCCGTGGAGAGAATTTTGGAAGCCCCTTTCCCCGCACTCACGCGTAGGACCGGAACGACTGATGAACGCTGGCGGCAATAGCGCGACTACGGTGGGGGGGTCGGGGGCATCCATAATACTAACAACAGTGCGTCCCAGTGTCATGTTTGGTGAAATAATCGGTCGTTTGGAGATGGCAGTAGCGTCGGGTTGACAGAAGTCGGCCAGTAGAAGCTCGGTGCAGTCAAGTGTCGTCGGTGTTACGGGAACTATGGTCCCTCTACTGCAGGGGTCAACGATGGAGCTGCAGTCGGAGGAAGTTCTAAAGGGACTGGAGTAAGCACCATTGGAGTTACAGATGATGAGCCAGCACCGGAGTTGTCATTGTGTCCAACTAAAGGAGTAGCGGGAGGGTCGGGAGCGGTGGGGGGTAGCCATACCGCTGAATTCGTTCGCACATCGTCGAATTCCCTAAATACAATTCCCTGTGGCCAAGTATCTGGGTTCAAGGCCGCATTTTTGTACGCCAGGGGAATGCCAACTTTGAACGAAATGAAGTTGAGCGATTGAAGGTCGGCCCCCTTTTTCACCAGTGAAATTACACGAACGGGCTCCTGGTTTAGTAAACCATCTCGAACAAGCCGCTCGACAACCTCAGAGGTCACGGTAGGGTGGAAACGCGAGAGGTACACCCAGAATAGCTTGGGCGGGGTGCCGACCACAAGGTTTTCGGGGTTATCGACGACTCTGGTGCCAGTAGTCGGTTTATTCGGGGTTTCCGAGTCACCGCGACGACGTTTAGCAGGACGATCGCGAGCTGGTATTCGCATCGGGGTTGCCGCATTGACCTTATCGGCGAGTTTGGCGACCTCGTTGTTATTCCGCACGATTTCGTCTTTTAGCTCCGAGATTCCGCTCATTTGCCCTGCTACGACTGACGATATCACGTTTCCCAGGGACGACACGGTACTTTTAAAACGTGCGAATTTCATAAGCCTAACGCATTCATCACACATCCAAAACAAATTGTTGTTTGACCGGACGAATTTTATGAAAGGAACGTTCAAGCCAGCGCACCGAGTGTGACACACTTGGTCGCAAAAACCCATGCATCTTAAAAGGTCCTCCTCCTTCTTTATCGTTTTCGCGCAACGATCGCAAGCGGTAAACTCTGTCATTTTGACAAACAAAAACGAAAATCGTGTTAGGAGTGTACCAGTAGGTATGCCCTTAGTTGCGTGCTCGAATATCGATATAGCGAGTAACGATACGGTATCGCCCAATTTATCGGCAGGCAGCTGTGTACAATGTAAACAAACAAATCCAGCAAAACTATGTAGCCTCAAATCACAAGAAATCACTCCGATTAAATTCCGGAAGCGTTGTTTCGACAATGAAACGCCGAATAAAGCCTTTAATTACACTTTGCACGAATTATGAACAATAAAACTAACGATAAACATGTATAAAATAGCAAAAACTTTGCGAGAAATCAGACACAAAAACAACCGCCGTTTAGTACAGTGTTGCCAAAAACTCTTAAGTTCCTACTTATGCGTACGTACACTACGTGTACAACTCAACTCCAGTTTCCACCCCATTTTCAAGTAAATCGGGCGTACCACAAGGCAGCAGTATGGGTCCACTGTTTTTCTCGCCGTACTTCAATGCCATCACTTTGTTTCTGGGTAACGGTTGTAAATTGGTGTACGTAGACGATCTGAAATTGTACCTAGTAGTATGGTTAATGAAAGATTGTCGTAATCTGCAAAAGCTGCTGCATATTTTCGTGATTGGGTGCCGCAAGAACTGGCTGCTCGTTAGTATTTCAAGGTGTCAGGTTATTTCGGATTTTTCGGACCATTTCGGACAGTACAGTACAGTCTCAACAATAAAAAACTTGATTTCATTAGGATCGTAATGCTTGACTTAAATAATTAATATACATTATATATAAAAGCGAGCTTAAAATACTCCCAAAAGTACTCCGAGACCGTTCTTACGATTAGCTAACTAATGGCGCTAGTAGCGAATTCATGCAAATTTGCTGCGTTCAAGTGCGTTAGTATCGCTAGGATATTCGAGAGAAAAGATTTCAATGTTTCTTAGGTCCCTTTGAAATGGTGAGATTTTTATTTTTTTTATGTACCGGATATTTATATCTAGGCACTCATTTTCTAATTCAATAGTTTTGCCGTTCTCTATTACTATTATACTGGAACGCAACAATATGAAGTTTCTAATGAATTAAATAAAAGCAACCGGCGCTTGGAAGTCATTTTGATTTCACGTAACTCATTCCATTATTCTAACTGAATGTTTTATACGAGCTATTTTCCCTTCTTCTAGATATAATATGTTATATTGTTGTTATGTTCATTATTGCGTTTAAATCTTATTACAAGTTGTTTAAAAAAACATTCATAAAATAGGAAATATACAATCCATTCCATCAAATTACTTCTGCATGCCATAAAACTTCACATAAAATAATCCTCTACGTAACGTAGCGCATTCCTACGCTCGCCCAAATCCATCGTCTCACTTTCGAAAACAAAAACTTGTCTCCAATCTGTCAGTCAGTTGAGCACCGAAAATCGCGCGCCAAAATCCAACGACAACAGCAAAAATCGACACACCTTTCCACATTTCAATTAATATAAGCATTTCGATAGCGACTCATTTCGCCTACCTTCACGAGGCAAGCTTGTGAGGACCTGCCGCAAAACTCCAGCTCGCGGTTCGTACCTACCTACAAACCCCACAGAGAATAAAAAAAATATCATTCCAAAAACCAGTTTCCCCAATGAACTGACTGCGTGAGCAGTAAAGGAAAGTCGTTTGTCTTTTTTGCTTGCACTTCTCCTGGACGGCAACATCCTCGTCTCCCCGTCCCCTTAAACCCTCTCATACAGCTCTCAACATTCTCTCCAAGGATGGTGACAATTAAAAGCCAATCGGTGGAAATAAAATTAAGTATTCATCAGCTTGGTCCGAGTGTCCGAAGCGTTAGCGCGAAAAGAACGACCCGTGCCAGTGTTGGTCGGTGCTTTGCCTCGTGCCGGGATTCAACGGAGTAGTGGCAAGGAGAATGGCCGTCCGATGAGTCGACCAATTCGCGAGCGACCACACGGGATATTATTGACAATGATGATCGACGCCGTTGCTGGTTGCCGTCCGTCGGTAACATCGTCGTGTTATTCACGCGGCTTCAGTAAGTGGGTCACGTCAATGGCAGGCGGCATTTGGCCAAGTCATCACCCAACACACGCAGTCGTCAGGCGACATGCGGGTCCTACGCATCGCGCCAACCACTTCCTCCCTTCCAGCGCGACGCTTTACTCGTTTTTGCTCAAGTGCTTTTACAATTATTTAGATTGTAAAGTTTTTCTTTTATTTTTTTTATTCGTACTCTGATGAGTTCGCAATAAACAGCGATGTTTTGACGAATGATTGCGCAATGTCTTTCGATTGGCCGGATCTGGGACTTTCTTGTTTGCCAACCATCAACCTGTTGTCTTATCGATTGTTTGTTTTTCGCACTTTTAAATGATCCAGTTTTGTGAAAATGAAGACTTTTACTTTCAATGTGCTTTATTTCATCAAATCCAGGTCACCGATAGAAAGAATTCGTTAAAAATTTTCGATCGTTAAAACAGCTTATCTAATAAGAACGGATGTCTAAGTGAATGCCGGAAACAAAACGACACACGTGGAGAGCATTACTGTTAACTAGAGAATGACACATCACCCTTCGATTATTATAGTTATAGAAGAGTAAAAGAATTTGTGGATCTAATTGCTTGTACTTATGGTTTAGTTTATAATACTTACCAGGTAATTCATCCACATACGATTTTATTTGATTTTAGAATGTAGAACTACAAAATTTAATTTTGCGTTTTTCGTTTATGGGAAATCATACACAAACAAATAGGATTTATTATATTGCCATTTATCACCCACTTATGGCCGCTGTTATAATACAAGGTAAAATCTGATACCTCCTTTATGGAGGAGAAAAAATAAAACGAAAACAAAGAAGAGAGTGTGAGACAGAAATAAACAATAAAAATAAATTCCATGCATTTCCAATCCTTAACACGCACTACGAATCCAAGAAAAAAGACTAGCCGTTGTCATAGTTTGTCGCCATCGTCGCCTGTCGTCGTTATCTAAACCCAAAGACCCACTCACTTACTACCATGGCAGGACTAGCCGGTTTGGATTATTTCTTACCTTTCTTCGTCTAACTGGTTAACTATGAGTAGGTCTATTTTTATTCAACTAATGAAGCTACCGCCAACGCTCAATTGGCACCTGCAAAAAATCGTTTTCATTTTCAATTGACAAATGCAATGTAACTAGAATTGAGATTTCAACCGTTCGGCAACAGAGGGGTTCATTGACCATTTATGTCAAAAATGAGCATTTCGCATAAATCGCATCTAGTTGCATAGATACTCTACAAACCATGTAAATTAGAGAAAAAAATTAACTATTTAGTTATAGTTTTCCTAATCTGGAACCAAATGTTTCGTAACAGTGGGGGATATGTAGATGATACCTGTTAATAACCGATATTATGCAACTGTGCATAATTTGAACACTTCCATTGGATTTTGCTGTAAGTCTCCAAATTAAGCTACAGTTGGAGTTCAAAATACGTTAGTTACCCTACTCAATACCTATGTTATATCCGGCTCTACTAATTAACGCTATTGATCGCTATTAATGATTCACTCAAAAAATTATGGAGATAAAAACAATGCCGAGAGTTCAGTAGTCATAATTGGTGTTATTTATATTCCTCCGAATTTGCGCAATGAATTTGACGTAGTAGAACGCCTCGTTGTTTCAATTGAAAAGGCTACCGATTTGGTAGGACCCAATGACGACATGTTATTATTTGGTGATTATAAGCGTGCTGGTCTCGCTTGGTTGAAGCATTTACGTAGCAACTATAATGGTAGACAGCAGGGCGGCTGGAGGTTGACCCCCCAAATAATAACTTAGGGTGTCATGCAACATTTGCAATCAAACACAACTACAGACATACCATGCCCGAGCAGCACACATTTGGCACCTTTAGTTGCAACAACTTATTTATGACTCACATTGGTTATATATCGGTTGCAGCAACCGGTTTGTAACAAGTTTGCTACTAGGACGGTAACTATTTTATGAATGTATCAGATCTTATAGTTTGTGTAAGAAATAGTTAAATACCTTGTTATTTTTAAAAATATTTTTGAAATTATTCTAAAATTATTCGTCAGTCCCTACCCGCCTATGACACCTTCAAGCGCAATGTTGAATAACAAGGAGAAAAGATCATTTTCTTGTTGAAGTCTCTGGCGAGAATTGAATTGGTCTACACGAAATACTGTATTCCATCCATCCTGGCCATGATAAGTCTAGTAAACTGCCCCGGAAAGCCGTTTTCGTCCAGAATTTTCCATAACTCTAGTCGGTTTATATTATCATATGCGGCTTTGAAATCAATGAACAGGTGGACAGGTTTTGAGGGGGACTCAGAATTCGAGGCACTTCGGAAGGATCTGCCGCAAGGTAATTTGTTACGTTATAGACCGACCCTCCATGAAACCGGCTTGATTACTTTTCAGAAATCTATTAACTATTGGCAATAGTCGATGACAAATGACTTGAGAAAGCACTTTGTAGGCGACATTTTCATACGCATATCAGAGTAACAAATGAGTTATATGTAGCTATATATACCATGAAAAATAATATCTGATGTACAAAACTAGCATATGCGTACTAATTTGGAGGCCATATACGAACTACAAAATATACGTTAACAATTCAACTTTTAAATCTTTGTATGCGATAAGACCCGACTCAAAGCGATTAGTTTTATAATGCTATACAATTCTATACTGGAAGTCGCAGCTCAAAAGTGCGATGCGGGTAAAAGTGCGATTCAATGATTTATCGGTGCAGATTCCGAGTAAATTGAGTACATTGGCATGGATGGGTGACTACTTTGACAGCTTGAATCTAACGTAAAATTTGATTGCTTACGAAGCATAGTTGCTGAGTTATGTGCAAATGTTATTTTAGGGCAGTTCTGATGTAATTTTTCGTTATACGGCAAATGCGATATCAACAGAAGGATATTACTTGTTGAAAATTTGTAGCAGCGTTTTACATCACTCACATATCTGTTTTGAAAATACAGTGAAAAGAATTTACAAAATATATTTCGCTTTCCCATAATTTAATCTAACCACGTCCAGCACCTAGCGGGGTAAAAGTGCGATTCACGGACGGGGCAAAAGTGCGATTCATGGACGAGGCAAAATGTATAGCTAATTATATACAGCTTTAGGCACTATATTACAGATACTAGAAATGGAAGATCTGCAGAAAACTCTGTGCTCTACAGATGTTGGCCGAAGGAAAACAATGTTTTTCCGCTGGTGAAACAAAAAACAAACGTTTGGAAAAGTTTCGATCTAACGGAGGCTGCAATACACCGGCACAAAATAGGAAAGGTGCAAATTGAGAATATTCCTTATCGAAACATTACGCAGATTGAAGATAATATGGTATTGTTAGCTACTATTGTGCTAATTTCATGGATTCGAGTTTCGCACTTTTGTCCCGTGGTATTCGTACTTCTGCCCCGCTAGTGGGGTGAAAGTGCAAATCGGCACTGGATCAGAAGAAAGAAGAATTTATTTTGCGAAACATTGTTACCGCAGATGATTTATAGTTGAATGTGAAGACATTGAGTTACTGCATCACTATAAAATATATTATGTTGTTGTCCTTCTTTATATCTCATGAAAATTGATGACAACTTCAAACATCGCACACATGCCCCGCCCTACTCTATAAACTTGCATGCATTTCATTAGGCTATATTTACGAATTTTGAAAAAGTCAATAACGATAATTTTCGTTCATTGATATACGAGTTGGTGTTTGCTGGGCGGTAGTTCTCGCAATCTAGTTTATCGGATTTATTGTAGATAGGTCAGATAACTGCTTCAGGGGGCTCCGTAGCTGCAAGGTTCCCGAGTCTGCTTTGACAAGCGAGTGGTCGTGGGTTCGAGTCTTAGTTAGGCTTAGTCGTCTCAGAAGTCGAAAATCACTTAATTCCCCTTATTCCCCGTGCCGCTGTGGTTGTTTCGCCAGATGTACGCCGACTTTCACCAGATGTACAATGGCAGTAGGACACACACACTTATTCAGCCGAGAGCCGGGGTGGCTCTTGCCGTATCAAGAATTTCTTTCCATTGTACTCGGTCCTGGGCTACTCGTCGCCAATTCGTTGCGCATCCTGACACACGCAAGTCGGCTTCAACCTGGTCGAGCCATCGTGCACGTTGAGCTCCTCTATTCCTGGTGCCGGTGGGGTTCTTGAAGAGAACGAATTTCACTACACAGTCGTCCGGCATCTTTGCGACGTGGCCGGTACGAGTAACTCTTGATTCACACGCCTCAACCACTCTCCGCTTTCAGTTTGTACTCCGCCAAATGTCGTCCACAGTAACTTCCGCTCGAACACAGTTTTAAATCTAGTGCTTTATATACATATACTGGTCTAATAAGGGTTTTGAACATGGGCAGCTTCGTATGGCAGCGTACGCTTCTTGATCGTAGCGTTTTGCGAATGGCAAAATATGCCCGGATGTGTAAAATCTATACCTTTAAATAAGAATGCTTTATGTTCCTTATAGAATCGAAAACTACTGAACCGATCGGCGTGAAAATTTGCATATTGGGGTTTTGGCTCACCCCACTAAGAAGGGGGGCTCCCATACAAATGAAACACAAATTTCTGCATAACTCGAGAACAAATCAAGCAAATGGAACAAAATTTTACATGTGGGTGTTTTTGGAGACAAAATTTTTTTCTATGGTGAATTGAGACCCCTCCCCACTTTAGAAGGGGGGGCTCCTATACAAATGAAATACAAATTTCCTCATAACTCGAGAACTAATCAAGCAAATGGAACCAAATTTAGCATCTGGGTGTTTTTGCAGGCAAGTTTTTTTTCCATGGTGAATTGACACCCCTTAGCTTTTTAGGAGGGGAATAATGACCCCTCTCCCTGTTAAGAAGGGGGCTTCCATACAAATGAAATACAAATTTCCTCAGAAGTCGCGAACTAATCAAGCAAATGGAACCAAATTTGACATGGCGGTGTTTTTGGAGACAAGAATTTTTTCTATGGTCAATTGAGACCTCTCCCCACTTTAGGAGTGGGGGCTCCTATACAAATGAAATACAAATTTCCTCATAACTCGAGAACTAATTAATCAAATGGAACCATATTTGGCATGTGGGTGTTTTTGGAAGCATGAAATTTTTCTATGATGAATTAGGACCCCTTACCCTTTTAAGGAGGGAGGGGCTTCCATACAAATGACATACAAATTTTCTCATAACTCGAGAACTAATTAATCAAATGAAACCATATTTGGCATGTGGGTGTTTTTGGAAGCATGAAATTTTTCTTTGATGAATTAGGACCCCTTACCTTTTTAAGGAGGGGGGGGGGGGCTTCCATAGAACTGACATACAAATTTTCTCATAACTCGAGAACTAATTAATCAAATGGAACCATATTTGGCATGTGGGTGTTTTTGGAAGCATGAAATTTTTCTATGATGAATTAGGACCCCTTACCTTTTTAAGGAGGGGGGGGGGCTTCCATAGAACTGAAATACAAGTTTCCTCATAACTCGAAAAGTAATCAAGCAAATGGAACCAAATTTGGCATGTGGGGGGTAATTATTTTAATGATTTTTAATGGAGGCAGTAATTTTTTTAATGATGGTTTGAGACCCTACACACCTGTGGTAGGGGGATAAGGCCTCTCATACAAATAAAATAGAAATTTTTGCGTAACTCAAAAACTAATCGAGCTCGAGAAATTTTAGACTCTTTCATAAAACATTAATCAATAACAAGACCACCAAAAACTATCAATAGTAACATTACATAATTCAGGCCGCGAGTGTTACCGGCGACCTGCCGTCGGAAGCGCCGACCACTGCGGGGGGCAGCCCCCCGTAGAGATCATCTCTATCTAGGTTTATTTATTTCCCTAGATCTACTGACCTCTACTACTTTCCTTTAGTTAGGTCACCCCTGCGAAATGGTACTTTCTACGAAAAGATTTTCCGTGAAATGGTACATCCCGTTCACGATTTATGTACAACACAGTTTAATTTGTGGCAATACGAAGTTTGTCGGGTCAGCTAGTTACTAATATTTACTGATAATTATCAGTAAGATACTGGAAACTATTGATAGTTATCAGTAACGTTTTTTATTGATAGTTCCCATCTCTGTTAACGACTGCTTTATGTGTAAAGATATTTTCACTATCTGCCCTGCAGATGCAGATGGGTCAGATGGCAGTTCCACGTATCTTTAATTAGCTCGCGTTGAAGTTTTTCGAAACTAAAAATAATCGCATTCGTTGTCAGAGTAGAATAAACAATAATGGCACATTCCGTTTTATTAACTTTAAAATAAGATTATTTATTGGCTGCACAAAGCTTGATGAGACGTTTATTAAGCGGCTAGAAAAGCATTGCAAAACTATTTTACATTTTAAAAATAAACGGCATTATGCAAAATCGGCTGTTTAAATGCAAGGGAAAACCTCTGTTAAGCTTCATTGCAACTTCGAAAGCAGCCATTAAAAAGCCTAAACTTTGATAAAATTGCCAGATTATGATGTTTAAGAGTTGAATAAAGGTATTTATTTAATAGACCAAACCCTCGTCCGGACGAAGGTTGAAGAGTATCAACTTTAAAAGCGTTTGATCAGTTTTAAATTGTTACTTGGAGAAGTCCCCAGTCCCCCTGACAAGGCAGGGAGGTCCAAATTAATAACGTGGGTTGCGTTTCCTTTGCATTTGAGCCGATTGCGCATAGCCAGCAGACAAAAGTGGGGGATATCTAGAATGGGTGCGGAGGGATATATAGAAAAAACGTTCTGTTTTTCTTCCATTTTAAAAAGTTTCAGAGAACAAACAGATGCGTTAACGGCTGCAGATGGGGAAACTGACTGAAAAGACGGTAAAAGCAGGGTGGGAGGGGGAGGTGGAGAACGCGAGTATACATGTATGTATGTATATTCCGCCATAACTCCAGAACGCCCGAACGCTTCTTCATCAAGTATGGCATATAATAGAATCAAGTTGCTTAATGATTAGAGGGGATGGTCCAAAAGCGGTTAATATACCGATTTCAACTGTCTCTGTCAAACATTCATGCTAAAAGGATTGCCAGAAAAACGAACATCATCCAGATATCAATTAAACGTTCATGCTTATATTCACTCGACTAGCATGTTCTATACGCCCCGTTGAATTTCGCAATTTATTTATTATCTCACACACTATTTGCATTCATTCAGCCGATAACGCTAAGTTATGTAGGTTAGCCAAATCTCTAAATACATAATATAAGGCAATTCAGTTGTTAATTTTCTATAGTTTATTGAAAATCGAATTCCGATTTTTCATATCAAACAAGAGGCTTACACATCATGCCAATATTGTTCAAAATAATTAATATCTACTCAAATCATTGCGTAATAAAATTATATAGTTAATAATGTATTCTTTTTATCTCATTACAGGTAAGCCCTAATCTTAAAACATACACATATGTATTTGTAAGTATAAATAATACTGAATAATAATATAACACATCGCTCAGTAATTTTTGAAATTAACTGTGCACTAAAAAAAATTTAAACAAAAAATGCATTCGTAAGCATAATTTCAGTCGATTATGAAACAATTATTCCAATAACTTTCCATATTTTTATTGCCAAGTGCCCATCTGCATTCAACGTTGGCCCTTTATCGTAATAATCTATCTCGCTGGATCAATTCAAAGACCAATTCATATAATTTGACCATTCTTTTCAACGATTTTTAATATGCATATATGAAAGCCATGCAATATTGGTTAATATTGATGTTTTTTATGGTATTCAATGCATAATGCATTTTTCAAAATGACGGGCCATAAACTCACCGAAAGGCTGGCTTATCTACGAACGTTTCTCGTGACTTTTATAACTCGCTCTCGAAAAACCGCTGACTAAGATTCACCGCAATCTGAATTATTGCTGATTTGCTTTCACTGTGATCAAATGCATCAGATATGTGATACAAAAAAAACATTTTGATGACCAAACTGGCCCACAAAATACTTGAAAGTAGGATTTTAGATTACTCACACACTTAGTATTCGTACGTCCTTTACAATTTTTACAACTTTATTAAATTTTTCTGAAGCCAATTCGCTATTGGCAATATAAAATATGGAATAGTACAACAGCGCCGTAATACATCCATCTGGTTTTGATATTTTATGCTTTTCTTTATAGTCATGAAACATAAGTTATGAAGGCTCATTAAATCACAATCAAATTGAATTCCCTATTGTATTCAGATTATCTTATAAGTGAGCTTCGGAATGACCAATCCTGAGTAGGAACTACGTCGTAGAAATGTTCGAAAAGGGACCAATATGTAGATTAATGTTTGGAGACTATTTCATTTGGAAATTTATCTTTGAAGTAGTAATTTCAGTACAGCTGTTTGAAGAATTTCGATTAGTTGTGTACACTCAAGTCGAGATGCCCGTTAATCGTTCGATTAATTCAACTATTCGAATAACAACAAAAAATATTCGAAATACTGTTAACACGAGTGCCAATTAATCGAATAGTTCAAAGGGAATGATGTGAATAAATTACCTATAAATTACCAAAAGAAAAATTCAAATATTTTTTAATCGAATACTACTAGTACGGCAAGTTGAATCAATCAATTACTGAAAACAATGTTCAACGAGTAATCAAATAGAATCATTTGTAGCATTTTGTAGCATTGGTAATCAAATAGAATCATTTGTAGCACGTTCATTTAGTCACTGATGAGTTACCTGCATTGTAGCACCGTAACTACAAAAGATACAACAAAACTTTGTTCTGCAAAATTGTAGATAAAAACTAGCTCTACAAATGTCTCATACATAACTTTGTCATATTTGGCTCAGCTGAGCCGATACTGTCAAATGAATCTGGAATACTGGAAAATGAATAAGTTCGTATTTTCAAAACTAGACACAATAAGACATTTTGCGAATTTTTAAAATATGTTTCACTAAATGAATGATTATAGATAAATCGATGTTTTAAAATTGTTTTAATGGGTTACTTTATGCACTGAAATCCTTTCAAGACGTTTTAAAAGACAATTTTGATGAAGGCGTTAGAAACCGAACTCGCATCTGTTCAATCCAAATCTGTTAATCTGATCTAGAGGCGCTGGACTCTGTGGTTCAAAGGTACATGGGTACCAGCGAGTCACATGCCCTGGCGGGTGTTGTGGGTTCGAATCCGGTTATAATCTCTGATTAGAGCTTGGTTCGACCCATGCGCCAACATTGGACAAAAAATACGAGTCACAATGAATACTTGTTAAGTGTAGCTACGAATAACACCCTCCCTCCCCTTCACCTTTCCGCTCTTTCCACTCCATTCCAAAAAATTTTCATTGCTTGATGTATACATCAATTGCTCGTCCAGCAGCCCATAGTCCAAGTTGAATAGCATGTTCTTTTATTTCGCATACTACATAGTCATAATCAAATGCAAGTGAGAGCTGCAATCAAATAAAAACGATTGCAGCTCTCATCACAGTATTGTCAGTATCTTCAATCTTGACTGCATCCAAAAACTTTATAGCGTGTTCTTTTATCTCGCATACTACACGGTGAAGTTCAGAGCGCGATTGGGAACTGCGATCAACCTACATCGATCGCAGTTCTCAGGTCGACAAAGGCATTGAAGAGCAGTCTTATTGCATTATGGCAGAGCACGACAATGTATTGATCGGTTTGAGCTCTCTAACGTATTGACGTCCCGGGAAGAAAAGTCACATCCAGTATAATGTGGCTTAAATTTGAAAAATTCAGAGGGGTTGTGTACAAGACACGACCGCATATATAGGTGACGCAGGACTACGTAAGTCACTTTGTAGTGACAGTAGTATGTATCCATGCTTGTAATCATTCGATTCTTCATGTATACATGCTATATGCAACATACATCCATGCTACATGCGTTGTATGTAACATTTATCAAAGTAGTAACATTGCATACGTTCAAATCTCAAAAGATTTCAGAGTTATTTCTATGTGCAATTGGAAACAATTTAACACAATCAAGAACACAAACTATTGCTTTTCTGCTACCTTACAGAAATTAAAGATTGTTTTGACGTAGGACTACGTCTTACGGCAAGTTTTGAGATAGGGTGTCATTCCAAAAAATCGAAAAATGCGAGCGTCACGAAAAATGAAAGGTTTTGAGCGCTAATAGCTCAGCGGTTTTCCGATCGATTTTCAATATTCTTACATCAATCGACCGGAAAATCTTCTAAGAATTGACCCAAATGAAGAAAAGTATGGATTCTTGATGTTGAACTATTGAAAAATTGAAAATAATAAACCTATGTTTTACCAGAATTCTTGCTTGGTGATTGGTTGGAAGATTCTTTACGATGATCTAAACCTATACCAATTTGATATCTGTGCTTGGGAAGTAAGCCAAAACAAGTGACCAAGTTTCCTCATTTCAACAAGATTTCTTAACACCGCGGCCGCGGTTCAACCTAGACCATTTTGATGTCCTTGTTTGGGAAGTACGCCAGAGAGAGTAACAAAGCCCCCTCGTGCCAACAGATTTCTTACGAACGCGATTAAACCTAGTCCAATTTGATGTCTGTGTTAGGGAAGTGTGCCAGAAAAAATGACGCAAGTTCATTGTCCCAACAGATCGCAAATTCTTTACTGCGAGACGATTAAACCTCGGCGAACTTGATATCTGTGTTGGAAAAATGTGCTACAGCTGTACTGTTCGGTTATAATACGGCTCTGTATGAATACGAAAGCTTGCCGTTTCATTAGAAGTGTAGTGAAAAGATGTGCTGTTGATAAAATAGGATTGAATTGGTAACGTCGTGGCAACGTGGGAAACCATGGATAATAAAAACAATCTTTAATTTCAGTAAGGTAGCAGGAAAGCAATAGTTTGTGTTCTTGACTTTGTTAAATTGTTTTCAAACGTACAATCTTTTGAGAATTGAACGTATGCAATGTTACTACTTTGATAAATGTTACATACAACGCATGTAGCATGTATATATGTTGCATATAGCATGTATACATGAAGAATCGAATGATTACAAGCATGAATACATGCTACCATCACTACAAAGACACTTACGTAGTCCTGCGTTACCTATATATGCGGTCGTGTCTTGTACACAACCCCTCTGATTTTTATTACCAATGGTTCTCCACGTTGAAAGAATTTTACCAATTCAATCCTATTTTATTAACAGCACATCTTTTCACTACAATTTTAATGAAACAGCAAGCATGCGTATTCATACAGAGTCATATTATAACCGAACACTACAGCTGTAGCACATTTTTCCAACACAGATATCAAATTCGCCTAGGTTTAATCGTCTCGCAGTAAAGAATTTGCGATCTGTTGGAACGACGAACTTGTGTCATTTTTTTTCTGGCACACTTCCCTAACACAGACATCAAATTGGACTAGATTTAATCGCGATCGTAAGAAATCTGTTCGCACGAGGGGGCTTTGTCACTCTTTCTGGCGCACTTTCCAAGCAAGGACATCAAAATGGTCTAGGTTTATACGCGGTGTTAAGAAATCTTGTTGAAATGAGGAAACTTTGTCACTTGTTTTGGCTTACTTCCCAAGCACAGATATCAAATTGGTATAGGTTTAGATCATCGTAAAGAATCTTCCAACCAATCACGAAGCAAGAATTCTGATAAAACATAGGTTCATTATTTTCAATTTTTCAATAGTTCAACCACAGACAAACAGATGAGACACTCGCGTTAATTCCATCGTCCAATCAAAAACCACTCATTTTTCAAAAAAGCATGTTTCGCAACATGGACACACCGCGGCGCGCGAGTGTTGCTTAGAGTTTTTATTATAAAACTATACAAATGTAAAAATCCTACAGCATAAAACCCTGCAAATGCAAGCTACTCCGCAACATGCATAATAGAGGGTGCTAGTGTACAAGCAAAATGTGTAGGACGATGGTTTTTAAAGGATTTTCTTCTATGTGTCGTGTCAGTTCGTCAGTGGTTCAACATCAAGAATCCATACTTTTCTTCATTTGGGCCAATTCTTAGAAAATTTTCCAATCGATTGGTGTAAGTGAACGATATTGAAAATCGTTCGGGAAACCACTAAGCTATTAGCGTTCAAAACCTGACCACTTTTTGAGAAAGAATTTTCGGAATTACCTCCTATACCAGCTACCTTCCTGAAAGACGTCAAAAATGCGTGGAATGGAGTTCACGGCAATCGTGTTATAGACGTAGGACCATGTAGGAGTTAGTAATTATAAAAATAGTTTTATGCAAAAGTTATGACTTTGTTCAAATTATACGCAATTCGAAAAAAATATATAGGAAAATACAATAAATATTGGGACTTTTACATAAAAAAACAAAAAATAGTATTTTTGGTTGGTCATCATAAGGAGTAGTCTCAGTTTTCAATATCAATGCTCAAGTAATAAGAAAATCTGTAAAATGCTTTCAAATGATAAGGCACGGTTTACTGCAGTCACCACTTGAAAAAGGTGGGTTAAATTTTTCATTTTCCTTTTAATCGAATGAAAGACTTTCAGTATAATAAAAGCATGTGACAAACAACGACCCCATAAATAAAACCTGCCTAATTGGCCGTAAACCCCTGCCAGCTGCTCTTGAGGATTGATACTGTTCTAACAAACCAGTCGTCCTAGGGTCGTAGGACTCGTAGGCTATCTCGGCTGAGAAAGGTAGCAAGTGTCAATAGGATTATAGCACTAGTTCTGCAATTTGACCTGTGTTCTATCACCTGGTTGCGAAGTTTGTCGAATAAAAAAACAGTAGGTTTGTGCACTTCTGGACGTCTGTACCTTCAGGACATCAACTTGGTTCAGGTTCGATCGAAGCAAACATTCACTAACCTGTCGGAGCGTGGAGGGTCTGTCTGAGGTAAACGAAATCACAGTAAATGCTGCTAAACTATAAAACAAAGGTGACGCTTTTTGAATCCTCCTAGTGCGAACGATTTTCCAGTAACTGCAGAAGCCGAAGGACTTATCTTTAACAATCAGTGTATTCGATGTAGTTACATGACCTGTGAAAAATTAATGACTCCTTTCGCTGAACACAAGAGTAAAAGTTTGATTCAAATCGAAAGAGGTCAAGTTGAACCATAACCATTTAACCTGAATTGCTCAATTAACCCCTCTAAGGTCTACATCATTTTGATGTTAGACTATGTCTTTGATTTCGCGAAAAGTGGTTACGATTTGCTCGCTTATCACTGAGCAGAGGTGGGCACCGCTAATCAGCTAACCGCTAACATTTTAGCTAGCGAGTAGCACGTTCGCTAAGTTTGAAATGTGCTAGCGCTTCTATTAGCTTCCGATAAATATAAGTACTACTAAATAAACCACCAGCCACTAATTATCGGAAATAGTACAACTAGCCATGAATGAACTATATTTGCTCGCGTCGCGAACAGCAGCGAGCAATTTTATCAATTTGTAAGAAATCGCATACTTATTTTTGTTATTATTTTCAAAAATTAGCGGCTAGTAGTTTATTTAGTGGCACTTTAACTTATCGGAAGCTAATGAAAGCGCTAATACATTTAAAACCTAGCGAACGCACTACTCGCTGGCTAAACGGTTAGCGGTTAGCTGATTAGCGGTGCCCACCTCTGTCACTGAGTCATCCCTCAATAGATTCTAGAGATAGTGGTATTAATCGATTTGAAATTTTTCTAAGAATCCATTACAATACAGTAGATTACATGTTTCCCTAACAAACTTTTAAAATATTGAAAAATGTTGTGAAAATGTCTGTGATTGGTCGGAATAAGCTGAGACGAAACGTGTCAACTCGTAGCAGATTTTTAGACCAATTTAGTCCAGTCCAGTGTTATCAAGAAGAACATATTCATAACTTTTGCTAAAACTGCTAGGCAACGCGGAAAAAGTATCGAAAGTTTGCTGAAAGGAAGAGAAAGAAGCCAGTTGTCAGGTCCTGTCCGAGGAAATAAGTAGTGCTGAGTTGCCGCAGCGATAATGATGTTTCCTTACCACAAGCAGTACGGTTGTATATAACGGTACTAAAATTTACACTAATTGCAGCTTTTACGCTTGCATTTAATGGTTCTCGTTACATTTTTTCTTTATTTTCATAAAAAAAAAGTGACAAAGCAACTTCATCCCAACTGGTCGAATATTCATTACAACGTTCAGACTTATACTAATTTGATTTCTGTGCTTGGGAAGTACGCCAGAAAAGGTGTTGAAGTCCTCTCGTCCTAACAAAATTTCTTAGGACCACTATAAACCTAGACCAATACCACAATAGATCAAAATAATGGTCGCAGTTGTCAAACCTTCCGACAAAAAAAAACCTACACCAATTTTGTCTGTGTTGGAGAAGTGTGTCAGAAAAAGGATAGGTCTCCTCATCCACGCGAGATTTGTTAGGACCGCGGTAAACCTAGTCCAATTTGAAGTCC
This sequence comes from Sabethes cyaneus, assembly GCF_943734655.1. Lineage (NCBI taxonomy): Eukaryota > Metazoa > Arthropoda > Insecta > Diptera > Culicidae > Sabethes > Sabethes cyaneus. The sequence goes on from NC_071355.1 coordinate 170,983,489, forward strand.
TAAAAGTGAACAGTTATAAAAAACTGAGCTGCCAACCCTGTCTTTCGGCCGACTGTAGCCTTATACTGAAAGAATTTATTAAAAACTGATGTCTCATATGAAAAAGAGAGTTGATGGAATATTCATGCATGTGACGTGGTGCAGCCATTTTCAAAGCATGGAAGAATTAGCGACTGTATGATCCGAAAATAAGGTTTAGGCGTTTAGGCGGATATAACTGATATACAGAGCACGAGCTCTTAGGAAATTTAAACTGGGCTTCTTATATAAAACTTATGGGTATGTTCCAGAGCATTTATTACAATACAGTAAATTAAAAATTTGGGTGACAAACATTTGCAAAATGCAAGCTTTGTCGAATTAAACCGGCATTCGTAGTCCTACATGAGCCCATCTTTCGTGCCTCCAGGCACAGACATTCGTACTTTCTTACGCCGAAAAATTCACTGTATGACCAGAAAGATAAAACTCAATGTTTTTCTACCCAATTTGCGAATTTTCCCGAAAATCTTTTCTATTTTCATAATTACTTCGAAAATCCTACGAAATCCATTACGTGCTTGGATCAGAAAAGAAGCATATGGCCTCTGAGCGACATGAAGTGGTCGCCAATTACTAACTTGTCGAGTGCTGATGTCGTTCTTCCGCTGCTCGAGTGTCGAGCTGTTCAGGACAACGGGGACGTCTCGTACCAACCGCTTCTGATTAATTATTAGTGATTGAGCTTTTTTGTTGGGAGTATTTAGCTAGTAATGGTTAAATAATACTCCGGACCCTCGGGGATGAACTTATGGTATTTTTAGACCAAAAGCAAGGCTGCAACAGGCCAAGGATATAGCGCCTTATTTCGCTCTCTTAAAATATTTGTATAAATAAAATGCAGATAACCATTTGTTAATAAGGGCCTGTGGATCAGGCTTAGTCCAAAACTATAGTTGTAAGTTTAGCAACCAACAATCACGCGTTTGAACAAATGAAACGATCTTATCTAAACTCGTTGTCTGTTTTCGTGCTGAATCGCAAGCCCGTAATGCTTCGAGTGATTAACTAATCCAGTAAAACCAGTAGTACTCAAAATGACCTGTAGCTTGACTCCTACAACTTCAATTTTTCAATGCGTTATTAGCTCTCAGATCTCCAAATCTGAACTTCGTAAAGGTGGCGACGACTCGCACTTGCTAACAGGAACTGATGCAAAAACTGTGCAATTCATAGATCCTCCAGTCCAGTGGCAGAATCAACTATGCCTTTATATTGTAGATGCCAAACGTATGAAGGCCGATTATCTACTACTATCTTTTTGAATTAAGTAAATCACTAGTGTCAATTTTCTAGAAATCCTTGCTTACAGACCTCAACCATTTTCTAAAGCTTCACTACCACTACAATTTGAAGCAAGAGCAGTGTCTGAACCAGTAGCTCCAAGTCTGCTTTCGGCATTTAATAGTAAATAATTAATCACAAATCACTTATCATTTTGCAAAACTTTTTCATGTAATGTAAAATTGTTCAGATTCGAAAAATTTTGACACGATAAAAATTACGACCATTCGTGGTCGCGGTTTACTGCGATTCGTCGCGTCGTGTGGAAAATTGCTGTATAAACTTCACCCTCGATCCTGTCACACGGACTGCCCGGTTGGGCGGCACGACATTTTGGTCGTAAAAAAAGGACGTTAATTCAAATGTAGGACGTAAAACGAGAAGACGTTAATTCAAATTTCTAACGTAAAATAGCGGACGTAAAAAGAAATCACTTAAAATGAATGGACGTAAAAAGAGATTCGAGTGTAACTAAATAACTCACCTACTAAAAATGATATAATGTCATAGTAATATACATAATTATGTTTGGCATGTGTTATAATACGACGATAATAAACAAAAGATACTTATTACTATGCTATTTGTGCCACTTTACGCTGCTTTAGTTTACATGGGTCACTGCAAGCGAAAAAAGTGTAACGTAGTTCTACGCCAACCGGTCGGGTCTGGAACACTGGAACTTTATGATTTTTTAATATACTACATGACATATAATACTGATTATGAAATATTTCCTTATAGAAACCGGCTCCGGATCCAAAGTGAACTCCTAGATCCGGATGGCACGAGCCATGATACGATAACAGTTGATGATTTGCCTAAAACAATCCACACGTTTCAAACAGATTTCAAAAATTTCACCAAATTATGTAAAAAGCCATGTCGCGGTCCCCCAAGGAACACCGCAATAACTCCGGAATCATGTGACTATGTGAAAATAGAGACGATCTTCGGGAAAATTCCCAAATTTGGTAAAAAAAATAAAAATTATAAAAGCTACGGCCATTTTAGTGAATTTTTCGGTGATAAAAAGATGTGGACGTTAGAGAGGGATTTTGCTTTCAGGACATCAAACTAGTTTAGGTTCAAATAAGAAAAATAGTATGTGGCCTGTTGGAATGAGTTGACTTTGTCACTTATTTCTCCGGAATGGGAATAGGTAATTGAAATTTCAGGTGTGTATTATCGTCGTTATAAACTATAACAAATGCAAAAAGGCAATTTTACTGTTAAGACCGTTACTCCAGTAACAGACATGAGTCGATAATTTCCTTGAGCAACGTGAAACCTCAAGGTGGTTTTTGTATATTTATCAACCTTATATTAATGTTATCCTCCAAATGCCATCCACATTGTCGCAAATTATTCTATGCCAAATAAGTTACAAGCGAATGAAAAAGTGGTAACGCTAGTACGTGATCTACACTTTCTATAGAATCATAACTGTAAGTCAAAAATTTTACCACAGAGCACCAGACAAGCCGGATCATGCGTTTCTAGGTCACTAACACTCAAACATCTGCAAACAGCTGTTTACACCATAAGTATATACATAACTACGTGCATGACTGAAGGAGAGCCCCATTATCAGTTTACCCCATTTGCCAAAAAAGCTGCGAAAATACCTACTGAAAAACAACCGCACTGGATTACGCAAAGAACCGCTTCGTCGAGCGGATATAGGTAGGTATGCGATAAAAGCTCCTCGTCTGTTTGACGCAAACTCTCGGTACTCTTCTCCGACATCCTCCGACGGGCGGGCGGCGCGAGGCTGCATCGTCATAATCGCCACCGCTCAGCGCAACGCATCTCAAGCACAAGCACAAGCACAACAACCGAAAGCAGCACAAGAACTGCAGTGTGCGAAAAATGCGAAATGAAGAGAATGCAAAATCGACGATGGACCTCATCGGTAGTGTGCAATGGGGGAGAGGTAAAAGAGTGTGTACACACTATTACCTTCTCGACGGAAGTAGATTAGTTGGAAAGTAGGTTTCTGAGTGCAGTAACGGTCCGCAACGATTGCGGTTATTTTCTTTCTTTCTTTCTTTCTCCGCCTGCCTATGCAACTCCGTCCCATTGAATGGCACTCCAGTGTAAACCGCCTTGTGTTCTCCTTTTTGCCCGACGGCGACGATGGAGGAGGCTGGTGTAGGCATGCTCTCTGCAATAGCGGTGCATCTAGGAAAAGGAACAAGCTGGTGGCTTACGAAGAATGACGCCACGGGGCGCTACCGTGCGGCAACCGTCGTCGTCGCTGATGGCTGCTCGATGGGAATTGGACTTTTTCTTTGCTTTGCGTTTTTGTCCTGTCTCTATTGTGGCTGATTTCAATACGTAATCTCTATCTGGTGTGGACGTTCGGTTTAGGTATCCGATGATAATTTGCATAATCGTAGGTACACAGCACGCACGCTGATGGGATCTGGATGAGAGGGTGAACCGGCGATTCTTTGTATTTCTTCAATGCACGCAGCACTCATGATGGGTCTAACTATTACAATTTTTTTCAAGATCTTTAACTATAAATTTTAACCTGGAATTTCTCTACTATTTAATATTGATGTCCATGATTACTTCTGAAACATCAAAATAGAGCAAAGAGCTAAAGTAGCTTGGCAATATGTACTAGTTGTTGGTTTTGATAATAGTCTTGAAATACAGATTTGCTTTCTAACCAGACTTGTTTAATATATCTACATGTGCGGATTGAATTACACGCCTAGGACAAAACTAGTTATTTTCCATCTACCAAAAGCAAGGATTTCAGATGGTTAGGTATTAAATTTAACGAACCTTTTTCTTTCATATAGCAGGGCAACATATTAATACTCCTTTGAACAACCAAATAACGGTAATAATATTCTTTCACCTTCGCCTCAGAGTGGTAATATATCGACACTGATTACGTAGCTGGAAAGTCAAAAATCCGATGATGGTCCGGATCGTAATTCATTTGCCTATCTCCCGTACCGTTGCCGTTGTTGCGGCGTCACTAGCAAGGTAAATAAAAGTTTCGCACTGCGGCAACATTCATGCAGCAACAAGCGGCTCGTGGGTTGCGGGCGATTCAATTAATACCAATGATTGGCAATATTTTCACCAAAACCGACCGCGTGCCGTTCACGACACTCTCCGATTCCAGCAAAGAGGATCACGATTGATTCGCGACGACGTCATGGCTTTGCCATGCGAAACAAACGCGTTCCGGAATCCGCCAGTAGGGAGTGTGCTGTGCCGCCGAATGGAAAGTGATCATTCGAGGATTCGTTGGTCTTGTACAGTTCATAACGACATATTTTGAAAGTCAAAACTTATGAGACAAACGTTGCTTTCAGAAGTGGAAGAATCTCATAAGAGAAAAAAAAACTAATCTCTAGACGAAATGAATAAGGGTTTCAAGCAGTTTTACATTAAGCCTTCTTTTACTTATCGAGCCGTGTCAGATAAATTCTGCTGAATAATTTTTTTACTTATTGCTGATTGCTATACATCTCCCGCAGAGCTCAAGAAATATATTAATATAAAATAATCAGAGTTGATTCCGAGCATCTGTTTATGTATGGGCATAATAACTGTCACTAATATTCCTATTAAGTAATTCTTGCTGAAACGGGGCCACTACTGACACGAGGTCTTCAAATATTGGAACTTTTGCGCTTAATTGGTTGAAAATATGTAGTTAAAAAAATTAGAATTACACTTTTGATTCCTCGAAATAGTAGACCCCTCGTTCGCCAAGGGGCCTAACAGGTTCAAATAAAGTTGAATTTTGAGTAAACCTTGATATCTCATGTGATATTTCATAAATTTGCCATGAAACAACTAATGAATGGCCCGGTTCTATAAATAAGAAGAACAGGGCTTTCAAATAGGGTAAAAACAATTTTTTGCGGTCATCTTGGATTAGGTCGCTATATTGGATTTTATAAAAAAAAATCGCTGTTTTCACCAAGAGCCCCCCAACCGATTTTTTGAAAATTCGGAAGTTATTTGCTACAAAACGCTTTATGTCTGGATCAGCGTAAAATACCTTGTGGTGAAAAGTGATTTTTATATGGAGTACCTAATTCTCGCTGCAACGGGGTCACTTCTGACACAATGTCATCAAATATTGATACTTTTGAATTTGGTTAGTTGACAATGGTTAAAAAATGAAAATTCAATCTTGTAAAGCATACACACTGAAGCCTGATATGTGTAGCAGTACTTTATTGAGCATCATACCAGTAATATTATGGAAGGATATGGAATGTAAGTAAACCTAGGAGTGGCTACAAACGATAACAGCGTGATCCGCCTAGAAATCGATTAGATGAAGAACAACAGAGCCGCCGGAAAGAACCGACTCCTGGCGGAACTCTACAGAAATGACCTGGAACCGCCAGCGACGGCACTGCATTGGATAATTTAAAGGATTTGGGATAGAGATGCCAATACCGGGGGGTATTTTGAAAACCGGTTTTTCGGTATTGATAAATGCAATACCGGTCAAACCGGTAAAAAACCGGTAAAAGTTAACATTTGAAAACTGCATTTAAAAATTATATGATTTGAAGAGGACCTTTCCATAATCAATGGTACTCAATTTTTTTTGGCAATTGAACTAGTTCATTAAAATAATAATATTTAACAATGCGAAGAGAATTTACCGTGTCATCTTTTAAACGAGAACAAATTTTAATGAAAATCTTCCGGAGGCAGAGAATCTTCATTCGGTGTCCACAGATTAAGAAAGAACAATTCCTAGCGAAAAATTAGAAAAGTGGCTAGGAAAACCCTTGTTCAAGAGTTTATTTTAATAAGCTTCTTAGATACTGACATTTATGACTTTAATTAACTGAAAGTTCAGTTGATTTGGTTCTTCTGCCTGCTCCGTTTCTGAATTTTAATAATAATAATAATAAAACCTTGCAGAATTTTATTATCAAAACATCCTTGAAGCCTTGAAGAATATTTCAAAGTCATCACGAATAGTGCGGCTAATTATAAAACGAATAAATTTAAATATACGAAATTTTACCCATACAGTAACTCGAACAGCAGTTGTGCGGTACCTGAAAGGTGTTACGAGATTAGTTTTAGAGTTCGTAGTTCGTAAAGTTTGCAATTTTTCCGGTACAGCAATTCGACAGCAGCAGACTAGTTTAAAAGCACTGCGACAAAATCTTCTATCTTCATGAATTCTTTAACGCTTAAGTAAAGCGTATCGTTGCTTCTCAGATCTGATAGAAAAGATCGAAGCGATGATTGAAGCCCGCAATTGTCTCAGCCCTGCCAACAGGTTATTCTAACTAAACATAAAGTTATTTCTATTCCAGTTTGTACTAGCAATTTCTTTTCCGTGTTGTGTTCTGATATTTCTCTTGAGTTAACAGAGTATTTTCATTGAAGATTTTCTGAACAGCTTCACTGATATCGCACATTTCTTCTATTGCACAATATTTAATTATTTGGCGCATACAAGCAAGAAATCGGACCTACTTTGCCCTTCGCAAAACGAAACGAAAAGAAGCATACGCCGTCGTACGAAGCAGACAATGTACAAAACTCTTATTTAACCGGTAGTTCTTTACGGACTTGAAGCTGTGACATCGCTCACGGTGGAAATACGCGCCCTTGTCGTGGTTGACCGGAATATGCTGCAGATGATATTTGGTGGAGTACAAACTGAAAGCAGAGAGTGGCAGAGGCGTATGAATCACGAACTAAAAGCTGCTCGGGGAGATTCATCGTACAGCTGGCGACAGTCGGTAGGCTACGGTGGGGTGGACACGTCGAAGACGCCGGAAGGCAGTGCAACGGAAACAGTTCTCTTCAACGACCCCATCGGCACCAGGAACAGAGGGGCCCAACGTGCAAGATGGCTCAATCAGATTTGCCACTTCGGAGATAAATGGGAAATTGGCGACGAGTAGCTCATGGAGTGGAACGAGTTGAATGGAGACGACTGCTTGAACACGAGGCACTCCGATTCTATGCTAGCAGCGGTGAGGTATTTCACAAGTTTCCTTTGGGAGAACTACATACTTGAGTTATTATTTGTAGAACCTTCAATTATGAAACTAAGTTTACCCTATGCTTCAAATGTTTTACCAGCAATTCAGGCTTCTTGAGTTGGTATTTGATCATGCAAAAAAATACCGAAAATACCGGTTTTTGATCGTGGAAAAACCGGTAATTCGGTATTGTAAAATAGCCCGGTTATACCGGTAAAACCGGTATAGCATCCCTAATTTGGGATGAGGAGAAACTACCGGAGGAGTAGATGGTAGCCCAAGTAACAATTTGGGTTTTATTACACTCTTATGATGGCATTTAAGACCAAAATTGGTCTTGAAGACCACCATAAGATTACAATAAAACTCACATTGCTGCTTGGGAGGTGTGGTTTGTCCCAGCTACAAAAATGGCGATCAGCTAGATTGCTGTAATCTCCGCGACATTACGCTGGTCAATGCCGCCTACAAGAATTTCGTTCGCCGTCTATCTCCAACAGCAAGAGAATTCGTAGAACACTATCAGGTAGACTTTATGGGGCCCCATGACACTACGGAACAAATTTTCACTCTCTAGCACAACAACACACAACTCATCATATTTTTGATTCAGTCGAGCGCAAACAGCTATGGCAGATAATGTACGAGAACGATTTTCCGGTCAAACTGAGGCGGCTGATCAAAGCTACCCTGGAGTAAACTATGTGCTACGTTCACGTATTCAGGGCACTCTCGAGATCTTTTCAATCGCGCAGAGGATTGCAGCAAGGGGTTGGACTGTCCTGTATGTTATTCAACATCGCTATTGGTGGTGTGATCCGGCAAGCGGGCATTGAAACGAAAGGTAAGATCTTCAACAAAAGTAGCTCACAAATAGTATTCTCAGACGACCTCGGCATTATTACTAGAAACCTCGGAAACTAGAAACGGCGGAGACAATCTACGGCAGACTAAAAACGGTAGCTATGAAGATTTGGTTACAACGTGCGCCTCCTACGAACAGTGACTACTGACGACGATAAACTAGAAGTGGGTGATGAGTTCATATACTTGGGATTACTGGTTACCGCCGACAATAATACGAGTAAACGGATCGCATTCAAATGACGCATTCAAGTTGGAAGTCGAGCTTACTATTCCCTCTGTAGGACGCTTCGATCAAGGCGTATATGCCGCCGCACAAAACCGACGATGTGCAAAACGCTAATCAGACTGGTAGTCCTCTACGGACTTGAGACAATAACTTTGCTTACGGAAGACATACGTAGACTTGCCGTATTTGAACAAAAGTTGTTGCGGACTATTTTTGGCAGAGTACAAACGGATAGCGGAGAGTGGCGTAAGTGTATGAACCACGACTTGCAGGCACTACTTAGAAAGATTCCCATCGCATAGCTGGCGAAAGTTGGGAGACTACGGTGGGCAGGCTACGTTGCAGTGAAATTCGTTCTCTTCAGAAACTCCACCGGTACCAGGAATAGAGGTATGCAATGCGCTAGATGACTCGACCAGGTTGAAGCCGACTTGAGTCTGTCGAGACACTCAATGAATTGGCGACGAGTAGCCCAGGACCGAATACAGTGAAGAGGAATTCTTGATGCGGCAAAAGTCACCCCGGCTATATGCTGTTAGAAGAAAGAAACAAGTACCAAGCTGAAATCGAAACCAATTATAACCGGATACGTACCCAACTTACCCCCGCAGATATTGGTAAACCTTTAAACCACAGCGGACTGGATAAAAAGGAAACTCTACTACGACTACCTCCAAGCAAAGCAAAGCCATGGGTATAAAAGTCCTTCAGAACTTAACCGTTCTTTATCGACAGACTCCGCAGATCGCAGTCGGTTATTAGAGTAAAGGAAAAGTACGAGGCTAGTGCAAAGATTCTATTAACTCGACAGCGGCGCCGTCCAGTCGAGATTCGAACATATTTTTTTTTGTATGAGCACTTTGACCACAACATTATTGATCTATTGTAATGTTGCCCGGGTGTATGCTGTATTCTGCACTGCATTTCTGTGCTTTATCAATATTGAGTAAACGATACGCTTATATATTTTTTTATGCGTGCTTATGTGTATGAGGGTTTTACCCTTGCTTCGATGCATGTCCTACTATACCAAACCTGTTTCGCCTCGTTATAGTTAGAACTGGTGAGCCCTGATGAGGTTCAAAGCCATTACCTCAATAGGTCCTCATACCAGTATACTAACCATAAGAAGCGTCTTCGGAATAATGTAAAACTCAGCATGAAGGAAGGGTGATGAGGGGCCTGAGAATAAACCCATGCTAAAGTCACTTTAACATCGAATGGCCTGATTCTACTAAGATTCGAACCCACGACCATTCGCTTGTCAAAGCAGACTCGGTAACCTTGCGGCTACATAGCCCCCAGATTCGAACATACGACGACTGGCTTGTTAGGCGAGCATCGTACCCCGGAGCTAACTGGGCGGGCAACAACCTCCAGCTTGGGTTTAAAGAGACGTTATACAAACTTAATAAATGTTGCTTCAATGACCCTCGCAGGCCAAGCTAAACAAAGGTCAACGCCTGACATGTTTGTCAGTGACCAGCGCTATGCGCATAACACCAACTGCAGCCATGGAGGCAACGTTATGCTTGCTGCCTTTACATCTTCATGTAAAGAAGGAAGCCGAAGGTGCTCTAAGGTTGCAAAGGTGTCGTAACATCCTTGAGTGGGACCAAATTGGACACCTTCGTGTACTAAGGGAGTTCAAACTATTACCATTAGTAACGGCAATTTCTGACTGGATGGAGGCACATCCTAACGTGGATGTTCCGTACAGTGTAATTGATACAGATTGATACAGTGGTATGAAACAGTCGAGCGCCCCACCCGGTACCATCTGTTTCTTTACAGATGGATCAAAAATTGGGACCTGTACAGGTTCCGGAGTCTACGGACCCGGAATAAAGGAAGCTCTTCCACTGAGCAATGGTCCACCGTTTTCCAAGCGGAAGCATATGCAATATACATCTGCGCCAAGATATGTCTAAAACAAAAGTATAGGCATGCCAACATCGGAATCTTTACGGACAGCCAGGGTACACTACTGGCTCTAAAGTCCACTAAATGGGCATCCAAATTAATTTGGGAGTGCACCACAACTTTAAGGAAACTCTCCCGCCAGAACACAGTTTCATTATTTTGGGTGCCTGGACACTGCGGAATCAAGGGCAATGAGTTTGCAGATTACCTAGCGAGACAAGGATCTGCACATCGTTTCATTGGTCCTAAACCGTTTCTGGGCACCTCCATTTCCGCTGTCAAAAGCGAATTGCTGACCTGGGAAAAGCTAGAAATAGTATCCAGTTGGTATCAAGCGCAGGGCTGTAGACAAGCTAAACAGTTTATGTACCCAGACCCTGCAGTAGTAAAAAAAACTACTCACCTTAACGCGTAGGGAAATGCGCACTATCACGGAACTCCTCAACGGTCATTGTCCCATTCTCTACCATTTTAAGAGAATTGGCAAGCTCTTAACCTGAAATGAAATTATAAAGAAAACTTTCCAACTTTACACTAGGGTTTATTTCTAATTCCCATCGTAGTAAGTAAAGCCATTCTAATTTTCATCATTTGTTGGATGTATTCAATGAATACTCCAAAAGTTCTTGTGCTGATTTGACTAAAACACACTTACCTTCCGATCCGCGAACTTTGAAATCACTGAAAGCATATTATTGAAATTACGCAACTGACTTTATTTCCTAAATTCGTCGTACCGTTTTGAAATCCGTCCAACAAAGTTTTTCATCGTCCGAATTAAAAATCACAACAATGTTTACGAAACTAACGCGCATGTATTTGTGTAGGACGGCATGACAAATGTTATTCTGCAAAATATCTGCAGGTCAGGCAAGTTTTCCTGGCTGTAGAATAACGACAATGCACAGAGGAGTATTTGGACCAAAAAGCTGGTCAAAATGAGGAAAATTTAAACTCGTTCAATCCTCTCCAATTAAACCTCGCTGTCTTCCCAGATACCTATCAAACAATGTAACGTTAATTTTGAAACCATTTGTCTTGTTTACATCTTGCATAGAGCTGTCAAACTTCGAGTAAAAATGAGCCATACATTTTCGCTCATGTAGGTAAGGATGTTGCCTTTCACATTTCTAAGGATATATGTATCCTATCGACCAGCTGTAAAAAAGATTTTGAAACTAAAAAATTTTACAATTATTTGTTGATACAGACTTTAGATTTCAATGAAAATAATTATGACAAGCGAGCAGCACAAATATGTTGCTACTTTAAAGTGATATTTGTTTATGTTCTCACCTTTTCTCATCACAATCTTTGATGCCATTTGATAGCTTAGAGTCCCAGCGTTGTGAGTGAAATTTTTGCAACTTTTTGCAATTTTATTAAATAAAAACTTTTTACTAAATGATGAAATATTCAATTTCGCAGCATATTTCTTATGATAAATTATACTATCATGAAATTTCAAGTATTTGAAAGATAAATTTTATGTCATTGTGCTTGTGAGACACCAGACGAATGCTCTATAATGTAATTGAACAACAAATTTTAGGTATTAAAAGAGAAATTCGCCAAATTTCTTTAATTTCTATCAAATTTGCGCATGCTTTGAGTCTCTTCATTACGCAATTCATTCGATAAGCGTTTTATCAGTCCCACCGTTAACCACCGCCCACTTAGCTTCGAGGTACGATGCTGGTCTAACAAGCCAGTCGTCGCATGTTCGAATCTCGGCTAGGCGGTGCTTGCTTGATAGAGTCAGTAGGATCGTTACACTGGCCCCGTAATTTTCCTGTACTCTAAACAGCCGGCTGCGAAGTCTGTCGATAAAGAAGGGTAATGTCTAATGACGGTTTAAGCCCAAGACTTTGCTCTTTTTATCAGTCAAAATGCCTGTTTTGTGAGAAGAAGTACATGCTGGATCTGGATTAGCTTTTCCTGTGATAATTTCCGAAGGGTCACCCATCGAAGGGATTCAATAATGGACCGAGAGAGAAGCATGCGCAGGAAAACGAAGGCAAGTGTTTAAGATCTCATATCTCTCTTTCTTTCTCTCTCCACAACTCTCCACACATACCTCTCTCTCACACACACACCTCTTTCTCACCTCTCTCTATCTAATACAGGTGTTTATCACCTCTCTCCCTCTCATCTCTCTCTCTATCTATCTTACTTCTCTCTCATATATATCTCTCCCTTTATTCACACAATTTCTAAAAAAGTTTCCATTCTTGAACTACAGTTAAAGCAATATCAGAAAAGTTGTGCTACACTACTAGATACAAACATAATTCCATAATAAATTACTTCATAGAACTAATGATACTATTTTTCACTCATTACCGCTTGTTAACTCTAATAAAAATGATTAACAATACTTTTGACCAACTTTTCGGCTCAAATACTCCTATGTGCAATGCCTTGCCTGAGTTATTTTCATTTATGAATGACGGAAATCAAAACGATTCGTCGACATTTTCTTCTTCGTCGCACGAAAAAACGTAGCAAATTTTGCTGGTAGGACTTCTCTAATGATAAAAAGCATTTAAATAGATCTCAGCTCACTTTGAACGATCACGTATGACAACAAACTGAAATATTAGGGAATAACTAGTTTTGCATTGTGTGTCATAAAAATGCTAATATTTTGGTTAATTTGTGTTGGATATGACGGGAATAGGCAATTACGACGAAGCAGCAACAGACCCTATGTATATTTATTCTTGACCGATACGTATTTCGCCTACGACTTGTAGGCTTCATCAGTGTCTGTTTTCGATCTTTCGAACTTTCGAGTTCGAAAACAGACACTGATGAAGCCTGCAAGTCGTAGGCGAAATACTTATCTGTCAAGAATCAATATACATAGTAGAATTTAATTAGAGAGTTTTCTTTTTAATTTAATTTAATTCGTACCCGATCGATTCTAACAGAGGTTTGAAAATAACATTCTCTAGTGCTTGTTTGCCTTTGCAGTTCTAGTGAAATGCACCTCAGCTTTCAAATTTCTGCGAAAGTTGCGTTCTGATTTCTTTGTAGTGTAATTAAAGAAGCTTATTAATTAAAATGTTTTATTTTTAAAAATTTCGATATTATGAAGATAGCTAATAAAAATCAACGTTTTGGGATCATAAGTGTATCTATTATTTTCAAGTGAACACCTAGTGTTTGATTTCGCCGATTTTACAAATCTGTCTCAAAATGTAATGAACAGATAAAAATTTTAGTTCGATTATCCTCAAAATATGACACAAAACAAAAATCCTGATGAGATTATATCTCTAGTTTGAAACGCGACTAAAGAATCCTGATTTCGGATGTTGACTTTTCTTTCATATTTAACAATGCGTCAATCCTACAAAATATAACAAAATCAAATTCTAGTCCCATCGATTGTCAGACTACTCAGATTTTTAAAATGAATTGATAGAAGCCAAATTTGTTATGTCTGATTCTAGAAATTAATTTTCTAGATTTAATTTAATTTAACTTGCAAAAATGTCAAAGCCAATTGGCATATTAATTTATCGACATTACCTTAACTTTTAATCACTATATCCACTCTGACTATATTTCCCTGCTATCTAACCCTCGATGAATCCGACAATAGACATCCGACACTAATCTCCCAGAGAGGCTTAGGCCAAAGTATGCACCCATCGCCGGTGCATTCGGTGCTTAGTAGTAAGCAATTCACTATACCATCAGCAATCGACAACACACTCACAGCTTCAAATCAACGTTTTGCTGGTAGAAAAAAGCATACAATCGCGATGCCATTGCAGTTCAAACAGCAACAACAACAACAACAACAACACCAACAGCAGCAACAGCCGCGGTGGCGTATCGTGTCGCGTGCACTGTTTTTTTGCTTCTTCAGCCGCACCGGTATAACAGCTCCGTCCTTGGCTAGGTCTATTCAACTTTGTCCTATTTATTTCGCATCTATTATGGTTTTGCGAGCTGCCTGCGCCGCCGGACTGTCGATTTCTGCTTGCCGGCTGCTACGACAGCAACAACAACAACAACGGTGGCAACGAGGTTGGGTGGCGTAACAGGCCTTAAGCTAATACATTACATCGGCTGTGATGCGACTGCGATGGTGCATTAGCAGATGAATAGTGTTTTTTGATAGTTTGAAGATAATACCTACTGGCGGCTGTGCTATTATGGGGCCCATTATTATCATCTAACAGTTCTGTAGGTTTGCTGCAGCCTAACTGAGGCTTCGTTAGAATCTATTTACGCTTTCTAGATTCTTATTTCCTTAGCCATCTTGATTATTTACAAGGCATAATTTTTGCTGGGAAAGAACACGAAAATCATGTAATGAAATCTTAAAACATCTAGTCAACAAGAGTTCTTTCAATTAAAACATATTTCACGAATTAAAAATTTAAACATTTTGGTATTTGTTAGCAGTGTTGATTTGCGTTGAATTTCGAATAAGCTCTAAAATATCGAAAAAATGGCACTAAACTTAAACTACCCTGTTGAGACTTACCCAACTAAATAAATCATCAAACCATCCATCACGACCCCAGCCAAAGGGTCGCGACGGGCCCTTCGTCTTTGCATCAACGATAACCTCTTGAACTAGCGAATTATTCGTCTCAATCGGCCATTATGTAGAATAATGGACAACTTACCTCAAACACCGATCGCTATCTTCAGGGGTCAAATTGTGCCATGAATTATTTTTTTCGTGACTCTTAGAAAAATTTAATAGGAACAACTGCATATTGAGCAGAGTTCGCAGAGAAGAACCAAGTTTCATTTCATCGTCAGCAATGACTCAATCGAACTTTGCTTCTACTAGTTGAACCGCAATGACAACAAGTAAATTGAACAAATTACTTTTGGTGACCTAAACGATTAGTACAAAATATTTTCTTACACTCATAATGCAGTAGAACTTACGCCCTCCATTAGCAACTAAAACAAGCGACGTTGCTTGCGAAACATCACTACCAAATGCGGCCCAATCGTTTTAAGTTCTAACAGCATGGTTTCCACAACATTACCCAACTTCATTTGATCTTTAAGAACGTAACCCTCTAGAATAGGGTTCTGGGCAAGGAGCCATTGTTTTCACATCTAACCACAAAGACTTCTTAAAGTTGGTGATATTTATCAGCGATTGTATTGCCACGAATGAGCTATCGTTTGGAGCCAACCGTCGCGTTGTCGGCATTCTGGCCTTGCATGGGGGATACAATTTATCACAATTGATTGTTTTGCAATCATAACATGGCCACCACCAGCTCCGGGGGAAGGGATAGGTAAATACTCTCGCGAGATGCAATCACGCTGCAGTCAATCTATCGCGGGTTGTTGGCGCTGCATAGGCTCGGAAACACAATTCGACGTAAATAAATCGGATGTGGCCTACGGGGATTTGCGGCGCGGAGTCACAGCACAGAGTCTGCTGACCAAACCGTGGAAGAAGGCACAGAATCATCAGCTAGCGGTTGCATGACGTCAAAGCGTTGCATTAAAATATAATAGCTGAGGTTTACTGAAAAATTTTCATATATTTTGATGGTGCCTAAAGTCACAAGAATTAAATTATAAATTTAATTTAGAATCTTCCATGCGCTGAAATATAGAGTAGTGAAGAAAATATTAAATGCCTTACCTTACTGGTGAAAGTTACCAGTAATTAAATAAACGAATTAAATAAACGGCCTTTAGAAAAACAAAATAAAACGTCACAGCGACAGCAGCGCTGGCATTTTTGTCCTTTTTGCTATGAAAATAAGAACGTCCGTTGTCCGAAAAAATCGGAAACGACTTTAGGACATTTATTTCGTTTGAATAAATTACTCATTTAGCATTTTCATATCCATACCAATTGAAGTTAGTAAAAAATTAACAATGATTGAAATAATAATAATAGGTACAGTTAATATTTGCCACATTGATGTCACACGTATGAAAATTGGCACGCTGGTTTCACCGTGGATGAGATGGACTGGCATAGTTAATAGGCAACAGGCAGTTTGTCTGCCCTAGAAAGTAAACCGCGCGTTTTGACGATTGTATCAACAAACACGGAGCAGCAGCGCCGTAGCGTCGAACCGTATGCGTTGTATTTTTATTTTCCCACGGATCATCACAGACAGCTTACGTACCTACCTACATAGTAGTTCGTAGCAGTTCATACATGTAATTGTGGTTGCTTAGCTATGCCGAATGCAAAAAAAGGTTGAATCTCAAGTAAAGCTCACTTTTTGGATTTGTCCGAAGAAACGAAAACGTCAATGCCACTGCACTGGTATTTACCATTGGTACCAGAAAAACATTTACCTTCACTTCATTAGGCTGTCACTTCCGATCGAATAACAATGGTCAACACTATTAATTAAATAAAGAATGTATCTTTTTAGAAATGTTATTATGTACAGTTTTGTCATTAGATTTTATTTTATTTTAACGCTCAAAAAATATTTCATTTGAATTGTCAGTCAAGAACCAGCTTGCTTTTGTTGACTAGTGTAATGTTTCCATTCACCTAAATTCGCAGCTTCCGATTTGTTCGCTGGCATAAATACAGGATGCCCAAAAGTCGAAAACGCTTAAGAGAAAAATGTGCGGAATTGGTCAATTGCCTTCGCAATTTTGATGCCACTGTTCGGAGGTAAAAAGTGATTCAAGTACCACAAGATCGCTGCAGGTATAGACCAGTTGCAAAAAACACAACTGGCACAGATGTGTTTCAATCTCCAGTGTCCTATGAGGAACATAATTTTTTGACCTAGAACTACGTCTTTCAGGACGGTAGCTGATATAGGGTGTCATTCCAAAAAATCTTTCTCGAAAAGTGGTCAGATTTTGAACGCTAAAAGCATAATGGTTATCCGATCGATTTCAATATTCTTACACCAGTCGATTGGAAAATCTTCTAAGAATTGGCCCAAATGAAGAGAAGTATGGATTCTTGATGTTGAACTATTGAAAAATTGCGAACCTATGTTTTACCAGAATTCTCGCTTCATGATTAGTTGGAAGAATCTTTACGATGGCCTAACCCTATACCAATTTGATATCTGCGCTTGGGAAGTAAGCCTAAACAAGTATCCAAGTTCCTCATTTCAACAAGATTTCATAACACCGCGAGCAAACCTAGACCATTTTGATGTCATTGCTCGGGAAGTACGCCAGAAAGAGTGACAAAGCCCCTCGTGCCAACAACGCAAATAAACCTAGTCCAACTTGATATCTGTGTTAGGGAAGTGTGCCAGAAAAAATGACACAAGTTCGTTGTCCCAACTCAGGGACCGAAACGGTTACACTTTTTCTATTACATTTACCAGCATACAATGCCATGTCAGACTCTTAACCAATACCATCGCTCTGTACTGTTTCTGTACCGGCAGTGCCTATCTTATAAGTGTCGAGACTAGTCAGAATATGTACATGATAATAAGCAAACATTTTCATACGTTAGCCGACCATTCACGCAAAATGTCGTGTAGAAATGACATGCATTAGCCGCTTTATGCTTACAGTTATAGTTGAAAAAGTATAGAGAAGTAATTGAGAATAAGATGTATTGGGAACCTTCTTATGTAAAACTGTGTTGTTTGGGGGAAAGCTGTATGTTTGGCTTACGGACGCAAAGCAGCAAAAGAGAATACAAAAAAGTGTCTCCAAGACTGGTGACACTTTTTCCCGCATATCGAAGAGTGTCTGACATGTAGAACAAAAGATGTTTTCGGTGTTCGTGCATTTCTTTCCGGTGCTTGTGTACTAGTAACATGTCGCAAGACTGGTAGCAAGATAAAATGGTAAAAGTCTTCAAATTTTTATCACCAACCAGTACATTTAACGTCCCTGGTCCCAACAGATCGCAAATTCTTTACGGCGAGCCGATCAAACCTAGGCGAATTTGATATCTGTGTTGAAAAAATGTGCTACAGCTGTAGTGTTCGGTTGTAATACTTATAATAATAATAATTATATAATAATAATAATTAGTAGGTTATAATTATTAGAAGTGCATTGAAAAGATGTGCTGTTGATAAATTAGGATTGAATTGGTAAAATCGCTGCAACGTGGGGAACCATGGGTAATAACAACAATCTTTAATTTCTGTAAGGTAGCAGAAAATCAATAGTTTGTGTTCTTGATTTTGTTAAATTGTTTCCAAATCTATATAGAAATAACTCTGAAATCTTTTGAGGATTGAACGTATGCAATGTTACCATTTTGATAAATGTTACATACAACGCATGTAGCATGTTACTGCGTCACCTATATATGCGGTCGTGTCTTGTACACAACCCTTCTGATTTTTTACTTTTTTCAATTCCTTCCGTTCGTTTTGTTGATAGTTTTTGATAAATTATAAAATCAGTAGGGTTGTGCTAGCTGACTTAGGACTACGTCGGTTTGGAATAATGGACGTTAGGGAAAACGGACGATAGGCATAATTGGCATTAGGCATAATGAATGATAGACATAACACACGCAAGAAATATTGTCTGGTGGGTATAACGGATGACAGGCATGTTTTGCACCAACGGTCTGATTTCTGATCAATCGCTTGCTAGAGTATCAATTTTTAAAAATCTTGGAGTACTATTGGACTCGTACATGCCCTTCAGAAATCATTATTCATTTAGTTCATTTCGACTATTGTACAAGCAAACCGAAACCTTGGTTTTATAATTAGAATTAGCAAGCAGTTCACTGATCCATATTGCTTGAGGGCATTGTAATACAACCCGGACTCGATTATCCGGATGTTCATTTTTATTTTCAGCCCGAATAATCGAATTACGATTTTTTCCACTGATGATTTTTTTTGGTACAAAATTATTTTTTGTGTGTTATGATTTTCAATATTTAGGTGTTATAAATGATTTTTTTTTATTATTGATCAATCTCCCCTGAAGCCATAAGATACCTTTTTTGCAATTTTTTTTATTAATGATTACGATGATGATGATGATGAGGATGATCATGATGATGATGATGATTTTTAAGTAAAAAAATTGATTCCATTATCACAGGATTTACTTTTGTTTTGGTCGCCGATAAAAGGGATATAAGAAAGGAATTTTGTAGCTTTAGGGTGGTGAATCAATACTTGTCAAGTAGGAATCATCATGTAGCATGAAAATTATAACATTACGGTTTAAAATAAATCATCGATTTTTTTCACCCGGATAATCGAGTCTAAAAACTCGGATAAACGAATCCCCGGATAATCGAATCCCCGGTTAATCGAATCCCCGGATAATCGAGTCCGGCCTGTATTTTCTTGTTCGCTCTGTGTTAGAAACATCAGCTGTAAATTAAAGCTCTTATGCAGTCATTTGGATAAGCAGAATTGAGGCTGTATAGTCAAGATTTTCATGCTACGCGTTTAGATCTTTACCTTGACGTAACCCAGCCCAATTACCCCTTATGTGGAACATTGTCGTCTTCCGGAAAGGGGAGAGCCATTTTTATAGGAAAGCTTCTGACTGGCAACGTACACTACAACACACTAAAGACAATCAAGTAAATTCTACTCGGAACATTCGGCATGGAGCAAGGCGACGAAATCATGACATGGACTGGAAACTTGATACCTGGAACTCCAAATCGCTTAATTTCGTGGATGGCGACAGGGTGCTGCTCGCTCAGTTAGAACCCCAAAAGCTAGGCATCGTAGCGCTACAAGAGATCTGTCGCAAAGACGAGAAGATGTGGAGGATCCGTAGCGGCAAAGCTCAATTTTACCAGAGCGGTTGGTGGAGCGATCAACAAGCTGGGAACAGGCTTCGTCATGTTGAGCAAAATGCAGGATCGCATAATGGACCGGAAAGGGATCAACGAGGATGTACGTGATGAGGATAAACGCCTGTTTTTTCAATTACACCATCATAAACGTGCATTGTCCACACGAAGGTAGACCCGATGGTGAGAAGATAGCGTTCCATGCGCAGCTGGTGGCAACGTACGACGTACGCATAAAACTGACGATGTACAAAACGCTAATCAGACCGGTAGTCCTCTACGGACTTGAGACAGTAACTTTATTTACGGAAGACATACGTGCACTTGCCGTATTTCAACGCATGGCGTAGGCGTATGAACCACGAGTTGCAGGCACTACTTAGAGAGATTCCCCTCGTACACCTGGCGATCGTTGGGAGTCGTTCGGCATCCTTGCGACGTGGCCGGCCTACCGTGCAGTGCAATCCGTTCCCCTCCGGCACCAGAGATAGAGGGGCCCAACGTGTCCAGGACCGAGCACAGTGGAGATGAATTCTTGAACCACCCCGGCTCTCGTCTGGTAGAACGTTGTAACTGGCAAAATCGATGTTCCTCAACTTTTTACACAAAAGAATATCAATTTCCCCACTAGAAGCTTGGGGTTGTGGACTTCCAGCGCACTGAATACGGTTAGGAGGGACCCATCAGTGCGATGTGTAATATTTTCAGTAGATTTTATGTGCAGCGTCCCCTGTTATCTTATGTATTGTGATAAAGAGATGAGATAATTGGCTCAAGTGCGTTTTCATAAAGAATTATGCCGCCCATCGTCCATAATACCTATCGTCACGGGTTGAGGGTTCAACCAACCCCCCCAGAAGAAAATCTGTTAAACACTTTCAAGCTTGAAATTTCACAGCCAGCTGTTGTTTAAAATACAGGAAAGTGTACGGGGCTGCTTTAAATGCTATCCGCTTTATTTTATTAGGCTAAGCGATGGGGGGAATTGTTTTCTACTTTACTGTGAGGAAAATTTGTATATTAAATACCCATGAACTCCTCAGAAACTTGCAAAACTCGAGATTGTGACAAAGGTCATCCGAGATTCACGATTTATGTACAACATAGTTTAATTTGTGGTAATACGAAGTTTGTCGGGTCAGCTAGTTATACATAAAATCTGTATGCCAAACGTCCCGCTCACGTAACAACGATTATTATGAAAGCAAGTATTCTAATAGACCAACCTCGTGTTTTGTTGTCTTGCCCTTTACAATGTGGTCAAGTATTAACTAATTTTTATTACGGTAGCTTTAACAATCGACTGAGGGAATAATAGTAGAAAGTTATAAAACTAATGTATCGATAGTATTTCAGGTAAGATAAGGAGAGAAGAATAAAGAGCGGAACGTTAAATACGAGAGAATCGATCAAAAAGTAACCTCGTCACTTTGACGCTATCCAATCTTGTTTCATACCGTCCGAAAGTGTTCCGTCTTGTTTGCTTCCTCATTCCAAAGCTGCAACCCCGACCGGCAAAGCACTGTATTAAAAGAAGAATTACAGTAGCATAGAGCCGGGGTGTCTCGTGTTATATTATTTTAAGCGGTCGTCTCCATTCAATTCGATATTAAGCCACTCGTCGCCAATTTCCCAGTCGTCTCAGTCATCTTTTCGCCAGATGTATGATTCGGGATATTCGAGAAAAGATTTCCCTCAAAACAGTGCCCTGTAGCTCGTCATTCATACGCCTTCGCCACTCTCTGCTTTCAGTTTGTACTACGCCAAATACCGTCCGCAGCACATTCCGCTCAAACACGGCAAGGGCGCATATGTCCTCCCTGACGTCCGCATGATGTTGAATATCATGTAGGATAAACCGTGACCCTGTCTCAAACCTACCGCGTCTCGACAGTGTCCCCGAGATGCAATTTAGCTCTGAACAGGCGATAGTTTGTCAGTTTGAAGTCAATAAAAATGTGCTGTATGTTTACTTCCGACATTTCTGCAAGATCTATCGAATGGTGAAAATTTGGTTCATAGAGGCGCGAGTTCCCATGAAACCTGCCTAATAATTCCCAATGAAATCTTGTGCTATCGGTGAGTACCGGCGTAACAAGAACTTGGCGTGTACCTTGCAGGCTGCGTTTAACCAACGTTACGCCTAGATAGTTGCAGTAGTCGAGCCGATCACCCTTTTTGTAGATGGAACAAACAACTCTTTCCATTTATTCCTCCGGTAGGTAGTAGGGAAGAGATCCCAAATCGTGGAAATAACCCAGTCAAGAGCCGTTACCAGCGTTTCTAGGCCATATTTATAAAGCTCTACCGGTAGACGTTCCTTATTAGCGGATTTGTGGATCTTCAGCAACACGATTTCTCGCTTGACTTCTCGGAGATCACGTGCTAGGACATTATTATCTTCCATGGACATTCGTAGATTTACTTCCGTTCCGCACCCGTCTGCAAATTCGCCTCTGACGTGTTCATCGAAGAACTGCTTCCACCTATCGACCACCTCGCGCTCGTTAGTATTGTGATTCCCTTCCTCATCCCTCAACCTGACAAGTTTCTAATTGTAGCCCTTACGAGTATGGTTGACCTTCTGGTAAAACTTGCGAGTGTCATCAGCTCGAAATAGTTGTTCTAATTGTTCACGATCTCCTTCCTCCTTCAGGCACTTTTGACTTCTCAGGATCGTAGTCAGAATCCATGCTCGTCGAAATTTGACCAAATTCTTATGATGAATTTTATGACCAAAATTGGCCACGAAGACCGCAATAAGAGTACAAAAAAACTCACATTGTTACTTGGGCGGAGCCGCCACCTGGTGCCGCAGTAGCGGCCTCTGCAATGGCGACCGTATTCTGTCCCGTCTTTGAGAGTTGAAGCTCATAATTCCTCAAAAGAAGGCAGTCTCAACTCTCAACCAGTATTTACGCGTAGTTCTCACCAAATTGCGAGTTATCTATGTACTTGCCTAATTTTCAACCGAGAACGGCTTTGATGTATGGTGGTATACGGTTTACAGTTTTAAGTATACATATACTACAACGAGATGGTTAGATAGACCAAACCTCGTGATTTAAGTCATGACCTTGAAATGCGATCAGGCATATATTAATATTTTGTGAACGATGGTTCTACAGTTGATGAAGGGACGGGAAGGAACTACCCGTGATGAAGGGAAAGTAATGAAGAAGGATGGATTTTTTGGGAATGTAAGGGAAAGAGTGGAAAGGAAGGGGGGGTAATAGGTAGCTACGCTTAACAAGTTGTCGTTGTGACTCCTACCTTTTGTCCAATGCTGGAAGGTGCATGGGTCGAGCCAAGCTGTAATCTGAGATGATAACCGGATTCGAACCCACAACACCCGCCAGGGCTGTGACTCGCTGGTACCCGTGTACCTATCAATCACAGAGGCGTTAGACAAAAGGAGTCTGCACAACCCCCCTTATTAATGTAGCGACATGGGTTGGGCTATTATACACAACTTATGCCTCTTCCTCCATCTTCATTACTTTTCCTTACCGTCCCTGCATCAACTGTAGAATCATCACTTCAAAAAATATTGAGATGGTTAGAGTCAATATCGCCAACCCGTAGCGTAGGGAACATATGTTCTGGATGTTAGAGAAGAAGCGGTCATCTGTAAAAACATGCTCTATCTGGTACATTGTACATTGACCAGGTGATCTCTAAGTGGCTTTGTGGATATCTTTGCATAGGAAGAAGATGCTTCGAATCACCAATCCTCGGAAAACTGCAAAAATGTATACATCGTTGGCCATCATCGTTCGTGTCGGTGTGCAGGCTATGAGGTCCTATCACCGGTTCATACATTTCTTCCTCGCCGACCTAGACGTTCATATCCCCGATGACGATCTTGATTGCGCGGCGAGCAGCTGCCATACGTTGCCAGCAGCCTCACGTAGAACGCTTCTTTCTCATCGTAGGGTCTACCTTCATACGAACAGTACACGTTTATAAGGTAGTTGAAGAAAGAGGCCCTTAATCCTCGATAGACACATCCTCGCGTTGATCGCCTTCCAATTTATCACGCAAACATACATTCTGTCTAACACTACAAGGCCCTTTCCCAGTTTATTGGTAGTACCACCGCTCTGGCAAAACTGGGCTTTTCCATCTCGGATTTTCCAAACCTTCTCTCCTTTGCAACTGTCTTCCTGTTGAGCTACGATGCCGAGTTAGCGGAGTTCCTGCTGTTCGAGCAGCACCCGGTCACAACCTGCGGAATTCAGTTGCAGTTGTTTCGTTGCATAGATCGTTGCCGAATAATCCATGCTTGCTTAAATGTTCGTAGTTATTATTGTTTACGTATGTTGCCTTTAGGTCAACCTAATTAGTTTTGTTAGATTGGGCTAATGAGCTCCACCATATGAGTTTTGTTAAATAATACGCCATAACTTATTTCACTTTACTGAATCGAACGCTGCCTTGAAGTCTATAAACGAAATAAATTAAGAATTATTAAAAGTCAACGGTAAAGCTCTAACAAATTCGAAAAAAAAACTTAAGTAAACTGTTTGCAATTCAATCTGATCTGAATGCACTCAAAATACGTAGGTCTCATTTAGTTTGTGCCATAACTCCATTAAGGACGCAGTTAAGAATAAATTATTAAATTCTGATTTGTCAACCTTAATGAACTAAGCTATAATAAGCTAGAGCTTGTAATCAATCGCTTAAATTTGGTTCAACACGACTAAACGTTCTAGTACACTATGCAATCAGTTTATTGCGGCCAAATACAGTGCGGTGAAAGCGGTTGGTCTCACAGTCCTTTGTATTGCGCGAAAATTCGCCAACGAAAGTAATGGGGGCGAGTCAATCTCACCGTGTAACAGTTTTGCCACAACAATTTGCGTCAACTTTCTAATGTAATTAGACCAAGCAAGCGACAGGGATCGAGTTATGGAGGCAGGTTTTCCGGGTCGCTCCAAGGTCTAACTATGCAGGTCCAATCTTATAGACCTCCACTGTTCAATTTGAAAGTTCCAACAGAGTTGAGTCCAAACTAGGCACGTATTCTCGAGAAGGGGATGAATTAAAGCGCAATACAGGGCTTTAAGGCAGTGTGTTAAATATCGTCCAATTTTCGCAGTAAATCCCAACTGGCTAGTCGCTTCTGAGATTATTGTTGTACGATGACGATCGAAAGTCAGCTTCGGATTGAGAATTACACCAAGGTCATTCACACTCTCAAACCTTTTCAGTATCTGGTCGTCAAATTTGTAGTCGAAAACTATAGGCGATTTGATTCGGTGGAACGTCGCAACCTCGCATTTAGAGACGCTGATAGCCAAGTGATGCACTTTGCACCAATTTGCAAACGTATCCAAGAGAAATTGAAGGCGATAACAATCCTCGAGGCAACGAAACGTCAAGTAGATTTTAAAATTGTCAGCAGAAACCAGTCTGTAGTTTCTTTCAATAGCAGATGTAGCGTCGTTAAAAAATAAAATGAGTAAAAGTGGTCCAAAGCTACTGCCCAGCGGCACAACAGATTGATTCGTGAGCGGGACCATACCTTCGAGCCATACAGATACGATATAACAGCCTAGTTCGGTATGTAGCCAAAATGTAACTCGAACAGATAATGCCAACATTACTGTATCTAGATCGTAATCGAGACGAACATCATCGTAGTTCTGAAGTGTAATGCAAGTATCTAATGAATCCATCCTATCGATATGATTTACGGTATGGCAAATTTAGCATTCTGGCATGTATCATACTAAAAAGCTGGTCGATTGGTAGCTAAAGGAATGTAAATGCAAACGTCCAATCACGATTCGTTGTACAATGAAAGAATGCCACAAAGGCACAATGAAACAAATTGTTCCGCTGCCGATGATTAAAAAGAATTATTGACAGTCACAGGGGGTAAGTAGACATGAAGAGCTGAACACCGAACCACCGAACCCCCGATGGGCGAGATACACTTCTTTTCGGTCCCTTTTTTCAGCGGTAAGCCTACTGCAGCTCTTCTGCAGGAAAGAAAAATCACTCGATCGAATCCCCGGAAGACAAAAAAAATTGAAATCACTTCGTCTGCCAAACCGAACACGTTGTGCACTTTGCGGTATTTAATTAATTACACTATAATCAAGAGATTGATAGCGGGAATCAAAGAAAAGCGCCAGCAAAGTGCAAAGGAAAACGTTGCTTTGTGCTGTTGTTTCTCTTGTTACCTTCTGCTCTGCTGAAGCCATAGTGCGCGGTAATGAAAGAATGAATGTACCTAAATTGTAAGAGAGCAGAAGAAGTCGAAGCCTTTAATAGCCGGCTAAGTGCGAACATGAGCAAAGCAAACATAAAATCTCACACAGCAAAATCATAATTTTCCGTTGAGATCCGTTTAATTACTTCATCAAGTCGTCGGCAGCTCGATGAGCTCCGAGTCTGGGGCTGATTCCGGGCCGGCCGGCTGGCTCGATCGAGGAGTAGGTTTTACTGTTAGTTTGGCTTATTTTCTGTGTGCCTTCGTCGAGCGGCGCGGCGCGGCGCAGCGCGGCACAGTGGAAATCTAGAACAATAACATCGCATGAACTTTTGTGCGAGCCCCGTTTCCATTCGTTTACGTAGATCTAATGCTGCTTCGCAGCTGATGGTTTGCGGGAGCTGGTGGGTTGCACAGCCCGGAAAATGTTTTCCATTATGTATAATTTTATCAGACAATTCAATTATGATAGTTTTAAAATATATTTCAGTTCCAATATACGAACCAGAAAAGTTATTAAATGTTGTAATAAACAAAATAGGCTTTCTAAAATAAGTAAAATTGGTCACTCACTGCATTTTGTTTGATTTTCTTTAAATAATGATTACATTTTAGCTTCGAAAATTATAAGTTATCGTTTCGCTGAATCAGAAAATCATTTAATAACTTTGTTTTATTGTTTTCTCTTTTTACAGGTGAGTCCAATTACATCCGGTTTGAATGCATCGCTCTACAGACTTAACGCCGAGATTAATTAGAATATCTGAAGACGTCTTTCAAAGTCAAAGGATACTAGTTACCACAGTCAAACTTAATCAGTGCGTGTCAGTACCCTCCATCCTGAAATATCGCCGTCGAACTTTTATGAATTATTCAAACGATTCAAAGTGTAAATAGTTTCCTACCTACCTACTTCAAACCTGCTTGAATAACCTTCTAAAGCGTAGTTTTCCCTAAAGATCTGCAACGAGCTAATTGGATAATATAATTATTCTTTAAAAAAACACGTTAGTTGACTTCAAATTCCATAAATCAGTGAACTCATCACGGTCGTTGCAGCAAACTCGAGACGAGATCAAACGTACAAACCTCCGAATGCACAACTGCAGTAAGCACATTAAACTTTTCATCGTTCGATCGTTATTCTCACCAGCTAAGATAAACTGCCTAACTAGCAAGCTCGTAGCTCATTCTAACCTGCTTCTAACGACAGGACAAGCTTCGTCGAGGAATGGACACACACGAGACTTGCAGAGAAAAAAACCCTCGAGTGGTCTGTCAACTTTTCATGTGTGACCAAGGTTGGATTGCCCAAGTGAAGTGCTCCATCGATACACGGGCAGCCCGGCTAAGCCGGTCAGCATGAACAACTTAACAAGAACAACCGACCAAGCTACTACCACTAAGCTAGCCAGCCAACAACAACAACAACGGTGCCGTATGGCGTTTGCCACATGGACCGAAGCCGTTTGCGGACATGACATGAAAGACGAACACGGCGACGATCGTGCAAAACGGTTCAAGTAGCTAGCATGCGTGGTGGTGATACGTCGCTAGCTTTGGACGGAACGGTACAGTAATCAGGGTCATATGCATTTCAATGCAGATTTTGCGATTTTGCATTTTTTGTTCATATTCTGTGGTGGATAAGCAATCTTCGGTTTGATAGAGTAGTGGAACTGTGTTTTGCGAAAATACTTTTACAGGCATACGAATTAGTAGCGTTGAATTATTTTATTCAGAACATCTTCACGTATCTTCGAAAGATTTGTTCATATGGACATACTTTATAATCTGAATAAATCAGAGATTAACCCACTACTCAATGAGCCCGCTTCATTTTTTTTCTCCGGCACCAATCATTTGCTGATAGCACTGTCTGGTGAGTACAGCAGGTGCAGTAAAACTTCTTAAAGCTTGCTTCAGATAGTATTGGAACAAACCCAATTGTGTGTATTTCAGTTATTTATTAGGCCATTGAAAATCGTTTTCAAAGTTTTTGTCACCCCTCCCCCCTTGGAAATTGGCTTGAAAAATCGGAGGGCAAAAACATAATTTGTGGGATAAAAGCGTCCAGCACGAGATAGAAATGGAAGTTCAAACAGTGGCATTTCCGAAACTCGGCCAAACAAATTTTGTTTCGTTTTTGTCTTTTTGTTCGTAGATTTTTGCATGAAAAATAACATCGTATTTATTAAAAGCAAGAATAGATTTGGTTTTCACGTTTAAACTTTAACACCCCCCCCCTTCAGTGGCCCAACACCGGAAGGACAAAAACTTTTTTAAATATTTCTAATGGCCTTATTTAATTCAAGATCTTTTCTTATGAGATGTAGCAAATGTAGCATATCCTTCATATTTTTGAGAATAAATACGGATAAAATTATTCGACACGGTTTCAAAGGAATTCTCGAACTTTTCCTGTAATATGGCTCATTGGGTGGCGCACACTTTCTGCGTCCATCGTTTTGGCTATCTTATTCCACCAGGTCTTCATCTGATTGATGTCTTTGACAGCTTTTCCCTTTGCCTTGAGTCTTCATGATTGCCCAGTATTACTCAATAGGGCGCAACGGGGGGCAGTTGGGTGGGTTAAGGTCTTTCGGAACAAACTGAACCCCTTTCTCTGCAAACCATTCCTCACGCAAACATCACGGGATGGTGGTGGGACCGAATGAACGGCAAAATTCGTTTTTGAAGACACTCCTTTTGGTAGAGTTTCGACGCATTGTCCTATTTTTTTTTCTGTAACAGCCGCAAATGCCCTGCCAAATCATAAATTTTCGTGCAAATTTGTCGGCTAAACAAATTTAAATTTGCTTGGAACATCCCTCCGAGCCATTGCCAAATAAAATTTTTGACCTGGCATTTGCCCGAAGTCAGCCTTGACATAGATTTCATCATCCATCAGAAGACACCCGTCGAACTTGGTTAGCTTAGCTAACAAAGCTTTCGAGCCGGGATTTTGGCCACACAATTCTGTTTTATGGTTCGGTTTGGATATTTGCCTGCTCAATACGACTTGATTCCTTCCCCGAGTCGAATTCTCCTCACGGTACTATGGGCACCATCGAATTTTTTGGCCAAATCACGGTCCGACAGATTGGAATTCCTCTTGATGGTATTTAAAATCTTACCACGCAGTTTCCGGTCAACAGTTCCACTCCGATGATTAGCTTGAGGTTTCCGTCAATCATCGTCAATGTTTTCTTACACCGTTTGATAACGCGCCATGCGGTATTTCTAGGCAATTTCTGCTGTTTAGCTAGCCTAGATGCAGACCACAATGGATTTTTCAAAGAACTGTGCACAAGTTTGTTTACAAAATAAATTCGTTTTGCGGAATGTCAAAAATACATAGGTGAAGCTAATAAAATTTCCGACACGTGGGCGTCAAGAACTTCCAAATCCGTCCTCCAAGAGCGCCACAATATGAGCAAAAGTTTGTTCCAATTCCAAATGAAGCAAACCTCAATCGGGTATTTATAATCCCTACTCTGGTCTTTATGCGATACAAAAGTCGCAACACTCAGTACTTCTTGCCTGCTCTTGATGCTCTCGTTGATATCGAAATGCTGCTCTGATAAGATATGCTCCATAGAGTAAGAAAATGGAAACCAGATGAAACGATGGCTGGTGAATACGGAGAGTGGACCAAAACTTCTTATTATTCTCTACATCTTTTCACGATAATAGACTCCCTCGAAGTCACTCAGTCGATACCCATACTAACACACCAGGATTCCTGCTTTCAGAAGCAAGACAATCTGTACGATCCTTCAACAGAATTTCTCCATGCGATTCCTATGCAAGGAGCCTCAGAGACCCTGTGCGAATCTTTTTGGTTCGTCCGGGTATCTCTGCAAATATCATATGCGCTGGCATTCGTCGCTGGTCTGTCACGAAATCAACCACGTCTATCGGGATTACAGCCATAACCTTTCCTAAACGCTCATTCAGCATTCTCGCTCTATGGACAACCCATTGTTACCTCTCGTGTATTGCTCGCGTGACGGTATTAGCAGTTTTGTAAGCTCGATATATTTCGAGATTCATGCACGTGAACCACACGTCATCTTCCTGTTTGGCGCATAGAATTGATCCCTACTTGCATAGTTGTCAGAAACCAGTTGTGATAACCGATATATGACTAGATTCAGTTATAAATAAGTTTCTACAACAAGAAGTACCAAAAATGTGCTACTTGGGATTCTATGCTCTAGTACACCAAAAGCTTCACTTAATGTTCATGGTTCGTGGCCGTCATCAATAGAATCAACGCGTTGTTATGTGCACAGTCACTATCCGCTTCTTTAACTAACGGCGCAACTTCAAAAGTATCCCCAACAATAGTCATTACAACACCATTACTTAGAAAAAGCCAAGAAAAATTTTCCAATTTTCTCGGACATTACTTATTTAAAAAGTTTATAACTCTTGAACCAATCATCGTAGGCTAAAAATTTCTGGATTTAAGAAAAATTACTCAACAGTCTAGGACAAATATCAAGTTTTTCACGGAATTTTTCATGACAAACAGGAAATTGAATTGAAAAATTTCACTGTTGTGAAAAGCTGTAATTAAAAATAACAGGTTAATTAACTACACCCGTAGGGGGACTCCGTAGCCGCAAGGTTACCGAGTCTGCTTTGACAAACGAGTGGTCGTGGATTCGAATCTTTGTAGACCCAGGTCATTCGATATCTAGTGGCTTCATGCTGAATTCTATATTACCCCGATGAAGTCTCTTGATAGCGCAAAAGACCTTTTCACAGCTATACCGTAAATGATGTCGGTGTCATCTTTAAAACCTATGAGGATGGTAGACTTTTTGATAATCGTACCACTCCTTTGCAATCTATACCCTCCCAGTTGGCCTCGTGGTAAGACGCTTGTCTAATAAGCCAGTCGTCGTATGTTCGAATCTCGGCTGGGAGAGGCTGTCAGAGTCAATAGAATCGTAGCACTGACCTCGCACTGTTCTGTATTCTAACAGCTGGTTGCGAAGTCTGTCGTATAAACACTGAAGGTCCAATTTCGATAACGGAATTAGCACCCAGGCTTTGCTTTGCTTTCTTTACCACTCTTTTGCACATTCGTTCTTGGTATAGCACCATTCCATGCAATGCTGTAAGGGCTGACTTATTCCGCCTAACTGAATCTTACGCTGTCTTGAAGCCAGCAAACAGATGGAGAGTTTGCAAACTCAATTTAATAAATTTACCGAAAACTGTTATGGAGTGTCTAATTCGAAAAGCGCTTCCAACCTTTATGAACTCACCTGCTTTGGCATTTTTCACATTTAGGCTACTTTCTTAACCTTTCAACGACTCCAATATCCACCGCTTGATCGGCTACCTCTGCTCGATCGATAAGCCATGTAAAATTTGAAAAGGTTATGCTTGTGACACCTGTAGGGTTAGGTAATACCATCAATTACGGATGTAGTGATCAAAAATTGCTCAATCAAGAATGCGTGTAAATTTCTTTAATTTTCTCTTTGAAATTTTTTTGTTATTATACAATATGCTATAACGCCAGTTGACCTCGAGATACGACGCAGGTCTAACAAGCCTGTCGTTGTATGTTCAAAACTCGACTGGAAGAGGTTGTAAATAAGGATCGTACCACTAACCCGCAATTGTCCTGTGCTCTTAACAACTACCTGCAAAGTCTGTCGAATAAAAACAGAGCTTCTAATTTCGAAAACGTGTTCGTGTTGCTTCAGGAAACACAGCAGACAGGCAATTGTCTCGGTTGCAACAAGTAACAAGTACTGATATCCAGCCAAAATATAGATTTCTTAGAAACTTGGACAGTTCCACATGCTTGAGAATGTCTGCCACTTTTCCCCTTACTGTTGCCTGAAAAACTCACGCCAAAGAAGCTAATTAAAGTCTACTTTGACATTATCCGCTATCACGCATTTGATCTTCGTAAGTATCGTCTGGCAGAGATTTTTTTCGGGATTGTATTTTGACCGTTTTGTTTAGTTTATTGCCGCAATTGGAAATCCTTTCTTACTTGACTTTAGTGGCAACGGTCCGTTACCGATCCTGCGCCGAACGAATTATGGTCCTCCAGTACCGTCGGTCCTGGGCGGCCGCTCTCCAATCCCCACGAACACCAGCTGAACGTGCATCGTCTTCGACAGCACACAACCAGCGGGTGCGGGGTCTGCCTCGGAGTCTGCGGCCTCTTCTCTGCTGAAAATAGTGTTGGCTACTCTTTCATCGGGCATTCTGGCCACGCGTCCAGCCCACCGCAGCCTGCCACATTGCACTACCTTCACTATATCAGCATATTTGTATACTTGGTACAGCTCGTGATTCATGCGTCTGCGCCACACTCCATTTTCTATTTTGCCACCAAATATAGATCGCAATCATGGACGCTAAAGGAAGCTGATCGGCGAGTGCTTGGGGGTTTTGAGCGTAAAATTCTGCGATCTATACTTAGTGGCAAAATAGAAAATGAAGTGTGGCGCAGACGCATGAATCACGAGCTGTACCAAGTACAGCGGCTTACATCGTTGTCACATGTCACGAGTGTACCAAGGTATATAAATTCGTCCACTACTTCATATCGTTCCCCATCTAACTCCACCACGGCACCAACACCACTTGGGCTCCCACGTTCCCTACCATGTACTTCGTTTTGGCGGTATTAATGGTAAGTCCCAATTTCGCAGCTTCCCTTTTAAAGGGCCTGAAGGACTCTTCCACTGCTCTACGGTTGATTCCGATGATATCGACGTCATCCGCAAAACCAAGAAGCATGTGAGATTTCGTCATGATAGTTCCATTCCTTTCCACGTTTGCTCTTCGTAATGCACCTTCCAAGGCAATGTTGAATAGCAGGTTAGAGAGTGCATCCCCTTGCTTCAGTCCATCCAACGTCACGAAAGCAACTGAGGTCTCACCCGCTATTCTAACGCATGATTTGGATCCGTCCAGCGTCGCACGAATCAACGTAACTAGTTTCGTCGGAAAACCATGTTCTAGCATTATCTGCCACAGCTCATTTCGTTTAACTGAATCGTACGCCGCTTTAAAGTCCAAAAACATATGGTGTGTCTGCAAGTTGTACTCCCGGAACTTGTCTAGCAACTGACGCAGGGTAAACATCTGATCCGTCGTGGAGCGACCCTCACGAAAACCAGCTTGGTACTCGCCGACGAAGCCAACCGCTGGATATTGTAACGCAGTGTCCTCTCAGTGCGAGCTTTCGCCGTGTTCGACAGCCTTGCGCGAATCTTACTCACTACGAAATAGTGGTCAGAATCGATATTTGGTCCCCGAAAAGACCGTACATCGATAACATCCGAGAAGTGTCGACCGTCAATCAAGACATGATCGATCTGAGAGCTAGAGTCTCCATTTGGATGCCTCCAGGTGTGTTTCCGAATATTCAAACGTGGAAAGTAGGTGCTACAGATGGCCATTCCTCTGGCCGCGGCGAAATTTATGAGCCTCAGACCGTTATCATTGGTCGCCAGATGGAGGCTATGTCTTCCAATAACTGGACGGAAGAATTCCTCCCTCCCGATCTGCGCGTTTGCATTTTCACGTCGTGTTTTGGGCACTCTCCATAGGTCCTCTCAAGCCTGTCGTAGAACTCGTCTTTAGCATCATCGGATTTATCATTTGTCGGTGCGTATAAGATGATTAGGCTATAGTTGAAGAATTTGCCCTTAATCCTCAACACGCATATACGGTCATCTACGGCCCTTCACCGGATAACTCGTTGCTTTTGTTCTCCCAACACTACGAAACCGACTCCATGTTCTGCTTTCTTACCGCCACTGTAGTAGATGTGGTACTTGAAAGAAGTGCCTGCAATAGGGTCTACTGCACGAAACTCCCTTTCTCCGGGATTTGGCCACCGAACTTCCTGAATAGCAGCAATCTCCACTCCGAGTTGATGCAGCTCTCGAGCAAGCAAGCCTGTCCGTGCCGGTTCATGGAGAGTTCGGACATTCCAGGTACCAAGTTTCCAATCGTTATCCCTTAATCGTTTCCTTGTCCCTTGCCGTGTCCCATACCGATTGTTCCGTCCTGAATTTCTTTCTTCGTTGTTCGTGGTAATTGTGTTTTCGGTATACTACCTCACCGGGGTCGCGATACTCACATCCCGCTGATGGATCTTTCATCTTAGGTATAGCTTGCGGGAGACAGCATTTCATATTCAGCCGCCCGATACGAGACAGACGCTGTGTGAGCCGCCCCTCACCTGGAGAGCAAGCGCTCTAGTTCGCACCTCCTAGCTTAGCTGCTTCAGTAAGTACATGAAGCATTTCCGGGTAAGGCCAACGACTGTCATCATTTGACTTAGATCTGCGTGGAGGCGCCAGGTGGGAGCTTGAGAGAGCCAGAGCTATGTTTGACGCTCCTTCCAGGTAACTCTCTCCATTTCATACCTCCTTACCTTCTTATAAATCAAGCACACGGCTCGTTTTTCAACTCGATGCACGTTAGTGGACGACACTCCTTACTTACTTGTGACATCACGAACGAGAAGGTTAGGATTCTGCTTGGAAACCCTGGCCACTCTCTTTATCATCGCTAAGGCTCCTGTCATCTCGAATTCGATATCTGCCCAATCCAGATTTGCTGACTATTGACAAACGTTGCTTCATACAAAAGGCCAGTCCTCTATCGAGTTATACGTATTTCGGGGATCCCAACTTTAGATTCTCATAAAGGAATCCTGTATCTATAAGCAAGGCATGATGTACGAATCTTCTGTAGAATTCTTCTGCACGATTCTTATGCGGTTTTGTATAATTCACTATTTCATTCCTCCGCCTGATGAGTGAGACCTTTCTTTCATGATGTTATAGCCTAGCTGGAGGGTTCACAGCGACAAGCTTCGCTTCCCTTAGGCCGAAAAGCACAGCCTGCGTAACTGGTAGCTGGTGTAACTGGATTTCTTAGAAAGGTAATTTCTATCCTGAAGTGAGGCAGTTTGGGGTTACTAGAAATGCTCATTTTAGCATATTCCCAGGTAACCAATAAGCATTTCCAATGCAATGTAAATGCAAGCCAAAAAGCATTTAAGTTGCCTTAAATGCTACTTAAATGCTATTTTGGTAAAATATGCGGCTACTTTACTGCTAGCACTCTAATAGTGCTGACAATGCTTATTTGCAGCTAATTACTGACAAGAAGAATTTAAATAGAATTGTGAATGCCAACTTATAACAGTTATGCAGTCAAAATGCTGATAAACAGCAACCTGCAGTATAAAACGCCAGGGATGCTAATAAACGATTGATTTACTGCTTATACTAATGCTTATTGGTTACCTGGGTTGTTAACGATGACCAATCGTCGGCCCATACTAAATGAGGCAACAAAGTTACGTGAGATACAAAGTTCTAGCATAAAACTGTATTCGAAAAAAATGCAACAGACAAAATTTTATTTTAACTCGAAAATTTTTTAAACTCTCAGGGAATTAATAAACACATATTAGGCCGTATGAATAAAACAGTTTTCTTTGCTTTGCCCGTGTAAATCTTATGGAAGCATTTACTCTAGCTCTTTTATTCATACGGCCTATTAGCTATGTCTTTGCAAAGTTGGTTTATTCAATCTCCTCTCCTAGGCTGAATGTCTGCACCCTCGACTTAACGCTACCCATCAAGTCTTGTGCAACACTTGCGCCATCTCATCTACACTCTTTCATCTACTCTTTTTTCAATTCCTGGTAGTTTTTGAAGACTATCGCTGTTTTCCGTTTCGCCAAGAATTTTTCGATTGGACGAAGTTCTGGCTAGTTTGGTGGATTTGCCTCTTTCGGTACTAAAACATCATAGTTGACTTCGTACCACTCTATCACCGGTTTCGCGTAATGGCATGATGCCAGATGTGGCCAAAACAGACTGTCACCATCGTGGGACTGGAGGAAGGGCCACAGACGTTCTTGGAAGCATTCTTCTTTACTTTTTTAGCCATTGGTGGTACCGATCGATATACGGTTTGCTGAATTTGCCGCACCCACAGATCGCCTGCTACACCAAGTACTTCTTGGCAAATTTGTCAACCTTCTTTTTCCGAAACTTCACCGGAGATTCCAGGCGGGATTTGCCGACGAAAAACTCCAGACCGGGGATCTGCTTGGCGTCCGCTTCAATGTACGTCTCGTCGTCCATTACGATGCATTTCGGCTGCACCAACCACTTGCGGTATAGCTTGCTGGCGCGGAATTTGGCCACCGTATTATGTCTATCTGGTTTGCTAGGTGCCTTCCTTACCTTGAAGACATTAAGTCCGACCCGCCTCATTCTCTGCTAGACGAACCAGACTTTTTTGGTTACCTTCCTTACCCTCACGGGGTCGGTCGGCTTCGCTTTTCTTCCACAGACCCGCTCACTGCTGGGTCATCTGAGTCTCTTTGAACGATTTTACCACACGGGACATGGTCGAATAGTCGATTCCCAGCTGTTTCGCGATCCGCCTGTGGGACTGGCCTGGATTTTGCATGACCGCGCTAATAATTGTTTGTCGAAGCACTTCTTGCTTGGAAGCCATGTCAATAATCACTTGATAGATTGTGATGAAATTTTGAACCATTTATGAATGAAAAGGTCTGTGTCAAAAAGGAGAAAGAAAGAAATTTTGAACATATAAATATTCCACTATAAACTAGTTTTACTCAAAATGTCATCAATTTTTACCCATGCAATAAAAAGTTATATGCAAAAGAAAGTGTTGCATTTTGTTTTGTGTACAGTCTTTAGTGGAAATTATTATTTTCCGATGCTGATTGCGCTTCCTTAAACTAATAGTTTATTTATGTTTTAGGGTTACACACTGAGTTATGATTTTTGTAATGTTTCATTATATTATGGGTTGAAAGCAACACCATCCCACTTTGAATGAATAATGTAACAAAGTGAAATTATTCTCAAAGATTGCCGCTCCGAATATTCGTTGTACAATTTCGCGTATACGATCATCTTTATTTTGATTAGGACCATACGTTCAGTTCAACTTGGACCGCTTTTCCAACATGACTGGTCATATGTTTTGCATCTACCAAATGCAAAATCAAAGGCTTGAGGGCCTCCCACAAAAACGAATCCATTGGTGTGAGACAATATGATACAAGTGGCCATATCAGGTGTCCAAAATGGTAAAGTAATATAATTCGCCGAAGTCAATCAAAGTAATGTAATTTATGTCAAAATAATGTATGAGTTGTTCAAATCCTTTCGGAACCAGAAGCCTCATAAAGGTTTAAAAATACGCGGCCTATCGACTGGAATGTTTGCTCCTTTTTGACGTTAAGAAATCTGACCGATAGTACTATCAACGTGTAATTCGCCACAAAAAATACATTTTTCCGGTTGAAATAGGGTTTCTGACATACAATCTGAATAGGACAATTTGAGCGAATTTATATCTCTCCAGAAACGGTAATTTGTTTTTTTTTTTAACATAACCTCGTTACCGAACCGTTGCCGTTCTTTTGAACGGTCCTTCTTCTGGGTTTTCAGTACACAGTTAACGACCATACAGTGTTATCTGTCGTTATCTGTCGTCTTACAGCTTCAATTGTTGGGCCTATTGGATCTTACATGGAATAAAATCGCTGTGTGGTTTATGTTGCTGACCTCCAGTACATTTTATTGACGTAAAGGACAAATATCGTATTTACTTCTAAAGCGCGTAATAAAATTTACTGTAATTACAATGGTAATCAGGGCAACATTTGCAGTACTGCTGTCGGGCAATTTAAATAATATGTAATGTTTGCTGCAATTACAAAAAAACTTATGCATATCTCTGTAATAAAATCTCTCGTCTTGAAAAACCTTCTTTTAATGCTAATGCCCCAACCAACTACCCCCTTAACCGTCCCACATTCGCGAGGTCCAACGCTAAGTCAAACTCCAAAAGCTAAGCCGCAATTTAATATGGGTATCGACACAGCAGGGGCAAGCGCTGCACCACCAACGTTGTCGACGACGCCGAGCAGAACGCGCGACACCAGAATGCGCTTGTTGCATTCAGCGCCGATCGAAAAGTACATTTTGTATATACCGGGTAGGTGCCTTTACGATTGACTAGCGGAGTGACGAAGCGGAAAGGGTGATTAGGGACCGTTTTGCGATTCCTAGGTATTCAAGTAAGCAGCAACGGCACTCGATTGACGATGCCGTTCTTGTGGGGCTACGGCCCGCTGACTGGCCTTGATTTGTGAGAACAGAGGCCAACGCGGAGTTGATGGTGCTGAAAGTTTCTTTATGATGTGTTTTTGCAGCCGATCTGCCCCCGCTTGGCTACCTGCCTGCCGGTCTGCCAACCAGCCAGCCAGCCTGCCAGCCTAACTGGTTAGTATGAATGGTCGGCTGGTATCGGGGGCTGCAAAAACCTTGAAATTGTTAGATTGGTCGTTTATTTCTGCGCTATGTATAGTGGAAAAGTTGGCATTTGAAATGCAGTCGATTCAGAGAGCTGAATGCAGCTGCTGATCATGATTAACGGAGACGCTCGGTAGTTTATCATCAACGCCGATGGTAATGAGATTTTATTTATTCTCGATGCCGGAGCTGGCCTCCGACTTGCCCGGTTCAATGCCACATTCTTTGCTACATAGAACCATGGCCGGAAGGACTGAAAATTGAACACCGTTTGATTCTTAGTTTTAAATGGTATTTTATGTATAAAAAGCGACATCAATGGCTTGTTTAAAACAATAGTAACTGTTTAGATGAAATTATATGCTGTAGACTCTGCAATCACTAATGATGGTCAAGAATCAAATTCAATAGATTAAGCATACTTTTATGTTTAAAAGAAATGCTGAAACTCTCACGTATCGCCAATCAGAGTTATGTTAACTCGATAAGATTACGTGCAATTATTTAATTAACTGTTTTTAGGCATCAATTTTTAGTTTAGGATTTTGCCATTTACTTTTACGATGTGGAAGCATTTTATAGCACAACATAAAATTGTAATTGAATTTAGTTGTGCATCCAAAGCACTAACCAATTGAAATGTTAAAGGTAATTGATGCTAGTTGGTAGCGAATTTCACTGTAAATTGCAAATTGCTAGCAATTGGTTGTAATAACAGTTGGTCATCACATGGTATGGCCCAAAAAAAGCTTTGACGACTCAGTGGATTATTTTTATGGAGAAGATGAAACCTTTTGCATTCAAGCTAAACATATCACAGAGTGATGAAAGCAACAAAAAATGCTTTCACGCCAAATAACAAAAATGTAATTTTACTATAACAATAGTACGCAAATTAGGCAACAAAAATTAAGATGCTTTGCAAACAATCTGAGGTTGAGTCAGCTGCAGAAGAAACCCAAATAATAGGTATTATCGTGCTCGACGCTCTAGCTTGATGACCAATTTTGGTTACTAGAATCGTTATAAATGTGTCATTACACCTAGATTGCTACGTGAATTATGCTTAACAATTACAATTTCTCTTTTATCATAGTCTGAAAAATCTTTCCTGACATGGTTGAACACATTTTCACCTATTTTATAATGCAAAGAGCTGCATTTTAAAAAAGATTTAAAAAAGTTAAATACTGGGGTCCCTACTCTGAAAGACCGAAAAATAATAGATTTTCGTAAAAAAAATTCAGATGCTAGAAATCGGCCAATCGAAATTTCGGTCTTCTGTGGCTGTTGATGAAATTCGGCCATTTGGATTTGTGCCACTCGTGATTCGGCCATTTGACTTTCGGCCAATCGGCCTAGAACCAGTAACAACTTTAGAGGAGGATAAACTGTCGATAGACTCGGAAGCTCGAGAATTTTGGAGGAGGAGAAACTACCGGAGAAATGGATGAAAGATGTGGTTTGTCTCATCTATAGAATCGGCCGATCGGCTCGATTGCTGTAACATGACTCCGCCTCTAGTTTCTGATAATAAATAACAGAAGTTGGCGCTAATGTTTCATTATGCGCCATGCGTGAGAGTATGCTTGAAACTATCAATGTTTCCCTGTTGAATACAACAGATGTCGTTACTTTGTACCGCGTATTGTACATTTCGGTAACAGCTCAATTTTGCGCGACAATAAATTTATTGAATGCAGTAACGTTACTCTCTCATGCATCTCAGTTTTTTTTTGTGTTTATCGCTAATCGCAATATAACGTTTGACACCTGAACCAATAAATAGTTGGTAAACATTGTTTTTATTTTAATTTAATTTAATTTAATTAAAATTCAATTTTTTCGAATTCAAATGTCGCAAACATGTTCAGTTCCTGGATCTCGTACGTTATCAAATCACTTTTCCGGACTCTCGGATGAATGGTAGTAAGATGCTATAGAGAGGTCTAGGAAAAGTGTGTTTTTTGTCAAAATTAGGCAGAAATCATGAAAATCAAGAATAACAGAGTAACTGTACCACAAATAAAATATGATTAGTGATTGTTTTTCAGGCAGGTAAACTTAGACTAGGGGGTCAGTCCCGGCGTAGTGGTTAGCATTCACGCCTCTCACGCCGAGGACCCAGGTTCGAATCCCAACCACGCAGAAGTCACGAATGACCCAAAACTGGTTAAAGTGACTATAATCTAAACAAACAAACAAACAAACTACCACTAGAAAAGTGCCATCTCTTGAAAAGCAACGGTTCGCATGGTGTCCTATTACCGCGGCATTACGCTGGACAACACCGGCTATAAGATTTTGTTATCTCATCTATCCCCAATAACAAGAAACTTATCTAGATCTTTATCTAGACATAATTTCTTCGAAGGTTCTTATTCCATACCGAGTATAGAACTCAAATCCCAAAGAGCCATTGATTTTATTAACCATGTAGTACCGAATTGGGGCACAATATCACAACTATCTAAAGGGTGTCCCACGTCAAATTGCACCACGGAAGAAACGCTGTAGAAAATTACTCATTGGGTATTTTCTCTTGAAAATTTGAGTGAAAGTAGTTTCGAGTGTATTGTTTACACTCTATTTTTATCGCGAGTTTTTCGAAAATTGAAAAAAATGGCGTCACCCGAAAAGCATCGTCGCGAATTTATTTTGCGCAAGCACATGGATAATCCTCAACTCTCTCATCATGAATGATGAGACTAGGTCTTATGATGATGAGACTTACGTCAAGGTGGACTTCCAGTAGCTTCCGGGGCTACTGTACTTCACCGCCCAGCACAAGTTTGATGTTCTGGGGGAAGTAATTTGCCAAGAAATACATGATTTTGCCAAAAAATACATCATGTGACAAACGGAGTGCGCCGTTCGTGACTACCGGGACTGTAAACGGGCAGATCTATCTCAAAGAATGTCTACAGGAGCATCTGCTTCCTCTGTCGAAGCAACACGAGGGCCCTACGATCTTCTGGCCGGATCCACCTTCGAGCCAATATTAAAAGGATGTATTGGAGTGGTACGAAGCCAACGGCGTCACTTTCGTACCTAAGGACATGAACGCCTCTAACGCACCGGAACTAAGGCCCTAGGCCTATTACGAAGCAGGCACTACGGAAGCATCCCAAGGAGGTCAAGTCTGAGGAAGACAGGAAGAAAAAGTGGATTTCCGTACAGATGAAGCTGCTACTAGGTTGTACAAAACTTTTTAAGTGGAGTTAAGCGTAAGATGCGATTAGGTGCGGTTAGGGAATTGAAGTTGAATGAAACAAATATGGCAAAAGTTACCTAATA
Organism: Sabethes cyaneus; assembly: GCF_943734655.1. Classification (NCBI taxonomy): domain Eukaryota; kingdom Metazoa; phylum Arthropoda; class Insecta; order Diptera; family Culicidae; genus Sabethes; species Sabethes cyaneus. The sequence goes on from NC_071355.1 coordinate 171,025,451, forward strand.
AGTTATATTTTGTTGTCTGAAAGTTTGAAAAGGATCGGTCAATTAGGTAATTTTCAACAGCGTTTCTTCCGTGGTGCAATTTGATGTGGGACACTCTTTAGACAACCGTGTTTGCCAAAAAATCAATCTACGCAAATGGTCAAAACTGAATCGTTACAGAGTCATTAAACATTTATAGTTTTCTGTTCTGTTTGACTTAAATTAACTTTAGTACAAAAAGTACGCTAGTCAGCTCAATTTTGCAGATTTTATTCAAAAGCCGAGAAAATTTTGTGCTGAAAATTATCCTTAAACCTCTTACTTCAAGGAATTTAGAAACTTTTCAGAACAAAGAGATTTGAAGTAGGTATTTCTCAAGGCGTTTTCATCCAATTTTTCCACAAAAAGTGTGACAAAGTTGATTACTTTTATTGACCAATTTAAAGCGTCGGTATTGTTCTAAAATTTATTCTTTGACGTGAAATAGCTATCTATTAAACAAGTTAAATTAGTATCAGAAAACTGCACGAATTCATACATCACGCATAGCACACTAGATCACCGCGTGCGTCGGACACGGTCTGACGCGTGCGGAAAACAACCACGGAATAGGCTGCTCGGGTCTCTCTAGGGTGTTTCTGAAAACGATTGCAGCATCAAAATGTATTCTCCGGAAGAACTGGCGGCCCTTTACCTTTGCTATGGCGACGCTTATTTTTAAGCAACGTCAACGTCAGCCCAGCACACAGTGGAACCATTCTGAAAAAAACGGTCAAAAGTCTGTTCTCGCCTTTCGTGACGTTTTTGAGCTTAAGTGACTTCGGAGAAGTTAGAACTATAAATTTTATCAAACTTTGCCAGACCCGGGCGTGACTTTTAGGTACATACTACTATATTCTATGGCAGTTCAAGCGGTGCCAACTATAGCTGTCAAGTAGTGTCTATTTACGAAAAAAAATACAGTAATATTCCGATTCTGTCAGCTCCCGATTTTTTCTAACCCCGATTTTATCAGCTTTTCATCCCGATTTTGTCAGCCCATACATTTTGTTTACTTTTATACTTTTAAACATGATTTAAAAAACTTTTCAGCCTGCGTGAAGCTATTTTGATTCTCTGGGGAGAGTTTTTGAATAAAATGATGCCTTCTTGCAAGTAATTTGGGATCAAAATTAGGGCATTTTTATAGTATAAGTTCTATAGTTCCTTAAAAAACAAAGATAGAGGTATACTATATTCAGCAATGTTGTGTATTTTTACTATTTGTACAACTTTGTAAAATAGGAAAAAGTCATACAAAAACTACAAAAACAGCTAAAATAGAAAAACTGATTTTACGATTTTTCATTTATGAGAAATAGGATTTGTCCATCTTTGCTGAAGAGATAGAAGGTTACTGTCTTCAGCAAAATTTCATGTAATAATATGCTGTAAAATTTTGCAGAACACATCAATTAAAACTGAAGAAATATACAAAAATCACATTAAAACTGAAGAAAAATAAATTTTTTATTGCCCTTTTAGCGGGATTAATCAATGAACTTTGAACTTCGCTGGGCGACAGAATTTTTAATTTTGAGAAACTCTTCCATAAACTTAAAACAAACTTTTCTCGCTCAAAGCTAATACGCAATAAAAAGGTTCTGGACCAGTGTGCTGTGTCCGGTTCATTGAGCTTTCGGTTGACCAATTGAGGGTTTAAATTAAATTTTTAGTAGAAGTCTTCGATATTGCAAAGTCTTAAGTCTTGAATTTTGAAAAAAAATTCGAAGAAAAAATTTTCCAATTGTGTCAGTTTCCCCATTTTGTCAGCCCAAAATTCAACATGGGGCTGACAAAATCGGAACATTACTGTATATGTAAAAATGATAAAAAAAATTAGCTTCAAATCAGTTTATAAGGCAAATAAAACAACATACGATACTTATAACTTCTAGAAAGTTATATATTTCGATGATATCAAAAAGTTTGTAGAACATGTCAAACCAGTTAGATAAGGTTTCGTGTGCAAAAAGGTTAATAAAGTGATTTTAAGGGCTCACAGCAGAAAGTCAATTAAATCTCGCAAACCATACTACGTAGATATCTAGTATATTTGGCAAAGTTTGATCAAATTTATAGTTCTGCAGCTTTGCTGAACACATGAACCTGCTATCTAGTTCTTATAAAAAGTTATTTTTTTCAAGTGTGATATCCCCTTAATATCGAATTATAAGAAAACGTGTAAAGATGCAAAAGAGTATTTTAAGAAACTTCCCCGAAGACACCTAAGCTCAAAAACGTCGGAAAATGTAAGAAAATACTTTTGACCATCTTCTTTGAGAATGGTCCCACTGTGCAGTAGGAGTATGGTTGTAGATTTTCCGACCGTAACTAATGTAATTGTGTAAACGCTAATCCAGAAGTGTTCGTTTTGTTACACAATAATTTTAATTTAGGAACTTTTAGGTAAGCGCAACGTCATTTCCAAGATGGAACGCTGTTTTCAACGAGGCTTCGAGGAGAGCAGCATCAACAAATGGGGTCAGCGAATGACCATAAAATTTTGCAGATTGTGGGAAATGGACCTAAGCCAAGCATAAGCCAAGTTGCGCCAGAGCCCCGTGTCACACTGGAAGGTATGAACCATGCTGAACCGAGAAAAAATGCATTCTTGACACACTAGAGGTTCCAGAGCTGCTCCCTGTGCATAAACTTGAATGGCTTGAGGTGTGCGCGATTATGTGAGCAAAAGTGGAGACAGACCCTCAATTTATGAAAAAACATTGTTGTTGCTGTTCTTTTTTATACGTGATCAAACCGTGTCTGTCGCACGCGGCGATCTAGTGTGCTATGCGTGATGTATGAATCCGTAGAGTTTTCAGATTCTAACTCAACACCCAAAGCGTTACGTTTAAAATTAAATTGCAACAAAACTAAAAGAGAACCAAGGAACGAATTGTAGAATGATACCAGCGCAAATTGATACGTAAATGTAATAAAGTTTGACACGCTTTTTAAGGAAAAGTTTGATGCAAATGCCTCGAGAAACACTTATTTCAAAGCTTTCTGCTTCTGAGAAGTTACTAAATTTCATGAAGTAGAAGGTTTAAGTGCAATTTTCAGTACAAAATGTTTTCAGCTTTCGAATGAATGTAACAGAATTGAGCTTGTTAGCATACTTTTTGTACTAAAAAGAGATGTTTTCAGGCAAACGTAGAAGAATTATTTTCGTCAAATGTAGTCATCTATCATCACCTGAAATATTAGCACCAAGCTCCCCAATATCCCGTATATTTATATACCGTGGACCCCCGTTCGTTTGACCGTTTTTAATCTGAACACTTTTTAATTTGCACCCCGTTGGTTTGCACGACGTGCAAATTAAAAATGGTTCAAACGTCATGCTTAACATGACATCATTTGCTTATGCAGACAATGCGCATAAACGCGATTTGTTTGTACTGATCTAGCGTGTTTAATCTGTTTCACATTGCGTTTTCCCAACGATTATGATAGAAATCCGATCGGAGAATGAAATATTCGCTGCTTCCAACTTCCAACTGAATCAAACCACCAAAACAATAACAAAGAGTAGGGCGACCAGTTCACACAAGTTCCAGCATATTTAGAGTTGCCAGTTGTTCAAATTAAAAACTAACCCCGTTAGTTTGCATGAGGAATCGTTCAAACGAACGGGGGTCCACTGTAGTAGAAAGGCAAAAACGAAGATAAAAGTTTTAAAATTGATAAAAAAGGCAATCGAAAATGCACCATCTTTTACACAAAATGCTAAGAGTGAGCGAAGCAAGTGAAAATTTGAGTTTTTACGTGTTTCCAAAACCTGTTGATTCTCTAAAAAGGATCTTACAGTTTGATGCGATACCCAAATGAATAAAGGATCTTTGTATAACCACGATGTACAGTAAGCATATGGTTTGGTAACAATGTTAACAATAGGATTGTTACGATGTACAGTAAACATATGGTTCTATCCTATTGTTGAAACTGTAACAAGCATTTCATACTGACTTGTCCGAAGCTTTAAATTGTCTGAAGTTTGAATCAAAACGGTGCTCTTTGTGCTCAAATTATTTTCAGTAGAGTTTGATTATTTTTTAATGGTACATTAACTACTATGGCAGTAAAAAACAAAATGTTTTTTTTTATTTCATCGCTGTTAGTTGAATTGTCGCCATATAATACGTATGTATAATCAAATGTATTCACAATGTCAATGAATACGTTGCGCAATATAATCGTGCAGTAGAAAAGTATTAAATCTGCTCACGTATTCATGTAAAGTGCAGATGAACAGGTTGTTGCTGTCGTAAAAACATGGGGGCTTGAAGGGGTATACACAAACGACAATAGTAACACCCAAACCAACATCTAGGTAGGTACAATGGAAAATCGATCAGTAGTGCAATTCAAGCTTGCATAGGAGAAACAATAACAATCACTACAAACCCATAAAAGCCAGTGACGATGCGAAGCAATGCAAGTGCATTCGGCCAAAGGCTGCTGTTGCTGCTACTGCTGCACTATATCTGCTACCCTGCCCGGTTTGTGTTTATTTGTTTTTTTTTCGTGCCCCTCAACATATGCGATGTGATGTGATGCTTCTGCACATCGATAACAGCCGGGCGAATGAATGCAAGTGTGTACCAACCAATTCGATGATATAACAGAAAGTTACAAAATCCAATTAAAAGAAAGCGTGCAGACGTAATGCACAATGCATATTGCATACCGTCACCAGCTCAACTCCTTCCCAGTGCCTTACTAAATCCCCCATTATCGTTTCCATTCCGTTGTGCTGGTGAATATCGCGAATGTATGCGTGTTTTGTTATTCTTTTTTTTTTCGCTGGTAGAGGTAAAGTGAACAGTGGACTTTCTCGTTTATTTTTCAGTGCTGATCATCTCTTCGCATATGAAATCGCCCATTTAAAAAAAAGATGATTTCAAACGTAATCTTAATCTTTATGGCTTATGCAACTCGACTGCATTGGATTAGTTACAATGTGTGGCTTGTTTGTGGCCACAGAAAACCACAATCGCCAGAGATGAGCCGATACTGAAACTGGAAGTGTGGTTTTTCCATAAGGAAGTAATTATTGATTTGCTGTCAAATTAATTGCTTTATGAGAGAGAGAAAGAGAATGATAGATGACAGGTTAGGCGTCAAACCATAATTTTAGGTTACGTTTACTGCGACACAGGACAGATTGTGATGAAGCGCATTACATAACATCTCTAGAATCCTTTTTCAGCGTTCCTCTTGAATTTAAATGTCCATTTTAGGTTATCTCTGCAGGCGCCTTTCGCCATTTGTATTTACGTGTATAATCCAATGAGAAGCAACCGTGGCTAAACCAAGCCTGCGGGCAAAAAGATCTGCCCTCCGATTCCCAGCACACGGGAGGTTTGTTTATTTGCTTTTGACCAAAGTTGGAAATTTATTTATGCATATTTATGAAGGCAGGGTATAGCGTGTGTGAGCCATCCATCTGTAGGCAGGCCCGTGTGTGCTGGTGTTGGCTGGTGGCGCAAAATAAAAAAGGCATTTGTTTTTGTTTGGACTCGATGCTCCACGTCAACAACAAAGTGTCGACTCGTGGCTCTACCTACACTTTTTATGTACGTCTTGTTTGACACTTTGGGCAGAGTCAGAGGCAGAGCTCGTGAAATGAATCAATATCGTACGGTTTGAACTATTGCATTGCTGAACTCGTGTGACCCATCGTATCGCCTCGGATGAGAGTGTAAAGATTTATTGGCGGCCACAGGACACTCGAAGCTATGGCTTTTGCGATGTAATGAATGACATAAATCTTAGTATCATCCGTGAAGAACATAAAAAAGGCAATAAGCTTTGTTTGGTTTCTAGTTTTGCGACAAAGATCGAAAAATACTTGAAAATTTGGTACAAATTTTGTGCGTTTTTTACCAAAAATTTGAAATACGTTTGAATAAATTTATTGATTCTAACAAAATTTCAAGGTTTTCAAAGTTAAATAAAATTTAAAAAATTTCGATTAAATACTGCCAACTCTACACAATGATTAAGAATGTTTCATATCGTCCTCCGCCAAAACACTTGTCTAGTTCAATGACTTCAATAGAACTTAAAACTTCAACCATCCTTAGAAAAGATATTTCAGTAAAGTTCACCTAACACATATACGTTGTGTAATATAAAATAATCATTTTTCTAACCTAATAGCTTTTTTTTAACCTTATTCTGACTGCCATTAGACAACGTCAAAGCTACTTGAACCATTCCTGTCGATGTGATTACAGCTGAATGCGCGTGATTCACTTGACCTACTTAAAGACTGGTCAATGTATGGACAAGCTTTATAAGCTTCGCTATTCCACAAGGCTCCAGTCAGTATGATTAGGTATATGATGCAATAAAAAGAAAAGATGTCTAATTATCAATTATTTCATCCCCATCCATCCATGCTGTCGTTCAGCTTTACTTCGCAATAATGGCCGATGCAAAAGAAACGAACGGGCAAATTTCACGTAGAAATTGTTCGTTTCACAGGAATACGTTTAAATTTTTTGATTACATTCTTCTGGTTGGTCGTGAAAGAACATAAAGAAAATAGATATTTACTTCTAATTTTACGATTAATTCATTTAGTGTGAATAGATCATTTAACTTGTCTGGTCAAAAGATCCTTTGAGAGCAATGAGCTATTTATTCAATTATCTGTATGATTTGTTTGGATTTTAATTGGTCTATGTAGTAAAAAGGATTGTAAAGTTTCTGAATGGTAATAAGTTCTATTACAAATTTCATTTAAATCACCATCCATTGTTCACTAATTTTAAATAAACTAAAACTACAATAATTTGATTTACTGATTTGCGAACGATTAAATGGTTGACGACCTTTCCAAAAGCAAGTGCAGGTCATTCTGGCATAATGTATAAAATTTACAGCCATCGTCGGGGCTTGCAGTTATCTGAATGTTCATCATTTATTTTCTTTTTATGACTGCTGCATTCTTTATTAATTTTTTATTCATTATAACACATTGGTCAGGTAGCATTTTTTTCAATGATGAATTCAAGTAAATCTCGGACTTAGGTTGCAAAACGATATTTTAATGAGGCTGTAAACGTAACTTTTACGATTCTGGAATCTTCATAACGATAATTACCCAATAATGGCTTAGTCCCGTTGTTGGTTCGATAGCACGAGAGGCATGAAGTGATTGACCCCCACCACCATTGATTGACAGACAGGTTATGGTTGGCTCTACCCCTTAGCGAATAACGGCCTATAAATCGGCAAACATTGTTTTACTTTGTAGAGTGACTACATTCACCCTTCAGTGACCCAACATCGACAGGACGAACAGTTCATAAAATATTTGTAATTACCTAACTTTGTCAGATATCTGGGTTCGAAGCTAGTTTTCAGTTCTAGCAGCATAGATAGAATAGACCAGCAGAAGGGTACGATAGGTCCTGGGCTACTCGTCACCAATTCGATGAACGTCTCGAAGCACGTGGCTTCAATTTAGTCGAGCCATCTAGCACGTGGATTCCTTTATTGCTGGTGCCAGTGGGGTTCTTGAAGAGAATAGATTTCACTGCACAGTCGACCAGCATCCTTGCGACGTGGCCGGCCCACCGAAGTCTCCCATCTTTCGCCAGGTGTAATTCAGGTGCCAGCTGGAAATCTCTCCAAGCAGTGTCGGTAGCTCATGATTCAAACGCGTCCGCCACTCTTCGCTTTCCGTTTGTACTCCTTCAAAAATAGTCCGCAACACTTTTTTTTTTCAAATACGGCAATTGCAGAAGACATACGTTCTGTAAGCAAAGTTATAGTCTCATCTTTTCAAAGAATTCTGGTCTGATTAGCGTTTTGAACATTGTCAGCTTTGTACGGTTGCATATTCTCGTGGGTCAAAGCATCTTGCGGAGTAAAAAGCAGCCCCGACTTCCGACTAATGCGTCCTTCAATCTCCTCACTCATATTATTGTCAGCGATTACCTGAGATCCCAAATATATGAACTTATCAATCACTTCCAGTTGATCGCCATCAATAGTGACTGTCCGTGGGAGGCAAATGTGGTTTTCACAACAATAATTCTCCTAGAATTTACTTACTTACTTATTGGTCCGTGTCCACCCATCCGGCAGAACCAAAGGATGAAATCAGATATGTCCACTGCCGACGGTTATCCGCTATCCTCCTAGCCTCCGTTTTTATTCTGGCGCAGATTACCTCCGCGGTCCCAAGGTTTCTAGTCAACTGCAAGCTAGCAGTTGACTTCTTTTGGCGAAGATCGCTCCTATCGTTTCGATGCCTGCTCGCCGCAACACACCTTCAATAGCAATTTTAAATATCATTCAGGACAGTCCATCCCCTTGCTATACACCTCTACGCGATTCGAAAGAACTCGATAGTGCTCCCGAAACACGAACGTAGCAGGGTGGCTTTGATCACCCGCGTCAGTTTGTCCGGAAAACCGTTCTCGTGCATTATCTACCATTGCTCTTCGCACTCGACTGTATCGTATGCTGCCTTGAAATTTATAAAAGTATGATACGATGGCACATTGCACCGATATATAATAAAGGATTTGTCGGAGAGTGAAAATTTGTTTCGCAGTAGAACGGGCTCCAATAAAACCCGCCTGATACTACCGTTCGAAAAAGCAGTGCCTCATCGAACTTATGTAATAGTCTAGCTGGCTAATGTTCACCCGAGGAGCACGGCTTTGACATGTCTGATATATGGTTGCTAGTTTTTAGCGCACATGATCTGCTATTGCATTATGGTCGAAATCAATATTCCCACCCTGTAGAGATGGATTGTTCACAATGTTTTCGAAGAACTGGTCGCCTTTGAGAACGTGGTCAATTTGGTTCATTGTACGTTAGTTAGGTGATCGCCAGATGGTTTTGTGAATCTTTAGCTCCAGTGCCGAGATAACGCGTTTTTTAATTCAGCTGGCCTCTCCGAATTAGACGCTTTCGTGAGTCACTCCTAAACTAGGGTGCAGGCGCTCACTAAGTGTCGCACTGCGCTAATTTTAATGATTAAAATCAAAATCAACATGAAGAGCTCTATTAGAAAGATAGTAGAAGAGAATTTCAATCATCGCTTCAATCTAGTACATGTCTCAAGTAACTATTCTAACGCCGGTTGGTTTTACTTGAATTTTATAAAGAATTTTTATTGTGGTATTAATCATTACCTCTGGTTTTATTATGGTATCACACAATACTAAGCTGACAAGAGTCAAAAAATACTGTTAACTAACTATAAAATTATAATAAAACTGTTAATACAGCAAAGTTATTATGATTGCTTAAATATATTACCACAATAAAAATGGTCTTATAACCTTGATATAAGTGGGGCGTAGCTAGTAATACAATATGGCATATCAACACAAAATTCAACACAATTGTCTAATTGTGGTTACCCGTCAAACCACAATAAATTAATTAGTTTTAAAATGCTATTCTCAAGTAACAATTTGGGTTTTATTACATTCTTATAATGGCATTTAAGCCCAAAATTGGTCTTGAAGACCAGCATAAGAGTACAATAAAACTCACATTGTTGCTTGGGTTGATTCGGTAATACCCTGCCCAAACAGATTTATTGCTGCAATTAGGCCATTACAAAAATTTTATAAAGTTTTTGTCCTTCCGGTGTTGGGCCACTGAAGGGGGGGGGGCGAAAAAAAACAAAGAGATTTTTTTAATCGAGCAAAAAAAATTGATTTTAGGCATTTTTATTTAAAGTTTAAACGTGAAAACCAAATCTATTCTTGCTTTTAAATATACGTTATTCTTTTCCATGCAAAAATCTACGAAAACAGACAAAAACGAAAGAAAATTTTTTCGGCCGGTTTTCGGAAATTTCGTTGTTCGAATTTCCATTTTTGTTTCGTGCTAGAAGCATTAACTCAACTCGTACACCCATTTTTTGAGTTTCTCAGGCTGTAGAACCCACAGACAATTGATTTTATGAAAAAAAATTAACTCATACCCTACAAATTATTTTTTTGCCCCCTGATTTTTCAAGCCATTTTCTAAGAGGGGGGGGGGGGTGACAAAAACTTTTGAAATTATTTGCAATGGCCTTATTAGGAGAATATTAGAATTTAATATCGAAAATATTTTCTTATGCGATACTAGTTCTTTTAAGCCAGCATACAAAAATTTATATGAGTTGTAGAAAGAAAATTATGATCAATCAATTTTCCTGTCACAGGAAGCAACTGGACTGATTTTGCAAGAAATTCAAATTGACCAATTGAATACATTTATTTTCTTGAAACAGCTGATTTTAAAAAATTTCATAATTTCGACGGCCTGCTTACTTGCTTATGTATCCATGTCCTCCGGTCAAGTAGAACAAAGAGATGAAATCAGAGATCTCCACTGCCGACGGTTACCCGCCATGGCCCTAACCTGTCGCCAGGACAGGTTCTCGTCATTCTCGTCTACAGCCGGATGTCGTTGGCTAAGCTGAGTTGCCATGAGCCTCGGCGTCTACCTCTGTCCTTGCGAATTCCAATCGAGTGCTTTTCTTCAGATCTCGTTCACTCCTTTCCTCAAGGTGTGTCCGATGCACTTCTATCTATGTTCGACGATGATCTATCGACGATGGAGTTCCTCAATGGATATTCAGTTGTCAGGCCACCAGACCACATGTGTACGATAAAATTTAATGCGTATATGCTGCACAACTACGGAAACTGCTGAAAATTTATTAATTAGTAGTAGGTAGTAGTAAATAGATTTCGCAACTCAAAGCACTAAATATTGCATTCTACAGGTTTTACTGCTGTTTGGATCATAAATTTCACTAAATACTGAGATTTCACAATTAAAAATCACTACTATATTTTCATGTCTTCGCCGTCGATTTTTCTTTTCCGCTCTTCCACTCGTTTATTTTTTTTTTTTTTGACTCTTACACTCGTCGAAGTACTCGCAACAGTTAAATTGACGCACATAAACCTTCATTTGAATTGATCGTCAGTCGTTTGTTGACACATAACCAAGGCAACGAGCATAAACATGCAGTGGTCCCAACTTAAATAATTTACCGTATAAGATATTTTCATTATTAAAGTAACCGAACTGATTATTCATTTTCACCGTAACCTGATTTGTTCCCGTAAAAGATTTATCAAAGCTAGTTTCACAGCAAAATATACATGCGATTCTGTGTTTCGTGATTGGTTGTTAAAAACGAAACCTGTCACTAGACCTTTCTCTTTTTCGAAAAGTATGTGCCAATACTGGAACAAAAGTGGTTAGTTGACCGAAAAGCACTGTTATTATGTTCTAAATGCCTAAAACTACGTCCAGGGATAGAAAATCAATGATTTAAGGTCGAATCTGCGAATTATCGTCACACGCACAGATAATGATCAGTACAGCTCATGACAAACAGTGAATCTTTAGTTTAAATCACATGATTTTTTTCGCTTATTAATTCTCAGCAGTCGATCATAGTGTTACAATTCACTACTACTTGTGTTATTTGTATTGAGATTCGCTCACTGCACACAATCGATCGTCTGTATTTGTTAAATATCTCAACGTAATCAAGCAATGAACATGATCTGATGAGATGTTTGTCATAATCTGTACAGATCGTATTGTATTTGTCGCTTACAAGTAGTGATGTCAATCAATTAATCTGAATCTCATCGCTTCTGTGTTCTTGATAGCTAGAAGCGAATTTTTTCTTCCCTGACCCCCCCTCCCTCGAAATTGGCTTGAAAAAAACGGGAGGCAAAAAAATAATTTATGTGATATAAGTAATTGTTTTTATTAGATCAATTGTTTGTGAGTTTTACAGCCTAAAGAACTCGAAAAATGACTGTACAAACGCGTCTAACATGAAACAGGAATGGAAATTCCAACAATGGAATTTCCTACAACATCGGCAACAAAAATGTTTCTCCAATTTTGTCTTTCGTTTTGTAGGGTTTTGCATGCCAAACAATAAGACCATTGCAAATAATTTCAAAAGTTTTCGTCATCCCCCCCCCTTGGAAATTGGCTTGAAAAATCGAGGGACAAAAAAAATAATTTGTAGGATATGAGTTGATTTTTTTTCATAAAATCAATTGTCTGTGGGTTCTAGAGCCTGAAAAACTCGAAAAATGAGTGTACGAGTGTAGATTTTCGTATGGAAAATAATAACGTATATATTAAAAGCAAGAATAGATTTGGTTTTCACGTTTAAACTTTAAGTAAAAATGCCTCAAATCAATATTTTTTTTGCTCGATTAAAAAAAATCTCTTTGTTTTTTTGCCCCCCCCCCCCCCCCCTTCAGTGGCCCAACACCGGAAGGACAAAAACTTTATCAAATATTTGTAATAGCCTAACGTATATATGAGAAGCAAGAATAGATTTGGTTTTCGCGTTTAAACTTTAAATAAAAATATTTAAAACGCATGTTTTTGCTCGATTAAAAAATGCTCTGTTTTTATTTTTCCGCCCCTCTCTTCAGTTGCCCAACGTCGGAAAGACAAAAACTTTATAAAATACTAGTTGAGCCCGAATCTTATAAATATCTGTTTAATCAGTTGTCAGTCTAATCGAGCAGTCGAATCGAATGATTTAGTCAAGCAGTCGGGTCAAGCGGTTAAGTCGAACAGTTGAATCGAGCAGTTCATTCGTGCAGTCGAGTCGAGCAGTTCATTCGAGCAGTTCATTCGACCAGTTGAATCGAGCAGTTAATTCGAACTGTCGAATCAAACAGAAGTCAAGCAGTTAAATCGAACAATCTAGTCGAGCAATCAAATCAAGCTGTTCAGTCAAGCAGTCCAGCCGAGTAGTTGTGTCGAGCAGTCGATTTGGGCAGTTGAACCGAGCAGTCGAGTCGAGCAGTTAAGTCGAGTAGTCCAGTCGAGCAGTTCAATCGAGTAGTCTAGTCACGCAGTTGAATCGAGTAGTCAGGTCGAGCAGTCTAGTCGAGCAGTCGGGTCAAACAGTTCAGTCGAGCAGTCAAGTCGAACAGTTGAGTCGAGCAGTTCAGTCGAGTATTCCAGTCGAGCAGTTGAATCGAACAGTTAAGTCGAGCTGTCGAATCAGACGGCTAAGTCAAGCAGTCGGGTTGAGTGGCTAAGTCGAGCAGTCTAGTCGAGCTGTTAAATCAACCTGTCAGTTAAGTCGAGTGATCAAATCGAGTAGGCTAGTCGAGTAGTTGAATCGAGCAATCGGGTTAAGCAGTTGAGTCGAGCAGCCGATTCGAATATTCCAATCGAGTAGTTGAGTCAAGCCGTTCGAGCAATCGAGTCGAGCAGTTAAGTTGAGTAGTCCAGTCGAGTAGTGGAATCAAGCAGTTGAATCGAGAAGTTGAGTCGAGCGTCGAATCGAACAGTTGAGACGAGCAGTCTGGTCGAGCAGATAAATCATGCTGTCCAGTCGAGCAGTCGAGTTCGGGTCGAGTTGTCAAGCAAATGTGTCAAGCAGTCGAATTGAGTAGTTAAGTCGAGTAGTCCACTCGTGCAGTTAAATCGAGCTGTTCAGTCAAGCAGTCAAGTCGATCTGTCCAATCAAACAGTTGAGTCGAGCAGTCGAATCGGACAGTTTAGTCGAGCAGTTCAGTTAAGCAGTCCAGTCGAGCAATCAAATCGAGCAGCCTAATCACAAAGTCCAGTCGAGCAGTCTAGTCAACCAGTCGAGCAATGGAGCAGTCCAGCAGTCGACCAGTGAGGTGACTGAGAATACAACCCATTGCTACGAAAGTATGACGTTCTGTCAGGGACCTGTTTTTAGTTACCGATAAGCCTCTTATGACTTCCTGTCAGAGACCTGGTTTTCGGTACAGATGCCTCGTATATAAATAGAAGATTAATAATGATCTTATGCTTTTTTCTTCGTTATACTAGGGTATGTTGCTACATCGTCGTAATTGCCTATTCCCGTTCTATCCAACACAAATTGTCAAAAATATCAGCATTTTTATGACACACAATGCAAAACTAGTTATTCCCTAATATTTTAGTTAGTTGTCCATCATATGCGATCAATCAAAGTGAGCTGAGATCTATTTAAATGCTTTTTATCATTAAAGAAGTCCTATCAGTCAAATTTCCTACGTTTTTACGTGCGACGAAGAAGACAATGTCGACTAATCGTTTTAATTTCCATCATTCATAAATGAAAATAACTCACGCAAGGCATTGTCGTTATTCTACAGCCAGAAAACCTTGCCTGACCTGCAGAAATTTTGTAGAATAACATTTGTCATGCCGTCCTAAACAAATACATGCGCGTTAGCTTCGTAAACATTGTTGTGCTTTTTAGTTCGGACGATGAAAAATTTTGATGGACGGATTTTAAAACGGTACGACGGATTTTAGAAATAAAGTCGGTTGAGTAATTTCAATAATATGCTTTAATAGCCGTTTTTTAGTGATTTCAAAGTTCACGGAGGTAAGTGTGTTTTAGTCAAATCAGCACAACAACTTTTGGAGTATTCATTAAATCCATCCAACAAATGATGAAAATTACAATAGCTTTACAGATTACGACGGGAATTAGAAAAAAACCCTATCGCCAAAAATGCATAGTCGTATGTAAAAAATGCTGTGCCGAGAGTGTCTTAGTTTGAATTTCTTAGTTCAATAAAAGTTAGGATTTTCTTAACATTTCCAGGTTTAGTTGACTCAGCAATTAGCTTTAGTAACTCAATAAGAGCTTTGAGTGAATATATGTTGTATGTGTATGTGTTGTGAATGTGTTTGTGTTATCATAAATGGTTTCTGAAGACCTTCACCTTAATCTGAACACTTTTAGACCGCAATTCGGTAATATGAATGTGTTCACATTGATCTAACGTCATACACAATTGACGGTTAACTTGACCGAGCATATTGAAAAAACACAAAAAATTATACGATTCCTCTTGCTCACCAGCTTTGGCAACATACTTTATATGCAACTTACCTTTCTTCTGCACCCAAAATAGACCATTTTAGTTGGAATTACTGAGCGATCTTTCTGTTTAACTACAATTTGGACGTTGAAAAAGCGCGCACATTTGATGCGCTTTCGGAACGTTTGTTTTGACAAATCAAAACAAAAGACTCATAGGGTGCGCAACATGTGCGTATGTGAAAATGAATAGAGTTACCAAGTGTTTAAGCTAAAAATGAGCTGCTTAATCTGAACGAAGCAAAACTTGTGCGACACTAGGTCCCTCCATTGATTACAACAGATAAGTGGGCGCATGGTTATTTTTCAATTAACCTATTCTCTTCACACCTGCAAATTAAATTCTAATGGAGGAAGAATAAATATTAGACAAAAAAATTTCGAGACGTTTGTCGAAAATAATTTTTGACAAATTGACAATTAGAAAATTGCGCTTTTGGCTGTAAACTACGAAATTTAATATTTTTCACGGTTTGGAATATGTAATATGGAATATGTAATCGCTGCGGTAATGTTTCCAAAAATAACTGAAAATTATATAATATACCGGAACTAAAATATCGGGTTCGGTCCATATGGAAACCCCCAATTCTAACTCAAACAATACCATACCGCTCCGGTAAACTCGTATACATGTTGCAATTGGGCTAATTATCACTACACTTCCGAAAGGGCACAAATTCCCACCCAATCTGGATGGCATTTGTCTCCAAAAAATGCAAATGCCAATTGTGTGCCACGATTTGTTGCCGCCACTTTATTTTTATTGTATTACCGGTCCCCACCAACCAACATCGTCTCCCTGCGCGGTCGCTGCTAATCCATGATGCAAACGGGCTGCATAATTAGCATATGATTGAGATTTGGTCGCCTTGTTGAATTGTCATTTTTTACTGTCGCTATTAAATCGCTGTAAGCGCATACTTAGCCGGTAATTGTGAACCGAGACGGCCTGGTGTCATGTGCATATTTAATTGCCCTCGCGCTTGCATCGCGTTCCCTGAGCTGTCGCTTCGTGGCGCTATCGCTTGGGATGCCATTCGTGATCCGCTGCGTTTCGACAATACAACGGGAAATTGTATAACATGCGGACTGACAATAGTGCCCCAGTAAAGTGGGGTAGCGTAAAAGTTCATAACGTGCATTCCAAAATCTGTTTTATTTTGCATACACGTTTAACAATTGTCACGCCCGTAATTTACGACATAAGTGCTCGGTTCGAAAATGTGGTTGATTCATTTTTACCTTTGTTATACTATAACAAAGGTTTAAAAATTGGTCGAAAAATACGAAATTGATCCGAGGCCCGGAGGGCCAAGTCACATATACCAATCGATAGGGCTCGTCGATTTGAGCAATGTCTGTGTGTGTGTGTGTGTGTGTATGTATGTAATGATTTTTTCTATCGCCTGTTTCTCAGAGATGGCTAAACCGAATCGTTCGCTATTACTTTTGTTTGAAAGGTATTATTGTCTAGTAGTTCACTATTAAGTTGCTTCGTGACACGACGTTTCGTTTAAAAGTTATAAGCAAAAATGTGAAAAATACGTGACACGGGTTTCTCTAGAACTACATGACCGATTTCAGCAATCTTAGTATCAAATGAAAGCTCTTATTAAAGCTAAGTTATTCAGGAATTTTTAATTGAAAACAAACAAGTAGTTTAAAAGTTATGCTTAAAAAACCTGTTTTGATAAGGTAATAATTATCGCCTGTTTCTTAGAGATAGCCAAACCGATTTATGCGCTATTAGTCTCATTTGAAAGATAATATATCCTAATAGATCACTATTGAATGATTTTTTGATTGGACGTTTAATTTGAAAGTTATGAGCAACCGTATACACCACACCAAAATTGACAAAAATTTATAATGATTTTAACCAAGATAATTTACCTAATTTAAATTATTTTAATATCAAACGAGAGGTTTTGACACTACGAATATATATGCAAAATTTTATAAGAATTGGTTGTACCGGTCAAAAGATATTAACCCTCGAACACTCGCGCCTACTTTTGTAACACAGTTACTCGTGCGCACTATAACCCCAAACCAAAGAAAACGTGCGCACTAGAGTTTTGACTGGGAAAACTTGGTTTTAGGTTTATCGAACCTTTAGAATAGTTTCTTGAAATTAAAAGCTATCGTCTGGTGCAATCTAAATTTTGATTAATCCCCCTGAAAGTGAATAAAAAAAATATTTTTCTTCAGTGTCAATATAACACATGGATCTGTTCTGCAAAGTTATAGAGCATATTATTACAACAAATTTTGCTAAAGACAATAACCTTCCATCTCTGCAGCTAAGATAGAAAAATCTTATTTATTGTATATGAATATGTAAAATAAGTTTTTATATTTTTGCTCTTTTTGTAATGGTAGTATGACTTTTTCATGTATTACAAAGTTGTACAAATGATAAAAATACACAACTTTGCTGAATATAGTATACCTCTATATTTGCTTGTTTAGGAACTGTAGAACTTTGATTATAAAAAATACCCTAATTTTGACTACGAATTACTCGACTACCAGCAGTCGGATACATTTTAAACATTTTACATTGGGTAGTTTTGCTGCATACAGACACCATTTTTCCATATGGAGAAACGAGAGAAAATTCCACTTGGGGTCAATTGCGGTACACCTCACATGCTGATTGCTTCGTTTCTGTGATAGCGGTTTATGCTGATCTATTTTCCCAACAACTTAAATTAGTAATGCATTGAATAATTATGACATTTTCCTCAGAATAAGTTTATTAAAGAATATACGTTAGTTAAACAACGATTTGTAACTTTATAACAATATGGCGTTGAAAAACCTACACGTGTTGTACAAAATACAGCAGCGTAAGTAACCGAAGGTTAATAAGAATTGATGAAATTTATTCAAGAAAACTTTATTGATGTGAATCAAATAGAATGGCATTACAGGAAACTATGCATAGTTCAAAAACCTATAAACTAGAGCTTTACTAGGCAATGTATATGTTAAAGAATAAGATTTCCTCTTACAACTTACTTTTATTTGTACTTACTCAAATTAATAACAACTTACTTATCCTTACTCAGCGATTTCATGAAAAAAGGATCTATCAAAATTTAAAAGTGTTCCTATTTTGTTCAAAATTTGTAAACTTATTCAATTTTCAAAAATTTTATGTTTTAGATTAATTATGTTGCGAAAACGTGTCGATTTCTATTTCAAATAGCAAGTAAGACCGTATAACAAAGGTTCCTTTCACCACTAGGTGGATTAAATCGGGTTTTGTTTTTTCTCCAAAAAAGGTACCGTTTCTGAAACATAATACTTGTAGCCACGATTTATGGCCGACAGCGCCGCGGAGTAAACTGCTTCGCGGACCGCATCGTCAAGCGTTGGGGATGGTTTGCGTTTCATGAAAAGTGTTTCGCATCAGTTCGCTCTCTGCACCCACCCCACCTACAGCGTTACCAGACGTCATATTTTGATATAGTGACCGGAAAATAGAGCTGTCCGTGAAATCGCGCTGTGCCCACTTGGAAAATTTGTTAACGGAATTACGGGCCTAGAGCTATTCGCATTTTGATTCAAATGATTTAATCTAGAGAGGTTATACCCGGAATTCGAAAATACAATCCTTTCTACCATGTTACAAGCATAATTCCTCCACTAGCAGCAACTTTCATACGGGTGATTGATTTCAGAGCATTTATTTGTGACATTTGATGTGAATGCAAGTTAAGCACGAATGCAGTATGTTGGAAGTGGAATCCCCATCAATTTCACTACAATTTAGTACTAATTCTACAACTCGCTTTTGCACCCAGCATAATTCACCAACACACCGCTGCTTTACGACCACTTGCAGTGTGCCTAGAATCAAGTCGGTGATAGTGACTTTATTCTATGACATCACGGCGAGCGCGGCAACTAGATCGCGTGCGAAGGCAAGGTGAGTTAAAATAGGTGATCTAGTTTTCACAGTTTGTAGAAGAGAAGTGCGCGGAACGATTGGTTAGCAACCATCGACGTTGTTTATACATTCAACAGTTTCCGCATTGAAAATTTCGGTGGTCGTCAAGAGTAACCCAGCGGGGGTGAAAAACAAATTTGAACATCAGAAAACCTCTCTTGACTAACCTTGTGCGAAGGTACGCTGCGCTGGGGTCTGCAAGGCAGGCAATGGCAGTGAGTGGTTTGGTGACTGTGTACAGCCCCGCTTTACAGAACACCCCGCCCGACGGTTCGAACCTACACAGCTAATATGGGCCAACCTCGACTCTATGGCAACAGTAAAAACAACTACAGAACACAAAATACTGAACACCATTCAAGTTACCATGCCATCGTGGAACCACTACCAGCCTAGAAATGCGTACCCACGGCGATAGTCAAACCTATTATAGAGTCGGTTACTATGACACGAGCTGCACGCGATCGCTTCGCCAAGCTGCCGTTCACCATCCCAGCTCTTTCTCGCTGCAAGCGAATTGTAATGATATAACTTAAGTACGTCTGTATGTACGTCATGTTTGCATATTCGAATTGATCTTGTCTTTAATTCAACAACTTGACTTAGTCGTTCATTAGTCAGCGATACCGATATGCTCGAGGGAAGTCATATTTCAATCGACCAAACACGATTTCAAACTAATTTTCGTGAGTCTGTTAATTGAAACTGCTAACACCGCCTTACGTGTCCACCTTCTCAAAGAGTGGTGTAGCTCCCAAATACGAACAAGATACACAAGGCAAGAAATCAAACATACCCGAAGATGCATACCATCGCATCATCATCATCAGTATCATCGCCATCGCCATGCACATCGTGCACCGTTTGCTTCGTGCGGCCATTCTCGGGTATTCTTCTTCCACATTACCGCTATACTACACAAAACAGGCCCCGCACAAACACAAGACGATCGCAAAAGTGGGTCACCGTTAACGCTGGGTCAATGCACTTGCGGGAATACGTAGCAGCAGAAGCTCCCGGTGGGTTGCTCGCACGTTCTACGCGTCCTCGCTTCGCCACACAATGTTTCCCCAGCTCTCTTGTTTGCGAGCACCGACCACCTCTCGTGAGCTTACTCTCACAACATAAACCAAAATACGCTCTGTTTTGGTGAAGATTTTCCTTTGCTCCATTCTCACTGCTAGCGAGCGACGCGAGCGAAAACACTTGCTCCCACTAACTCTCTTCTCCTGTGCGACGCTCAGTTACGAGAGCACGAGAGTCGCTCCAGACATAAACGATGTTACATCAAGCATGCTTTTCCGCCCGATCCCACTGTTCCCACCCATTCCGAGCGGCCACGGTGCGAAAGACGAAAATGTACACAAAACATAACTGTACAGTCGTCCCTAGTGATGCGCTGACACGCGCGCGGCCCCGGTACGGTACCTTACATCTATGTGTCTGTGTGTGCGAGCGAGCAAGCGAGCGAACGAGCGACTTCGCCAGCAGTCATGCCTGCCAACGGGACTGCTGCCGCTGTGATCGCTGTGCTGGAACATGCTGCAATCCATTCGGTTGATTTGATGGCAGTTAATTAGGAATGACAAATTCATCGGAATAATGTGAAACGATTATAGTTTTTGGGGACGAAATGATGATGCGGGTAGATTATTGCAGCCTAAATCATGTTTGCTGCTTACTGGCTTTTATTTTTTGAATTATTTACTTTTTCCTTTGTGCCTCTTTCGCTGTTTCTATCTTCTTACCTTTATACCTATTCTACTTTTTTCTGTTCTGCTATTTTTCATTTTCGCTTTTTCTGCCTGAGCTCTCAGTTAACCTCGAGATTAGGGACTGCAGCGTGCAGTTGGCTAGACTGACCCTTGCTAGGCGCGCCAGTCTTTGAAGCCGTCAAGGCAATAGACACACATGATTGTATACCTCGAAATATCAATTTTAATAAGTCCATTGCAAATTATTTTTAAAGTTTTTGTTACCATGCAGTGGATACATTTTAAAAAACAGAACCCTTATTTTGGTCTCAAAAGCTGCTTCCGAAATTGGGCTTTCCGACGAAAAGTTAATGACTGCTTATTTCTGGAACTCAAGCTTAAGTATTTCTAGCTCTAGTACTGGAAAACAAAATATGGCTAAATTGTTAATTATTCCAAAAAGTCGTTTTGCCTAATAACCATTATGTAAAATTAATTTTATGCCAACAGACTGTTACGTCAAATGAAATAATGTCAAATACCATGTCAAATGCATTATGCCAAAGACCTTTATGCCAAATAATTTAATGTCACATATGGTAGCCCTAACTAGAACAGACTGTAAAAGTCAATTGTATCATAGCACTAGCCTCTCAATTGTGCTGTGCACTAATAGTTGGTTATCATGTCGGATAGTAATGTCTGTACTTTGTATTTTCTGCCTCTTTGCCTTTTCTGTTTTTGCCATTTGCAGACTTTTGGTACACTTTTGCGGTTTTAACTACATATTTGATGCTTTTTGCTGATTTTTGATCACTTTTTATTACATTAGGCCATTACAAATATCTAAAAAAGTTTTTGTCCTTCCGGTGTTGGCCAATTGTAACTGCGTTTTCAGCATTTTTACTTAAAACTTAAACGTGAAAACTAAATCTATTCTTGTTTTTTATATATCCATTATTATATTCCATGCAAAAAATACGAAAAGAAAGGCAAAATCGAATGAAATTTTTTTTGCCGATTTTCGGAAATTCCGTTGTTTGAAATTTCCATTTCTGTTCCGTGTTAGAAGTGTTAATACTCATTATTAGAGCTTTTTAAGCTATAGAGCCCACAGACAATTGAGGGGGTCAAAAGGAAAGGGGTGTAAGTGACAAAATTGAAAAAATCGAGATAATCATAGGAAACGATACTTTGAGCATGTTTTTATGCATGCTAGAAAATTCACGTCAAAATTTTACCGTTTAATGACGTTTTTCGAAACATGAAAAAAATCAGCAAAATAAAAGTTGGTTTTCGCTTGGAAGGAAAGGGGTGTAAGTGCACTATATGAGCGATTCCAGCTCAACTAACAAAACGGTTGATCTGGAATATTTATTATTGGAATGAAATTTTGCCATGCAACCATTCATTTTCCATGAAACATAATTGTTTTCATCAAGAGTAGCTTTTCAAAAGGGCGTATTTATAAATGATTTTTTTTTTTCAACATATATCTCGAAAGTTACTTTTTTATCAAAAATGACTTCAACGGAAAAGTTGTTGGAAATTAAGTGTATTTTCGGAAAAAAATACAATGAAAAAAAAATTTCTAAATCAAAATAAAAATCATAAATTGTGAATTATCTCAAAATATGTCCCCTCAGATTTGTCTCATTTTTATTAAAGGTAGCTTAAAACATGTCCTAAAATCTGGCGAAGAGCTATTGATGTACACTCCTCTTTCAGCTTTGTTAGATTAATAACAAATTTTTCAAAAATATCCAAATTTTCCTTTTTCTGTAAAACTTAAACAAAATCAAATTCTGCGCATAATGTTGAACAAATTATGTCATATAAACTTTTTTCTTATGCCCAGCCGTTCTGAAGTTAGGTCATTACAAATATTTTATGAAGTTTTTGTCCTGGCCAATGAAGGGGGATTACTAAGATCATGACTTAAGGCAACTACAAAAAGGTATATATCATAAATTAGTGCAGCCCGTTGAAAAAAATATGAAGTATTTTCTAAATCATTTTAAAAATGAAAGTCACCTGATCAACATTTCCGAAGACCGCAACATTCTAGAGAGCAGCGCAAGATACAGCCCACACAAGTATATTACACGTACGCTGACGCCACGTAGTGAGACAATTCTATACTATTGTCCATACTATCTGCAAGGCTGCTATTACTTAAACAATTTTCCCAAAGAAGTAATATTTTTGGTTACTCATATCATGATATATGACGTATACGCATATACGCTAGCGCCGACCGATGAGAAAATTCTGAACTATTTTCTATACCATCTTGAAGGTGACTGTCAGTTGTATAAACTTCTCGAAGAACACAACTTTCTAGGTAATCAGCAGCGTTAGTTACAGACTGTACATTATTATTGCATATACGGTAGCGCCACGTAGTGAGGCATTTCTGCACTATTTTCAGTGCCATCTCCGAGATGACAGTCATTTGAACAACCTTCCCGAAGACTGCAACTTTCTAAATAGTCAGTAGCGTAAGATACAGACTATACAACAATGTTACATATGCACTAGTGCCACGTAGCAAGAAAATCCTGAACTACTACTGCCTGCCCGCTAATCTACCTTTCAATGAAAATGATTATAATATGGTTCCAAGATATGCACTTGCACCTTCTTCACTCTAAGTAGTAATTCCTTATAAGCGCTTGTAATAAAAGGGGTACAAGTGCATAACTTAGAAGGAAAGGGGTGTAAGTGCAAATAACATTTTCAAAAATGTCTTATAAATCCCGAAAATCAAAGTGCTTTTCCAATATTTCAATAGAATTTAATAAAAAAATGTTAACACAATCAAAAAGTAAGGAGATCCAACGGCGCATCCAAGCGGGAAATCGGGCCTACTTTGCCCTTCGTAAAACGCTACGATCAGGAAGCATACGCCGCCGTATGAAGCTAACAATGTACAAAACCATTATTAGACCGGTAGTTATTTATGGACTTGCAGCCGTGACGCTGCTTACGGAGGACATACGCGCCCTTGCTGTGTTTGAGCGGAAAGTGCTGCGGACGATATTTGGCGGAGTACAAACTGAAAGCGGAGAGTGGCGGAGGCGTATGAATCACGAGCTACAGGCACTGCTTGGGGAGACTCCCATCGTACATCTAGCAAAAGTTAACAGGCTACGGTGGGCCGGACACGTCGTAAGGATGCCGGACGACAGTGCGACGAAAATAGTTCTCTTCAACAACCCCACCGGCACCAGAAAAAGGGGGGCCCAACGTGCACGATGGCTCGACCAGGTCGAAAGCGATTGGCGACTTCTGAGACGACTAGGAAATTGGCGACGAGTGGCCCAAGACCGAGTTGAATGGAGACGAGTGCTTGAAACAGCACGAGCCACCCCGGCTCTATGCTGCTGTAGAAGCAGAAGAAGATTTTTATTTAAAGTTTAAAGGTGAAAACCAAATCTATTCTTGCTTTTAGTATATACGTTATTATTTGCCAGGCAAAAATCTACGAAAAAAGAGACAAAAACAAAAGAAAATTTTTTGGCCGATTTTCGAAAATTCCATTGTTTGAAATTCCATTTCTGTTTCGTGCTAGAAGCGTTAACCTAACTCGTACACTTATTTTTCGAGCTTTTTTGGCTGTAAAACTCACAGACAATTGATTTTATAAAAAAAAGGAACTCATATCCTGCAAATCTTTTTTTTACCCCCCGATTTTTCAAACCAATTTCCAAGGGGGGGTGACAAAAACTTTAAAATTAATTTGCAATGACCTTATTTGCATTTTTCTGTCTTTTTGCAGTTTTTTCTGTTTTTTCCACTTTTGCTGCTGTGTATTTTTCTGTCTCCTCTTTGTTTAATGGCTGTGTGTTTCCTTCCTCATTAAGTTTTCGTTTTTTGCCATTCAGCCTTTTTGTCTTTTTTAGCCTTCTTGTCTTTCGGCCACCGTGTCTTTTAGCTTTCTTGTCTTTTAACCTTCTTGTAGTTAAGCTTCGTTGACTTTTTGCTGCCTTTTTACTACTATTTATAGCACTTTTGAAGCTTTTTGTGGTTTTGCTTCTGTTTTGATATGTTTTGGCTCTCTTTTTGTTGGCTGCAGCAAGCCTTAGGTATTACTATTTTTTGCTGTCGTTTTTTTTTTGCTGCCTTCTTGTTTTTGTTTTTACTGCCATTTGCAGCCTTTTTGCCGTATTTTTGTTGCCTTTTCACTATCTTTGCTGTCTTATTGCTTTTTTTGCTGTGTTTTACTTTCAGACCCTTTTCTTGCTGTTTTAGTTTTTCTGCCTATTTGCCTATTGCCTATTTCGTCTTTACCGTCATGTGATTTTTTACTCAGTTTCTTCTGTTTTTTTCTCTTTTGCTGCTGCGTATTTTTATCCTATTCTGTTTACTTGTTACCTGCGTGATTTTCTGCCTATTTGCCTTTTTGTTTTTTTGCCTTTAGATTTTTTACTCTTTTTGTCTTTTTGCTTTGTCTTCTGGCCTTCTTGACTGCTGGTTTCGTGTCTTCTTACCATCCTGTCTTCAACTCTAGCCTTTTAGCCTTTTAGCCGCCTTTTATTGCTATTTTTTGCCATAAATTGACCAGTTAGCTTCGGGGCATGATGTTGGTCTAACAAAGCAGTCGTCGTATCTTCGAGTCTCGGTTGGGTGGTGCTGCAAGAGTCAGTAGGATTGTTGCACTATCCCCGTAATTGTCCTGTACTTTAATACTGCGACTACGAAGTTTGTCGACAAAGAAGCGTAAAGACTTAAAAGACGGTTTTCTAGTTATTATAGTTAGGCCATCACAAATATTTTATAAAGTTTTTGTCCTTCCAGTGTTGGGCGACTGGAGGGGAGAGGGGGGTCAAAAAAACAAAGAGATTTTTTTAATCAAGCAAAAAAAACTTATTGATTTTAGGCATTTCTACTTAAAGTTTAGACGTGAAAACCAAATCTATTCTTGCTTTTAATATATACGTTATTATTTTCCATGCAAAAAACTACGAAAAAAGACAAAAACGAAAGAAAAATTTTTCAGCCGATTTCCGGAAATTCCGTTGTTCGAATTTCCATTTTTGTTTCGAGCTAAAGGCATCTCGTACAACTCGTCCACTCATTTTTCGAGTATTTCAGGCTGAAGAATTCACAGACAATTGATTTAATTAACTAATTGATAAAAATTAACTCATATCCTACAAATTATTTTTTGTCCCCTGATTTTTCAAGTCAATTTCGGGGTGGGTGACAAAAACTTTTGAAATTATTTGCAAAGGCCTTAGTTTCAAGCATTTCTGCGGTCATTTTGTACTGTTTTGCTTCTGTTTGATTACGTTTTTGCTCTCTTTGACTGTTTGTTGCCTTATTACTTTTTTCTGTCTTTTTGCTGTCTTCTTGATGCCTTCCTGTTGCCATTTTTACAGCCATTTGCAGCCTTTTCACTACACTTTTCATGAATTTCTTTTGCCTTATTGCTGTTGCTATTGCCTCTCTGTTGGTTATTTGCTACTTTAGATGCTCTTTTTCTAAAGATTGCCTAAAAACAAACGTTCGAATGACATTCTGTTATTGTTGTTGTTGTGGTTGTGATTGTTGTGATGGCGGTGGTTGTTGTTGTTGTTGTTGTTATTGTTGTTGTTATTGTTGTTGTTGTTGTGGTTGTTGTTGTTGTTGTTGTTGTTGTTGTTGTTGTTGTTGTTGTTGTTGTTGTTGTTGTTGTTGTTGTTGTTGTTGTTGTTGTTGTTGTTGTTGTTGTTGTTGTTGTTGTTGTTGTTGTTGTTGTTGTTGTTGTTGTTGTTGTTGTTGTTGTTGTTGTTGTTGTTGTTGTTGTTGTGTTTGTTATTGTTGTTGTTGTTGTTGTCGTTGTCAGTGTCTAGGGGTAAACTACGAAAGATGATGAAAATAAGAAGAAAAATGATCTGGAGAGTGAAGAAATTGACAAAAAAGAGACAATTGATAATCAGTAAGTTGGTAATAAAAAAAACTAGGGTTAATCTCTGACAGTAAGCTGTTTCGCGACTGAAAACATAGTAGAAAATTAAGAAAAAAGCGAGGGCCAAAATGAAGATGAAAATGACCAAAGATAAATTAAGAAGAAGAAGAAGATTGAAAAGAGCGAAGATAGAAGCGGTAAATATGCAACATATGAATACCAAAAGTGTAACACCAAGACAACGTACTGTAACCGTGAGGAATGATCGAAAATGTAATGTAACATTTCTAGTCTTACACGACCCGAATGCACTGTTTAAGTGTAAAATGTCGTGAATAAATAACAACAACAAGAACAACAACAACACCATACATGAAACCAAAATTAGGAAACTATTGTTAGTAAATGATTAAGATACAAACCCCAACAAACGATTTGAATTTTTCAGATTCTATTTATAAAATAATTGGAATGAATTCAGAAACGATTCATATAATTCCCGTTCACAATTGGTAAATCATGAGTGCATTACAATACCATAAATCCACGTAAGTGGATTTAATTTATCACTAAATTGGTGCATTACTCACCGTACATATGCTAGTGAATGCGTCCAACAATGGTCGTTTAAGATATTTATTTTTATGTGGGAAATCATATTCACATGAAAACAAACACAACGCTTGAAGTGATTTGGGTTCTAAGGTGAGCAAATAAAATATAATCAAGCGAAAATTAGCTTCGCTATCGCTATTCATCACCGTCGCGGCTTATGCTTTCCGCAGTTAATACGTTATTTAGAATATAATCAGCAAAATGTAAACGGTATAAGGGACTATCCCAAGGGAAGCTAAAAAGCCGTACGAATTTTTTCCCTATCAAAACACATATACATATGTGCCTTCACGGCTAGAATGTTTTCGTTTTACGACTGCATTAAAAACGTTTGAATCATCATACTTTTCGCAGACCTATACTCCAATCATTTATGCCGCAATTACACAAATGTACACGCCATTAATGGCTAGGCAATTAAACCGATTAAGCTTGGTAATAAAATAATACGCTCCGACTGCAGCAGCAGAGTGCATTTCGCATACAAGCCAACAAACAGTTATGCTCGTTGAGATAATGCTGTACCTGTCTATAAATCATTCATGTTGATACGATAGTAAAAAAAATGCAATTATCGGAACTGTACGCAAATCTTCTTCAGTTGATGCCAGTGACAAGCACACATTTCCTTTTAAATGCAAAAATTGACTGACAGTGCATTACGTTGATTCGAAGTATTCCTATGCTTGATAGTGGTGCCTTTCACTCATTACAATTTCTGGGCGTTTTTTTAATGAACTTAGCTTGTTTGACGTTATTTGACAAGTTTATTTTAGACCCTAATCACATACAGAATATCTAATTGCGATGAGCGTACTATACGACACACCACAGTTAATGGAAATTACTGTATCCATAATCATATTCGTAAAACATGTTCGTTGTTTTTTCGAAATATATTCGTGATAATCGGCACACCGTTTTATCATAATAGTATTTTTATATCAGATTGAGATAAAGCATTTCGAATGCATAAACCGCTTTTTTGATGTCGTGTGGTAATTTGCAGTGTTTTTTCTTTCCGATTTTGAAACACTATCACCAAATTCAGTGAAGTCAACGACGGCTATGAATAAATGAGCAAAAATGAAGATAAACAACGGGGTTGAGTGGTGCTACATCACTAATAAACTTGGCACTTTTGCATAAATAAGCCAGGTTAATATTCATAACGATCTTCAGTAATTAAATTTTCACGTTGAAATCAATACCGTGAAATTACGGATCAATAAATGGTGTACAGTACTCCCAAATGAAAAAAAAATCTAATAAAAAGAACTAGCACGTAACATTAATATTTAATATATATATAATTTTTACAATTGACTGTTGACATAGGACTACGTCTTTCAGGAAGGCGTCTGGTATAAGAGGTCATTCCAAAAAATCGAAAAATTCGAGCGTCCCGAAAAATGAAAGATTTTGAGTGCTAATAGCTTAGCGGCTCTCCGGCTGTGAATTCTTTCAATAAAGAAGGGTTAAGTCTTAAGAAGGGCGTTTAAGTCCAAGGAAAAAAACCAGAGGGGTTGTGTACAAGACACGACCGAATATGTAGGTGACGCAGGACTACGTATAAGTCTCTTTGTAGTGATAGTAGCATGTAATCATGCATGTAATTATTCGTTTCTTCATATATACATACTATATGCAACATATATACGTGCTACATGCGTTGTGTGTAACATTTATCGAAGTACCGTAAAACGGGGTAACATTGATCATTGAAGGTAACATTAATCAGTTCAGGAAAATTGGCAGAAGTTGTTTATTTCACTTATTTATGCGAATGGTCCATTTGATCGATGTTACCCCGTTTCACGGTAGTAATATTGTATACGTCCCATCCTCAATATACAGTTGGATTTCGAATTTCGCATGGTTCGATTTTGGCATGATTCGATTTTGGCATGCCTCGATTTTGGCAACAAAAGTATTCGTTTTTGGCAACACAAGATATTTCACTTCCAAAAATATGCTTTAATGTCAATCAATTTTCACATACATGCTTTAAATGACGAAAAAATGATGCCCTCAGTATGTTCATGAAAAAAAGTTATGTGATTTTGAACAATAATATTTTTATCGCCGTAGGACTACGTCTTACTGCAGGGTGCCAATAACTTATCTGCACCGGACGGATAGCTCTTGCCGGACTTTTTAAACATAAAATAATTGCAATCGTTGATTTATGATATTTAGTCAATGTCTAAAGCATTTACATAAAATTTTTTCATATCAAAAAAGGGTGTCGATATTGGCACGGTTTCGATTTTGGCAACATAGGCGACACGCATTTGTAGCCAAATTCGAAATCCTACTGTATTCCAGAGTTATTTCTATGTGCATTTGGAAATAATTCTACAAAATCCAGCACAAATTATTGCTTTCCTGCTACCTTAAAGAAATTAAAGATTGTTTTTATTACCAGTCGATCTACCACGTTGAAGGGATTTTACCAATTCAATCGCATTTTATTAACAACACATCTTTTCACTGCATTTCTAATGCAACGCAAACTTGCGCATCCATACAGAATTAAATTATAGCAGAACACTACAGCTGCAGCGAACTTTTCCAACATAGATATCAAATTCGCCAAGGTTTAAACGTCTCGCCGTAAATAATTTGCAACCTGATGAGACAATGGACTTTAGTCATTTTTTCTGGCACACGTCCCTAACACAGACATCAAATTGGACTAGGTTCAATCGCGTTCAAAAGAAATTTGTTGGCATGAAGGGGCTTTGTCACTCTTTCTGGCGTATTCCCCAAGCAAGGACATCAAAATGGTCTAGGTTTAATCGCGGTATTAAGAAATCTTGTTGAGACGAAGAAACTTTGTCACTTGTTTTGGCTTACTTCCCAAGCACAGATATCAAAATGATATAGGTTTAGATCATCGTAAAAAATCTTCCAATCAATCACAAAGCGAGGATTTCCAGTTGTACAATGTCATTATTTTCAATTTTTCAATAGAATGTACTTTGGAATCAATAGGTTTCATTACTGATGCGTAGTAGATTTTCCGATCGATTGGCGTAAAAATATTTGAAATCGATCTGGAAAGTTGAGCAGGCGAGTCGAGCAGTCGAATCAAGCAGTTGGGTCGAGCAGTCTAGTCGAGCAGTTGAATGAAGCTGTTCAGTCAAGCAGTCCAGTGGAGCAGTTCAGTGCAGCAGTTGAGTCGAGCAGCCGAGTCGAGCATCTAAGTCGTGCAGTTGAATCGAGCAGTCAAGTCGAGCAGTTGAATCCACTAGTCCAGTCGAACAGTTTAATCGAGCAGTTGAGTGGAGTAGTCTAGTCGAGCAGTTAAGTCAAGCAGTTGAGTCGAGCAGTCGAATCAAACAGTTTAACCAAGCAGTCGGGTCACGTGGTTTAGTCTAGCAGCTAACTTTCGCAGTGGAATCGAGCAATTGGGTTGAGCAGTCGAGCAATAAAATCGAGTAGTCCAGTCAAGCAGTTGAGTCGAGCAGTCGAATCGAACAATTTGCGTCAAGCAGTTGAGTCGAGCAGTCAGGTCGAAATCTTAAGTCGAACAGTTGAATCGAGCAATTGAATCCAGCAGTCCAGTCAAACATTTTAATCGAGCAATCCAGTCGAGCAATTGGATCGAGCAGTTGGATCGAGTTGGATTGAGCAGTAGAGTCGAACCGCCGATTCGAATAGTCCAATCGAGTAATTGAGTCAAGCAGTCGAGTAGTTTAGTCGAGCAATTGAATCGGGCAATTGAGTCGAGAAGTTCAGTCTAGAAGTTGGGTCGAGCAGCTAAATCGAACAGCTAAATCAAACAGTTAAGGCGAGCAGTTAGGTTAAGTGTTTAAGTCGAACAGTTGAGTCGAGCAGTGAAATCAATCTGTCCAATCAAGCAATCCAGTTGAGCAGATGAGTCGAGCTGTCAAGTCGAGCAGTCGAATCGAACAGTCCAGTCGAGTAGTAAGTCGAACAAATGTGTCAAGCAGTCGAATCGAGTAGTTAAGTCGAGTAGTCCACTCGAGCAGTTAAGTCAAGCACTCAGGTCGATCTGTCCAATCAAGCAGTTGAGTCGAGCAATCAAATCGAGCAGTCTAATCGACCAGTCCAGTAGAGCAGTCTAGTCAACCAGTTGAGCAATCGAGCAGTCCAGCAGTCGACTTCAGTGAGAGTGAGGTCGAACAAGGTCGAAGATTCTTTACGAAACCATCCTTTTTCTTATCGTTTGAACATTCTCCTAGTCCAATTTGATGTCCTGAAAGTGAAACGGCATAGAAAAGTGAGCGGTCATTCTTGCATCCATATACTGCTTGTTCGCAACAGTTGTCCTGCACGGAAACAGGCCTGTTTTGTGGTACAGGTGTAGCACACAGATATCAAAATCGCCCAGGTTTAATCGTCTCGCCGTCTCTTTCAAAATTCGCATAAAAACCTCGATAATTCAAAAACTACGTGTAAACATAGACTCGTTGAGCACATCCCTGTAAATTCTGATAATCGTGCGGAAAAATCGCGTAGATTCCTAAATTCGTGTACCGCATAAAAACCGACTTCAGTGTATTTTAACCTATTCTTTCAAATGAAACAGTTATGCAATAATGGTAATAACATCCATACCTATAAAAATGGATTTCTGTCTGTCTGTCTGTCGGGATGTTCCTTATAGAATCGAAAACAACTGAACCAATCGGCGTGAAAAGGTTCTTATGATGGTTAGAGCCCCATCTCCCCGCTAAGAGGGGGGGCTCCCATACAAATGAAAGACAAACTTCTGCATAACCCGAGAACTAATCAAGCAAATGGAACAAAATTTGGCATGTGGGTGTTTTTGGAGACAAGAATTTTTTCTTTGGTAAATTAAGACCCCTCCTCTCTTTAGAAGCGGAATTATGACTCCTCTCCCCTTTAAGATGGGGGGCTTCCATACAAACTAAATACAAATTTCCTCATAACTCGAGAACTTATCAAGCAAATGGAACCAAATATGACATGTGAAGGTTTTTGGAGGCAAGAATTTTTTCTATGGTGAATTAGGACCCCTCCCCACTTTAGGAGGGGGGCTCCTATACAAATGAAATACAAATTTCTTCATAACTCCAGAATTTATCAAGCAAATGGGATCAAATTTAGCATGTGAGTGTTTGTGGGGGCATTTTTTTCTATGGTTAATTGAGACCCCTCCTCCCTTTAAGAGGGGGGGGGCTCCTATATAAATTAAATACAAATATCTTCATAACAAGAGAACTAATCAAGCAAATGGAACCAAATTTGGCATGTGGGGGTTTTATAGGCAGGATTTTTTTAATGATGGTTTGAGACCCCTCACCCCTAAGAACTCTCATACAAATGAAACAGAAATTTTTGCATAACTCAAAAACTAATCTAACTCGTGAAATTTTAGACTCTTTCATAAAACATTAGTCAATAACAAGACCTCCAGAAACTATCAGTAGTAACATTAGATGATTCAGGGCGGGACGGACACAGGCCGGGAGTGTTGCCGGCGTCCTGCCGTCGGAAGCGCCGGCCACTGCGGGGGGGCAGCTCCCCGTAGATATCACCTCTATCTAGGTTTATTTATTTTCCTAGATCTACTAACCTCTATTATTTTCCTTCAATTGGGTCACCCCTGCGAAATGATACTTTCTACGAAAAGATTTTCCGTGAAATGAACGGATCTGGAGACTATTCTTTTGAACAAATCCGGAGACCATTCAACTGGTGGACTAAGCTCTTTTGGGATGAACTGAACTCTATCACCATTGTACTATTGTCGCACGTTCTTGCTGTAATAGTAGCTGGACAAATCTGTCCAAAACGTACTTGGCTCATCATGGCATTCCCTTTTATATACTACCGAATTTATAATCCTATCCGCAATAGGCTGGATTTTTACTACAGAAACATATCCCCTGCCAAATTATCAACTTTTTTGTGAATTTATCCACGAAAACTAGCTTGAATCTGAAATTAAATAAAAAAGAAAACTTTCCAATTAAATTCTACTATTTATATTTATTCGCCTTCAAGTTGGCCGCGAGGTATGATGCTGACCTGCGAGGTATGATGCTGAGCCAGTCGTCGTATGTTCCAATCTCGGCTGGGAGAGGCTGTTAGAGTCAATAGGATCGTAGCAACTGGCCCTGCAATTGTCCTATATTCTAACTACTGGCTGCGAAGTCTGTCGTATAAAAACAGAAGGTCAAGTTTCGATAACGGAATGTAGCACGCGGGCTTTGTTTTGCTTTTTATATTTATTCGAATACGGATTATTCGGATACGTATTTCGCCTGCGACTTGCAGGCTTCATCAGTGTCTGTTTTCGAACATTTCCGTGTCAAGAATTGCCCTCCATTATACTCGGTCCTGGACTGCTTGTCGCCAATTCGTTGAGTGTCTCGACGATAAGCATAATTGGCCCGTCTATTCCTGGTGCCAGTGGGATTTTTGACAAGAACGGATTTTACTGCACATTCGTCCGGCATCCGTGTGACGTGGCCGGCCCACCAAAGTCTGGAAACTTTCGCCAGGTGTTCGTGGTTCATACGCCTCCGCAACTCTCCGCTATCCGTTTATGGTCCGCCAAAAATAGTTCGCAATATTTTTCGTTCAAGTACAACCATGTCAGTCGACAACCATGGGTCACACACAGTTGCGGGTCATTTTAGCTTTAGCTGCTAATTTCCGTGTGAATATCACCTAATGATTCAATCAAATAGTATAATAAGGCTTGTTCACGACAAAATTTGGACACCCCTAAACACACACAGCTTCGGAAATACATTAACAATGAGTGAAATATTTTGCAGAGTGCTAGACGTATGTCTGTTCTTTCTGAAAATATAACACTTGTTTTTATTACAAGCGCTCAGCGTAAAATGGCGTCGAATGAAGAGCAGGTGCGAAAAGCAATTGTGTGCGGTCGCAATGAAAATCCGGATCTCTCGTTAAGAAAACTTTCCAAAAAGCTTGGATTTCCTCCAAGCACTGTTCACAATGTTTTAAAATCGTTCGATACTCGTTTGACAACAGCTAGGAAGAAGGGAAGTGGAACAAAAACGGATCTGAGGAACCACCACAAGGATGCGAAGGTAAAACAAATATTACGGAGGAGATCAGATCTTTCTGTACGTACCATTGCTCGTAAAATGAAAATATCTCCAACGTTCGTGCACACTTCTAAGCAACGACAAGGCATGAAGTCTTTCAAGGTGAGGACTGTGCCAAACCGTAATGACAAGCAAAATACGACGGCCAAAACATGCGCTCGTAAGCTTTATCGCGAATATTTAACGAAGTTTCCATACGTTATAATGGACGATGAAACGTATGTCCTAGAAGACTTTAAACAGCTTGCTGGTATTTCTTTTTACTCTGCCATAAAACGGAATGGCATTGCAAAGCATTTTAGGACAAAGAAGAAAACCAAATTCCCCAAAAAATATTTAGTATGGCAGATTGGCAGGCCATATGCAGCTGTGGTCGAGCAAGCAAAAGTTACATCATTATGGGAACGGTTAACAAGTAAATAGTCCGTGAAGAATGCCTGCAGAAACGATTGTTACCGTTCCTACACAGCCATGATGTACGCTCGCTATTTTGGCCTGAATTGGCATCCTATCACTACGCCAAAGATGTTTTGGAATACTATGATGCTAATGGAGTCCATATTGTACCGAAGGAGGCGAATCCACCTAACTGTCCAGAGTTACGCCCAATCGAGCGGTATTGGGCTTTGGTGAATAGAGAGCTGTCCCAGCACAAACAACAAGCAACAACTAAGGATAAATTTCGAAAATCTTGGACAAACGCAGCTAAATTGGTTGCCAACAAGTCTGCACTGACCCTCATGGCAAGGGTAAACTCCAAAGTTCGCCAATTTTTCCTGCAGACCAAATAAGTTATGTTAATTTAGACTAATCTCAAGTTTTTAGTCTTGACCTTGAAATGCGGTCATACATATATATTAATATTTTTTGAAACGATGGTTCTACAATTGATGAAGGGACGGTAGGGGACGGTACCCCCCCGCCCCTTTCTTTCCGCTCTTCCCCTCCTTCACCAAAAATTTTCATTTCTTTCCCCAACGGGGTAACAAACTGACAGCTAAAAAACGTACCTCGAAATGCTGGTTCCTGGTTCCGCTACTAACCTTTGAGTGTGGTGAATAATTCGAAATAATAACATTGCATGAATTTTCATGCAATACGCGTCCAAATTTTGTCTTTCAGTATACTATTTAAAAACTATTGTTTCACTCAAGACCGTGAAAAAATGTCGACATGGACCGACAATTTAAAAATCATCGTCGTAAACGCTGATTGCAACAAAGTTGATCTACCTTTTCATTCTACTTTTTTCGTTGAAATCTGCGTAAACAGATACAGAACGTTTGAAGCATGAACCTACAAAAAGGCATTTGTACAAACGAAAACCAAAACAAGCAAAAGATTGTTTTTCTTGCATATGCTGGTTGGTATTGCAAGAAATTTCCACTCGGTTTGTTTACGTTTGTATATCTGCCGTGTGATGGATTAAGTAAATCTTATTTGCTTACGACTTTCATCTTAATTACATAATTATAAACAAATACAACAAAGAATAAAAGCTATCGATTTACAATCAGCAAGATAAAGGTGCAATTTTGTAGTAGGCGCATTTCAAATGTAACGCAAGATGAGCTTTTGCTTCCATAATTGATGCTACAAAAATGAACGTTCTCCTATAAAAATAATGCATCACTTATTATGGACTGCTCGAAAATGCGATTGCAGCGCCGCTCACAATACTGGTAGCAGTTACGGGAAACATACTCTGAACTGTCATTATAATAGGGGGTAGTCTTTCCCCTACCGCCCCTTCATCAATTGTAGAACCATCGTTTCAAAAAATATTAATGTTAATTTGTTTGATAATTATTAACGATACACACATAAATGATATAAAATTGTTTCATAGATTAAACTTCTAGCAAATTTGTTTTATTGCAAAATTGAGGTGTCCAGATTTTGTCGCCAACAAGCCATATTCACGCATTAATCGGCCGAAAAAGCTAAAATGACCCAGAATTGTGGACTGACTGTACACACTTTTAGGATCATACAGCCAGTTTTGCTAGCTCCCGAGTTATCGCTGACGTGTTTTGGATGTGGAGAATTATTTCGGAAACACGTTAGTTTATATCGGAAACGCGTTAGTGTCATATTTCTAAATGAGGTAGGCTTTACACTTGTATATTTATCTAAGACGTATCCTTACGTTAAGCCATGCTCTTATTATGGTCCAGTTTGTATTGACTGAAAGTGTAAGTACTGATTCTCTATAATATGGCATTTGTTTGATTAAAATTTGGGCGTGAGACGGTTACGTTTATCCCGCAAGCGGTACGGGCAAAACACGTTTTTAAAAGCATTTATTAGTAAGTAATAGGTATCAAGCTAAGAATTTTGTTAATTTAGTTTTGTTCGAAACAGTTCAAATTTAGCTTTTCGACAAACTTTAGCACAAAGAGTGGCAAAAAGAGCGTGTAGTTTTTCAAGCAGGAAACGCATACATGCACTGGTCGATTTCTTACCGACATTAAGCATCTCTTTTATGAAGCAAGAAGAAAGTAGTCATTTATATAGTAGCAGTTTTATTCATCTATCGCATAATTCATATTGGAAGTAATACAGAATAATAATTTTATTGCATGCTACAGCTCGCTCCGCAGGCATCTTTAAAAGGTCTTTTGTAACCTGCCTAAGCTAGAAACCAGCTTTACTACTAAAAATTATTTTCATAACACGG
This sequence comes from Sabethes cyaneus, assembly GCF_943734655.1. Lineage (NCBI taxonomy): Eukaryota > Metazoa > Arthropoda > Insecta > Diptera > Culicidae > Sabethes > Sabethes cyaneus. The sequence continues at coordinate 171,062,278 of NC_071355.1, forward strand.
TTTTATTTGAATAACATAAAGCAACTGTTTGCATCATCAAAAGCCATTTTTCAAAGCAAAATTCGAAGCGCTCGCCAATGAAGCTTATGAATAGCAAACATAAGCCGTTTATTTCCGTACTTTACTCGCTGTATTCTGGTGCAAACTAAACCTTCAATAGGCATTCTTGATCGCTCGTTAGAAAATAATGCACTAACAGTAACTATTTTTAATATCCTAACACCTCACTGGAGTGCGATTCAGTGAAATCATATCATCTCTCTGATTGGGTTCATCACAATTAACAATCAATCAATTGCAACTCATTCATATGTTCATATGAAGTGATCGAACACATATAATCATTTAGTACTTTGGAATGCTGGGTTAACAGAAAAAAGACCTACCTACTGTAGAAAGTTTTATACGACTGGAACATTCTTGAAAGGAGATGAATGGTACATTATTGTGCGCCATTTGGAAACATAAATCCGATTGTTCCAAACTTTGCTGATAGAAAAACTCCAGCTTACAGTACCCTGTATGAATGAACACAACAACCAATTAGTCAGGTTTATTTCACCCGTGTCATGATATGTGCTCAATTATCGCCTATCGATCCGAAGACGGTGTAAAGTTGAACAGAGAATGATGTTCTAAATTTCTTTTTTTTTTATTTTATTCTTACAGGTAAGCCAACGCAGATGGTGGCCCCAGGTGTACGGTGCCATAGACCAACGGCGCACACGCACGAGCCAATTTGCTGCACTAGTTAGTGCACTGGTGACGATGATGGGCCATAAAGCAAATGAACGGCTGTAAGTACTTGTTAAACCTGATGCGATCGCCATTTAGCGACACCGGGTAATTGATAGTGCGCGACTACTTTGTGTACGTACAATCTGATATCTCCTAGGCGCTGGTGCTTGCCAGTTGCACAATATTCTAAGCTGGTTGAGTAGCCTGAGCCTACCACCAGCTATGTAGTAACCGAATGCGATCAGTTTTAGGACACCAATTTAAATAATATTCATATTTTCTGCAAGATGAACATCGTGTACCGTGACAGCGAGCGGCGTAGAACTTGCCTGTATATATAGAACCATCATGTAGCTGCACAACGTACAAAGCAGTAATTTCCATCACCCGCCAGCACCAGCCGTATTCGTTCTTGACGACCTTATCCTAGAAAAGTTTCAAAGAACTTTAGCGCACAAATGATTAGCCACAATGTTTTCAAAGTTTTCACACCGGTTACCCTTGACTTCTGCTACCGAGCAGAGAAGCAACGCAGCGTAGAGGTCTAAGGAGGGTACACGATGTGTCGTACGGGTACGGTGTAGTATCCATAGGGCTTCCTCCGACCGCCGTCGATCCACCACAATCCACAATCACGAACCGGCGAACCGGCTACTGCAGCAGGTTCAATCATATTCTGTTTTTCTCATTCGCTCACCTTAATTCGCACGACACACTCCGATACCCTCATGTTCGGTCGGTCGGTCGGTCGGTCCGTACGCGTACGATCGATTCATGCTGGTTTTGCGCCAATGCATTGGGTGAGTTATATGCCCACAAATGCACAACACGTGTCATCTACGATCTACCATGTTTGTTCGATTTGATCGAACAAAGTTTAGCAGACATCGGTGTACATCATTACTGTGACAAGTTTCCAACATTTAAGACGGTCGATGTCGGAAATGTTGTCACTTGGCAATGAATGACATAGTTGATTTCAGGATTTATAAAAGTACAACTTGTCTCCGGACACCGTTCTCACCTAGACGTACGGTGATATTCAGAGAATTAACCCAGTAAATTAATTACTTTTCATTTTATTTATTCTGTATTGGCTTGTCTGGCATGCTTGGCTTGGCTGGTCCAGTCCTGCTACTGAAGGTTTCTGAATATTGAACCTGACGAGAATCGAATTATTATTGCGACTGCAATAAATTTGTCATTATTATTTATCATTGAATTTAAAATGAAAACATATTTCGACATTTATTGAATCAGAAATTAAAAGTTTACCCACCAAGATAATGTTAACCCCTCTAAAGTCTACACTTTTTATCTTAACTTTTCATTTTAACTTTTCATCTTTCAATACTTTTTCACCAAACATGGGATTTTTCCCAAAAATCTTTTCTATTTTAAAAATTTCTACAAATCGCAGACATATGCTGCCCGGCCCTAGGATTATTCCGGTGTTGCTTGCGGGACCCCGTCATGACTGTTTTAAAATTTGTTTCAAACAAGTTAATATCTTTAAACAAATCATCGACTGTGGTCATATCAATTACTTTGCTGTAGGTACGAGCCATACCCAACAAACCATCACTAGCTGCAATTGAACTAGCCAATCGAGTAATAGTCGAATAATAGAGTTGAGTGCTGAATAACAATGTATGCTGAACTATGTGTGGTACAAATGATAGTTAAAGCAAAATTTGAGCTGTTATACAACAAATAAGAATATGCTGAAAAATACGCTTATAAAACGTTCTACATATAATCTCAGTCTCTCTTGTTCAATATGACCATCTAGCTTAACAAATAGCTTAACAAAGGTGACTTTCTTCTGAATTCTAGTTCTTATTCGGCTTCCAAGGCTCGCCTGAATAATTTACTTAATACACACCTTACGAACATTGCAAATCGAACAGTTATTCAACAATTGTCAGTCTGTCGGTTACCATACTGATAGAACGTTTTGTTAGTGATATTAAAAACTTTTGTTCAATTTGTCTGACTGAATACAGACATGGTAAGAAATTGTCAACAAAGTGTGCTAAGTGTAAGCTATCAACTTGGACCCCAAGAAGCAAAAAAAAAATTGCGAAAAAAGCTAACCGACCAATTTTTGCCCAAAGTTTGAATGTTACAAATAATAAAATTACAGCCGTGTAAACATAACAGGTCTTATAAATTTTCAGTCGGTTTAAACTGTTACCTTTGTCCCTCGAATGCCGTGGCGAAACGGGTGAAAGCAAGAACCTCAATGACAGTATTCCCGGTCCGCTTGTTCCCGACAAGCATTCCGAAGCGTAATGCCGTGTACCAAAATAATTTCGAGTTGCAATTCAGCTTTTGTACAATGCACGATAGCGAGATATAATTTATGAGTAGTGCTGAAATAATTATTTTTGCAAGCGTTTATTATGCTTTCATACGGCCATATACAGTAGAGATTTATATAACGCGAATTCGAAGAACGCGGATTTCTATAGCGCGGGTACCACAATATTTCTAAAACGCGGTTTTCCGCGTATAACAAATACATGTAGCATATCGATATTCAGTTAATTGGGTTAAACTCGAATTTTGAGCGAATTTGAACAGATGCGACCGTGGTGTCTTTTAAGAAGTTGTAGGGCATATAACAGTTGACTTTCTAAGTGATATACGGAAACCACAAAGTTACGGGTTGGCCTGCCGAAGGAATATCCGTTGAAATTTTCGTATTGGTAAATTTGGTTAAAATTGCTAAGATATTTTTGAAGTAAAAGTCAGGTAATTGATACAAATTAAAAAATAATAATGAATAAGTGACCTTAGGAAGCCGTAAGGTAATCCTCCAGAAAATCCGGAATATATCGTGAATATTTTGAGTCCCACTACACTGGGACTAACCCCGATTTTGAGTGTAATTTGACTACAGTAGAAGTATAATTTCGACTATTTGTGACTCAATTTGGCCATTGGATGGTTCACCTGGAGAAAATTCAAAGCTTACCTGAAATTGGTCACTAGAAATGCAAATGTTTTTAATTTGTAACAGATCAAAACGAAATGGAATATCAGCAATCCTAAATCAACTAAATAGGCCGATCGCGACTCGACATGGCCGCCAAAACGTTCACTGGAAAGTTAGGATTTGCCGTCAAAGTGAACAATAAGTGAAAATTCATATTGAAGTCCGCGTTACAATTTGAAAAAGGTTTGACATAAAACATTTCGGATTTATAAACAGAAATGATACAAATACTGCAAATGTTCGCTGACAAATAAACGAGGTTATTTCGCAAGTTTGTTGAAATTACCAATTTCGCTAGTGTAATTTGATAGATGTCATATAGTAAATTGAACTACCGATATAGTAAATACTTACAAATCTAATAGCAAATATATCAATTTTTGTATGAGCTCTTCATCAGGTATTGTGCTGCAAATTAAATGAACAATCGCACACAAAGTTCGTAGCTAGCCAAAAATTCTGGACTTCGGGTTTCCAGTGAATTTTACTCAGTAGAACCGCTCACCGTCGCACAGTGGCGCCAGTCAGAACAAAATTGAGACAAAATTAAAAACCCGAATTAATCCACCTAGCGGCGTGACCTAGCCATTCTACTGCCACAATAATCATTATTTAATTTCTCGGGAACATCTATAATTAACTTCACTATATTTTTAAATATCCGTTCCGTATTCCTCAAAATCTTTATTTGCCATTAAAATTCATAACCTATTGCGTACAATAATTATATTTTCTTTCCTTGGGTGCAGAAATACTTGTAAGCGTCACTTATGTTACTTGATGAACACCTTATTTAGTTTTATAATATTTATGCGATTTATAGAAACATAATGTAAACACAAAAGATAATTTTTGCAGACTTGAATGAATACATATAGAAAATTAGAAATTAACCCTCTAACGGGTCTACAGACGGCCTTAACTTTCGGACTTCAGAGCCACATATGAAACTTGTTTTGAATTGACAATATGAAATATGTGTTCATAGCAGATATTTTGATATTTTGATATTAATATCATGCGTTCAAAAGTTAGCATCTTTGAAAAACAAGAGTTCAGAAAAATTATTATTATATTTCGTTTTTGAAGAAGAAGGATACCTACAACAAAATGATTGATTGCTTGGCTTCAATTTTGCAATTTATCTGAATTAGAAAAAATAACTGAATAGAGCATTAGATATGAAAAAGAGAAATGGAACTATTGCTTAGCTGGCACTCCTTCAGATAATTATTTTTGCATGAAAATCAAAACTTAAGCTTCTTTTGAATGTACTTTCATGAAAAGATAGTCATTAGCTTGATCGCATCGTTTTTACAATGTTTCCCGTTAGAGGATTAGGAAAACAAGATGAGGTCGAATAGTGCGAAAGCTGCGCCATAAACATGCTTGAGAATGGGAAATATGATCGATATGATTTCCAGTGCCTGTCAATTCGATTTATTTATCAAAATATGGTACATGACATAAGATTTCTGTCTTTTAAAATGTCACTACCGAAAAGAAATCGTACAAAATTAGTACCGTACAATGTTTTCCTAATAATTTTTCATATAAAATTTCTAAGCTCTAGTATCTATTGATTGGAAAGAGCATCTATTGATGCGCAAAAGTTGTTTGAAATTTATATAAGCTTATTTGGAAAAATCAACTCACTGGTATTTTTAATCCTATACACCACTATACCTATATGCTTAAATTAACTGCTTTTTTTCGCTTTTTGCTTTTGCTGTACAATTGTGAGTGTGAGTAGCAGCAAGTGAAGAAAATGACAATTGTAATCTGAAATCAAAGAAAAGAAAAAATTGAACCCCACTATTTAATATTTATTTACAACAGATACGTAGTTCGCCCGCAGGTCGTGCTTCATCAGTGTCTTATTTCAAAGCGTATACGTATCTGTTGCGAATAAATATTAAATAGTGGAATTTAGTCGGTAAAAGTTTTTTCTTTTCTTTAATTTCAGAGTTCGTATTCCACTAAGAGGCTTCAAAAACTTTAGACAATTGACATGTTTCTCACTTTCCTTGAATTTCAATGCAAATTTAAAAATTGCAAATTGTCATCACATACACACGTACATACATACATACATACATACATACATACATACATACATACATACATACATACATACATACATACATACATACATACATACATACATACATACATACATACATACATACATACATACATACATACATACATACATACATACATACATACATACATACATACATACATACATACATACATACATACATACATACATACATACATACATACATACATACATACACTCATACATACACACACACGTTGAATACAATCAACATTTGATTGATATGTTATGATTTCACACATTTTGACGGTTTAATATACGGTGGTTTTTTTTTTGTATGCCAGAAGGGCATTGGGTTAAAAGGCCACTGCGACAGTCTTAATGATCGTCTTTTGTGGCAGGCCCCGATTGCTGTACACAGTTTACGGATCGCTCATACCCATTGATGGAATTGAGCGGAATAGTTGTAATCCTGTGCCCCAATTCGGTACTACATGGTTTATAAAGCCAATGACCGTTTTGGGATTTAGGCTCCATACCTGATATGGAGTAAGAAGGAAACTTCCTAAGAAGTTGTGCCTTGATAATGCAAGAGCTCCGCAATAGCAGAGCAGATGCGCTGAACTTTCAGGTTCAGAGTTACAAAAGCGGCAGGTGTCAGATGATACCTTGCCGATATTCTTTAAATGATAAAGAGCGGGGCTGTGTCCTGTTAGGAGTCTCGTGATCGTGCGTAGTTCACTACGAGTTAAATGGAGTAGTTTTTTAGCTACTGCAGGGTTTGGGTAGATAAACTGTTTAGCTTGTCTACAACCCTGTGTTTGATTCCAACGGGATGCTATTTCTAGCTTTTCCCATGTCATCAGTTCGCCTTTCACGGCGGATGTGGAGGTGCCCAGAAACGGTTCAGGACCAATAAATTGCTGAGCTGATCCTTGTCTTGCTAGGTTGTCAGCAAATTCATTGCCCTCGATTCCGCAGTGACCGGGCACCCAAAGTAATAAAACTTTGTTTTGGCGGGAGAGTTCCCTCAATGCTGTGCTGCACTCCCAAACTAATTTGGACACGCATTTGGCGGACTTGAGAGCCAGTAGTGCTGCTTGGCTGTCCGTGAAGATACCGATTTTCGCATGCCTGTACTTTCGTTTCAAGCATATTGTTGCACAGATGTATATCGCATATACTTCTGCTTGAAAAACGGTGGGCCACTTTCCTAATGAGATGGTTTCCCTGATGCCGGGTCCGTAGACTCCGGAGCCTGTGCAGGCCCCCATTTTTGAACCATCTGTAAAAAAACAGATAGTTCCAGATGGAAGATCTGGCCCTCCATTATTCCACATTGAGCGATCTGTTTCAATCACCTCATATGGAACGTCCATATTGGGCCTGGCTTCCATGCAGTCAGAGACTGAAGTTACTAAGGGTGTCAGATTGAATTCCCGAAGTATGCGAAGATGACCGATTTGGTCACCTTCGAGTATGGTTTTACTCCTTTGCAACCGTAGTGCGCCGAGCTCTGGTTCCTTCTTCACATGAAGATGCAAAGGCAGTAAGCATAGCATTGCCTCCATGGCTGCAGCAGGTGTTGTACGCATGGCACTGGTAACTGTAAGACAGGCCAGGCGCTGAACTTTGTTTAGTTTGGCTTGGGCTGTCACCTCATTCACCTTTGGCCACCATACGACTGCAGCATAGGTTATCCTAGGCCGTGCAATAGTAGTATATGACCAGAAGGCTAGTTGAGGTTTCAATCCCCAGGTTTTGCCAAACAGTGACCTGCATGCCCAGATAGCCGAAGTTGCTTTCTTACAGCATAATCTAGGTGGGCAGCCCAGTTCAGTTTTTTATCGAGAATTATTCCGAGGTGTTTGACTTCATTACTGAAGCCCAGTCTGACACCATTCAGTATAGGCGGAGTAATGGTATGTTTCCTTCGCCTAGTGAATGGTATAACGACTGTTTTGGTGGGATTTACATTAAGTCCCTCTTGTGAGCACCATAACATGGTGGTGGTGGTTTGACGGTTTAATATACGGTGGTTAAGTGTTAAAGTTTTAATAACTTTTGAATGAACCGTTCGATTTTAAATAACTCAGTTTCGTTTGATAGATCTCAGCAGTAATTTTCAAAAAAAAAAATGTGTGATGTTTTTCATTGAATTAATGTTTATATGTTACAAAAATATGTTTTAAATACTTTTTTTCACATTTCTTTATGTAACTTTCAAACTATAAGCCCAATCGTTATGAAATTTGGAAGTTAAGGGTTTGCAAGGCTCCTCTTTCATATACAATCAATTTTGTTCAAATTGGTTAAGGGACCTATGAGATAATAAAGTCCCATATTATTCGTATTTTTATACATAACTTTTGAACTAAAAGTCCGATCAGTATGAAATTCAATAGCGACCTATGGGACACTTAGACCTTTCATTTGACACTAAGAACATTAAAATCGGTCCAGCCATCTCCGAGAAAAGTGAGTGAGTTTGAAAGCGTTACACACACACACACACATACACATACACATACACATACACATACACACACATACATACACACAAACAGAAAATGCTCAGTTTTCGAAACTGAGTCGAATGGTATATGACATTCGGCCCGCAGGACCTTTTTTTCATTTCCGGTTTTCCGAGTGATTTCTATACCTTTATACTATATATTTATATAGTAGAAAGGCAAAAAGTGCATAAAGTAGCATGGAACTTACATAGTTTACTTATTGCAGTAAACCGAATTGGCTACTAAAAATAAAAGTTTTCAAATAATAAAAAATACAATGATTATAATTAGGTTGGCTCTAACATAATTTTCTAAGATATGGTTTATAGCTATTTGAACTACTAGTTTTATTTTGTGTATTTTTTGCATTGGGATAATTAGGAGAAGTAGTGATGGCCTTCTAACTTTTCTCAGCCCACGAGTAGGGCTCAAAATTAAAAATAAATTTGAAATTAAGAAATAACACTATCTCTAGCGAGTAATCATGTTTATTCACTAAAATTTGAATATCATCGAGTCACTTCGAATTGGCTACCAAAAATAAAAGTTTTCAAATAATAAAAAAAACAATGATTATAACAATGATTATCTGCTGACCTAGTACTAAGCTTTAGCTGCTAAATGCTATTACTACAAGCAATTACAAAGCGGAATTGCCCAAAAACACATGGTTCAATAAAATTCAATATTTTGAGTCTTTGCGCAAATCTGCGCAAAATGCGGATATGATTTTTAGAAAGTAGACTAAATTCTACATAAAACTTGAAAACACGACGGTTACCTTCCGTTCGCAAAAACAGATGCTCAACTTTGAAAATGCGAAGTCTCATGTATGTCAAAATTTTGAGATTTGAAGTAAATATATTTTAGAGTGTAGTTGATTCTCGTCAATCTGAAAAATACATAGCCATTTTATTACCAAAATACGCTTTTTGTATGGAAATGCCTAACGGAATACGATTGAAAACAATTTTTCGAAACTGCCGTTGAATAAAAAATGTGGTAAATTGTCACACAAACTTAAGATTCAAAAAATTCTCCAAAAGGCTGAATCATTCCTAGCGCTCTGAAATTGTGGAATACAGTTATTTGGTCTCTCTACATTCATACAAAAATAATACTTCATGAAAAACTTCAACTCCATTTTGGGTGTTTTGTTCCATTTTTTCCACTGTGCGTCGTCAATATTCAAGAGAAAAAACTACAAGGTATACAGCCCTAAGGGTTGTACGAAAGGGTGACGTAGGACTATATCTGATCAAAGACTAACGTAAACTGCATTTCCGGCATATAAATGTTTATATGTTTATCTGTGAGTGGCATAGTTTAAGTGAATACTTAAAAGAGAAGTGCGAAATATTCAGATTCAATTCTTCATTGAATTCAGTGGTGGCTTTGAAGATACGTGGACAGGGATTCATAAGTACAACGGCTGCAACCATTGAGACATATAGAGATTTCTTTTAAAAATCATTTGTGCGCATCATAAAGGTTGAAATAGTAATGAAGGGCCAGCCCACGGATTATTGTGTTAAATATGATTATACGTAGCTTGACATGTTTCAATAATCTTACTTTAACTCGCCTGTGGCCTTTAAAAGGGCCATTGGTTACACATAATTTTAAAGCCATCGTTCATCGCAAATATGATGTGCCATTCGAATGTCCTTCTCTTTTGACATGAATGGAACAGGCACGTAAGTTAGCAGCGTCGATTCACTTTCTTTCGCTCCGAGAAGGTTTTACTAGTTTACTTTCACAGCTTACCGCTTGTTGCATAGCAAAAAATATGGCACATACGCAAAAATTTCTGTTTTATTTGTATGAGGGTCATCCTAACACAGGGGTGAGGGTCTCAAACCATCATAAAATAAATCCATGCATCCAAAAATCCCCGCATGCCAAATTTGGTTCCTTTTGCTTGATTAGTTCTCGAGTTATGAGGTAATTTGTATTTCATTTGTATGGGAGCCCCCCCGTCCTAAAGAGGGGATGGATCACAATTCACCATAGAAAAAATTCTTGCCTTCTGATCTCCTCCGCCAAATTTGGTTCCATTTCGTTAATTAGCTTTAGAGTTTTGAGGAAATTTGTGTTTCGTTTGTATAGAAGCCCCCCCTCTTAGGCCCTCCAAAAAGTTGCTCTCTCACCCCCTCCATAAAATTGCTGGTCATTTTATCTATCCAACGACATATAAATTTTTCAGTTTCAGTCAGTAGTTTAGTAGCTATTAGCATTTCAAATCTTTCATTCAAACGTTACACTTCGTTTTCACAAAGTGCTACCCAGTCCCAGTATAGTAAACAAGTGACGTAGTTCTACGTCTAAAAACCTTCACGTTATGACTTTATTATGTTGCTGGTATTGCTGGTTGTACAAGCGAAAAACTTTACTTGAGCACAAATAGTTTATTAAATGTTTGTTTGACATGTGCAGAATAAATACTTTTAAAGCAATATTGTACAGCAGATGCCAAACATGATTTAAGAAACTACTTTTCAGCACTTAAATGTATTTTAGCCCATTTTTTCCACGCTTGACAAACTTAAACTGGTAAATCTACAATTATAATAATACGAATACGAAAGTGGACACGAAAATAGCGAAATCCACAAAACAAAATAAAAATACTTCCTGCATATTTTTTTCTTTTTGCTTGTCTAAATGTTGAACTGCCCAAGTAACCATAAGCATTAATCTAAAACCGTATATTGGAAATAATTCTGCATCCCAAGTGCCAAACTTTTGTATATTAGCAATCTTAATGCTTATAAAACGTATATTAACATTGTTGATGCATAGAAGCATTAACGTAAATCAGCATTAAAGAAAGCAATATATGCGCATATAACGTAACAATATAATGCATTTAGTCAATTGCATTAAAACGAGCCGTAAGTGTTGATGAACGGCTTGTACTTGACTTCTTATTTTGCTATTCTGCGGCCACTATTTGTGCCCTCTTCCATCTGACGGTTGCCGTCTTTTTCTACCCTATTGGTAATGCAGAACAAGTAGCTATGATATGAGAGGGAATATCACCAAGATTCAAATACGACTAATTTCACCTCACTCAATCACATCCGCTATGGTTTAGATAGCAAAGGTGCAAGGAAACGAATGAGGTTGCATGACTAACTCCCGGTTCGAGCCCTGTCTAGGTGGTAAGATTATTCAGCATTTCCAAAAATGGTTCTGTTTATCCTGCTCCCCTTGAGATGCAGCAAAAAAAATCGCTTGCTTTTTTAGTTTTTTAAATCCCGACCGAATCTATTTTTATTTACCATAACAAGCAAACGATATGCCATCGATACTTTTTCGATACGTCGATAATGTAGACAAAATGACGTTTCGTTTAAGCCTCAAACAAACACTGATAATGCTTATTGGATGCTTGTGGCGTAGCATTTTAACAACCCGCTATTTCGCCTTTTTAGCATTATGTGAGTTCTATAGAAGTATATATAGAAAAATATGCTTTTAATCATAGTTCTGTATGCTTATACAATGTTGTCCAAGGACTAGTGTTTAGTGCTTACTGGTTACTTGGGTGCTGTGGAATAAACGTAGCTTCAGCGTCATCAGCAGTAGTTTAATAAAAATATCTATACGTACTATACGTTGCATAACAGTCACACAGACGCATCTTTCACGCCCATATTCAGCACAGTGTTGTTTAAATTCTCCAAAACCAACTGTAAAAACATTGAACAGAGGTGTTTAGACATACTTTAAAAGCAGCTTTACAGCATGTGCTGAATAAAAGCTGTCGATTAAACGTTTAATAAGCAAAAATTGTTCCTTAGGTAGTATGCGCCATTGCGATCCGTGGGACACTATAAATCCGGAACCGGGTCCCATAAAGAGACATACCAGTGACATATTAGTAAAGTAATGTAATGTAACCGGATTTTATCCACCTAGTATAGTGAGAGCAACCTTTGTTATACCATCCGAATTGTAATTTGAGATAAAAATGGACACGTCTTTGCAACATAAAGTCTGTTCCAGATTGTATGTAGTCGCTTCTGTCTTGAGCGCCATCGTATTTTCGTCCCATCGTAAAATATTGGAAAAATGTCAACCGAAAATAGAAGAAGCGTGGCAAAATAATGAAAGCGCCATGCTGTAGCTCCTGATTCATACGCCTCCGTTTGTACTCCACCAAAAATACTCCGCAATACCTTTCATTCGAATACGGCAAGTGCACGTATGTCTTCTGTAAACAAAGTTGCTTATACATCATCAGCTTTGTGCGGCGGCGAATGCTCCTTGAGCAAACCGTCTTACGAAGGGTAAAGTAGGCTTGATTTCCAGCTTGAATGCGTCGTTGGATCTCCGTACTCGTATTACAGTCGGCGGTAACCAGAGATCCCAAATAGACGAACTCATCAACCACTTCCAGTTCATCGCCATCAACAGTCACTATCCGTGGGAGGCTATCGTTAATTTTCCTGGAGCCTCTTCCTACCATATATTTGGTTTTCGATGCATTGATTTGTAACCCTATCCTCCTCGACTCCGTTTTTAGTCTGGCGCAAATTGCCTCCACTTTCCCAAGGTTTCTAGTAATGATGTCGAGGTCGTCTACAAAGGATAGGAGTTGGCTACTCTTGCTGAAGTTCGTTCCTCTCGTTTCGATGCCCGCTCGCCGGATCACACCTTCATTAGCGATATTGAATAACATACAGGACTGTTCATCCTCTTGCCGCAACTCTCTGCACGATTCAAAAAGACTCGAGAGTGTCCCCGTAACGCGCATGTAGCACATCACTCGCTCTAGGGTAGCTTTGATCAGCCGCGTCAGTTTGTTCGGAAAACCGTACTCGTGCATTAACTGCCGTAGCTGTTCGCACTCAACTGTATCGTATACTACTCTGAAATCCACGAAAATGTGATGCGTGGGCACGATGTACTCTCGACATTTCTGGAGGATTTGCCGACGAGTACAAAATTTGATCCGTAGTGGCACGGGCCCCCATAGAACCCGCCTGCCCTATGAATTCTCTTGCTATTGGGGATAGACGACACAACAAAATCTGGGAAAGTACCTTGTAGGCGGCGTTGACCAATGTGATGCTGCGGTAATTACAGTAATCCAGGCGGTCGCCGTTTTTGTAGATGGGACGAACTACACCTTCCATCCACTACTTCGGTAGTTTCTCCTCCTCCCAAATCCTTGAAATTATCCAACAAAGTGCCATTGCTAGCAGTTCGTGGCCATTTTTGTAGAGTTCTGCTGACGAATTTCTCGCCGGGTCTTTTCGAGATCGGGAGCCGTCACGCTATTGTCGTTTGTAGGCTCTCCTAGGTTAACTTTCGTTCCGAGGCAATCTACTGCGGATTAAAAACGGAGGCTAGGAGGATTGGGTTATCGATGCGTCAAAAACCATCCAGCTAGCATTTTGCTGCTATGCATGCTAATAGGTCGTATTTGATGAGCAAAATTGGCATATCCGTACTATTTTGGAGGCGATACACGTGATGAAGAATAATTATACGCATTTCATCATGTATATACGATCATGTATATACGATAAAATTCGATTAAGCGCGACTCTTTCCATACTGCTATACAATTCTGATCTGTTCTCTCTTCAAAATCTAAACACCAAACCTACTTAACCGCTATTATCACAACAGCGCATCTTCTAGACTCTGATAGACTCTGTTGGAGCCGTTACTAATGTGAAGTACAGAAACTTAGATTCGTAGCTCCTTTAGCGTTAACCAAGACGCAGTACGTCGCTATACCAATGAATTTTTTGCACGTAACATTTACACACACATATACATTACAATACACTTTAAGAATTTATTTGATACTTATCCATTTTCAGATTAGATTCGAATTCAGATTCAGATTATTCAAAAAATTTATCCAGATTATTTTGGCAAAACAAAGAATGCAAAGTTGCTCACCTAGACAAAGATTTTACATCCACGAAGTTTAACTGAACTCTGAAATAGAACTTATCTACAAGGTTGGGTACTGGTAATTCTCTAATCCACCAATATGCCAATTGATAAACTCAAACTTAACTAATCGCTAATTGCAAATTAACTATCGCTGTTTAGTTTGTAAACTATAAAGCGTTTTAACTGGTATAGTAAGTTTTAATTCATGTTTCATGAGTAATATATATGTAGTAGATCTAACTTGGTAATAATATACGCAGTAACAGTTTAAAATGTTAGTTGTAGCGATCTATCAAAAAATACACGCTGACTGCGAATTAAGATCAACACCACTATTTGTTATTTGAACGCAGAAAAATCAAAATTGTTTTGATTTATCTACTGGAGAACCTCAAAAACCATTTCTCCTCTCTACCACTCACCCCCTTCCTAGTTGTAAGCACGGCCCCTGTAAAACAAGTTAACATCCGATTCTGCATGTTCGCTTGAATGCGTTCCAAGAAACACCAATCCAAACGAGTCGCCGCAGCAAACCGGTGAAGTTAATTTAACTGGGTCATTTGTGCTATAAGGGTTTTAGAAACATAGCTAACTTATTCTCCGTTGAAAATCAAACCGCAGGCTAAAACCTGCTGGCGTCAAGCCGCTCGCCACGCCAAGAATTTTATGCACCGCTCTAGTGCCGCTAGACCTACCTAGAGAGAACTGTGCTGATTGTGTGTATATGTGGAAAGGTTAGTCCAAGGACGCGGATTTTCGCAAAAGCGCATTGAACTTCAACGAGGTTTTCTGCTTATCCGAAGGACAGCCCACGCGGCTGGCAAAAACCGGCAGTACATTGGCCTTAGCCTTGCGCCACGTGGAGTGCCAAGTGGAGGCGGATTTCACCGCGGAAAAGTTGCCTACCGTCGACGCGTGTGCGAGGAAACCACTCTAGACAGTGGCTTTGTTTCGCGGTTTTCTATTATAAATAATTGAACAATTCGCTGCAAAGTAGGTTGCAGGTGAAGTGGCAGGAAATCGAGATGAACCGTGTTTCGAGTTTTAAATTGATGCTAAGCCAGAAAGATTTGGTAATCACCATCACCAAGGTTTATTAAAATTTTCACAGTTCTTAATTGGATTACTTCTGAAGCAAACAAACAAAACATAACCTCTTATCGAAAGATACATTTACGTCATACTCTACCGGAAGAAATTTGAATTGAGCTAGGCAATTTCTTGAGCACAAATCAACCATATTATAGATACCACCAACGCATAATTTTGATCAATCAGCCTAACCACAACCGTCCAAATCAACACCCTCAAGTGCCAAAGCCAGTTGTATATTTTCGGTAATTTATTCCCCGCAGCACAATTTCGGCATCAGCTTTCACTTTCGCTGTTTTGCTCGAACCAACTTTAGCCACAGTATCAGAGTATCAAAAGTGTAGAGGTTGGAGTTGTCGTCCCCACGCTTGGGCTTGTTTGTGTGATGTGGTTCAGGTAGCTAGTTATCTGCTCCACTTCAAAGCTGTTCCCTATAAGCCGAGCAGTGGACAAGCGATTGCGTGCATCAGTAACATTTTTGGTGTACAAATCAGAAGCAGAGGTGGTATACTACACATATAATCAAATCAATGAGATTCAATTATACAAAAAAATAGGATAATCCTTTATGCTTATGGCGCAAAACACACCTAATCAATAATGAATCAGCAAAAAAAAATTATTCATGATTGAAAAGCAATTTACATTATTGAATTAGACACATTCCAGCGTTACGGGACACAATCACCCATTGTTACCGTGTGAATCGCCCCCTGTTTCACAAATTTTTTGGCAAATACCTTGTAAAATAGTTGTATGAAGAGTACTTCTGCATAGTAGTGATAGTGTCCCGTAACGCTGGAATGTGTCATTACATTGATTTTGCAACCATAACGTATTACTAGTCGGTAGAGGAGCAACTAGAACAAAACCCTCGATCGCTGGTCAAACACCATCGGCGATCCTGAGGGTATGCTTCATCTGCCTCTTTACGAATGGCTAGCACGGTCGCGAGTAGCTTTCCTGCTCTCAGGGTTGGCTATAACAAGGGATGGCTGATCAAGATCTCGGATATCACTCTAAATTGATTAACCACTGTCTGCATTTCCTTATAGCCTCCCAAGTAACACTTTGGGTTTTATTACACTCTTATGATGGCTTTTAAGACTAAAATTGGTCGTGAGAACCGCCATAAAAGTACAATGAAACTTATATTGTTGCTTGGGCTATTTTATCCTGCACGTGCTTGATCAGTATGGTATTCTGCCGGCTAGCTTTTCTGTTGCGAATCCTGCTTCTGTTGCTGCTCCGCTATATTTTCAATTCCGCTGTGCTACGCTTCAATTTCGGTTGATATTCGGAACGACGCGAAAGGATCTTCCCTTTGAGAATAATTGCAGTTGGTTACCGGAACAGGCGTCTGTATCAGGGTTTGATCCACGTAGCGATTTTCATTCGAATCCACTTTATGGGTTTAGGGTCATAATTACGCGTCCTGATAGACCATTTGGAAAAAGTCATGGGTAAAATTAGCTATTGGCTACCGGGATTTGGGAAAATGGATTGCTGACTATTTTAAATAATTATAATCATTGCGTCGGCTCTTCAAATCAGTGCAAATGTCCGTAAAAACAATTATCAAAAGCTTTCACTATTTTAAACTTTTAGCTATTTGAGCGATGATAACTGACCTGTGGTTGAATTCCAAGAGATCGTTTTTGCAATCTTTTCCCCGGTAGCATAGGCTTTTTCCCCTTTCAAATTTTAATTTCCTCTCCTCGCCTTTGTGCGTTTTGTCCACGGGCTTTGGCGTTCTGCCTCACATAATGATTTTGACTCTTGCCAAAAATCGTCAAAAATAACAAAAAATACTGGTTTTTGTTAGGAAATTTCACCAGGAGTAAGTGTCAAAAAGATCCCAAAGTCTTCTAGAAGTTTGAAAAACGTGGAACAAACACGCCGTTGCTCTGCAAAATGGTGTTTTGCTTAAGCGGTGCATTCTGCACCACCTTACCCTACTATATTTGATTTGAAATCAGACAGTAACTTGGACATGAAATTCGACTTGAAATTAGTTGAAATTAAAATAGACTAGAAATTAGCTTTCAACCCCCCTCCGTTGCCCAACACCGGAAGGACAAAAACTTTATTAAATATTTGTTATGGCCTTATTGTTTTCCATGCAAAAACCTACGAAAAGAAAGACAAAATCGAAGAAAATTTCTTTTCCAGATTTTCGGCCCACAGGCAATTGATTTTATAAAAAAAATCTTTGACTAATATCTTACAAATAATGTTCTACCCCCGATTTTTTGAGCCAATTTCAAACCACCCCGCAGTAGCTGGCGCCCGATGGCAGGTCACCGGCAAACACTTGGATCGCCCTGAATCATCTAGCCTTAGGTCACAAAATAATGCTTGAGCAATTGTGCCAAATGGCCCCTTATGATTATGTCAAATGGATTATGCCAATTAGCGTTATGCCAAACAAGGCACAGGCACAAAACCTTCCTTTATTTTCTGTCATGTACAATGGATTGCCCTTCCAGTGAGTGACAACTCTTTAACAGAAGTGCATAATTATCACATATAACAAAAAAATACGATTAGGGTAAAGTGGTGCAGAATGCACCGCTTAAGCAAAACACCATTTTACAGAGCAACGGCGTGTTTGTTCCACGTTTTTCAACTTCTAGAAGACTTTGGGATCTTTTTACCTTTGTTATACTATAACAAAGGTTTAAAAATTGGTCGAAAAACACGAAATTGATCCGAGGCCCGGAGGGCCAAGTCACATATACCAATCGATAGGGTTCGACGATTTGAGCAATGTCTGTGTGTGTGTGTGTGTGTGTGTGTGTGTGTATGTATGTAATGATTTTTTCTATCGCCTGTTTCTCAGAGATGGCTGAACCGAATGGTTCGCTATTACTTTTGTTTGAAAGGTGTTATTGTCTAGTAGATCACTATTGAGTTGCTTCGTGATACGACGTTTCGTTTAAAAGTTATAAGCAAAAATGTGAAAAATACGTGACACGGGTTTCTTCGAAACTACATGACCGATTTCATCGATCTTAGTATCAAATGAAAGCCCTTATTAAAGGTAAATTGTTCAGGAATTTTTAATTGAAAACAAACAAGTAGTTTAAAAGTTAGCCTTAAAAAACCTGTTTTGACAAGGTAATAATTATCGCCTGTTTCTTAGAGATGGCCAAACCGATTTATGCGCTATTAGTCTCATTCGAAAGATAATATATCCTAATAGATCACTATTGAATGGTTTTTTGATTGGACGTTTAATTTGAAAGCTATGAGCAATCGTATACACCACACCAAAATTAACAATAATTTATAATGATTTTAACCAAGATAATTTACCTAATTTCAATTATTTTAATATCAAACGAGAGGTTTTGACACTACGAATATATATGCAAAATTTCATAAGAATTGGTTTTACCGGTTAAAATATATTAACCGTCGAACACTCGCGCCAACTTTTGTAACACAGTTACTCGCGCTCAAAATAACCCCAAACCAAAGAAAACGTGTGCACTAGAGTTTTGACTGGGAAAACTTGGTTCTAGGTTTATCGAACCTTTGGAAGAGTTTCTTGAAATTGAAAGCTCTATCGTCTGGTGGAATTAAAATTTTTATTAATCCCCCTAAAAGTGAAATAAAAAAAATATTTTTCTTCAGTGTCAATATAACACATTGATGTGTTCTACAAAGTTATAGAGCATATTATTACAAGAAATTTTGCTAAAGACAGTAACCTTCTATCTCTGCAGCGAAGATAGAAATATCTTATTTATTGTATATGAATTTGTAAAATCAGTTTTTCTATTTTTGCTCTTTTTGTAATTGTTGTATGACTTTTTCATGTACTACAAAATTGTACATATAGTAAAAATACACAACTTTGCTGAAAATAGTATACCTGTATGTTTGCTTGTTTAGGAACTGTAGAACTTTGATTATAAAGAATACCCTAATTTTGACTCCGAATTACTCGACTACCAGCAGACGGATACATTTTAAACATTTTACATTTGCTGATAGTTTTGCTGCATACATTTTCCCAACAATTTAAATTATTAATGCATTGAATAATTATGACGTTTTGCTCACAATAAGTTTGTTGAAGAATATACGTTAGTTAAACAACGATTTGTAACTTTACAACAATATGGCGTTGAAAAACCTACACGTGTTGTATAAAATACAACAGCGTGAGTTCATAAAAATTGATGAAAATTATTCAAGAAAACTCTATTGATGTGATTCAAATAGAATGGCATTACAGGAAACTATGCATAGTTCAAAAACCTATAAACTAGACCTTTACTAGACAATGTATATGCTAAAGGATAAGATTTCCTCTTACAACTTACTATTATTTGCACTTACTCAGATTAATAACAACTTACTTATCCTTACTCAGCAATTTCATGAAAAAAGGATCCATCGAAATTTAAAAGTGTTCCTATTTTGTTCAAATTTTGTAAACTTTTTCAATTTTCAAAAATTTTATGTAAACCAGCACACTACGCAACGATAACCAATTGATGAATTATGTTCCGAAGACGTGTCGATTTCTATCTCAAATAGCAAGTAAGACCGCATAACAAAGGTTCCTTTCACCACTAGGTGGATTAAATCGGGTTTTTACACTTACTTCTGGTGAAATTTCCTAACCAAAACCAGTATTTTTTGTTATTTTTGACGAATTTTGGCAAAAGTCAAAGTCATTATGTGAAGCAGAACGCCAAAGCTCGTGGACAAAACGCACCAAGTTTGCCCAGCTAGGTGTTAAACGCAACCAAAAAATTTACATTCAATCACGTGTTGTATAAAACTAAGCTGCCGAAATGGCGTTCGTTATAGCGTTTGTTACATACG